>NC_066585.1:471934892-472558529 GCF_024323335.1 Lathyrus oleraceus
AGCGAAGCAGCAATGATCGCGACAACAGTTGTTTTTTCGGTTTGCTCTAATCTATTTTGTGTTTGTCATGGCATTGTTTTCTCCTGATTCCATCCTGTTACGCTAACCTGTTTGTTGAGTTTTTGTGAGGGCTCACATGACTTTAGAAGATATGGCTTGCTTGGTATTCCACTTTATTTGTGGGATACCACCTGAAGGTTTATTCCGATTACCTGTACAGACTCGCTTTCTTTGATGGTGCTAGCTTGAGGGATCTCCGGGTTTCTTGTGTCGTTAGTTGCTATTACTTCGAATCTTTATCCGTATGGTAGACCTCTTGATCCCTTTATTTTTCCCGCATTTTTACCGCTTTCTTAGCTGGAAGACCTCGATAGGAGGCGATGTTTTTGTGTGTTTACTTTTGTGTCTAAAGACCTTCAAGAAGAGGCACCAGTACTAAAGACCTCCATGAAGAGGCAATTGGCGGATAAAAGGGATTAGTAGTCAATCCCCCGTTATTCAGTGCGTCGTTCTTTAAGATCACACTACGTGTCGATGCTTCAGAACAAAAGGCTCGAGATCTTTTGTCCGGTCAGTCAGTGGAGAGGGTTCCATCTTTCTGAACCCCCACGCCTTGTCATGAGCTCACCCTGCCCAGGGTTAAGAGCTATGAGGTCTTATCCTCATTCCCCTTTTGATTTGCTCACCCTGACGTTCAGTGTAAGTGGTTAAGAGCCCATTTGATTACCCTTCCATGGCTTATTTGTCGAGGTTGATATGACCCCTCTTGGATAAAGCCCTACCCATGTATGTTTGAGCCCCTTGTTGGCATGTTCACTTTATGCATGTTTGTTTTGTATGGTGTGATCGTCTCCCCATAGGATTGCTAGGCTTCAGATAGTCTCTCGTTTGCATGACAATTAAGGTAGCACTGTTCCTTCGTCTAGGACTTCCTTTTTGCATGAGCATCCCTAAAACACAAACAACTCATTGATTTTTCTTCTCCTAAGAACATGTTTACTCCTTCTACTACAGGCGAGTAAGTCTCCAAAGGTCGAGCATCCGGTGGATTGCATAGTAACGTCGTTCGCCCAAAACACCACCCTTAACCCGTAGTTAGCCGAACTACGGCTTGCTCTGATTCTCATTCCAGATGAGATACGTAGGCATAAGACGCGACGTCTTACTGAGCACACACTCCCCTAACCCATAGGTAGCCGAGCTACGAAGACTCTGATTCTCATATTCAGACGAGATACGTATGCAGTGGATGCGACATCCGCGCGAGTCATTTTCTTTTGACCCCTCTCTTTTAATAAATAGTACATTAGATAAACCCACGCCCTTTAGACAAGAACAGCAAGAGTGGATCCCGTAGAGTACTACAGATGCGTAGGGGTACTAATACCTTCCCTTCGCATAATCGACTCCCGATCCCAAGATTTGGTTGCGAGGCCTTGTCTTTTCCTTTCCTTTTCCCAGGTTTACTTCGAGCGTTTCCTTTCCCTCCTTTGGGATAAATAATGCACGGTGGCGACTCTTCTCTGTTTTCCTTCTTCGCCGATTGTTTTTTTCACACTCCTATTTTTTTAGGCTGCGACAGCTGGCGACTCCACTGGGGACCCGGTTTCCCTAAGCGAGTCCCTCCTAGCTTTTGTAGGTTTCTTGTTTGTTGGGTGTTTATTCTTTTGTACAGTTATTTATTTTTCAGCACTTGTGTACATATCATTGTTGTGTCTGTTGGCTCTGTTGGGTTGTTTGTTTGTGGGAGTGGGATGTTCTGTGTGAGATAGGCCCAATACACAGGCCTGAGTGCACTTAGGATTAGCGTGGTTTCACATGCCCTCACGTTCCGTCTCGGTCCGATGTTGGAATATGAAAACACAATCCAGATGTGGATCTTTCTAGAGAATTCTGTGTTGTGGATCTCTTACAGTGCTAGAGCTATCTGGGAGAACCGTTAAGTCTGGATGACCTTTAGGATGACCTTTACCTTACTTTCATGGGAACTTGGCTGAGACACTCCTCTTATAGTGGTAATGCCAAACCGGAAACGGTGGACGTATTATTACTATTCGACCTGAGAGTCTGTGATATCAATGTCTCTACCCTTTAGCCTCCGCATGTGAGTTGGGTGGGTTGTTTACAGGTGTGCAGGAACCCTTGACCTCATCATACCCCGATATCTGACACCTGGTACCTGATTCTCATGGTTCTATTTCTTGGATCCGAACTTCTGGCACTGGTTTTATTTGTGGATCTGAACCTTTAAACCTGCATACCCGGACTGCCGACTTTTGAGGATTTCTTCACAGAGATCAGCTCGTGGTTCAGTATGTGGCCGGAACCGGTCACATGTCCTTTACATTGCATAACATCATCTGCATATTTGCATCCAGCATCTCATGCTTATTCATTTGCAGCGTCTTCCCTTTATCGGTTTAGTTTGACTAATATGTGCTTGTTATGGAGGCTCCCAGGAAGAGTAATGTGACCTATCATTTCTTCGATACCAAGATCGGCCTATTGCGTCAGATAAAAGCTTTGATTACTCCTGACCATGTGGGTTTATTCCGGAATACTTATGGCAACATCTTGCCTATGGTTGAAGACTTGGATGCTTCTCAGAGGAGTTTGATACATACTTGCTTGCAGTTTTATGATCCTCAGTTGCGTTGCTTCACTTTTCAGGATTTCCAGTTGGCTCCTTTATTGGAAGAGTATGCTATGATCTTGGATGTTCCTCTACAGCATTGTGTCCCTTTCAACTCCGATATACCTCCTCTAGAGCATAAGGATATTGCTAAGGCTCTTCATCTGGAAGTGTTTGTTGTAAAGGAAAATCTCTCTTCTTCTAAGGGAGGTCTATCTGGTTTCCATCTGGATTTTTTGGTAGACAAAGCCGAAGAGTGTGCTGCTCAAGGCAATTGGGAGGTTGTGTGTGCTCTGTTATCGTTAAGTGTCTATGGTATTATGCTATTCGCCGATGAACCGAAGTTCGTGAGTATGAGTGCTATTCATATCTTTCTGCTAAATAACCCGGTTCCCACCCTTCTTCGTGATTTCTATTTTTCGGTGCACAATAAGAATGAGAAGAGACGAGGGAGGTTGGTCAGATGTTGCGCTCCATTGTTCCATAAGTCGCTCGTGGGGCATTTGCCAAAAGACGATACTTTTCTGAATTCGCATCATGCCAGGAATTGGCCTAGAAGGTTTGTTGTCTTGACTGCTAAAGACATCAGATGGTGTAATCAGAATACCAAAGGTGGCGATTTTGTGGTTAGCTGTGGGAAATACCCTAATGTACCATTGTTGGGTACGAAGGGTTGTATCAACTACAACCCGATTCTTTTGAGAAGACAATTAGGGTATGCCTTGACTCACGCTCCTAAGGATCAAGATCTGGTGGAATCTTTCTACTTCCCTATGCAAGATAATCTAGAATTGGTTAAGCAAGCTGCTGGAGCTTGGAGAAATATTCAGACTAAAGGTGCTATTGTGTATGGAAAATGTAACAACATCTCTTCTTCCCAGTATGATAGTTGGTTGCGAGAAAGAGCTCAAATTACTCTTCTACCTTTCTCTATGGGAGAACCATCTGATTCGGTTATTGTTGAGTCTGTCAGCATGGTTGAGTACAACAGTTTGAAGCAAGAAAAGGGAAAAGCCGATAAGTTGAATGCGAAGCTGAGTGAAGGCCTCAGGAAAACTTTTGTGCGCTAAGAAAGAAGCTGAGAGAGAAGTTCAAAGATTGAATGAGCTTCAAAAACAAAGCAATGAGAGGATTGTTGAAGATGCTGATTATATCCGTAAAGTCTGTTCAAGTGAGGATTACTGAAGAAAGCTTGCAAGGCTGCTAAGGAGCAGTTAGGAAGAGCTGAATATAGGCTTATTGAGCGCCAGCAAAGGTGGGAAGAATTGTCTGATCGCCGGAGACAGGTTGAGATAGAAATCAGAGCAGAAAATGAGCGGTTGAAGAGTAGGGAGAACGAGCAGCATGAAGCACTTCGATTGGCTGAACAAGAGATCGTCGAACTAAAGATTCAAGTAGGGGTCAAGAGAACAAAAGAACAAGACAAGTATAGGAAATTGGAAGAAGCGGTCAAGACGAGGAATTTGTTGATTCAAGGCCTTACAGAGCACCCTACTGACCCGGTTACAGAGGCGTTCTTAAGGAAGTTCGAGAAGACTCGTTTGGGCTAGATGTTTGATTCCTTTTGTTTTTGTAGAGTTCACCATCAGACTTGTTGATGGGTTCTCATTTCTTTGTTCGCCGCTCTCCGCACAACTTGTATTTTGACTACGACACCTTTCAGATGTTTCGTGCTCTTTGATTATTTCGGTATTGTTATTTGCACGTTCGATTACAGTTGTACACGTTGTTCTGGAAGGTCAAACCTGAATTGAGAAGGGGGTGCCTTAAAATTGAATAAGCAGCACATCGCATACCATGCATATTAACCCTTGTTTGTTTTGCAGGTGTCACCGTAGTGTCTAATATCCGTTCCCTGTTTCAGGTATTATTGGTCCCAAGCGAGTCCACAGGTACCCGACAAAGGAAAATCGTCCGCAACTAGCGATGGACCAGGTACAGAAAGAGTTGGCTGATATGCGTGAAAGGATGGATCAGTTCATGACATTGATGACTGGTATGGCAGAAGGCCAGGAAAAGCTGAGGGAATTGGTTGAGCAACCGAGGCCCGATCCAGAGGTAGAGATACCAAATGCTGAGGGAAACCCTGGTAACCCTGGGAACGCTGATAACCCTGTGAACACTGGTAACGCGGGTAACACAATTGTTGATGGAAACCCGGGTAATGTTGGCAACACGGGGAATGTTGGAAATGGTATTGGCGGAAGGTACAATGTGAATCAAGGAATTCAGATTAACGGGCGCCCCGTTACTGAAGATTATCAGTATGATCAATTCTCTTTGCACGACGAAGCCCACGAGACCACTCGTCGTATGGATGAGCTTGCTGAGAAGCTCAAATCTTTGGAGTCTCAAAATTCCTTAGGTTTTGATGTCACAAATCTTGGTCTGGTTCAGGGAGTAAGGATTCCTCACAAGTTCAAACCCCCTACTTTTGAGAAATACAACGGGGCTTCTTGCCCACACGCTCATCTCCAATCTTATTTGGGAAGGTTGGGAGCTCACACGGAAGATGAAAAGCTGTGGATGTACTATTTTGAAGACAGTCTAACTGGGGCTTCTCGTGAATGGTATTCTTATTTGTCTCATACTACCATCAAGAGTTGGAAAGACTTGGCAGAGGCTTTTGTCAAGCAATATCAATACAACTTGGACATGGCTCCAAATCAGACCTTGTTACAAGGAATGTCTCAGACTTCCAAGGAGACCTTTAGAGAATATGCTCAGCGTTGGAGACAAATTGTTGCGTCCGTCCAACCCCCTATGTCTGAAAGGGAGATGGCGGACATGTTCATGAACACTCTTCAAGGCAATTATATTGAGAGATTGGCTGCTTGCCCGTCAATCAGCTTTGTAGAGATAGTAATTGCTGGAGAAAGAATCGAGAGTCTGTTAAAGATGGACCGAATTCAAGACAATAGTGCTTCCAGCTCATCAGGTCCCAAGAAACCGTTTGCTGGTAATGGTCAGCGAAGAAGAGAAGGCGAGACAAGCGTTGCGTATGCCGACAGAGACATGGGCAGAGGACGCCCTAATTATTATCAAGATCAAGTGGCCGCAGTCACTATTCCAACACCTGCTCCTCAACAGCAACAACAACCGCAGTATCATCCGCAACAGCAACCCAGGTACAACAATCAACAACAAGGAGGTAATCCGGGTCAGCAGAGACACTATCAACAACGTCCAAGGCAGACGGACCGCGTCATTGAGCCAATCCCAATGCCTTATTCTGTGTTACTTCCTAGGCTGATTGACCTGAATCTGGTTACGTTGAGAAATCTGGCCCCACCAATCGATCCCAATAATTTGCCTAGGGGTTATCATGTCAACGCCAGATGTGCTTTTCACTCCAACGCACTTGGCCATACTACAGACAATTGCAAGGCTTTCCAGCTAAAGGTACAAGATTTGAGAGATGCCAAGGCTATCAATTTTTCTCCGGTGCCTAATGTTATCCAAAACCCGATGCCAGCCCACGGCGGGTAGAGGATTAATGCTGTTGATAGTGGGGAGACTTTGAATTTGGTTTGTGATGTGACTAAAGTGAAGACTTCGCTATCGGTGGTTAAAGACCGACTCTTGAAAGGACAAATTTTCCCAGGCTGTGGGGAAGAGTGCAGAAATTGTCGAGCTGCCGAGAACGGATGTGACAGTTTGAGAAGGGGTATTCAGCAATTGATAGATGAAGGTTGTCTTCAGTTCGATCAGACCAGTCCAGCGAAGAATGATGTGTCAACAGTGACGATTTATTTCACTCCTGAAGAAATATATGTTCCCGAGAGACCCGCTCCGACAATAATATATTTCCCAAAAAGTACAGAACCAACGACGGGGAACAACGAAAGTCCAACACCAGTTACATTTTACTCTGACAGCCCTCAAGCGGCTTTGGTTAGCCCGGTCACCATCACGGTACCAGGACCTGTTCCGTACGAGAAAGACAGTGCTATCCTGTGGCACTATGGGGCTGATATCTACTTCCAGGGGCGGAAAGTTAACGAAGAAGGCATTGACATTGGTAGCTCCGCTGTAGACAATGTTGGAGGGGTTGGTGGCTTCACTCGCAGTGGACGTGTATTTGCACCATCAACATTACGCACGAATACTGAAGCTGAGGCAGCTGCCAAGGCTAAAGGAAAACAGGTAGCCACCGAAGAGGTTACTACTGAGGAAGCTCCTCCTAAGACCGCATTCGAGAAAGAAGTGGATGAGTTTATGAGGATTATCAAGAAAAGTGACTACAAGGTAGTCGACCAGCTAAATCAGAAACCCTCAAAGATCTCCATTCTCTCACTATTGATGTGCTCTGAGGCGCACATAGCAGCCTTGTTAAGAGTACTGAATATGGCCTATGTTCCACCAAAGATAACTGTTAACCAGCTAGAGTCGGTAGTTTCAAATGTAAACGCTAGCCATGGGCTGGGTTTCACCGACTATGACCTGACATCTGAGGGCAGGAATCACAACAAGGCTTTACATATCACAATGGAATGCAAATGGGCGGTGCTTTCTCGTGTTTTGGTTGATACAGGCTCTTCTCTGAATGTTCTTCCAAAGAAAGCCTTAATGAAGTTGGATTGCGATGGCATCATCCTGAGGCCAAGTGGTTTAGTTGTGAGGGCTTTTGATGGCTCTAAGAGATCTGTCTTTGGCGAAGTTGAGTTGCCAGTTAAGATTGGACCGCAGGTGTTCAAGAGCAACTTTTATGTGATGGATATCCAGCCTGCCTATAGCTGTCTGCTAGGTCGGCCCTGTATTCATGCTGCCGATGCTGTTACTTCTACTCTCCACCAGAAGCTCAAATATGAACTAGAAGGTCAGGTCGTCACTGTCTGTGGTGAAGAGGATATTTTTGTTATCCACCTGTCTACATTTAAGTATGTGGAGATGGATGGCGAGATGCATGAGATGCTGTGTCAGGGCTTTGAAGCCATAAACATCAATGAGGTCGCGCCCAAAGCTGTCTTTTCACCTAAGTCCGAGAAGGTCGGGACATCTATCTCTTTATACAAGCAAGTTGTTGAAGTGGTTAAAGCTGGTAATGCCCAAGGCTGGGGAAAATTTGTGGAGCCAATCATCAAAGAAGACAAGTTTGGATTGGGGTATACTCTGGGGTCTCAGAAGAATGAAGTCGGTACTTTCTCAAGCGGGGGTTTGGTTTCTCCCCACATCGTCAATGCTGCAGATGAAGACAAGGCTGACAGCGTCTGTGACTTAGATAGCTGGATTCGCCTGTGTGTCCTGGGAGAAAAGCTCAACAATTGGTCATCCGAACAAGTCGTCCGAGTTACTCTACTGAAAGAGTAATTTTTATTATTTTCCTTTTATTACATGCATAATAAAGTCTTACACTTTGCCCAAGGTGTAATGACTCATCTGTAGGGCCATCCATTTAGTCGCATTTCACAATTATTTTCATCATCAATAAAGGACAGCTTTGGCAAACAATTTTGTGTTCTCTTTCTTTCAATTACTTTTACTTTTACAAAAAGACAATAAAAAATGGAAATGTTTCTTTTTCGTTTTTCTTTCGAAAAATCTCGTTCTAAGGTAAAGCATGATCCTCCATCATGTAGAGATGATCACCCGGATCTCACTACTAACGACACTGCTATGGCCAAGTATGACTTCGACAATCCTATCTATCAAGCCAAAGAAGGAGTTGAGGAAGATTGTGAATTGCCTGAAGATTTAGCCAGGTTGTTGAAACAGGAAGACCGAGCTATTACACCTTATCAGGAGGTGATTGAGACCGTCGACATTGGTACCAAAGACGACAAGAAAGAGATCAAGGTCGGGGCCAGTCTACAGGCCGAGGTAAAGGAACAGTTGATCAGTTTGCTTCGTGAGTACGTCGACATCTTTGCTTGGTCCTATCAAGATATGCCAGGTTTGGATACGGACATCGTTGTGCACCGGTTACCGTTGAATGAAGATATGTCGCCGGTGAAGCAGAAGTTACGTCGAACTCATCCTGACATGGCAATGAAAATCAAAGAAGAAGTTCAGAAACAGTGGGACGCAGGGTTTCTCGCTGTGGCCAGTTACCCACCATGGGTTGCCAATATCGTACCAGTACCCAAGAAGGATGGCAAAGTACGGATGTGCGTCGACTACAGAGATCTGAATAGAGCTAGCCCGAAAGACGACTTCCCATTACCTTACATCGATGTTTTGGTTGATAACACAGCTCATTTCTCCGTATATTCTTTCATGGATGGTTTCTCCGATTATAATCAGATCAGGATGGCACCGGAAGACATGGAGAAAACGACATTCGTCACACCGTGGGGTACCTTCTGTTACAAGGTCATGCCTTTTGGGTTGAAGAACACAGGGGCAACGTACCAACGGGCTATGGTAACACTTTTTCATGATATGATTCACAAAGAGATCGAATGCTATGTGGATGATATGATTGCCAAGTCCCGAACAGAAGAAGAACATCTGGACAATCTGCAGAAGTTGTTTGAACGTCTGAGAAAGTTCAAGTTAAGGCTGAATCCGAACAAGTGCACTTTTGGAGTGCGAACTGGTAAGCTGTTAGGTTTCATTGTAAGTGAAAGAGGAATAAAGGTAGATCCTGCGAAAGTAAAAGCTATTCAAGAAATGCCTGCACCTAAAACAGAAAGAGAGGTTCGTGGCTTCCTGGGTCGATTGAACTACATTTCAAGGTTCATATCTAATCTTACAGCCACATGCGAGCCATTGTTCAAAATGCTGAGAAAAGAGCGAGAGGTCAGGTGGAATGATGATTGTCAGAAAGCTTTTGAAATAATAAAAGAGTATTTGCAGAAGCCCCCGATTCTAATGCCTCCAGTAGAGGGAAGACCGTTGATCATGTACTTGACGGTGTTAGAAAGGTCAATGGGTTGTGTGCTCGGTCAGCATGACGAGTCAGGTCGAAAAGAGCATGCAATATACTACCTTAGCAAAAAGTTTACCGACTATGAACAAAGATACTCACTGCTCGAGAAAATTTGCTGCGCTTTGGCATGGGCTGCTCGCCGACTAAGACAGTATATGTTAACTCACACGACTCTATTGATATCAAAGATGGATCCAATCAAGTATATTTTTGAAAAGCCAGCGCTTACCGGAAGGGTTGCTAGGTGGCAAATGATACTGACAGAGTATGACATCCAATACACTTCACAAAAAGCCATCAAAGGAAGTGTCTTGTCAGACTATCTTGCAGAGCAACCGATTGATGATTACCAACCTATGAGGTTCGACTTTCCTGATGAGGACATCATGTTTCTCAAATCGAAAGATTGCGAGGAACCACTCCCGGAGGAGGGGCCTGACCCTGAATCCAAATGGATTGTGATGTTTGATGGGGTGGTCAACGTCAATGGTCACGGAGTTGGTGCAGTGTTGATCACGCCAGTGGGGGTTCATATGCCATTTTGTGCCAGAATAACTTTCCCATGCACCAACAATGAAGCCGAATACGAAGCTTGTATCCTAGGACTTGAGGAAGCCATCAACCTACGAATTAAAACCCTGGATGTATACGGGGATTCAACTTTGGTCATCAATCAAACCAACGGGAAATGGTATACACATCAGCCTCATTTGGTTCCTTACAGAGTCTATACGAGAAGATTGTTGACTTTCTTTACGACGGTGAAGCTGCATTACATTCCTCGTGAAGAAAACCAATTTGCTGATGCTTTGGCTACCTTGTCTTCGATGATTAAGGTGTTATGTTAGAACTACGTACCCAAAATTGATGTATCTCGACTTGATATACCCGCCTATGTGTTTGCTGCCGATGTAGTATCTGATGATAAACAGTGGTATCAAGACATCAAGCGTTTCCTGAAGAGTCAAGAGTACCCAGCTGGGGCGTCTTCGAATGATAAGAAGACATTGAGGAGGTTAGCCGGTAGCTTCTTTCTGAACTCAGATGATACTCTGTATAAGCGAAATTTCGACATGGTCTTGCTCAGATGTGTGGACAAGCAGGAAGCGGACATGTTAATGCATGAAGTACATGAGGGATCTTTCGGTACCCATGCCGGAGGACATGCAATGGCTAAGAAGTTGTTAAGATCGGGGTATTATTGGTTAGCAATGGAGGCAGACTGTTGCGCATACGCCGAAAGTGTCACAAGTGCCAGATTTACGCAGATAAAGTGCATATCCCTCCAAGCCCATTGAATGTCATGTCGTCACCTTGGCCTTTTGCAATGTGGGGCATTGATATGATTGGCAAGATCGAGCCGACTGCTTCCAACGGCCATAGATTCATTTTGGTCGCTATTGATTACTTCACCAAGTGGGTGGAAGCAGCATCCTATGCGAAGGTTACGAAGCAGGTGGTAGCAAGATTTCTGAAAAGAGATATCATCTACAGATACGGAGTTCCCGAGCGGATCATTACTGATAATGGTTCGAATCTCAATAACAAAATGATGGCAGAGCTTTGTCGGGACTTCAAAATCGAGCATCACAATTCTTCTCCTTACAGGCCAAAGATGAATGGCGCTGTTGAGGCAGCTAACAAGAACATTAAGAAGATTGTGCAAAAGATGGTGGTAACATACAAGGACTGGCATGAGATGTTACCGTTTGCATTACATGGGTATCGAAATTCAATTAGAACATCCACCGGGGCAACACCTTATCAGCTTGTATATGGCATGGAAGCAGTTCTTTCGGTTGAAGTCGAAATTCCTTCTTTGCGGGTCCTGATGGATGTTAAGCTTGACGAAGCAGAATGGGTCCGTTCTCGATACAACCAGCTGAGCATAGTTGAGGAAAAGAGACTAGCAGCTATATGCCATGGCCAACTATGTCAGAGACGAATGAAGAAACCATTTGATCAGAAAGTGCGCCCTCGGGAGTATCAAGTCGGTGAATTGGTACTCAAAAGAATTCTTCCTCCCAACACAGATCACAGGGGCAAATGGACACCGAACTATGAGGGTCCATACGTGGTTAAAAAGGTTTTCTCTGGCGGAGCTTTGATGTTAACAACCATGGATGGCAAAGACTTCCCATCCCCTGTCAACTCAGACGCAGTTAAAAAATACTTCGCATAATTGACCTGCTGGACAAAAGAAAAAGAGTCCAGGCAAAAAGGGGCATCCCGAAAAAAAAAAAAAAACAATGTGTACACCCGGTGAGTCGAAAACCCGAAAGGGCGGCTCAGGCAAAAAAGGGTATCCTGGTGGATTGAAAACCCAAAAGGGCGGTCCACACAAAAGAGGGATTAAGCGAATGACTGTGATCTAAGTTCATCCGTTTTATATCACCGTTTCATTCAATCCGGCAATCTTCGAAGGTTAAAGATCGATTAATCATCCACTTCATAAAGCAAGATGAGTAGAGCGTCTTGAGGTCATACGAGCCATAGCAGAGTCGAAACTCAATGGGACCCCGTATCCACATTGCCATTAGGATAGTTTTCTTTTGTTCAATTTATAGTGATCGCCTCTTTTCAGGGATCAGCTTCCTGATGTACTCGCCTATTCCTGGCACAAATTTTTCAACCAATGAAAGTCGAATAATTCAGTTAAAGAGCCTCTTTATTTTTCATTTATCAGTTTGTTTGCAAAAGATGTCTGAATTTTTGATAAAACATATTGCATCTGAATATAATGGTGGTTTTTACAGATGATTTGCACAGGAAAACATTTAAAAATTGCTTTGAATGTGCTTAATCCCGGACGGTGAATTCAAACCGAGTAATTCCCCCGGGACATACGTGTGTGATTGCAGGTCACAGGAACCGGATGCCAAGTCATGAATCCTCATCCCCAAGTGGTTGACGAAGTCTCTCCTCAGCAAAGCATGTCCCCGAGTAGAGTTGCACCTTGTATACCCAGCAACAGCGGAGTAGTTGCATACCCAACAGACAAGAGGGTGGTGTCCCCAGTGTTCATCTCATTCCCCGGCAGATTATTTTTTAACAGATTTGTTTTGATCCTCAACCTAAGGATGATCAGCAAGTTCATATCCCCAGCAAAGGTCGATTCCTACGATATTTCCCTAGGAAGTGCTCTCCCCACAGACTCTCCTCACAGAGCCTCTCCAAACAAAGTTCCCATAGGTGATACTCCCCCAGCAAGGTCAACTTTTCAACAAAAAAAGAGGCCGATTTATTTTCGGTGGCTCCCCGGTCCCGGCAGACGGATCATTCCCCACAAAGCATTCAAGGATTGATGCAGAGATTCGTTCCCTACCGGAGTTTGCTTCCCCAAGCAGATTCTTTTTGCACCATGCATAACATTTGCATTTGCATGCATATCAAGCATACACATAAGTTGATAAACAGGTTCTTCAAAGCAGACTGAAGAATTACTTTACAACCAAAGTCATGAGATTCAGCCAGAGGATCAAGTATGTGTGATTCAGCATGAGGGTCATTTCGAAGATTCAGCCTGAGAATCATTTAGCCAACCTAAGGTTCAATTTGAAGATTCAGCCAGAGAGTCGCCTACAAGCGTTATTTCCCCAGCAGCCAGCTAGAGGGATAGATTGATAATTCAACAGAAAATCAACCTACAAGAGGATCCAGCCCGCAGATCGTAATTTAGAAAACAAAAGTCTAATTGAAGGGTCGTTACAACATGTTCTAGCCTGAAGAATATGTACGAAGCCCAAAAAGTGGAATATTCTCGAAGCTGCATATCTAACATGAGGATTGGGTGTAGATTTCGAAAGAGGGTCAACCAGCGCATGCCTCAGATGCGAGATCCTAATGATGGGAATTTATCATCAAAACAAAGAAGATCTAGCCAGAAGATCGAAGTCAGGTCTAGCCCGAAGACCGAAAATAGATTCAGCCAGAGAATCAAACAAAGAAGATCTAGCCAGAAGATCGAAGTCAGGTCTAGCCCGAAGACAAAAAATAGATTCAGCCAGAGAATCAAACAAAGAAGATCTAGCCAGAAGATCGAAGTCAGGTCTAGCCCGAAGACCGAAAATAGATTCATCCAGAGAATCAAACAAAGAAGATCTTGCCAGAAGATCGAAGTCAGGTCTAGCCCGAAGACCGAAAATAGATTCAGCCAGAGAATCAAAGAGAATAGATTCAGCCAGAGAATCGAAACGAAGAAGATCTAGCCAGAAGATTGAAATCGTATCCAGCCCGAGGATCCAAATCAATATCCAACCCGAGGACTAAATTGAGTATAGATTCAGCCAGAGGATCGAAACTCCAGATTAAGTCAGAAGACTGATTCAGATTCAGCCAGAGGATCGGAAGAAAAATAAACAGCGCAATGTATTTCAGCATTTTTGTGGTGTTCTGAGAGCATAAATTTTCGGTCTGTCTTTGGTATTCAATCACAGCTCACCCTGTTTGTCTGATAAGTTATTCGCTTTCATCCTGCTCGGATTAACTGATGATTGAATAGGGGCAGCTGTAACACCCCAAAATTTGCCCTCCTCATTCATGCATTCATTTTTAGGTCATTTTAGCATTTCATATTGCATTTCATCATGTCAATCAGGATCAGATCCAAGAAGCTTGAACATCATCCAAGACACTTTGTGGGAAAGACTTGAGTTACTTCCAACAGGTTCAAATGGGGTCTATTCATCATTCAGAACGCCAATCTTGAAGGAGCAAAAATTTGTTCATGAGTTGTCATGCTCGCTAGGCGAGCAGAATGGTTCGCCTAGCGAATCTGAATTGTCATGCTCGCTAAGCGAGCAGATCCTTCGCTAGGCGAAGCCCACGCGTTTTGAGAAAATAACAGAAAGTCATGGGCTTGAGTTGCCCTCATTTAAGCCCACCAAGCCACGAAAATCAGGTTATAAATTCAGAATTCCATTGAGCCAAACCCTATTTGATTCCTATTTACCCTGGCAAAAAAGAAAGGCTAACAGAATTTAGAGCAGCCTCCAGACAGCTCTGAGAAGTTCACTCTGACTCACACACTTTTTCACCTCTGTCTCATGCAAACCCTAACATTGCTTTGAAAACCCAGCCATGCCATTCGATTTTAATCGATCCCTCTAATCAGGTTTTTCCTTATTCCCATTACTCTATGCTTTCAATTTGAATTCTCTGAATGTATGAGGTATCGTTAGGTTTTGCCCACGGGTTTAGATATGCATGAATGTATAAAACAATACTTTGAATGTTTAATCGCTTAATTTCTGAAATGGAGACCACGGGGTTTGGGGTTTCTGAGATCGTACTGTTATCCATGAAGAACCCAAAACCCGTAGGCGCTCGCTAGCACCTCGCTAGGCGAGCATGCAGCGAAGCTTCACTAAGCTTTCGCTAAGCGAAGCAGCAGCGATCGCGACAGCAGTTACTTTTTCGGTTTGCTCTAATTTGTTTTGTGTTTGTCATGGCATTGTTTTCTCCTGATTCCATCCTATTACGCTAACCTGTTTGTTGAGTTTTTGTGAGGGCTTACATGACTTTAGAAGAGATGGCTTGCTTGGTATTCCACTTTATTTATGGGATACCACCTGGAGGTTTATTCCGATTACCTGTACTGACTCGCTTTCTTTGATGGTGCTAGCTTGAGGGATCTCCGGGTTTCTTGTGTCGTTAGTGGCTATTACTTCGGATCTTTATCCGTACGGTAGACCTCTTGATCCCTTTATTTTTCCTGCATTTTTACCGCTTTCTTAGCTGGAAGACCTCAATAGGAGGCGATGTTTTTGTGTGTTTACTTTTGAGTCTAAAGACCTCCAAGAAGAGGCACCAGTACTAAAGACCTCCATGAAGAGGCAATTGGCAGATAAAAGGGATTAGTAGTCAATCCCCCATTATTCAGTGCGTCGTTCTTTAAGATCACAGTACGTGTCGATGCTTCAGAACAAAAGGCTCGAGATCTTTTGTCCGGTCGGTCAGTGGAGAGGGTTCCATCTTTCTGAACCCCCACGCCTTGTCCTGAGCTCACCCTGTCCAGGGTTAAGAGCTATGAGGTCTTATCCTCATTCCCCTTTTGATCTGCTCACCCTGACATTCAGTGTCAGTGGTTAAGAGCCCATTTGATTACCCTTCCATGGCTTGTTTGTCGAGGTTGATATGACCCCTCTTGGCTAAAGCCCTACCCATGTATGTTTGAGCCCCTTGTTGGCATTTTCACTTTATGGATGTTTGTTTTGTATGGTGTGATCGTCTCCCCATAGGATTGCTAGGCTTCGGATAGTCTCTCATTTGCAAGATAATTAAGGTAGCACTGTTCCTTCGTCTAGGACTTCCTTTTTGCATGAGCATCCCTAAAACACAAACAACTCATTGATTTTTCTTCTCCTAAGAACACGTTTACTCCTTCTACTACAGGCAAGTAAGTCTCCAAAGGTCGAGCATCCGGTGGATTGCGTAGTAACGTCGTTCTCCCAAAACACCACCCTTAACCCGTAGTTAGCCGAACTACGGCTTGCTCTGATTCTCATTCCAGATGAGATACGTAGGCATAAGACGCGACGTCTTACCGAGCACACACTCCCCTAACCCATAGGTAGCCGAGCTACGAAGACTCTGATTCTCATATTCAGATGAGATACGTATGTAGTGGATGTGACATCCGCGCAAGTCATTTTCTTTTGACCCCTCTCTTTTAATAAATAGTACATTAGATAAACCCACGCCCTTTAGACAAGAACAACAAGAGTGGATCCCGTAGAGTACTACGGATGCGTAAGGGTGCTAATACCTTCCCTTTGCATAATCGACTCTCGAACCCAAGATTTGGTTGTGAGGCCTTGTCTTTTCCTTTCCTTTTCCCAGGTTTACTTCGAACATTTCCTTTCCCTCCTTTGGGATAAATAACGCACGGTGGCGACTCTTCTGTCTTTACCTTCTTCGCCGGTTGGTTATTTCGCACTCCTATTTTTTTAGGCTGCGACACAAGAGCATCCATGTCTATCACCCAATCATCACATTATCAAATACAGAGTGTCGGGAAGTCAAAGCCTTTCACCAATCAAAAGTCTAATCCATATTGGCAACTACCAAAAATAATAAGTCCACCTTGCTGGCATCTTCATAAACTCAAGTCCAATCAACATTGGTACCCAAACAAATCTCCCCTTCAAAAAGGGAGGTCAATCCAAAGACAACCAATATTCATCTTGCATTACCACATGCACTGCATACAATAAACACACATAACTTTCCTTCCGAATAAGGAAGTCGCATATCAAAAAGCTCTCTCACAAAAATGAGAAATTTCCATTGACATGCATCATATGCATACATAACATAATAAGTCCTTTCCATCAACCCTTTGATGAGGACATAACCTGACTTTTTCATTCCGTTAACCCTGTGACAATGACAATCTTTTCCATCAGTCCTCTGATGACGGTATTTTACAAAATTCCTTTTCCACCAATCCTTGGGTGATGCCACTCCATAGTCAGGTCTCTTTTCCGCCAGCCCTCTGATGGTGGTCGTCCTTTTCCATCAACCCTGTGATGATGCCACTCCCTAGTGAAGTTTCTTTCCGTCAACCCTTTGACGATGACAAACTCTTTTCCATCATCCCTTTGATGATGACAGCTTGTTTCCGTCAACCCTTTGACGATGATATTACATACATAATTCCTTTTCCACCAACCATTTGGTGATGTCTTTCTCTACCTTTTTCCACCAACCTTTTGGTGATGACTTCTTTTAATTACTTCCATTAACCCTTTGATGATGCCACTCCATAGTGAAGCATCTTTCCGTCGGCCCTTTGACGATGATACCACACATACAATTTCTTTCCGTCAACCCCTTGACGATGACAATCTTTTCCATCAGCCCTCTGATGACGATATTTTACAAAATTCCTTTTCCACCAACCCTTTAGTGATGCCACTCCATAGTGCGGTCTCTTTTCCGTCAGCCCTCTGATGATGGTCGTCCTTTTCCATCAACCCTTTGATGATGCCACTCCATAGTGATGTTTCTTTCCGTCAACCCTTTGACGATGCCAATTTCTTTTCCACCAGCCCTCTGATGATGGAAATCTTTCCCGCCAACCCTTTGACGATGACATTCACCTGTCCATCAACCCTTTTGATGTCGACATCCACCATCTTCTATCAACCCTTTAATGATGATATTCCCCAATAATCTCAAAAAATAAAAGCCTACAAAAAGAATTCAATTACCCAGTTGCATTCCCACATGCATCGCCTGCATCATTGCATTCATAATATTCCTGCCAAATAGGTATTTCATCAAACCCAATCATACCAATCATCAACATACTCATGCATAACACTCCCACAAAATGGGAATTTCAACAAAATAAAAATCATTCGCATTCCTACATGCACAGCCAAATACCCCTAGCAATTGCATACTGCATACATTTCATGCATCCTCCTATGCATAGTATTTCCACCCAAAGTGGAACATCATACAAAAATCACACCAAAATATCAGGATCCAAGGTCATTCATGTATATCTTGGACATTTCTCATTTCCAAATGAAGTTATTACCCTGCATATGCTCGTGGAATTATTTCTCAGCAAATCATTTTTCAACTTTATGATTAATAATGATATTCCCAGCATTTTTCTTTACAATCATTGCTCCCCAAGCAGAGGTTACCCTAAAAAGTCTCTTATGAGCTTTTCCCCTGCAGAGCATCTCTAGTAAATCTCCCTCAAAAGGAGTCTTTTCTTAAATATTTCCCCCAACAGACGAACATTTGAGATAATGCTTCATTTATCTGGAGAATCTCACTTTTACTGTTTGAGATGCTGCTTCATCAATCTGAAGAGTCTCATTTCAGATTTTTTCAGAGATACTGCTCTAATATCCTCGAAGAGTCTTAGATTCAATTAAGATATTTTTTCCCTTGCTGGAATATCTTAATTCTATCATATAAGATGCTGTTTCGACTCGATACAGAGAATCTCACTTTTACTGTTTAAGATGCTACTTCATCAATATGAAGAGTCTCATTTCAGATTCTTTTTAGAGATACTGCTCTAATAACCTCGGAAAGTCTTAGATTCAATTAAGATATTTTTTCCCATGCTGGAACATCTTAATTCTATCATATAAGATGTTGTTTCGACTCGATACAGAGAATCTCACTTTTACTGTTTGAGATTCTGCTTCATCAATATGAAGAGTCTTATATCAATTTTTTTTAGAGATACTGCTCTAATATCCCCGGAGAGTCTTAGATTCAATTAAGATATTTTTTCCCTTGCTGGAACATCTTAATTCTATCATATAAGATGTTGTTTTGACTCGATACAGAGAATCTCACTTTTATTGTTTGAGACGCTGCTTCATCAATATGAAGAGTCTCATTTCAGATTTTTTTAGAGATATCGCTCTAATATCCTCGGAGAGTCATAGATTCAATTAATATATTTTTTCCCGTGCTTGGACATCTTAATTCTATCATATAAGATGCTGTTTTGACTCGATACAGAGAATCTCACTTTTACTGTTTGAGATGCTGCTTCATCAATATGAAGAGTCTTATTTCATATTTTTTTAGAGATACTGCTATAATATCCTCAAAGAGTCTTAGATTCAATTAAGATATTTTTTCCCTTGCTGGAACATCTTAATTCTATCATATTAGATGTTGTTTCGACTCGATACAGAGAATCTCACTTTTACTATTTGAGACACTGCTTCATCAATATGAAGAGTCTCATTTCAGATTTTTTTTTAGAGATACTGCTCTAATATCCTCGGAGAGTCTTATATTCAATTAAGGTATCTTTCCCTTGCTGGAATATCTTAATTCTATCAGATAAGATGCTGCGTCGACTCGATACAGAGAATCTCATTTTTACTGTTTGAGATGCTGCTTCATCAATATGAAGAGTCTCATTTCAGATTTTTTAGAGATACTGCTCTAATATCCTTGGAGAGTCTTAGATTCAATTAAGGTATCTTTCCCTTGCTGGAACATCTTAATTCTATCATAAAAGATGATACTTCGACTCAGTACAGAGAATTTCAGTTTTACTGTTGAGATGTTGCTTCATCAATATGAAGAGTCTCATGCCAGACTTTCTTTATACTACTCTAGCATCCTAGAAAAGTCTTGAGATTTAGCTAAGGATGTCACTCCATTACTAACATATCTCGACTGTGATGTCCAAGATACTGTTCTGACGACTCCCAGAAAGTCTTGGCTGTCTCATTTTACCTTTTGATAACTTTTCTTACTGTATTTCTCACTGCATTTTCTTTCTGCATTTCTTCCTTGCATTTCAAAAAGAAAAAATTTGGGTCTTTTCGTATTTAATTATCTTCCACTACGAATGTACGAAGACTGCTGTCATTCTTACTTTCTGGTTCAAGGTAATTAAATAGGGGCAGCTGTCATACCCCAATTTTGTCTGGGCATATTTAAATTTTTGTAAAATTGATTTCATTTTTAATTTGCATCATATAAACAGCATGACATGCATTCCATCATGAATAATAACTAAAATATCAGTCAGAATAAATTTATTGAAAATACAGACAAATCGTTTGAATCATTTTCTCAAGAACGTGCACAAATCAGCGCGTAAAAAGTTTCAAAATTAAAATTACAGACACCAGTATTATTAATCTACGGTTCACGTAGTTTAATCTGGTGTGCTCATTATATTTTTCAACGACTGTTTCGGTTGCATTTTGACCCGCCTGAGCCTTTTAACCGGTGAAAATTTATTTCAGCATTTGAAGAAACGCTGTATTTTTTCAATAAGTATATTTTGTGTTGATCATTTTAATGTGTCTGATTTAATTTTTCGAGCAAATTATCGTCCGACTTCTATTTATACTCGATCCTTTTATTTCTTTATTCTAGTATCCAAATTAGAGATTGTTTTATTATTATTATTACTTAAATAAAATTATTGTTTACGAATTTTTAATAAATATTTTTCTTTAATAATAGGTAATAGTAATAGTTAATAAATAAAATATATTTTTAACATTGGATCCCCTTTTTAAATAACCAGCATTAAAAATCTGGGAAAGATTTTTTTGACAGCTCATGTCTCTCTCATCACTCTCATTTACGTTACCTATCTCCCTCACGTTTCCTCTCTCTCACATGTTACCCTCATTTCCATCATCATACTCCACTCTATCAGTCTCTCTCTAAAAAAAATGTATTAAAAAAGAAAAGAAAAAGCAATAAACTCTCCCTTCTCTCTCTCAAAACACAGAGGAAAATAAAAAATGAATTATTTTTGACTCTTCTTCTTTCCAACGCCAAACCTCTCACCATACTCCCTCTGTTTTCCGCCGGAAAGTTCCTTTCACCGGCGAAAACCCATCCTCACCGTGACCCAACCCCCAAACCGCCGCGCTCTCCTCCCGCCACCACAAACCGCGCCTCCGCCGGCATCACACAAACCACTTGTCTAACCTGTTTCCACCATAACGACGAGCTCATCAAGCTGGAGCAAGCCAACACATTCCGACGACGACGGTTCATTTTTTCTACTTAAGGTTTTCTTTTGCCATGCTTTATGTTGGTTTCAAATAGAAGGATTCTTTTTTTTCTTTCTTTTTTATTTGTTTTGTAGAAAACTATGACATCTTGGTTTGTTGTGTTGAAACTTTAATTCAAATTTACTTTATTATTTTTATATTTGTATTATCAAAAAATTAAGCTTGCATTTAGTGTGTGTGTGTGCAGTAGATGACCGAACGTTTACTATCCTCCAGTTTCAGTTATTTTTACATTCTTATTGTTATAAGATTAGATGATCAATTTGTCTACTTTCTGTTAACTTTAAAAGTTTATTTAAAAAATGCAAATTAATGCTTTTGGGTTATACTTCTTAATGCATAATTGCATGGTAGTACTCTTATTTGGTTTTATAGGGAGTTTTGAATTTGGACAATGTGATATGAGGTATTAAGCCCATCTATTTTAGTTATTTTCTTTTGTTTAACATTTATTTATTTGTTTTATTTATTTAAGTAGAGTTTTACTTATCAATTTAAAAAAAAAACCTAATATCATTATTATTAATGTCTAGTATTAATTATATAATTTACTACTTTTTGTTTAATTATTATTATCATCATCATCATTAATCATTTAAAATTAGATAATTATTCATTCTTTTTTTTTTGATTTTTTGAGATTCATTTGTATTGATACTTGTTTAGTCGTATGTATGAGTGCTTGGTTCCATATGCATGGTGTGTTACATTTATGACAAACCATTTCCATACCATCAATTCAAACTAATTTTAAAAACAAATCAAACAATTCTCGATTCAAAGTCGAGCCCATTTTCAAACACCTTTGTAAGTCGATCACTTTTAAAGCATCGCCATCAACCTCACATAGCTTACTCTTGGGCTTTCTTACAATGAGACCTATTCGATTTTATTTAATCGAGTAGAAGAACAATACACTAAAATAAAATTCATTTCATTCATAAACACAAATTTAAAACCTCGATCCAACATCGAGTATTTTCATTCAAATTAATTCAAAATACCTAAATCAGAATCGAATACCATTTCATTTGGAAATATTAAGGGGGATGGTTTTGAGTTTTCAATTCCTCTCCTCGATTATTTGAATACGAGTTCTCTTACTCGGTTAGTCAAATAATCATCTTTTCTAATCCACCTAAGCACAAACAAATCGAATCATTTTATAATAAGAAATGAAAAGGGAGATGACTTTGAGTCTTCAATTTTTCTCCTCGATTATTTGAACACAAGTCCTCTTACTTGGTTAGTCAAATAATTATCGTTCCTCTACAAACCTCCAAACCCCGATTAAATCAAAAATATTTTCACAGTAAGCTAAATGAAAAGGGAGTTGACTTTGAGTTTTCAACTTCACTCCTCAACTGGTCGAATACGAGTTCTCTTACTCGGTCAGTCGAACAATTGTCATTTTTCCACAAACATACAACTTAATCAAATCATTTTCTTAACAAACTATACGAAAAATGAGATGGTTTTGAGCTTTCAACTCCTCTTCTCAAATGCTTGGATATGAGTTGTTTTACTCAGTCATTCACGTACTTGTCGTTCATTATAAAAATACGTCAACCATATGCAACCTTATTTTCATAAATATTCAGATGAAACAGAAAGTAGTCTAGAGCCTTCTATTCCTTTTCCCGATTATTAAGATGCGAGTTGTCTTACTCGATTATCCGAGTATTCGCCATCCATTCAAAACACCTTAATTATTATCAAATCCTTTCTATAATTAAGGATGAAAAAGAAGGAGGTCTAGAGTCTTCTATTCCCTTTCCCGACTGTTAGGATACGAGTTGTCTTACTCAACTATCTGAGTAATCGCATCCAACCAAAAACATCTCAACCAATCAAAACATCCAACATATTAATCCAACTCGTCACTTTCGTGTGACCAAAACTCTTTTCAGAAAGAACACTGTTAATCCTTTCTAATGCGCACAACAAACTAGTGCTTAAGCCTCCGTCGAGAGTAGACAAGCCAACGTTTAGCCTTTAGAACACGATCCAAACAGTTGTTCACTAAAAGACACCAACCTACTGTAGTTCCCCGAACTACGAATGCTCTGATTTCCTTATTACACCATAAGGATACGTAGGCAGGAGATTGTTGTATCTTCGTGAGCACACTAATAAAAAACCTCCCCTTTCTCCTTTCTGAGGTTCTCATCCAATATTTTATAACCCAAAGATAACAAACAAACATAAATTAACACTCGAAACACAAATTAGAACTAAAAGGTTCCCGTTGAGTACAACGGACGTGAGGGGTGCTAATACCTTCCCCTTGCGTAATCAACTCCCGAACCCGAATATGGTTGCGACGACCATTATTCCATTTCCTAAAGGTTTTATCAATATTTTCCTATCCCTTCATTGGGATAAATAAAGTTCGATGGCGACTCTTTTCGAACATGATTTTTTCCGCGACCATCGCGAGGAATCGTATTTTTCGAGATGCGACAGTGATTAGTTATTGCGAATGCGTAACCGGTTACACCAACGTCATAATCACTTTTCTTCAGCTTATTTGACATATTTTGACATCTGTAACTGGTTACACACCCGTGTTAATCGGATATAGCACTTCAGTTACTAAGAAACTCTTAACACACCACCTTAATTCAAGTGCTCCATATTGTCCATGCCCATGTTCATCTTCAACCTCTTGAACACTTCAATTGTGACTCCCTTGATCAATGAATTAGCAACTTGTTCTTTACTTCGACAATATCTCAATCTTAATCTTCCTTCACTAACAAGTTCCCTCAAGTAGTGAAACCCCATCTCAATATGTTTGCTCCTCGCATGTACAATTGGGTTCTTAGCAAGATTAATCGCGGAAAGGTTATCAACCAGGAGCGTAACAACATCACGCTCATTGATGCCCAACTCCTTCAATAGATTCATTAGCCATACGACTTGGCACACACACAAGGAAACGACAATGTACTCAGTCTCACAAGACGAGAGTTCACCTCCGAGTTCCTTATTTGAACACCATGAGATTGGGGCTCCTCCAAACATAAAGATGTATCCAGCTGTAGACTTTCGAGATATTTATCTCCGCACCAATTGGAATCGGTAAAATCGAGTAAACTTCTTTTTCTGCCAGTGTCCTCTGTGGGAAAGAGAATTCCACTGCCATCAATCCTTTAATATATCTTTGGATCCTCTTTATTGCTTCCAAGTGAGACACCTTCAGTCTCTCCATGAATCTACTCAAAATACTGACACTAAAGGATCCAATCAGTCTCCTATGCTATGTTGGATAAACATCTTTATCATCCTCACTCTTCGACAATGTAGCCTCGGTTTAGCCGGAGTAATGGCAATAATTATAATGCTCCAGTTCAATCTCTTTCAAATTCTCAAGCGTAAATCTTCTTTAGGGCATGAGCGGTCCTCTTTTGGACTTATAGAACTCAATGCCAAGAAAGTATGTCATGAGGCCACGGTCGATCATCTCAAAATATTCCATAAGTTCACTCTTGAACTTAGAAATGTACTTTCTATTGCTTTCTATGATCAACAAGTCGTCTACATATAGACAAAGGATAATCACTCATTCACTTATATTCTTCTTCACGTACACACCAAGCTTGGATACACATTTCTTGAAGCCAACCTCCTTTGGGAAACCATCTATCCTTTTTTTCAAGCTCTTGGAGCTTGCCTCAAACCGTACAATGTGGTATTCAACTTGTAAAACTTTAGCTCTTGGTTTCTCACAACAAAACTGGGCGTTGTTCTACATACAAATCTTCTTCAAGCGATTCATTCAAAATGTAGATTTGACGTCCATTTTAGGGGTGTTCAAAACCGAACCAACCCAATAGAAAACCGCAAACCAAACCAAACCAAACCAAAACCGCAAAAAAAAAGTATTTGGTTCGGATGTGTTTGGGCCATTTTTTAACAAAACTGCACGGTTCGGTTCAGTTTGCGGTTTGTATTTTCGAAATCGAACTAAACCAAATCAAACTAAACCGTATTATATTACAACTCAAACTTCATGTATCTCACATCCAACCCAAAACCCGAACCTATTATGCCATAACCTTAGAAATATTCTCTTACTTACGCTTAGGGTTTTAGTTTCAACCTTTTCAAATATCTCCTAGTAGTATCACACATTCTTCTCATCTTCTTTGCCATGTACGCATCACCTCTTATACTCTAATCTATCCTCTCTTACGTTCTTTCTTTTTCATCTTTTCATTTTTATGTTATTGCTTTCTCTTTCAATTATGTTTTTATAACATATTTCTTCTCTAGTATCACATCTCTTATGTTCTTATGACACATTTCAATTATATTTTTTTCTTTTTATTATAATATTTTTGATATTCTTTTATCTTACTATTTTATATTTTTTATTCCACTTTTGTCTAATCTTATTTTTGTATATTGAATGAGAAGTTTTTGTCTAAATATGATGAATTTTGTTGTTATTTGGTAATGTATGAATGACTAAACACAAAGTTATGTTGTTCTCAATAGGGGGATGTATGGCTCAATAAAAATCTTGTATAAAACAAAACCAACCGAACCAACCCAAACGACATTGGTTTGATTTGGTTTGGTTCAGTTTTTTTGTTAAAAGCCAACTGAACCAAACTGAACCGCGTGCTTTTTTCTCTTGCGGTTCGGATGATTTTTAGCGTCAAAACTGCTTAAACCGCACCGCGAACACCCCTAGTCCATTTGATAGATTGGCCAATTATTATTATTCACAATACTAACAACTAGCCTAATGATTTTAATCCTAGAAACCGATGTGAATACCTCTTCAAAGTATATGACTTCTCTTTACAATAATACATTTACAACTAATTGAGTCTTATGCTTGATTATTTCACCCTTGGGATTTTCCTTCGCTTTGAACACCCGTCTCACACCAATTGGCTTCTTCTTGTTCGGTAGATCAACCAACTCCCAAGTATTGTTTTTCTCAATATATTCCAACTCCTCCTTCACAACACAAATCCATGTTAGATCACTTAAAGTCTCTTCCATTTTAACGGGTTCGATTTCGGTCATAAGTGCAAAATGGACAAAATCACCATCATCATTAACTTCGTTGTCTTGGAACAACTCACAATCTTGAAGTCTTTGAGGAAAACCTCTTTGACTTATTGATCTTCTCGCATTCTCTTCAATTCGGGCTTCGGCAACGATCGTTTTTACACTTCCCAATTCTCCATAATCTGAATTTTCAAAGGTGTAACCGGTTACAGTTTTTATGTAACCGATTACAGGCTACTGCAATTGATTTATCTCTTCGAAAACGACATCTCGGATGATCACAACCCTCTTGTTTTTTAAATAAAACAACTTGTAACCACAAATGAAGTGACACCCTACAAGTATCATCATTTCTCTCCTTATTATCCAACTTCTTTCTAAGTTGCCCCAGAACATGTTTATACGCTACAAAACCAAAAACTCTCAAATCGTTCAGATTCGGTTTGAATCCTGACCATTCTTCCTCCGATGTTACCTTCTCAAGCTTCTTTTTTGGACACCTATTCAACAAATAGGCATATGTGGATACCACTTCTCCCCAAAAATCTTTCGGCAAGTTCTTCCTCTTTAACATGCTTCTTAGGATGTTCATGATCGATCGGTTCTTCCTTCTGAAACACCATTTTAATGCGGTGTAAAAGGTGGTACAACCTCATGTATAATCTCTTCTTGATCATAAAAACTCTCAAAGTCTTTTGATACATATTCACCTCTACCATCCTTTTTGAGCACTTTGAGCTTGTGACCGCTTTGCCTCTTAACCATGGACTTTAACTTCTTAAACACTTTGAATACCTCATCCTTTCTCTTGATTAGATATGTCCATAGCTTTCTACTATGATCGTTGATGAATGTGACAAAATATTTATTTCCACTAATGGAATCTACTTGCATCGATCCATAGTCCACGCATATCTGAATACACCACCTCAAGGTGATTCTTAGTTATACAACTTGTATCCTTTATGAATTTACCCTTATATTTCTTCGCTTGCACACATTCTTCATAAATTTCATCCAATATGTTGATCATTGGCAACCCTTTTATCATTCCATTTTTTTGCAAGTCTTTGAGATCTCAAAAATTGAGATGTCCAGGACGATATTACCATATCTACTCTTCTCGACTTACCATTGTAGCAAGACATTTATGCTCCATAACCTTCACCTCAACCTTGAAGTTTCTATTGGCATCCATAAGAGCTTTAAGGACCAAAACCTTGTTTGAATCCATAACACGTAACCCTTTATTTTCCATGTGAATCTTGTAACCCTTCTCAAGCAATTGTTAATGCTTAGAAGGTTACATTTGATTCCTAAAATGTATAATACATCTTTGATTAAGGAATGTACACCATCCTTCTGGTGATTAAAACATCGCTGATCCCATCGGCCACTAGAGTGGTGTCATTGTTAAGGACCAATTAGTACTACTTTTTATATCATATTATTGGTCCCTTTTACCAAACTTTGATGTAATTACACACTTTTATTCTTATTAATTTGTATAAATGCAATTAGATTTAATTTATTTTGTTTTGAATAGTTATTTCACAGATTTGTTAGTTTTGTAGAACTTTTAGATGAAAGAGCTTTTGGAATGCAACACCACATCTTCGATGAAGCTTGCAAAACAAGGAAGCTGGATAAGTGTCAGTTCGCGCCGCGAACTGCCTTCGCACCGCGAAGGCTGCGAATCCAGCAAGCTGATTAAGGGCCAAAAGTGTTGTCTTTCAGGAAAAGTTGTCTTGCCATTTTTGTATCTGTCTTGGAATAGCTTTTCTGCTCTGGATGAAAATGAGCAATTAAGGAAATGTCAACTCTTTTGGGATGGGAGAATACATTATTTCTGATTATTATTCATTCATTATTCACACATTGAGACATTGAGATATTTTTGTAAGAGAGAAAACAGAGTTTTCTTCCATTAACATTCTGCTTTGTAACAATGATGATGAGGAGCTAAACTCCTTTTGTCATGATTGGAGGTAGTAGCTATTCTCATTTGTTTATGTATTCCATTTGATTTATATATATGAAAAAGATTGTTGATGTATTGAATACTGTTTTTGCCCTAAGTTGAAAACCAGATTTGAGTAGTTGTTGAAAGAGATTATTTGAGTCTTGACATAAAACAAATTTTCAAGTAGTGAATAAGTTGTAGAGATAGATTTATTCATTACTCTTCTTTGGTATTAAACATTAAAGATTTCTATATTGATAGTTAGGTGGAGAGATCGTCTAAGGATCAATATAGTGATTATCACAATATCATTTAGACATAAATGACTTTGAGAGGATACTTGAACATCATCAATAATCTTAAATCTATATAGTTATCATAAGGAATCATAAGCATTTAAAATAGTGAACTCCAATCTTGCCAAGCTTTTACATTTGATTAAAACCATTTTACTTTTTTTAGTGACATTTACTCACAAGATAATTTTCCAACCAAAACAACTTTGTTACTTTCTAAACTTATAACAAATCGGATTATAGAACGGCGGTAATATCAACCAATCTCTGTGGATACGATATAAAAATATTTGCCAAAGATATACTTTTCAACAAATTGGCGCCGTTGCCGGGGATTGGTGTTCGATATTACAAGCATTGCAATAATTCATTGTTTTAAGTTTGTTACTTTTATTACTATCCCTCTTTTGTTTCACTTGGTTTGTTAGTTTTATAGATTCTAGTGCATGCGAGGAAAAGCTACCGAGGAGCAATTGCAATTCGATCCCGAAATTGAAAGAACGCTTCGGAAGCTCAATAGCAAAACACGAAGAAGAAGGAAACTAGCTGAAGAGAGGAACCGGAGAGAAGAAGCATCTACTTCCGCACTTGTTCCAATCGAAGAAGTGGTTGTAGAGGCTTGTGACGGAAACATGGCCGATGACAATCGTACCGAAATGTCCGCTAATAGTCCAAGAAGAAATGCTCAATTTGCCTGTGGAGGAAGAAATACGGAGATGAAGACCGGAATCCTCCAACTTCTCTATGCAAATCCATTCACCGGAATGGACCATGAAGATCCGTATACCCATCTCATCAAATTCTATGAGATTGCGGGTTCTACGGGAATTGATGAAACGGGTGAAGAGGCATTATTCAAAACGATGTTCCCACACTCCTTAGTGGGAAAGGCAAAGGAGTGGTACCTTGATCAAGCATCGAGAGTGATGACGAATTGGAATTTGTTAGAAGAAAAGTTCTTAGAAAGATATTTCCCTCAATCCCGATTCATGGAAGCCAAAACGGCTATTGCGGTATTCACTCAAGGAAGCAACGAATCTCTAAATGAAGCTTGGGAAAGATTCAAGTCAATGTTGAGAAAATGCAAGGGTCATGGTTTTGATGAGCTCACTCAAATCCATATTTTTCTAAACGGGATCCAATCAACTCACAAGACACTTCTGGATGCTACCGCGGGTGGCTCGCTTATGTCAAAGAATGCGGAAGAAGCTAAAGTCATTATTGAACAGATGGCACTCAATGATCACCAAAGTCAACATGATCGTAGCCCTTCACAATGTAAACCGGGAGTTCTTGAGTTAAATACCAATGATGCCATTCTTGCTCAAAACAAGCTACTCTCTCAACAAGTGGAGTTGCTCACGCAACAAATGGCCAAGCTTCCACAGCAAATGAAAGAGATTCAAGGGTCTCAAGTTCGGCATCAAGTAGCGTGTTGCGAATTATGTCAAGGGGATCACCCTACTGGTTTTTGTCCTCCACTCCAAGAAGAAGTGAGTTATGTGAACAATCAAAATCAGGGCTATCAAAGACAACCTCCTAACAATCAAGGCTACCAACCAAGAAACAATCAAGGCTATCAACCATCTAGGTTCAACAATCAAAATTTTCAGCAGCAAAGTCCTTACCAACATCCAAATTCTCAAGGACAGCAGTCGCAAGGAGGAAGTTCCAAGCTAGAGGATACTCTTCAACAATTCATGCAAGCTTCCATGGAAAATTAGAAGAGTAATGAAGCAGCAATTAAGAATCTGGAAAATCAAGTAGGCCAACTTGCGAAGCAACTGTCAGAGCAAAATGCAGGATCGTCATTTTCCGCTAACACTCAAACCAATCCAAAGGAGCATTGTAAAGCAATTGTCACGAGGAGCGGTAAAGAGTTGATAAGTGAAAAAAGTGAGGAAATTATAGTAGAAAAGGATGTGGGGGAAGTGCTGGAAGGGAGAAAGAGGCTGGAACTTCACAGTTCGCGTCGCGATCCCCCTTCGCGCCGCGAAAAGAGCAGGACTTGCCAGCAAAGGAGCAGCCTGAATTGGAGGTGAAAAAGGATGCTAAACCAAGGAAGAAGAAGAAAGGAGAGAAAGTTGTGAGCGTCCTTCCAACCCAACATCTACCTTATCCGCATGCTCCATCGAAGAAGGACAATGCAAGGCATTATGCACGGTTCATGGACATATTCAAGCAACTTCAAATCAATATTCCATTTGCTGATGCATTAGAACAAATGCCACGGTACGCAAAGTTCATGAAGGACATTCTTACAAAGAAAAGAAGGCACGTGGAAGACGAAACCATATTGCTTGATGCACGTTGTAGTGCCATCATTCAAAAGACTCTCTCAAGAAAGGAATCCGATCCGGGCCGAGTCGTTTTACCGGTAACCATTGGAAGCATATACATTGGTAATGGTTTGATTGACTTGGGCTCTAGCATAAATTTAATTCCCCTCTCCATTGTTAAAATATTGGGGAATGTTGAGATTAAATCGACAAGGATGACTCTACAACTAGCCGACAAGTTTACCACTTCACCATACGGAATTGCTCAAGACATGTTAGTGAAAATGGACAAATTCTTGTTTCCGGTGGATTTCGTGATAGTAGAGATGGATGAGGATCGTGATGTGTCTCTAATTCTTGGAAGACCTTTTATGAAAACAGCTCGGATGATGATTGACATAGATGATGGACTAATGAAGGTGAGAGTGCAAGACGAAGAGGTGACCTTTAATATTTTTGAAGCTATGAAGCATCCAAACGACAAGCATGATTCTTTCCGAATCGATGCAATTGAAGAGGAGGTAGTGGAGGTCGCGAACCAAGTTCATATTTCTAATCCTCTAGAAAGATCCCTTATCGGAGCATACAATGTGTTGACCGACAATGAGGAAAAAGAGATTGAAGCAATGTTGCATGAGTTAGAATCTTGTGGTGAGCTTACTTATCAAGAAGAAATAAAGGAAGACTTGGATGCGACGAAGAAAACGGAAGAGCCAAAATTAGAGTTGAAAATACTTCCTTCACACTTAAAGTATGTGTTCCTTGGTGATGAATGTACTAAACTGGTGATTATAAGCAGCACCTTGTCCACACAAGAGGAATACAGATTGATTCAAGTGCTGAAAAAGAATGAAGGTGCGATAGGGTGGGTTTTATCCAATTTAAAAGGTATTAGTCCAGCTTATTGTATGCATAAGATCATGATGGAGGAGAATTTTAAACCCGTTGCACAACCTCAAAGGCGTCTATATCCATCGATGAAAGAGGTAGTCCGAAAAGAAGTTGTCAAACTCTTAGAAGCCGGAATGATTTATCCTATATCCGATAGTGCATGGGTGAGTCCGGTACAAGTAGTTCCCAAGAAAGGTGGCATGACGGTTATCAAAAATGATAAAAACGAGTTGATTTCGACAAGAACGGTGACCAGGTGAAGGATGTGTATCGATTATAGAAGGTTGAACCAAGCTACAAGGAAAGATCATTTCCCACTACCTTTCATGGACCAAATGTTGGAGAGGTTAGCCGGCAAAAATTTCTACTGTTTCTTGGACGGATATTCGGGGTAAAACCAAATTTCGGTAAATCCGACAGATCATGAGAAGACAGCAATTACATGTCCTTTTGGCATCTTTGCTTACCGAAGAATGCCTTTTGGGTTATGTAATGCACCGGCTACATTTCAACGGTGTATGCAAGCTATATTCTCGGACTTAATACAAGAATGCATTGAGGTGTTCATGGATGATTTCTCTGTTTACGGATCATCTTTTGATCTGTGCTTAAAACACCTTGATGTGGTTTTAGGGAGATGCGTGGAGACCAACTTAGTGCTCAACTGGGAGAAATGCAACTTTATGGTCACCGAAGGTGTTGTACTTGGTCACAAGATTTCTTCCGAAGGTCTAGAGGTTGACAAAGCCAAGGTGGAAGTTATCGAGAAACTACCACCTCCAACTAACATAAAAGGGATAAGGAGCTTTCTAGGACATGCCGGTTTCTACCGGAGATTCATACAAGATTTTTCAAAGATAGCAAAGCCATTGAGCAACTTGCTCAACAAAGGTACGCCTTTTCTTTTTGATGAATCATGTCTCAAAGCTTTCCTTGATCTGAAAGAAAAGTTGGTCACCGCACCCATAATCATAGCACCAAATTGGAAACTTAATTTTGAACTCATGTGTGACGCTAGCGATTATGTGGTTGGTGCGGTGTTAGGTCAAAAAAGGGATAAAGTTTTTCATGCTATCCACTATGCTAGTAAAGTTTTGAATGAAGCACAAGTCAATTACGCAACAACTGAAAAAGAATTACTAGCCATAGTGTATGCATTGGAAAAATTTAGAGCTTATTTGATTGGCTCAAAAGTTATAATCTACACTGACCACTCGGCGATAAAATATTTGCTAACCAAGCCGGATTCCAAACAAAGACTTATTCGTTGGATTCTCTTATTACAAGAGTTTGATTTGGAAATTCGGGATAAAAAAGGTTCCGAAAACTTGGTGGCAGATCATTTGTCTCGGTTGGTCAATGTAGACATTACAAACAAAGAAGAGGAGGTGAGAGAAGAATTTCCAAATTAAAAACTGTATGCGATTCAAGTGAGGCCTTGGTTTGCTGATTTTGCTAACTACAAAGCAACCAGTTTAACACCGGAAGACCTCACTTGCAATCAAAGAAGGAAATTCTTGGCAATATTATGTTTGGGATGATCCTTATCTGTTTAAAGTAGGAGCAGACAATATTTTGAGAAGGTGTGTAACAATTGAGGAGTCAAGAGACATTCTTTGGCACTGTCACAACTCTCCGTATGGAGGTCACTATAGTGGTTTGAGAACAGCCACTAAAGTGCTCCAATCGGGCTTTTATTGGCCATCTTTATTTAAAGATGCACATGAACATGCGAAGAGTTGTGATACATGCCAACGGAGTGGAGGAATAGGAAAACGGGATGAAATGCCTCTAACCAACATGCTAGAAGTAGAAGTTTTTGATTGTTGGGGTATTGATTTCGTCGGCCCATTCCCCTCTTCTTTCTCAAATGAGTACATACTAGTGGCCGTTGACTATATCTCGAAGTGGGTAGAAGCAATTGCCTCACCTAAGGCCGATGCCAAAACAGTGATTAAATTTTTAAAGAAAAACATATTTTCACGTTTTGGTGTGCCTAGGGTGTTGATAAGTGATGGAGGCTCACACTTTTGCAATACACCTCTAGAAAAAGTTTTGCAACATTATGGTGTAAAGCACAAGGTGACCACTCCCACCCACCCACAAGCGAATGGTCAAACGGAGGTTTCGAACCGGGAAGTCAAGCGGATTCTTGAGAAAACAGTCTCGAATTCAAGAAAAGATTGGTCTTTAAAACTGGATGAAGCTTTGTGGGCGTATCGTACCGCCTACAAAGCACCTATTGGGCTAACTCCGTTTCAAATGGTGTATGGGAAGACTTGTCATCTTCTAGTGGAAATGGAGCATAGGGCATTATGGGCTCTTAAATTCTTGAATTTTGACTCCACTCTGGCTGGAGAAAGAAGAAAAGGACAACTCCATGAATTGGAGGAATTAAGGAATAATGCGTACCATTCGAATAAGCTGTATAAGGAAAAGGTAAAGGCATACCATGATGGAAAGGTCCGTCATAAGGAGTTTCATGTTGGACAAATGGTATTGCTTTTCAACTCAAGGTTGAAGTTATTCCCTGGTAAGTTGAAGTCAAAGTGGTCAGGACCGTTCGTTGTCAAAGAGGTGCGCAATTATGGAGCCATTGTGATCGAGGATCCAAAGTCACAAGAGAGTTGGGCTGTAAATGGTCAAAGATTCAAAGTCTACCATAGTGGCGATGTAAATCGTGATGTGTGTGTCGTTTCTCTATCTGGACCAGGCTAATTAGTGGACCGTTGAGCTATAAACGACGTTAAACAAAGCACTTGTTGGGAGGCAACCCAACGTTGTAAGTCTGCATTTTATTTTTTCTGCTGTGTTGGTTTTCTGTTGTGTTAAATTTTGTGGAATTGGGTTCTGTTTTTTGCAGTTCGCCCCGCGAACTGATTACAAAGTCTCAGGTTGTGCCGCAAACACGGTTCACCCCGCGAATAGTGCGTGACAGAACCACTTAAGTTCTGTTAGGTTATTTTCATTTTCACTTCAACTCATTTTCAAAACACCAAGTTTGCCTCGCTTTTGCTCCCGCTCCCAAAAACCTCCAAAAAACTGAAAATTTTCCTTCCCCAAATCCCTAATCTTCATTTGCTAACAAAGAAAAAGTGATTCAGTAAGGTTTGTTGCTTTTCAATTCATCTTCTCCATTTCCTTTTGGGTTCACATTTAGGTTTGGTTAGGGATTGATAAAATTTGTAGATTGACTCTTGAAATCATGATGCATGTCTGTTTTAGACTAGGATTAGGATAGAGTTGGAGACTTTGACTACTAGAAGGAGCATATCTCCCATTTTTGGAACCCTAGAAAGCTCCTGGAGATTTCCTGGTTCGCAGAGTTCGCGCCGCGAACTGGAGATTCCAGGGCCATGTTTTTATGTTGATTGATTGCTAACCCTTTCCATATTTGTTTTGTGGTTGCTCTGATGTTGAATGCAGATGTCGAAAAGAACCAAAACCACGGCTCCCGCTCATCCTCGTTCTTTGAGAAGGTTCAACAGCGATGAACATGAGGAACGATTCGAGAGTTTAATCAAGAGAACAATCTTGCCAGAGAGGTTCATCCGTTTAGCACCGAGTGGGACCTATCACAGTTTGGTTGCAACGTTTAAGAGACGAAGGTGGATCAAACTGTGTGAACCAGAAGCGGCAATCAACTATGATATCGTTCGGGAATTCTATGCAAATTCCATGCATCAAGAGGAGGGGTCAGCTTTCATCTACCGATCAAGGGTAAGAGGCAGGGTTGTTTCTTTTGGAAGGGATGCCATTAACTCATATCTTGGTAATCCTCTAACCCTTGGAGAGAACGAGGGGTGCGAGTACCGTACCATGGAATTAGCTAATAGGTGGAATCTTGAAGCGGTAAATGCTACCCTGTGCATTAGAGGAAAATCCTTTGACCTCAATGATCAAGGCCATCCAAAATCTTGGAAAAGAGAAAATTTCAATCTGGGAGCTAGGGCTTTTCTTGTGCTGCTGTTGAGTAATATTCGGCCAAGGAGCCACACCACCACGATTCCTCTGGATGTAGGGTGTTTGCTATATTGCATTATGGTTGGGAAATCTGTGGATGTAGCATCCATCATCGCGGAAGAAATGAGAAAGATGGTTTTAAGTGGAACCAAATTCGGTGGTAAAGCAGGTGTGCTCGCATACCCAGGGCTGATCATGGGACTTTGCCGTCAGGCGAATGTTACCATTCCAAAGGAAGTACACTTCTCTATCACCAGTGTGATCTATGATGCCTATCTGAATCAGTTATGTCAAAGCCAAATGGATAGAACTGACGGAGCTGGGACTTCGTCATCCAGACCCCGATCCAGACCCCTACCCCAACCCCACACTACTCCAGTTTTTGACCAGATGGCGTTTGCCAATTACTGTTGCGAAAGCTTTGAGGCCTCTAGGAGGTCTCAATCATTTATCTTCGATGCTATGCAGCAACAGTTCCAGAACACGTTCCTTGCACCCGAGGCCCGTGTCGCGACCTGAAAAATACAGTGTGCGGAAAAACAACCAGCGAAAGAAAATGACAGAAGAGTCGCCACCGTGCGTTATTCATCCCAAAGGAGGGAAAGGAAACGCTCGAAGTAAACCTGGAAAAGGAAAGGACAAGACGGGGTCTCGCAACCAAATCTTGGGTTCGGGAGTCGGTTATGCGAAGGGAAGGTATTAGCACCCCTACGCATCCATAGTACTCTACGGGATCCACTTTTGTGGTTTTTGTCTAAAGGGTATGGGTTTACCTAATGTGTTTATTTACTAAAAAGGTTAAGAGAAATGACTCGCGCGGATGTCGCATCCACTGCATACGTATCTCATCTGAATATGAGAATCAGAGTCTTCGTAGCTCGGCTGACCTATTGGTTGGGGGATGTGTGCTCGCTAAGACATCGCGTCTTATGCCTACGTATCTCATCTGGAATGAGAATCAGAGCAAGCCGTAGTTCGGCCAACTACGGGGTTATGGAGTGGGTTTTGGATGAACGACGTTACTACGCAATCTACCGGATGCTCGACCTTTGGAGACTTACTCGCCTGTAGTAGAAGGAGTAAACGTGTGTTATGGGTTTTAGGGTTTGGGATGCTCAAGGGAAAACAGGCAGTCCTTGACGAAGGAACCGCGCTACATGTGGGGATATGAATACAAAACACAAAACATGTATCTCAAAGTAAAATGCCACCAAGGGGCTCAAACATTGCCTCCTATCGAGGTCTTCCAGCTAAGAAAGCAGTAAAATGCGGGAAAAATGTAAAAGTACCACGCGGATAAAGATCCGAAGTAACAGCAATTAAAGGAACGATAAACCCTGAGATCCTTCCAAGCTAACATCATCAAAGAAAGTGGGTCAGTACAGGTAATCGGAATGAACCTCCAGGGGGTATCCCACAAATAAAGTGGGAAACCACACAAGTTATCCCTGCAAACGTCATGTGAGCCCTCACAAAAAAAAACTCAACAAACAGGTTAGAGAAACAAAATAGGGTAACCAAGAGTTGCCCCTAAATCAAAATGTAACCACATGAATAATTCCATCAAAATTCACAAAAAGCAATCAAGGGTAGGAGGCCTAAACCTCTTGTCAAACACATGCATCAAAAGGGTATCAAATTCACCCATAATACCTCATACATTTAGAGCATTCAAATTAAAGGCATAAATATGATGGATATATGGCAAACCTGATTGGAGAGCTTGATTGAAATTGAGTTGCACCCGTGAGGTTTACAAAACAATCTTTAGGGTTTATGTGAGGCAGAGGTGATTCTGTGCAGTTGAGTTTCCTTCAGGGTTTGGAGGCTGCTCTGAACTCTGTTAGTTCTTCTCTCACTATCTTTTTCCTCAAGGTTTTGTTCCAAGGAAACCTCAGAGTATTTTGCTTCTTTCCTTTTTCTCAAGTGAAGCCTTGGTATTTATAGACTGAATTCCATGGCTTTGTGGGCTCAAATGAGAGAGACCCAAGTCCAAAAAATTTTGTTATATTTTATTTATTTATTTATTTTTAACTTCTTTTTTTTTCGTTTTTTTTTTCATTTTTTTTTCTTTTTCTTTTCTTTTTTTTTTCTTTTTTTTTTCCAGGAAAAATGAAGGGTAAATTTTGGGGTATTACAGCTGCCCCTATTCAATCAACTGGAGACCCGGAAAGAAGATGGCAGTTGCTTTCGTACTTTCGAGGTATCAAGGGATTGAATACAATAAAAGCCCAAAAATTTGCACTGAAGTGAAGTGAAGTGACAATGCCTATCAGAATCGGCAAAGAGGTGGCCTTGAAAGAAGAATCTGTCTGGTACGGTGAGAGTCAGTCTGAATATCGAAAAAGAATGTTAACTTGGATACCAAAATAAATGGTAACACAGAAATAACCATGGCCTGAATGCCACAAGTTGCATCGACCTGAACGTCGGAAACTTCTTCGATCTGAACATCGGAAAATTGGCCTGAATGCCACAAGTTGCATCGACCTGAACGTCGGAAACTTCTTCGATCTGAACATCGGAAAACTGGCCTGAATGCCACAAGTTGCATCGACCTGAACGTCGGAAACTTCTTCGATCTGAACATCGAAAAACTTCATGCCTGTCAGCATTGGCAGAAATAGGGAATGATAATAAAGGCGACGCATGGGCCAATGACACTTGCTGGGGATAACCAAGGTGGGTCATGAACAATCTTCAGTCTGAGTACTGGAAACAACTTCTAGCTTATCACTTGGGATACCGAGAATGTTTTATGCTTACATTCGTATGTTTGAATCTTTCAATGGCGTAATGCTCCATGAAAATGGAAATGCTACGCGATTTGGGAGGATGCAATGCAATATGATTCTATATGCAGGGATGCGAAATGCTGGGTAGAATGCCAAGCTGAGGCAAGGGGATCTACTGGGGAAATGATCACCATCTTCTGGACTCTGGCAAGGCTGCTGGAGATGCACATCGCAAAGAAATATGTGGGGAAATGACCCGCCACACGGTGTTCTAGCAATGACGAAATACCGAGATTCTGACTGGGGAGAGAACGACACTAAAAACCTGTTGTTGGGGAAAGCGATAGTGGTTCTGGAAACCACGATCAGCGAGAGATGACTCAACAGGGGAAGCAAACACTGATACGGTACCGAGGTTCTGCTTCAAGGAAAGAAACCATGGATCTGGCATTGGGATTATCGATCTGGCCTCGAACTCTAAGGAGCAGCCACTTCTGCTGGGAAGATACAGTCTGGCACTGTCAACTCCGTTGGGGATATATAGTCTGGCACTGTCAACTCTACTAGGGAGTGTATGTCCTGAAACAAACGCTTGGGGAAGTACAGTGGTGAGAACCTGCTGGGGATTGAAGAATCCAACACTCTGATCAGCTCTGCAGGGATAAGACACCGGATTCGTCTGTTGGCGACTTCACTGGGGAAGATATTCACGATCATCTGCAGGGGATTTTAAGGAAATGCCCCGAGGGTATCTGTTCTGAATAGACGATCCAAAGCACTTAAAATTTACAACAATTTTAAATGTTTATTAAGCATGTACCTGTAAAGCCCTTATGTGTCATGATGCAATGTTTATCAAAAATTCGGACGTCATTTTTGCAAACAAAACAGTAAAATGAAAATGAAAACAGAGATATACTGAATAACATGATTTTATTGATTGAATGGCCTTTGAATAGGCATTTACATCAGGAAGCAATCCCTGGAAAGAGGTAATCGCACAAAAGATAAAAACAGAAATTAATCTAATGGCAATGTGAAATGGATTTCTATTGGGTTCCAATTCTGCTATGACTTGCTCGTCTTCAAGATCCTCCAGATGATCAGCCTTCTGAAAAGGTGATTGGACTGTTTCCTACCTTTCGAAAATTTCCAGTCATCGACATGAGATGAGATTCAGAACTAACTCAGAACGCAGTCATTCGCTTAATCCCTAACTTTTGCCTGGATCGCCCTTTTCGGGTTTTCAATCCACCGGGATACCCATTTTTGCCTAAGTTGCCTTTTTAGGTTTTCAACTTACCGGGTGTACGATCTTTTCATTTTTAATCCCTAATTTTTGCCCGAACCTTTTCATTTTCTTGGTTCGTCGGGATGCCCATTTTTTGCCTGGACTATTCTTTTTACTGTCCAGCGGGTCTATTTTATGCGAAGTATTTTTTAACTGTGTCTGAGTTCACAGGGGAAATGAAGTTTTCACCATCCATAGTTGCAAGCATTAAAGCCCCACCATCAAAAACCTTGGTGACAATATACGGTCCATCATAGTTAGGAGTCCACTTGCCCCTGTGATCTGTCTGAGGAGGAAGGATCCTCTTCAACACTAAATCTCCGACTTGGAAACAACGAGGACGTACTTTCTGATCAAAGGCTCTCTTCATCCGACTCTGATACAACTGCCCATGACAAATGGCTGCCATTCGCTTCTCTTCGATAAGACTCAACTCATTGAACCTTGTCTGAATCCATTCGGCTTCGTCTAACTTGACATCCAACAAGACTCTTAGAGAAGGAATCTCCACTTCAACAGGTAGGACTGCTTCCATACCATACACCAGGGAGTAAGGGGTTGCCCCGGTCGATGTACGTACTGAAGTGCGGTACCCATGCAAGGCGAAAGGTAGCATCTCATGCCAATCTCTGTACGTGACGACCATCTTCTACACAATCTTCTTTATGTTCTTATTTGCCGCCTCAACAGCGCCGTTCATCTTAGGGCGGTAAGGGGAAGAATTGTGATGCTGAATATTGAAGTTCTGACACAACTCCTTCATCATTTTGTTGTTGAGATTAGAACCATTATCGGTAATGATTCTTTCGGGAATCCCATAGCGACAAATGATTTCTTTCTTGATGAAACGGGTAACCACATGTCTGGTGACATTCGCGAACGACGCTGCCTCGACCCACTTGGTGAAATAGTCGATGGCAACAAGGATGAAGTGATGCCCATTGGAAGCAGTCGGCTCAATCTTTCCAATCATGTCAATGCCCCACATAGAAAACGGCCACGACGAAGACATCACATTCAGAGGATTCGGCGGTACATGCACCTTATCAGCATAAATCTGGCATTTATGACACTTCCGAGCATATTTGAAGCAATCTGACTCCATGGTCATCCAATAATAACCCGCTATCAACAATTTCTTAGCCATTGCATGTCCGCCGGCATGAGTACCGAAGGAACCTTCATGAACTTCCTGCATTAACATGTCCGCCTCGTGTCTGTCCACGCATCTGAGCAAAACCATGTCGAAGTTCCTCTTATACAGCACATTGTCTTTGTTCAAGAAGAAACTTCCTGCCAATCTTCTCAAAGTCTTTCTGTCGTTGTTGGATACCCCTATAGGGTACTCTCGATTCTTCAGAAAGCACTTGATATCGTGATACCAAGGCTTGTTATCGACTACTAGTTCAGCAGCAAACACATATGCGGCCCTGTCAAGACGCATCACATCGATCCTGGGAGCATGGTTCCAACGAATTACCTTGATCATGGAGGATAGAGTAGCAAGTGCGTCTGCCATCTGGTTCTCATCACGAGGTATATGATACAATTTTACTGTTGTGAAGAAAGTCAACAGTCTTCTCGTGTAGTCTCTGTAGGGGATCAGAGTGGGCTGGAGAGTATTCCAATCACCATTCACTTGATTGATCACCAGAGCTGAATCTCCGAAGATGTCCAAAGTCTTGATTCTCAAATCAATGGCTTGCTCAATACCCAAGATACAGGCCTCGTACTCAGCTTCATTATTTGTGCACTCAAAAGTCAAACGAGCGGTGAAAGGTATGTGGGCACCTTTCGGAGTTGTAATGACAGCACCAATTCCACTTCCTCTAGCATTGACAGCCCCATCAAACAACAAAGTCCACTTTTCGTTTGGATCAGGTCCCTCCTCAACAACTGGCTCTTCACAGTCTTTCATCTTGAGGAACATGATGTCTTCATCAGGGAATTCAAACTTCATCGGCTCATAATCATCAATCGGCTGCTCGGCAAGGTAGTCTGACAGAATACTACCTTTGATGGCCTTCTGTGACGTGTACTGAATATCATACTCTGTTAAAATCATTTGCCAACGAGCGACCCTTCCGGTGAGAGCTGGCTTCTCGAATATGTATTTCACTGGATCCATCTTAGAAATCAACAAGGTAGTATGGTTCAACATATACTGCCTCAGTCGGCGAGCAGCCCAGGCCAAAGCACAGCAAGTTTTCTCAAGCTGCGAATATTTGACTTCACAGTCGGTAAACTTTTTGCTAAGGTAGTATATGGCATGCTCTTTTCGACCAGACTCGTCATGCTGTCCCAATACACACCCCATCGAGTTCTCAGTCACTGATAGGTACATTATCAGAGGTCTCCCAGGAACTGGAGGTATAAGGATCGGAGGTTTCTGTAGATACTCTTTTATCTTCTCGAAAGCCCTTTGACAATCTTCATTCCACCTGATAGCCTGATCTTTCTTCAGCAATTTGAAAATTGGCTCACACGTGGTTGTTAGGTGAGAGATGAACCTTGCAATGTAGTTCAACCTCCCTAAGAAACTACGGACTTGCTTCTCTGTTTTTGGCTTAGGCATTTCCTGTATTGCTTTCACTTTGTCAGGATCCACCTCAATCCCTTTTTCACTAACAATAAAACCCAACAGTTTTCCAGATCTCACCCCGAAAGTACACTTGTTCGGATTAAGCCTCAGTTTGAATTTCCTTAACCGTTCAAACAATTTCTGCAGATTCACCAAATATTCTTCTTCTGTCTGAGATTTGGCAATCATATCGTCCACATAAACCTCGATTTCATGATGAATCATATCATGGAACAGAGTTACCATAGCTCGTTGATATGTTGCTCCGGCATTTTTCAGACCAAACGGCATCACCTTGTAGCAGAAGGTGCCCCATGGGGTTATGAAAGTTGTCTTTTCCATGTCTTCTGGTGCCATCTTGATTTGGTTATAGCCAGAAAAGCCATCCATGAAGGAGAATACCGAGAACTGAGCTGTATTATCCACCAAAACATCGATGTGAGGTAATGGGAAATCATCTTTAGGGCTAGCTCTGTTCAGATCCCGGTAGTCGACACACATCCGTACCTTTCCATCCTTCTTAGGTACTGGGACGATGTTTGCAACCCATGGCGGATAATTAGTGACTGCTAGAAACCATGCATCCAACTGCTTTTGCACTTCTTCCTTTATCTTGACGGCCATCTCTGGTGTTGTTCTTCTGAGCTTCTGCTTGACCGGAGGACAACCTTCTTTGAGAGGCAAGCGGTGTACCACGATGTCTGTGTCCAGCCCAGGCATGTCCTGATAAGACCAGGCGAAGATGTCAACATATTCTTGCAGCAATTCAATCAGCCCTTTCTTCACATCATCTTCTAAAGCAGTCCCTATCTTGATTTCTCTCTTGGCGTCCTCGGTGCCGAGATTAATCACTTCAACAGACTCTTGATGCGGTTGAATAACCCTTTCCTATTGTTTTAATAACTTGGTAAGCTCTTCAGGGAGTTCACAGTCTTCATCACCCTCTTTTTCAGCTTGAAAGATTGGATTTTCAAAGTCGAAACGAGCCGTAGCAGAAACGTTATCAATAGGATCCGGTGATGTGCATCTGCATGAGTGATGGTATGTGCTTATGAGTGTGAACAAGAAGTGAAAAATAAACAAAACATTTCCATTTTTTTATTTTGAAAAACTGCAAAAATAGAAAGACAGGGAACGAAATATTTGAATGCAAAAATACGTCCTTTATTTATGATAAAAATGCAAGTGTCACATAGACGGGCCCTACAATGAGTCATTACGCCCTGGGCGGAACGTAAGACTTGGATATGCATGAATAAACAAAGTGTCGCAACCTGAAAAGTACAGTGCGAAAAAAAAACAACCGGCGAAAGAAAAAGACAGAAGAGTCGCCACCGTGCGTTATTTATCCCAATGGAGGGAAAGGAAACGCTCGAAGTAAACCTGAAAAAGGAAAGGACAAGACGGGGTCTTGCAACCAAATCTTGGGTTCGGGAGTCGGTTATGCGAAGGGAAGGTATTAGCACCCCTACGCATTCGTAGTACTCTACGGGATCCACTTTTGTAGTTCTTGTCTAAAGGGTGTGGGTTTATCTTGTGCTGTTTACCAAAAAAAAAGGGTTAAATGAAAATGACTCGCGCGGATGTCGCATCCACTGCATACGTATCTCATCTGAATATGAGAATCAGAGTCTTCGTAGCTCGGCTGACCTATGGGTTGGGATGTGTGCTCGCTAAGACATCGCGTCTTATGCCTACGTATCTCATCTGGCCTGAGAATCAGAGCAAAACGTAGTTCGGCTAACTACGGGGTTATGGATTGGGTTTTGGGCGAACGACGTCACTACGCAATCTACCGGATGCTCGACCTTTGGAGACTTACTCGCCTGTAGTAGAAGGAGTTAACGTGTTGCTTTGGGTTTTAGGGTTTGGGATGCTCGAGGGAAAAAAGGCAGTCCTTGACGAAGGAACCGCGCTACCTGCAGGGATATGAATACAATACACAAAACATGTATCTCAAAGTAAAATGCCACCAAGGGGCTCAAACGTTGCCTCCTATCGAGGTCTTCCAGCTAGGAAAGCAGTAAAATGCGGGAAAAATGTAAAAGTACCACGCGGATAAAGATCCGAAGTAACAGCAATTAGAGGAATGGGAAACCCTGAGATCCTTCCAAGCTAATGCCATCAAAGAAAAGTGAGTCAGTACAGGTAATCGGAATGAACCTCCAGGGGTTATCCCACAAATAAAGTGGGAAACCACGCAAGTTATCCCTGCAAAAGTCATGTGAGCCCTCACAAAAATTCAACAAAAGGGTTAGTGAAACACCATAAGCATTTTTTTCATGATCAACAGTATGGTTTCAGAAAAACTCAAACCCTGTGGCATACACTCAAAAATTAAATGGTTAAACATTCAAGGCATTGTTTATACATTCATATACATATTAAACCCATGGGCGAAAAACCTAATGAAATTCATCCATCATACCTCATACATTCAGAGTATTCAACTTCAAAGCAAAAGGTAATGGGAATAAAGGCAAACCTGATTGGAGAACTTGATTGAAATTGAGTTGCACCCGTGAGGTTTACAAAACAATCTTCAGGGTTTATGTGAGGCAGAGGCGATTCTGTGTAGCTGAGTTCCCTTCGGGGTTTGGAGGCTGTTCTGAACTCCGTTAGGTCTTCTCTCACTATCTTTTCCTCAGGGTTTTGTTCCAAGGAAACCTCAGAGTATTTTGCTTCTCTTCCTTCTTCTCCTCTTCTGTGTGGCTTTTGTTTCAATGAAACTCTAGTATTTATAGGCTAATATTGGTAGCTTAGTGGGCTTTTGAGAAAGGTCCAAGTCCAAAAAATTTTATTATATTTTATTTATTTAATTAATTAAATAATTAATTAATTAATAAAAAAAATTATTATTATTATTATAATTTTTTTGTAAAAAATTATTTATTTTTTTCGTTTTTTTTTTTTTTTTTTTTTTTTTTGGATCTAATTCTGATTGACATGATGAAATGCAATATGAAATGCTAAATGAATGCATGAATGAGGAGGGCAAATTTTGGGGTGTTACAGCTGCCCCTATTCAATCATCAGCTAGACCGAGTAGGATGAAAGCAAACAGCTTATCAGACAAACGGGGTGAGCTGTGATTGAATACCAAAGATAGACCGAAAATTTACGCTCCGAGAACACCACAGAAACACGGAAATACACCGCGCTGTTTATTTTCCTTCCGATCCTCTGGCTTAATCTAGAGTTTCGATCCTCTGGTTGGATATTAATTTTGATCCTCGGGCTGGATACGATTTTGATCTTCTGGCTAGATCTTCTTCGATCTTCTGGCTAGATCTCCTCCGTTTCGATTCTCTGGCTGAATCTATTTCCTTTGATTCTCTGGCTGAATCTACTTCGATCTTCTGGCTAGATCTGAATTGTTTCGATTCTCTGGCTGAATCTATTTCCGGTCTTCGGGCTAGACCTGACTTCGATCTTCTGGCTAGATCTTCTTCGATCTTCTGGCTAGATCTCCTTTGTTTCGATTCTCTGGCTGAATCTACTTCGATCTTCTGGCTAGATCTGGATTGTTTTGATGATAAATTCCCATCATTAGGATCCCGCATCTGAGGCATGCGCTGGTTGACCCTCTTTTGAAATCTAAACCCAACCTTCATATTAGATATGCAGCTTCGAGAATATTCCACTTTTGGGCTTCGTACATATTCTTCGGGCTAGAACATGTTGTAACGACTCCTCAATTAGACTTAGGCTTGTTGGGGAAATAAAGCTTGTAGACGACTTCACTGGGGAATCTTCGAAATGACCCTCAGGCTGGATCACTGGAACACGATTCTCAGGCTGAATCCTTGAAATGACCCTCAGGCTGGATCACTGGAACACGATTCTCAGGCTGAATCTTCAAAATGACCCTCAGGCCGGATCACTGGAACACGATTCTCAGGGTGAATCTTCGAAATGGACCCTCAGGCTGGATCACTGGAACACGATTCTCAGGCTGAATCTTCAAAATGACCCTCAGGCTAGATCACTGGAAAACGATTCTCAGGCTGAATCTTTGAAATAACCCTCAGGCTGGATCACTGGAACACGATTCTCAGGCTGAATCTTCAAAATGACCCTCAGGCCGGATCACTAGAACACGATTCTCAGGCTGAATCTTCGAAATGGACCCTCAGGCTGGATCACTCGAACACGATTCTTAGGCTGAATCTTCAAAATGACCCTCAGGCTGGATCACTGGAAAACGATTCTCAGGCTGAATCTTCAAAATGACCCTCAGGCTGGATCACTCACGCTTGATCCTCTGGCTGGATCTCATGACCTTGGTTGTAAAGTAATTCTTCAGTCTGCTTGGAAGAACCTGTTTATCAGCTTATGTGTATGCTTGATATGATATGCATGCAAATGCAAATGTTATGCATGGTGTAAAAAGAAATCTGCTTGGGGAAGCAAACTCCGGTAGGGAACAGATCGCTGTATCAATCCTTGAATGCTCTGTGGGGAATGATCCGTCTGCCGGGACCAATGAGCCACCAAAAATAAATTGGCTGCTTGAAAAGTTGACCTTGCGGGGGGAGTATCAACTATGGAAACTTTGTTCGGCGAGGCTCTGTGGGGAAAACACTTCCTGGGGAAATGTCGTAGGAAACGACCTTTGCTGGGGATATGAACTTGCTAATCGCCCTCAAGCTGGGGATTAAAAAATCTGTTAAAAATAATCTGCTGGGGATGATATGAACACTGGGAACACCACCCTCTTATCCGTTGGTTATGCAACCACTCCGCTGTTGCTAGGAAGATACAGTCTGACACCGTCAACTCCGCTGGGGATAGACAGTCTGGATACTGTCAACTCTATTGGGGATAGACAGTCTGGATACTGTCAACTCTGTTGGGGAACATGCTCTGCTGAGGAGAGACTTTGTCAACCGCTTGGGGATGAGGATTCATGACTTGGCATCCGGTTCCTGTGACCTGCAACCAAAAATACACGTATGCCTCGGGGGAATTACTCGGTTTGAATTCACCGTCCGGGATTAAGCACATTCAAAGCAATTTTAAATGTTTTCCTGTGCAAATCATCTGCAAAAGCCACCATTATGTTCATATGCAATATGTTTTATCAAAAATTCGGACATTTTTGCAAACAAACTAATAAATGAAAAATAAAGAGGCTCTTTAACTGAATTATTCGACTCTTACTGGGGAGAAAATTTGTGTCAGGAATAGGCGAGGGTATCAGGAAGCTGGTCCCTGAAAAGAGGTGATCGCTATAAAAAAAAAAGAACTATCCTAATGGCAATGTGGAAACGGGGTCCCACTGAGTTTCGACTCTGCTATGACTCGTATGTCCTCAAGACGCTCTGCTCATCTTGCTTTCTGAAGTGGATGATTAGTCGATCTTTAACCTTCGAAGATTGCCGGATTGAATGAAACGGTGATATAACACTGATGAACTCAGATCATAGTCATTCGCTTATTCCCTAACTTTTGCCTGGATCGCCCCCTTTTTCGGGTTTTCAATCCACCGGGATACCCATTTTTGCCTGAGCCGCCCTTTTGGGTTTTCGACTCACCGGGTGTACTCTTTTTTTATATCCCTAATTTTTGCCCGAACCTCTTTATTCTTTTTTTTGGTTCGTCGGGATGCCCCTTTTTTGCCTGGACTATTCTTTTTACTGTCCAGCGGGTCTATTTTATGCGAAGTATTTTTTAACTGCATCTGAGTTGACAGGGGACGGGAATTCTTCGCCATTCCTGGTTGTTAGCATCAAAGCTCCGTCAGAGAAAAACTCTTTTTAACCTTGTACGGACCCTCATAGTTCGGTGTCCATTTGCCCCTGTGATCTGTGTTGGGAGGAAGAAATATTTTGAGTACCAATTCACCGACTTGATACCCCCGAGAACGCACTTTCTGACCAAATGCTTTCTTCATTTGTCTCTGACCGAGATACGTCAATTCTGGGTACGTAGTTCCAGCATAGCACCATTTCCCTGTTGGTTTGATTGATAACCAAAGCTGAGTCCCCGTATACATCCAGGGATTTAATCTGTATTTTGACGGCTTCCTCAAGTCTTAGGATACAAGCTTCGTATTCGGCTTCATTGTTGGTGCAGGGAAAAGTTATTCTGGCACCAAATGGCATATGAACCCCCTTCCGGTGTGATCAACACTATACCAACTCCGCGACCATTGACGTGGACCGCCCCATCAAACATCATAACCCATTTGGATTCAGAGTCAGGCCCCTCCTCCGGGAGTGGTTCCTCTCAATCTTTCGATTTGAGAAACATGATGTCCTCATCAGGAAAGTCAAACCTCATAGGTTGGTAATCATCAATCGGTTGCTCTGCAAGATAGTCTGACAAGACACTTCCCTTGATGGCTTTTTATGAAGTGTATTGGATGTCATACTCTATCAGTATCATTTGTCACCTAGTAACCTTTCCGGTAAGTGATGGCTTTTCAAAAATATACTTGACTGGATCCATTTTTGATATCAATAGAGTCGTGTGAGTCAACATATACTGTCTTAGTCGGCGAGCAGCCCATGCCAAAGCGCGACAAGTTTTCTCGAGCAATGAGTATCTTTGTTCACAGTCGGTAAACTTTTGCTAAGGTAGTATATTGCATGCTCTTTTCGACCTGACTCGTCATGCTGACCGAGCACACAACCCATTGACCTGTCTAACACAGTCAAGTACATGATCAACGGTCTTTCCTCTCGGCCTGTAGACTTGCCCCGATCTTGATCTCTTTCTTGTCGTCTTCGGTACCAACGTTGATGGTCTCAACCACCTCCTGACAAGGTGTAATAGCTCGGTCCTCCTGTTTCAACAATCTGGCTAACCTTTCAGGCAATTCACAATCTTCCTCAGCCCCTTCTTCGGCTTGATAGATAGGATTGTCGAAGTCATACTTGGCCATAGCAGTGTCGTTAGGAGTGAGATCCGGGTGGTCGGCTCTGCATGATGGAGGATCATGCTTTACCTTAGAATGAGAGATTTTTTTTTGAAAGAAAGGAAAAACGAAAAAAGAAACATTGCCATTTTTTGGTAAAAAGTAAAAAAAACTGAAAGAAAGAGAACACAATATTGTTTGCAAAAGCCGTCCTTTATTGATGATAAAAATAATTGCGAAATGTAACTAATGGATGGCCCTACAAATGAGCCGTTACACCTTGGGCAAAGTGTAAGACTTTATTATGCATGTAATAAAGGAAAACAATAAAAAATCACTCTTTCAGTAGAGTAACCCGGACGGTTTTTTCAGACGACCAATTGTCGAGCTTTTCTCCCGGGACACACGGGCGAATCCAGCTATCTAAGTCACAGTCGCTGTCAGCCTTGTCTTCATCTGCAGCATTGACGATGTGGGGAGAAACCAAACCCCCGCTGGAGAGAGTACCGGTTTCATTCTTCTGAGATCCCGGAGCATACCCCAATCCAAACTTATCTTCTTTGATGACTGGCTCCACAAATTTGCCCCAGCATTGGGCATTACCAGCTTCAACCACTTTGACAGCATTAATCCCCTGCCCGACGTGAGCCGGCATCGGGTTCTGGATAACATTAGGCACCGGAGCAAAATTGATATCCTGGGCATCTCTCAAATCTTGTACCTTTAACTGGAGAGCCTTGCAATTATCTGTAGTATGGCCAGGTGCGTTGGAGTGAAAAGCACATCTGGCGTTGACATCATAACCTCTAGGCAAATTATTGGGATCGATTGGTGGGGCCAGAGTTCTCAATGTAACCAGATTCATGTCAATCAGCTTGGGAAGTAATACTGAATAAGGCATTGGGATTGGCTCGATGACCCGGTCCGTCTGCCTTGGACGTTGTTGATAATGTCTCTGTTGACCCGGATTACCTCCTTGATTGTTGTACCTGGGTTGTTGTTGCGGATGATATTGCGGTTGAGGAACAGGTGTTGGAATAGTGACTGCGGCCACTTGATCTTGATAATAATTAGGGCGTCCTCTACCCCTGCCTCTGCCGGCATACACAGCGCTTGTCTCGCCTTCTTTTATTCGCTGACCGTTACCAGCAAACGGTTTCTTGGAAGCACTATTGTCTTGAATTCGGCCCATCTTCAACAGACTCTCGATTCTTTCTCCAGCAATTACTATCTCTGCAAAGCTGATTGACAGGCAAGCAGCCAATCTCTCAATATAATTGCCTTGAAGAGTGTTCATCAACATGTCCGCCATCTCCCTTTCAGACATAGGGGGTTGGACGGACGCAACAATCTGTCTCCAACGCTGAGCATATTCTCTAAAGGTCTCCTTGGCAGTCTGGGACATACCTTGCAACAAGGTCCGATTTGGAGCCATGTCCAAGTTGTATTGATATTGCTTGATAAAAGCCTCTGCCAAGTCTTTCCAGCTCTTGATGGTAGTACGAGACAAATGAGAATACCATTCACGAGAAGCTCCAGTTAGACTGTCTTCAAAATAGTACATCCACAGCTTTTCATCTTCCGTGTGAGCTCTCAACCTTCCCAGATAAGATTGGAGATGAGTGCGTGGGCAAGAAGCCCGTTGTATTTCTCAAAAGTAGGGGGTTTGAACTTGTGAGGAATCCTTACTCCCTGAACCAAACCAAGATTTGTGACATCAAAGCCTAAGGAATTTTGAGACTCCAAAGATTTGAGCTTCTCAGCAAGCTCATCCATACGGCGAGTGGTCTCGAGGGCCTCGTCGTGCAAAGAAAATTGATCACACTGATAATCTTCAGTAACGGGGTGCCCGTTAATCTGAATTCCTTGATTCACATTGTACCTTCCGCCAATATCATTTCCAACATTCCCTGTGTTGCCAACATTACCCGGGTTTCCATCAGCATTTGCGTTACCCGCGTTACCCGTGTTCACAGGGTTATCAGTGTTCCCAGGGTTACCAGGGTTTCCCTCAGCATTTGGTATCTCCAAATCTGGATTGGGCCTCGGTTGCTCAACCAATTCCCTCAGCTTTTCTTGGCCTGCTGCCATACCAGTCATCAATGTCATGAACTGATCCATCCTTTCACGCATATCAGCCAGCTCTTTCTGTACTTGGTCCATCGCTAGTCGTGGACGGTTTTCCTTTGTCGGGTACCTGTGGACTCGCTTGGGACCAATAACTGCCTGATACAGGGAACAAACATTAGACACTGCGGTGACACCTGCAAAACAGACAAGGGTTAATATGCATGGTATGCGATGCACTGCTTGTTCAGTTTTAAGGCACCCCCGTTTTGAAAGGGAATACCCTACAAATGAATAAGCATGAGATGTTGGATGCAAATATGCAGATGATGTTATGCAATGCAAAGGCCTGTCAATCAGAATTGATGTATCTGCTTGAACATCTCTCGGGTTGCACTGTCTGGAGAGAAATTAAGAGCACACCAAACAAAGGTCATGGGATGGATCATGTTATCCTTAATATCAACCACCCATTTTGGTGGATTATGGTTTACATCTTATCAACACCCGAGTTCCATTGATATTAAGGATACCTGATCGGATTAACCATGAATCAAGGGTTTGTTGCAAGTCACGAGCATGGAGTTTAGGTTAAGAACCACCCAAAAGGAGTGTACTAAGGTTTAAACCTGCCAAACATGTTCTACAAAAGGTTCCCATAGTCATAATCCCATCTTTCGGATATTATCAGAGGAACGACTACTCGTATTCCAACAATATTCTAAAGAGAGACTCTTATGAGTGTAGTATCGCGTAACAATCGTATCAAATCTTACACTTGAACGACTTTTGCACTACGTCCTACGAATAGGCCAAGATGGGTTTGGTAAACTAAGGTCCTTGGCTTCTTAGGTCTATATTGGAACAAGTAATGTCTAACCACAACTTACTTGTGTGACATTATTGATCTCAACATGACCTCCACCAAGTGAATGGGCTTGCAAGTCAACTCGCTAAGGAATAACTCCACACAAGTCGACAGGACTATGCCATTCTCCTATCCTAAGTGCACTCGAGTTCGGGTATAGAACTCATCTCACAAAGATCACCAAGCAGCCAGCCAACAGAAACAACAATGATATGTACACAATGCAATAAGGTAAAGCAGGTAAATAAATAACTGTACAAAAGCATGAACACCCAATAAACAAACAAACTACAAAAGCTAGGAGGGACTCGCTTAGGGAAGATGGACCAGCAAGAGGTCAACTTCTATTTTCCCCAGCAGAGTCGCCAGCTGTCGCAACCTGAAAAATACAGTGCGAAAAAAAAACAACCGGCGAAAGAAAAAGACAGAAGAGTCGCCACCGTGCGTTATTTATCCCAATGGAGGGAAAGGAAACGCTCGAAGTAAACCTGAAAAAGGAAAGGACAAGACGGGGTCTTGCAACCAAATCTTGGGTTCGGGAGTCGGTTATGCGAAGGGAAGGTATTAGCACCCCTACGCATCCGTAGTACTCTACGGGATCCACTTTTGTAGTTCTTGTCTAAAGGGTGTGGGTTTATCTTGTGTTGTTTACCAAAAAAAAAAGGGTTAAATGAAAATGACTCGTGCGGATGTCGCATCCACTGCATACGTATCTCATCTGAATATGAGAATCAGAGTCTTCGTAGCTCGGCTGACCTATGGGTTGGGATGTGTGCTCGCTAAGACATCGCGTCTTATGCCTACGTATCTCATCTGGCCTGAGAATCAGAGCAAAACGTAGTTCGGCTAACTACGGGGTTATGGATTGGGTTTTGGGCGAACGACGTCACTACGCAATCTACAGGATGCTCGACCTTTGGAGACTTACTCGCCTGTAGTAGAAGGAGTTAACGTGTTGCTTTGGGTTTTAGGGTTTGGGATGCTCGAGGGAAAAAAGGCAGTCCTTGACGAAGGAACCGCGCTACCTGCAGGGATATGAATACAAAACACAAAACATGTATCTCAAAGTAAAATGCCACCAAGGGGCTCAAACGTTGCCTCCTATCGAGGTCTTCCAGCTAGGAAAGCAGTAAAATGCGGGAAAAATGTAAAAGTACCACGCGGATAAAGATCCGAAGTAACAGCAATTAGAGGAATGGGAAACCCTGAGATCCTTCCAAGCTAATGCCATCAAAGAAAAGTGAGTCAGTACAGGTAATCGGAATGAACCTCCAGGGGTTATCCCACAAATAAAGTGGGAAACCACGCAAGTTATCCCTGCAAAAGTCATGTGAGCCCTCACAAAAATTCAACAAAAGGGTTAGTGAAACACCATAAGCATTTTTTTCATGATCAACAGTATGGTTTCAGAAAAACTCAAACCCTGTGGCATAGACTCAAAAATTAAACGGTTAAACATTCAAGGCATTGTTTATACATTCATATACATATTAAACCCATGGGCGAAAAACCTAATGAAATTCATCCATCATACCTCATACATTCAGAGTATTCAACTTCAAAGCAAAAGGTAATGGGAATAAAGGCAAACCTGATTGGAGAACTTGATTGAAATTGAGTTGCACCCGTGAGGTTTACAAAACAATCTTCAGGGTTTATGTGAGGCAGAGGCGATTCTGTGTAGCTAAGTTCCCTTCGGGGTTTGGAGGCTGCTCTGAACTCCGTTAGGTCTTCTCTCACTACCTTTTCCTCAGGGTTTTGTTCCAAGGAAACCTCGGAGTATTTTGCTTCTCTTCCTTCTTCTCCTCTTCTGTGTGGCTTTTGTTTCAATGAAACTCTAGTATTTATAGGCTAATATTGGTAGCTTAGTGGGCTTTTGAGAAAGGGTCCAAGTCCAAAAAAATTTATTATATTTTATTTATTTAATTAATTAAATAATTAATTAATTAATAAAAAAAATTTATTATTATTATTATTTATTTTTTTGTAAAAAATTATTTTATTTTATTTATTTATTTTTCGTTTTTTTTTTTTTTTTTTTTTGGATCTAATTCTGATTGACATTATGAAATGCAATATGAAATGCTAAATGAATGCATGAATGAGGAGGGCAAATTTTGGGGTGTTACACAAAGAAAATTACTCTTCAAGAAGAGTGACTTGGATAATCTCTTCAGAAGACCAATTGTTGATGACTTCACCCGGGATCCTCGGACGCACCCAGTTGTCAATGTCACAATCACTATCCCCATCTTCTTCGTTGACTGCAGAGACTTGACCATACTGAATGATGCCAGCACTGGAGAAAGTGATCGGCCCCTGAAGTGTTGTAGAAGTCAAAACTGGCTGATACCCAATCCCGAACTTATCTTCTTTCACTGGTAATTCCAACAGACGCCCCCAACCGGGAGCAACACCTGAATCCACCACGGCCCATGCCTGCTTAAAGGATGAGATAGAGGCACCCGCTTTAACCTCTTTCACAGACTCTTGGACAGACAAATCTTCAACCTGGAGGATACCTTTGTCGAGCAAGGCCTGGATACCGTGTTGTAGCTTCAAACAACCTCCACTCTGAGTGGCACAATCCAAACAACCCTTCCCACAACCGGGGAAAACATCGGCCTTCAACAAGCATCCTTTGATATCCAACAATGGAGTCTTCAACTTCAACACATCCTTAATGGACTTGGCTTTTCCCTCTATCATGTTAACGTTCACACCACCATGCTGGGGCATGGGATTGTTAACGACATTCGGAACCGGTGCAAGGTCGATGGCCTTTGAATCTATGAGGTCCTGAACTACGTGCTTAAAAGCTTTGCAGTTCTCAATATTGTGGCCAGGTGCCCCAGAGTGGAAGCTACACCTAGCGTTGGCGTCGTAACCCACTGGAAGTCTACCAATAGGAGGAGCCAGAGTGCACAGTTGCACTGTAGTTGTTGAAGACTAGAAAGCAACTGAGCGTACGACATTGGAAGGGTGTCGAAACGCCGGTCCATCATCCTTTGCCTCTGTTGATAAGCGGGTCTGTTACCCGGTTGCTGCTGCTGTTGATACTGAGCTGGTTGACGTTGTGATTGTTGTTGTTGTAGTGGCGCTGCAGCTGGAATGGTCACAGCCGCAACATACGGTTGCTGATGATAATTCTGAAAATTATTCCTCCGGTTATCCCTGTTCTGATAAGAAGATATGGCATTTGCATCCCCTTCTCTCCTCTTCTGTCCCTGAATGAACGGCTTCTTCACCCCTGATGAGGATCCACCTCCACTCTGGCTCTTATAGGTCTTTAGGTAATTCTCCACCCTTTCTCCAGTAGAGACCACATCAGCAAAGTTGGAAGCATTGCACCCCACCAGACGCTCCAGATAAGGTCCAGGTAGCGTATTCATGAACATGTTGGCCATTTCCTTTTCCAACATAGGAGGCTGAACACGGGAAGCTGTATCCCTCCAGCGTTGAGCGTATTCCCTGAAGCACTCATTGCTTTTAAGAGACAGATTCTGAAGTTGAGTTCTGTCCGGAGCCATGTCTGCATTATACTGATACTGCTTCACGAAAGCCTCTGCCAAATCCCTCCAGCAACGGATGTGGGCTCTGTCCAGCCTCATATACCATTCCAAGGATGCCCCAACTAGGCTATCCTGGAAGAAGTACATAAGTAGCTTCTCGTCATCAGAGTATGCAACCATTTTACGGAAATAGGCTTGCACGTGAGTTTTGGGGCAAGAGCTGCCATGGTATTTGTCAAATATCGGGACCTTGAATTTCGGTGGCACTCTCACACCTGGGACCAGCCCCAAGTTAGCAACATCTACTCCCAGAAGATTCTGTCCTTCCACTGCTTTCAACCTCTCTTCCAATCTTCTAAACATGGGGTCCATGCCAAAGTCTTCCTGAAGCAAGGGGAACTGATCATCCTGACCATCCTGAATGGGTTGTTGATCTAGGTTGACATGCGGGATCGGGATAGGCCCCGGTCCATTGGGACCATTAGCCTCTCCAGCTGGAGGATCAGCCAACGTCTCTGGTTGAGTAATAGAGGGATCCCTCTGTACCAACAATCTAAGCTCCTGTTATCCTTGAGCCACCCCTTGAACCAAATCCATGAATTGATTCATGCGAATCTTCATCTCGGCGAGCTCTGCTTGTAGGCTCTCCATCGCTCTCTGTTGATTCCTTCGGGTACCGTATCGGTGAATGCCTGAGTCAGCTATCCTGCTAGTGGGACACCAAACAATATGAGAACACTGCAGTGGTACCTGTTATGCAAGATATGACAATGAATATGTAAATGCAATGCCATGTTTATCAAATCCAAAAGGTATTCTACCCCCTTGATTCCAGTCTCACATCAGGCGAATAGTGCAAGAAGACTGAGTCATGGATAAACTTCTGAGATCAAGATGCAACAAAGGGAAACCAACATACAAATGAGTTCCAGGAAAGGGGCCTTAGCCAAAAGTACATCAAAAGAGGATCCCCACAACAAGCCTGTGGATTATCACTACACAGCAACAAAACAAAAAGTAAAGGGAGGAACATAAACCAGGGATCAGCCTCTTGTATACAACCCATAAGGACTGCTCCTCACTTCATCCAGTAATGCCACCGTGTCGGGATGATCTGGAGATTCTGTCAAATGTCGGATAAGCAGATTCCTCTTGTGAATGATCCCATCCAGTTCGTTGATGTGCTCTCTGTAGTAATTCCCATCATCTTCTCCGAATACCTCTTCAAGTCTAGATTTCTTCAAACCTGCCAACACCTTGAGTTCTTCAATCTGTCCTCGAGCCTCACTGAGTTGATCTGTGATGTAGCCATTAGTAGAACGGGCGCACAGAAGCTCATTGTTTTCCCCCTTCAGCAAAGTCATCAATTTCTCTATCTGACCAGTCAGTTCGGCTACTGTCTCCCCCTCCCTTGCCTTCCGAGAAGTTGAAAATGCATCCCATTGCTCCTGCCACCCAGCTAATTTACCATGAGTATCTACTAACTGCTGCTTGACTCGCCTCAACTCAGAACTGGATGATCTCAAGGCTTCGTCTGTCTTCCTGAAGAAGTCCACCTCCACAGCAAATTTCCTCTCTGCTTCCTTTTGCATTCTGACGGCTTCCCCCTTCTGATATTCTGCCTCCTGGAATTGACGCATACAGTCTTGCAACTTCTCACTTAACTCTGAGTTCTTGGTTTGAAGTCCCTCCATGGCACTCTTCAACTTGTCGTACTCCTCTCGGCTCACCATTGTTGACTGCTCAGGAGTAGGTGGATACAAAGGTTCTTCAATAGGGAACGGCAGACCAAACTCTTCGACTCTTCCTTGAAGCCACTCTTCATACCGAGGGTAAGTTCTAAAATCTCCTTTTCCAAGGACGGTTCTTCCTCTTTTGATCACCTTGAGCCAGGCCTCAGCTGCCTTACGGGATACCGTCAAATCAGGCGAAGAATGGAAAAACAGAGATTCTTCCACATCCTTTTCCAAAGGCGGATTCCTTCAATCGCAGTGCTAGCGGTTTGTGAATGAAGGCTTTGAGTGAGAGAAAGAGAGATACGAAATTCCAACTCTTCAGTTGTGTTGTATTCCCATGCAAAGCTTCTGCACAAGAGCTCTATTTATAGAACCACTTGTGTGGGCTTCAAGCCAAAAAGCCCACTTAAGTGCATTTTGGCCTATATCTCATAATATGCCAAAATCACTTAAGTATTTGGTACCTTACCATATTTCGTATTCTGCTTAAGTACACCGTACCTTACGATGTTCCTTAATTATTCTATCTCTCATCAATCTGTCCTTTGTGTGTGACCCTATAGGTTTTCACGGCGTTGGCAATTATATTAAATCACGCATTTAACATAATAAACAGTGAGCGGTATCTAGCAACACATCACTGCTACCCAAGTCACGAAAATGTCATGTGATCTGACAAAACCTCCTGTGATAATAATTATGTGTATAATTACCCCTTTGCCCTTATGTCTATATTGAACACAAGGTATAGACCGTGTCACCCTTGTCCAATTCAATATTGGGCCCATAGACATTTATCCTGTTACGCAGGATTGGCAAATTCCATCTAGGACACTCATGTCCCTCAGCATGCTTCGTGGAGTACCCATCAACTGTCTTTATGGTTATCCAGTTACGGACAACGTTGGATCAGCAATAAAGCACTCGACTCTACATCTAGGATCCATAGTGGTTTCAGGTCGAAGAGTGGTATACACTATTATCACCATGAGAATAACTTATGACACTTTGCATAACTTTCTATATAGTATTCTCATAGCGGGTCAATCCGGTATAAATATTACTCCTAATATTCATACCTATGTTTAAGACTTGATAACTCTTTATCCATGATCCATGAGATGTGATCATCAGTCTACAAACATAATAGTCTTAATGCTTTAATGTTATCCCATTTCACATTAAAGCTCGACTACGGATACTTTAAGAATAGTGTCCTTATGTTTAATGTGTTCTCATGATTAAGTCACACTTAATACATTAAACGGACTATCTATTCTAGGGACTTTATTAATCAACCATAATAAAGAAAATGCCTTTTATTATTAATAAATAATTCGATACAAGTACCAAAAATATTGGCCTCTAGGGCTTACACCAACAATCTCCCACTAGCACTAGAGCCAATCATGCATACCCCGTATGCCCATTGATCTAGTATGGCCATCATGCTTCTGCTGCGCAAGAGGCTTTGTCAGTGGGTCAGCGACATTGTCAAATGTAGGTACTTTACATATTTTCGCACAACGCCTAAGTATGTGTTTGGATCGTTGGTGAGATCTAGGCTCCTTAGCTTGTGCGATAACACCATTGTTATCATAATAGAGACCAACGGGATCCACAATGCTAGGGACTATGCCAAGTTTATTGATCCAAACAACTTCCTTTGCTGCACATAAGGCAACAATATACTCGGCCTCAGTTGTAGAATCAGCAACTGCATCTTGCGTTGAACTTTTCAAGCTCACAGTGCCACCATTTAAGCAAAACACATAACCAGATTGAAATCATTCATATTAAAGCGTCTCAGCACTTTGTCTATGTACTCTGACTTAGGCCAAGCATTTCATGATCTATCTCTATAGATTCTGATAGGCTGCTTCACCCAGATCCTTCATAGAAAAGCATTTCCCCAACCAAGACTTTACTTGTTGCAGGGTAGGGATATCGATTCCAATGAGTAATATGTCATCTACATATAATATCAGGAATACGATCATGCTCCCACTAACCTTCTTGTAGATACAAGTCTCATCTTCGTTCTTGATGAATCCATACAGTTTTACTGTTTCATCAAAACGAAGATTCCATGAGTAGGTCACAGGCTCATCTTGATCCATGAGTAATACATCACCTTGATCAGATATCCATATATCTCAGGTAGGTGACGTATCCTGCCTGACCTACGCTGGTCTTGTTCTATTTGAGCAGGTTGCTCTTACACAACTACTTTTGTTTCCTGCTCTAATTCCTCCATAGGTGTATCGATACTTTGTGATTCTTGAATTGTGTATCGATACTTTCCTCCCACTTATTCCTTTGGAAATAAAATCCCTTTCTAGGAAAACTCAAGTTCGAGCGACAAACACTTTGCCCTCAGAAGGATTGTAGAAATAATATCCTCTTATTTCTTTAGGATACCCCATAAAAAGCATTTGTCAGATTTTGGCTCAAGCTTAGTTGAAATTTGTCGTTTCACATAAACTTCGCAACCCCAAATCTTCATGTAAGACATATGTGGTCTCTTACCACTCCATATCTCATATGGTGTCTTTTCAACCTTTTGGATGGAACACGGTTAAGTGTGTAAGCTGATGTCAATGGTGTATGTCCTCAAAAGGAGTTTGGAAGATTGGTGTGACTCATCATGAATCGGACCATGTCCAACAGGGTTCGATTTCTTCTCTCAGATACACCCTTCCATTGGGATGTTCTAGGAGGAGTAAGTTGGGATAGGATCCCACACTCTTTCAGATGGTCATCAAACTCTAGGATTAAATACTCACCACTTCGATCTGATCGAAGAGTTTTAATATTATTACCTAGTTGGTTTTAACTCGTTAGGTTTCACCCTTTTGTATTAATGTTATTAATAGGCATTTTAAGATCAAGGACATACAGTCCATTGTTCATTTGTGCAGTAGCATAGAATATATCATTCAAATAAATTGAGCAACAATTGTTCTTTATTGTAAATGAAAAACCAAACTTGTCCAAACAAGCAATGGAAATAATATTCCTGCTAATTGCAGGTACATAATAACAGTTCTCTAACTGAATTATTAAACCACTAGGTAAAGTCAATACAAAAGTTCCTACGGCTAAAGCAGCAACCTTTGCTCCATAGCCAACTCGTAGGTCGACTTCACCTTTTGCCAAATCTCTACTCCTTTTTAGTTCCTGCACATTTGTACAAATGTGAGAACCGCATCCAGTATCTAATACTCATGATGTAGAAGTGGATAAATTAATAACAAAAATACCTGAAGTTGAAGTCTCTACTCCATTCTTCTTATCTTCCAGGTACTTTGGGCAGTTCCTCTTCCAGTGTCCGGTCTTACCGCAATGGAAGCAGGTGCCTTCTTTTGCTATGCCTCCACTAGGCTTCAAAGCAGCAGTGGGTCTGGGATTGGCAACTTCCTTGCCCTTCCCCTTATCACTCTGCTTAGTGGGCCTTTTGTTCTGTCTCTTTCCATTTCCGATCATCAGAATGGACTTCCCTTTTGACTTCAGATTCTGCTCGGCAGTTCTTAACATGGCGAGCAGTTCAGGAAGAGATTTGTCCATATCAATCATATTGAAATTTAGGACAAATTGACTGAAACTATCTGGCAACGATTGCAAGATCAAATCAGTTGCAAGTTCCTTTTCGAGGGGAAAACCCAATCTCTCAAGGTTTTCCACATACCCAATCATCTTGAGTACATGGGGACCTACAGGGGCTCCCTCAGCTAACTTGCTTTGAAAAAGGGCTTTTGAAACTTCAAACCTCTCATGCCTTGCTTGCTCTTGATAGAGCAACTTCAGGTGTTCGATCATATCGAATGCTGACATGTTCTCATGTTGCTTTTGCAATTCTGAGTTCATGGTAGCTAGCATGAGACAAGCAGTTTCATTGGCATCATCGACATGCTTCTTATAAGCATCTCTTTCTGCCTTAGGTGCAGAACTAGGAGGTTCCTCTTCAGGAACAGGTGTCTCCAAGACATACAACTTTTTATCATGTTTGAGGATAATCCTCAGGTTTCGGTGCCAATCCAGAAAATTTGTCCCAGACAATTTTTCCTTATCAAGGATTGATCGCAGGATGTTGTTAGAGGTGTTTGCTGTCATGGTAATCTACATAAGGATTAATGAAAATATAAGTATCATTGACATATTCAATTAGGCCTTTAATTAAATATGCTCCCACTATTTTACTCAAAACAAATGACCCTCATCATCTGATTCGGAAAATCCCGTTGGAAGATTTTCTAGTGGGTCGAGATCCATATTTCACTTCGTTCTAAGTCCGCGTAGGCGGATTACACAAAACTAGGTTATTTTAGGTAGGAACTCCTTCCAATTGTATCTCATACAACTCTCGAAAATTTCAGTTGGGTGAATAACTCCTTATTCCAATCCATCATATGGATCATTCCCAACTCTTGCTTCTAAACATATATATAATCTTATTATAATTTGTTTAGTTAAGTTTGACCCATTGTTGTAACAGTTGGATATTACAATTATCCCATCGCACCTTATTAATATAGAACATGCACCTCGCGTAGGCGAAACCTACATTATTCGATACTAGTCTTGATGAGTGTTAAAACTTGGAAAGCTAAAACTTAATATTTAGTTTTGAGGGAATTGTAATTTTTCTGATCTCACCGGCTTGTTTATCATATAAACCGTCTCTCACATGCATCAACATACATTCACATGCATCAACATACATACAAACAAAATGAAACAGTTATGGCCCCTAGCGCAATTGTTCTCCCAAGCCAATGAGAGAACCTAAGCTAACCTACAACGATCTAAGCTTCTCCAAGCAAGATCTTCAAGGTTGTCCTCCTTTGGCACTGACTTCTTTGCTTTCTTCATATCATTACATTACATGAAAGAAACTCGTTTTACATACGAGGGAGTGAGATGAGAAAAGAAGTTACATTTGGGAGATTGAGAGAGAGGCACGACACGCAGGTCGTATTTTAAAAACCCAAAACAAAACAAAGGAAAACTAAGGCCATAACCGATCACCACAAGGCAATAATAAACACTTTATTATTATTATAATTAATTCCTTTAATTAATCAAATTAAATTTCGACGACCGATCATCACATTTTAATGAACAATTCATTTAAATCGATGTCGCTTTTCGTATCAACACTTGACACTTTTAAAGCACTGAGTTAGCCGAATGGGCGAAAATTTCCTTGCGTTAACCGGTTAACCATATGCGTTAACCGGTTAACACTGTTTTGAAATCTGAAAAATTGTTTTCTGCCTTGCGTTAACCGGTTAACCAAATGCGTTAACCGGTTAACACTGTTTGAAAATGTCTTGGAAAACTGTTTTCCGCCTTGCGTTAACCGGTTAACCATATGCGTTAACCGGTTAACACTGTTAAAAAATCTCAAAAAATTTTATTTCGCATTCCGTTAACCGGTTAACCATACGCGTTAACCGGTTAACACTGTTCCAAAAAGTGTTTTAGGAAGCACAACTCTTGTGCGTTCAAACCCCAATCGCATAACTCTCTGACAACACAACCCTTGTGCCGTCACTAATCCTAATGCACCAATTTCAGACCGTCAAACACGTCTCGATTGTTAATTCAGTATGATTGATCAACACGTCATTGCTTCACCATACTAATGTCAGATCAAGAAGCAAACGACCATTGATCGCTCAAAGGAAAACAATCATCGAGGTTTTGAATGAACGAAACAAGAACATTATATCATATATAATGTATTTTGCATCAGGGTTACATATATCACATATATGTAACTTGATCGATCTCAATTTAACCTTTGATTCATTCTGTTTTAATCATATTATTACATAACAAAAACAGATATCAGATTCATGGTTTCGTAAGTGGCTCTGATACCACAGTAGGAGAATTGCCATCCAAGGCGCAGCGGAATTTAAAATTTTCTCCTTTAATGATCCTTACGAATGGGCATGATCAGTGATAGAATCGTTACCTCTTGTGGCGATTCAAACCTTTGGTGCAGATCTCTGATAATGATTAAAACCTTTGATACAGATCCACGGGGCGATCACGAACGTTGAACGATGACAACGTCTCTACTCAGTCCACACGAACGGATTCCTTCAATCGCAGTGCTAGCTGTTTGTGAATGAAGGCTTTGAGTGAGAGAAAGAGAGATACGAAATTCCAACTCTTCAGTTGTGTTGTATTCCCATGCAAAGCTTCTGCACAAGAGCTCTATTTATAGAACCACTTGTGTGGGCTTCAAGCCAAAAAGCCCACTTAAGTGCATTTTGGCCTATATCTCATAATATGCCAAAATCACTTAAGTATTTGGTACCTTACCATATTTCGTATTCTGCTTAAGTACACCGTACCTTACGATGTTCCTTAATTATTCTATCTCTCATCAATCCGTCCTTTGTGTGTGACCCTATAGGTTTTCGCGGCGTTGGCAATTATATTAAATCACGCATTTAACATAATAAACAGTGAGCGGTATCTAGCAACACATCACTGCTACCCAAGTCACGAAAATGTCATGTGATCTGACAAAACCTCCTGTGATAATAATTATGTGTATAATTACCCCTTTGCCCTTATGTCTATATTGAACACAAGGTATAGACCGTGTCACCCTTGTCCAGTTCAATATTGGGCCCATAGACATTTATCCTGTTACGCAGGATTGGCAAATTCCATCTAGGACACTCATGTCCCTCAGCATGCTTCGTGGAGTACCCATCAACTGTCTTTATGGTTATCCAGTTACGGACAACGTTGGATCAGCAATAAAGCACTCGACTCTACATCTAGGATCCATAGTGGTTTCAGGTCGAAGAGTGGTATACACTATTATCACCATGAGAATAACTTATGACACTTTGCATAACTTTCTATATAGTATTCTCATAGCGGGTCAATCCGGTATAAATATTACTCCTAATATTCATACCTATGTTTAAGACTTGATAACTCTTTATCCATGATCCATGAGATGTGATCATCAGTCTACAAACATAATAGTCTTAATGCTTTAATGTTATCCCACTTCACATTAAAGCTCGACTACGGATACTTTAAGAATAGTGTCCTTATGTTTAATGTGTTCTCATGATTAAGTCACACTTAATACATTAAACGGACTATCTATTCTAGGGACTTTATTAATCAACCATAATAAAGAAAATGCCTTTTATTATTAATAAATAATTCGATACAAGTACCAAAAATATTGGCCTCTAGGGCTTACACCAACAAGAAGAAGATGTAAACCCCCTTGAAATGGATAAACATGTGTTAAATGATATGAATGCAAATGATATGATGATGTGAATGCAATGCAGTGGTATGTCAATCAGGATTGCTGCATCTGCTTGAACATCTGTCGGGTTACACTGTCTGAAGAGAAAACCACTGAGGAATATAATACAAGATCAAAGCTCTGCTCCAGAAAACCGGGTTGGTTGGAGGTTAAGGTTTCCTGAATTTAGCCCGCCCCTCACTAGTAGGTTCTAAGAACAGAAGTTCGTCAACTTCAGCCCTTCAGTCGCGAATAATACGTTTACCACTGAAGGTTTGGCATTATTACGGGATAAAAGACCTCCACTGACTCCCCTCAACAGGACATCCTAAAGCAAGTTCCCAGTCTCGGGGTCCTCGGATTGATCAGCGAGAATGCGCCCACCAGAGCTAACATAATCACGTCTCGGAGGAGAGGCCTCGACTGAGTTCTCGGGAAATGGCACCAGAGTCGACGATTTCTAAAGGAACATCATGTCGTTATGGAACATCCGTAGGACATAATATATCCAAAAGAAACCTCGTCTGGGTGTGGTTCTTCACGAACGACTTAACGTAGCAACATGCCACGCAAGCCTCATGATCATCCACTCTAAAACCTGTGTGTACACTCAAGCCTGGGTAATGGGCTTATCTCTCGTAGAACATCCCATCCCAACAAACAAACAACAGCTCCAACAGATACAGCAGATGAATGCAAGCAAGTAAGTAAGTAAATATACAAAAGCATGAACACCCAATGAACAAGAAATCACAAAAGCTAGGAGGGACTCGCTTAGGTAAGATGGACCAGCAAGAGGTCAACTTCTTGTTCCCCAGTAGAGTCGCCAGTTGTCGCAACCTGAAAAATACAGTGTGCGGAAAAACAACCGGCGAAAGAAAATGACAGAAGAGTCGCCACCGTGCGTTATTCATCCCAGAGGAGGGAAAGGAAACGCTCGAAGTAAACCTGGAAAAGGAAAGGACAAGACGGGGTCTCGCAACCAAATCTTGGGTTCGGGAGTCGGTTATGCGAAGGGAAGGTATTAGCACCCCTACGCATCCATAGTACTCTACGGGATCCACTTTTGTGGTTTTTGTCTAAAGGGTATGGGTTTACCTAATGTGTTTATTTACTAAAAAGGTTAAGAGAAATGACTCGCGCGGATGTCGCATCCACTGCATACGTATCTCATCTGAATATGAGAATCAGAGTCTTCGTAGCTCGGCTGACCTATGGGTTGGGGGATGTGTGCTCGCTAAGACATCGCGTCTTATGCCTACGTATCTCATCTGGAATGAGAATCAGAGCAAGCCGTAGTTCGACCAACTACGGGGTTATGGAGTGGGTTTTGGATGAACGATGTTACTACGTAATCTACCGGATGCTCGACCTTTGGAGACTTACTCGCCTGTAGTAGAAGGAGTAAACGTGTGTTATGGGTTTTAGGGTTTGGGATGCTCGAGGGAAAACAGGCAGTCCTTGACGAAGGAACCGCGCTACATGTGGGGATATGAATACAAAACACAAAACATGTATCTCAAAGTAAAATGCTACCAAGGGGCTCAAACATTGCCTCCTATCGAGGTCTTCCAGCTAAGAAAGCAGTAAAATGCGGGAAAAATGTAAAAGTACCACGCAGATAAAAATCCGAAGTAACAGCAATTAAAGGAACGATAAACCCTGAGATCCTTCCAAGCTAACATCATCAAAGAAAGTGGGTCAGTACAGGTAATCGGAATGAACCTCCAGGGGGTATCCCACAAATAAAGTGGGAAACCACGCAAGTTATCCCTGCAAACGTCATGTGAGCCCTCACAAAAAAAAAACTCAACAAACAGGTTAGAGAAACAAAATAGGGTAACCAAGAGTTGCCCCTAAATCAAAATGTAACCACATGAATAATTCCATCAAAATTCACAAAAAGCAATCAAGGGTAGGAGGCCTAAACGTCTTATCAAACACATGCATCAAAAGGGTATCAAATTCACCCATAATACCTCATACATTTAGAGCATTCAAATTAAAGGCATAAAGATGATGGATATATGGCAAACCTGATTGGAGAGCTTGATTGAAATTGAGTTGCACCCGTGAGGTTTACAAAACAATCTTTAGGGTTTATGTGAGGCAGAGGTGATTCTGTGCAGTTGAGTTCCCTTCAGGGTTTGGAGGCTGCTCTGAACTCTGTTAGTTCTTCTCTCACTATCTTTTTCCTCAGGGTTTTGTTCCAAGGAAACCTCAGAGTATTTTGCTTCTTTCCTTTTTCTCAAGTGAAGCCTTGGTATTTATAGACTGAATTTCATGGCTTTGTGGGCTCAAATGAGAGAGACCCAAGTCCAAAAATTTTTGTTATATTTTATTTATTTATTTATTTAATTTTATTTATTTATTTATTTTTAACTTTTTTTTTCCAAGAAAAATGAAGGGTAAATTTTGGGGTATTACAGCCCGCTCATTTCCTTCTCAGGCGGAATATGTGGCGTATGCTAATTGGCCTGAGGGCAGGCCAAATTTTATAGGGGTGCAGGAGGTGGTGCAAACCCTAATGAGGAGATGGAGGACGTCCTTGGTGATGTAGGTGGTGGCCAAGAGGAGGAGGATTGAGAAGTTGTTGAATTTGAGGAGTTGTTGTCATTTTGAGTTTCTTTGTATTACTTTTGTTTTTGGAAATTTTTGATGTACTTTTGGGTGGCTCTAGTTCACCAAAACTTTGTTTTTGTTAGTTGTTTTGATAATTGCATGAATACTATTTGAGAATTAAGTGTGTTACAATCAAACTGGTTTACCAACATTTTTGTTTAATTGTTCTTACTCTTAAGTCAAGCTTAAAGCAACCGAGAAATGATCGCAAAGAAAGAAGCATAGGACACTTCGAGTGGTGATGATAAGAATTAGTGTCGGCATTTCAAGGTACACTTTATCGCTTTATAGACTTAACATGAGTAGTTGATGGTGTGTGCAAATTTCATATCATAAACTCATTGAAATGTATGTCACCTTTGAATCAAAATAGGACTTAACCAATTGTGAGGAAGCTTTCCATTGTACACTAAAAAGCGGGAAACCAAGCATTATTTTAACTCATTCTTATCATGCTAAATCATGCATCAATCTCTCTTTGTGTGAAAATTTTGAAAATGATAGAGGCATTGTTTGTGAGAAAAACCACTTGACCAAAAAGTTTGAATCAACTAACCTTGTGAGGAATAATCCTTAGTTAAACCCCTCTGAGCTTATTTTAGGATTCATTTAATTGACCATTGAAAAATCAATTGAAAATCGTAGAATAAATGAATCCTAATTTCTTTCGTGTCAATTGAAACCTCAAATCGAGTTGTTTGCAAATTTTGCCTTTTGCTTATTTCTAAGTAGGGAGCATTATTGAATAAATTTGGTTTTGGAATATAAAGTTGCGGAGAGTAAAAGTAGAAAGAAGTGATTAGAAACTTGGAAAAGTGAGTTTTTATGAAAGGGTGAAAATTTGAAAAGAAACAAGAAAAAGAAAACACCCTTGAAGCCATAGAGCAAAGAAAAAAAGTAAAGAAAAAAAAAAGAAAATCAAAGAAAATGCTCATGGTTGTGTGGATGTAATAAGAAAAAGAAAAAAAATAGGGATCAAAGAAAGGGAAATTGTGTAGAGTTAAATGTTTGAGAATGCTCCCTTAGGATAGGCAACTTTATTGAATTCTCTTAATCATATCCTTTCTTGTAACCTAAGCCACATTACAACCTTTGAAAGACCTCTTGATTCTCCTTTTTCACATGATTTGGTATTTATTGTGATAACCGTATGATTTGAGTTGTTGTTGATTTAATTGCTTGGATGAGTGAAAGTAACCCTTCATGTTATTCATCATTATTATGATGTGTGTGTAAGTTTGATTCAATTTTGACATATATGGCTTTGAATTCCTTGGAATGATTTTTGCACTCAACCATTTTCCTTATTCATGTTTTGTCTAGAATTGAGATAGGTGGATTGAGAAAATTGCCAAACACTGTTGAACCATTTGAATGTCCCTGGTAAATTCTTGTTTCAATCTTTTGTGTCATTGCTTTGGTTGTCAGGATGGAAACTTTTGTTTATGGACAAACAAAATGCTAAGTTGGGGAGAGTTGTTAGGGACCAATTAGTACTATTTTTTATATCATTTTATTGGTCCCTTTTACCAAACTTTGATGTAATTATACACTTTTATTCTTATTAATTTGTATAAATGCAATTAGATTTAATTTATTTTGTTTTGAATAGTTATTTCACAGATTTGTTATTTTTGTAGAACTTTTAGATGAAAGAGCTTTCGGAATGCAACATCACATCTTGGAAGAAGCTTGCAAAACAAGGAAGCTGGATAAGCTTCAGTTCGCGCCGCGAAGGCTGCGAATCCAGCAAGCTGATTAAGGGCCAAAAGTGTTGTCTTTCAGGAAAAGTTGTCTTGCCATTTTTGTATCTGTCTTGGAATAGCTTTTCTGCTCTGGATGAAAATGAGCAATTAAGAAAATGTCAACTCTTTTGGGATGGGAGAATACATTATTTCTGATTATTATTCATTCATTATTCACACATTTAGACATTGAGATATTTTTGTAAGAGAGAAAACAAAGTTTTCTTCCATTAACATTCTGTTTTGTAACAATGATGATGAGGAGCTAAACTCCTTTTGTCAAGATTGGAGTTAGTAGCTATTCTCATTTATTTATGTATTCCATTTGATTTATATATATGAAAAAGATTGTTGATGTATTGAATACTGTTTTTGCCCTAAGTTGAAAACCAGATTTGAGTAGTTGTTGAAAGAGATTATTTGAGTCTTGACATAAAACAAATTTTCAAGTAGTGAATAAGTTGTAGAGATAGATTTATTCATTACTCTTCTTTGGTATTAAACATTAAAGATTGATATATTGATAGTTAGGTGGAGAGATCGTCTAAGGATCAATATAGTGATTATCACAATATCATTTAGACATAAATGACTTTGAGAGGATACTTGAACATCATCAATAATCTTAAATCTATACAGTTATCATAAGGAATCATAAGCATTTGAAATAGTGAACTCCAATCTTGCCAAGCTTTTACATTTGATTAAAACCATTTTACTGTTTTTAGTGACATTTACTCACAAGATAATTTTCCAACCAAAACAACTTTGTTACTTTCTAAACTTATAACAAATCGGATTATAGAACGGCGGTAATATCAACCAATCTCTGTGGATACGATATAAAAATATTTGCCGAAGATATACTTTTCAATAGTCATCTGCGAACTTTAATTTGTTCTTCATGGCACGGTTAATTTTAACAACACAATCCTTCCTCCCTGTCATATGAGTAGAACACCTCGAGTCCAAATACCATTCCTCGCTGCACTGAACGAAACCTTTCATACTCATCATAACATTTTCTTCTTCTTGTAACCGGTTACAGCTTTACGTATCCGGTTACAACATGTTTCTGCAGCATTTTCAAAATTCATGTTGTTGTTGTCCCGCAACCTGCTACTGCTGCAGTCACCTTTTGTGATAATGACCAATAGTGTTCTCTCCTCATCAAACTCTGGTCTTGCAACCTTGACTTCATCTCCTTAAGGTTCCTTCTTGTTCGTATTGCATTTTTTTTTGCAAAATGAGTCAACCTTTGACAATTAAAGTATTGCACCTTGCTTTTGTCAAACCTCTTCCTTTCACCTCTAAAGTTACCTTGACCATTGTATTTTTTTGCAGTTGCTCTCGCCCATTTGACAAGTTGAATTATTGGAATTTTGGGACTCGTTTCCACCAAATTTCTGAAAATGCCCTTTACTCTTCAAGGCCGTTGAAGCAAACTTGAAAAGCGATCTCTGCATTTGCCTTATCATTACTTCTCTTCTCCGTCCTTTGATCACGAGCCTCAAGAGAGCTTTGTAGCTCCTCTTTGCTTATCGTCGCAAGATTCTTCGATTCCTCAGTCGCTACAATCATGTTGTCAAACCTTGGTGTTAAAGAACACAAGATTTTTGCGACAACATACTGCTTTGTGACTATTTCTCCACATGCCTTCACTTGATTCACTAATCGAATGATTCTTATTGTGAATTCATTAATCATCTTCTTTTCCTCCATTTGAATCATTTAATGAAAATTTTGAGTTTGTAGTCTCACCACCTTCACCTTGTTAGCCTCTGCGTATGCCTTCACTAAGATTTCTAACGTTTGTTTTGATGATTCTCAATCACCAACTTTCTCAAAGTTATCATTATCCACACATTGATGGATCAAAAACAACGTCTTGAAATATTTTTCTTATCTTCGTTATATGTTGCTCGTTGTGCATCCGTTGCACCTTCGACAAGAGGATTGGTCTCGTTCTTGGTCACTTCAAGAACATCTTGATAACCAAACAACACTTTCATTTGTTTGCACCATTTGTCAAAATTCTTCGCATCAAAGATAGATAGGTTTCCAAGGATTCTTTCATTGGAGACAGAATTCATGTTACACACTAGATGTTTGTGGATCAGAACCAGCCTCTTGATGTCAAATGTTAGAACTTGGAACCACAAGATTGGTGAATAATGGAGAAATTAGAGTGTGGAGAGGGAGAGAGAAATTGACTGAGGGTGATAATATTTTTGTTATCGGAGATGAGGATGACTCTAAGACATTTGTACAAACATTACAAATTGATTGGGACAAATTACATAAGACAAATAACATAAAAACAAAATTCTCGGACCGATAATAGGTGATAGTTGGAAAAAAATAGAAATTAAATAACAGTGATAATGGGTTACTGCGAATGCGTAACCGATTACACCAACACCATAATTAGTTTTCTTAAATTTATTTGACTTATTTTGACACCTATAACCTATTACACACCAGTATTAACTAGTTACAACACTTGAATTACTCATAAATTCACTCCAAATTTTGCTTATTTAAGAGGCTACGAAACAATGATGGAGGATATAAAACTCATACCCAAAGGAATTACTTGCAATCTTTACCTAACCACATAACAACGAACATGTTTGCATTATATTTTTTACCAAGAAATTTTGTACTGCTGTAATAGATTCCTCTGGGAATTATGATCTTAGGGACTACTGCCTGATACCGTCTATTAAGTCAAAGTTGCTAAAAGGGATGTTACATGAAGTTCTAATATAGAGTGTGCATCTCTAGATTATATTTTTTTTCCAGGTTAGTACTAAGTTCCCATTTACTATCTCGTTCAACTTTCTTGTTAATATGCTGATCGTAGTATTAACTGGTTGGTTGGCGTTCCCAGGTTGGATAAGGATATCAAGGGTTTGGATTTTATAGTTTTTGAGGAATCAGAAATGACAACTTTAAATTGTCATGTTGAAGGAGTACGAATGAACTTCGTAAACATAGAAATGATTGTAATACAATCCAATATGTAAATATTTTCACTTATATATATATATATATATATATATATATATATATATATATATATATATATATATATATATATATATATATATATATATATATATATATATATATATATATAAAAGGTCTTATTTGACATGTAAGTAATCAATAATACATCTTTAATTATATTGTATCTCTCTTTTCTCTATTATAATCAATTTTTCAAATCTGAAGTTGCACACATACCTCAACGAACCTATAATTTGCTTGAATAAAGTGACATCAACCATGTATTTATCTCCATGCTTTTCAAACTTTAAATTTGGTTCCTTAGGTGAAGGAAAGGAGGCAATGATTAACTATTTGTTGATTCTTATTAGTGTGGAGACAAAGATGATAGAAGAAACTGAAGTGGCTATTTCTTTCAAGTATTTGGAGATCCAATTTCATGGTGCTCAAGGAAGCAATTTGTGGTAGCTTTTTCCTCATGTGAAACATAATACATAGCAAAATCTTATTTTGCTTGTCAAACCATTTGGATCAAGTCAGTGCTCGATGAAATGCATGTCCATATCAGAAAACCATTGGTGCAGCAGATTGCCAACAAACCATCCTTTAATCTTTCAAGAAATCTAGTTCTACATGGCAGGAGTAAACATATCTAAGAAAGGTGTCATTTATTAAGGGGAAAAGGTAAACCAAGGTGAACTTGAAGTGAAACACTGCTCAAGTGAATCACAAGTAGCAGACATTCTGACCAAGTGGCTAAAAATTTAAAGATTCCTAGCCTTAAGGAAGAAGTTAGGTATTGTACAAATGGATTGTTAAGTGTGTAATTAGTATAATTGGATTATAAGGGGTATGTTGTAATATATTCCAATATGTAAATACATTCACTTGTTACTTGTATTACAAGTAACCACATAGTGTATATACATGCAAGGTCTTACTTGACATGTAAGTAATCAATAATACATTTGTACTTCTACTACATCTATCGTTTATCTCTTACAATCTCTTTCTTTTTCTCAACCAAGTGAACACTTGCACTAATAGAAATCATGTCTGCTAGTGAGACAACCAAGATTGAGTTAGTCTTCCCCTGCCAATTTCTAACGTCTTCTAAGTGAAGGGCGTACACCTTCTACAACTTCGATCTGGTCCCACATCAAGCTAACTTAGGTTTGAATGTGATATAATTGAGGTTGAATTGGACTAAAATATTCAAATCCATGTGGAACCACTGAAATTTAGGATTGAAAGATCAGCTAAAGCATGTTTTTTTTCATGTCTTTATTTTCCCTTTCTATCAAGCCATAATGGACATACTAGCGCTAGGAACCACAATGACTTCAACAAAAGACGTGAAGTTTGTTAAGAAGTAGCAAGTGTGAGTAGTGTGGGTAATAGTCCTACATTTGTTGGAAATGTAGAGAATAGAGCATTTATAAGTGAGAGAATCCACTCACCTATCACCTTAAGGTTTTAGGTGAATATGTGGTATGTCTCTCACAAAGGTGTTCCTCTAAAAGAAAAAGTTTTTCAATGTTCAATGCTCCCTAGTGAAAAACTTCTCAAATACATGGTATCATGAGCCTTTGGTTCGAGAAAGGGACTGACTTACTTGTATTGAAAGTCAATGGTGCAACAAGAGTGGTGAATAAGAAACGTTTCATTGAAGATTGTCAACAGCACCACACGGATGGTGAGCAAGAAACGTTCTGTGCGGTACAAGAGTTTGTGGAAGTAAGAATAACTTCCACTTGAGGGGGGACACTGTGGACTCACACTTGAGGATAAGTGTTAAGATTATAGCATGTGAGAGTAGTGTGGGTAATATCACCTTAAGGTCTTAATGAAGGGAAATAACACTTCAACATATTCGAAGGAATTTGGGGAGGTTTATAACCCCCACAATCTAATGTACTTTTTGTATTCAAGTATGATATTGACTTTAAGTGATGTGGCATGCAAGGTGACGTGCTACGTCAGCCACCGTTAGAGGAAGTAGACGACATAAATCAAAATATGGACGGAAAATTTAAAAGGACCATTATTCGAAGTAAATTTTTAGAGACTAAAATCAAATTTTTGGTTATTTATAGGAACCAAATACATATTTAAGTCTATAATATATTATATATAAAAGTTAAATAATATGATTGGGGTCAGAGAATTTATGGGACGAAGAATACTTCCTCGGTCGATGTCTCGAAGTGTCATTTGGGAAACTTTTCTCTCCATCCCCATCTTCCAAGGAGAAAAAACTCTCCGAATTCGAATCCCCAAATAAATAATTACCACATAAATCCTCGTTATTAACATCATATTCAAATTGACATCCCTATTCCCTATTTGTATCTATACTTAACTCCCTATATCTCCTTCTTCAAAATTGAGTTTGTTGTGCATGGTATTATAGTATTAGTCTGCAGTGTAGTTTTTGATTTATTTTGTGCTTTCACTATTGTGGGAGATGGACTTTTTTCTATGTTGTTATATTTTAGGAAACGTCTTGTGCTAATAATTTAGTTAATGATAACATGCATATATCTAAACTAATTGTCAAACTCATATAGTAAATGTGCAAATCTAAGTCATATGATTTCAATGACCCAAATTGATCACAGGATCATATAACTACACAACATAACAGTATGTAATCCCATGTGGCTCACCACATTCTACATCCCAAATAAGAAAAGTGTTTACACTTTTTTATTTTGACAAATATATGCTCATTTAATGTATCACTTTTTAGAAAACAAATGATAATGAGATATTTTGAGTTTTGCTAGAAGCAAAAAAAAAATTAGAGAGTAATGACTTAACATCCAAGGTTTAAATCAATTTCTTTGAAGACTATGCTTATAAAATTCAAATTCAAAATAATAGAAGCAAAAAAGTGAAGTAACAACAATATGTTGAAGAAATTGGAAGAACTATATGTTCTCTCCATCACGAGAGTTTGACATCTTTTTCTGGTCACCATTCAAGAGATTACACAAGTAGTCTTTCTCTTTGGTTTCTGCCACAAAGTAAACATACAAGTCTTTTCTAGAGGACCCTGGCTTTTTAACATTCACACTTTGATTCTAGATGGCCAACATGGCTTTCTTGACCAATAACTCGATCCGCATTTACGCATTGAGAGCATACAATTCGCATACTCTTGAATCAATGCGTGTTTGAAAGTGCAATGTTTAGACTTTCATTGGAGTAAAAGAAAGCGAATAAGAAATACTTTTCGAAATCTAAGTTCTTTTATTTCATATCACTTTTTTTCAATCCTAAGTTCAGTTAAAGAGAGCACTTTTCTAGGCTAGACCTTGCGAGGAAACGCTTGAACCAATGCGCCGAGAGTTTTGGGATTCTTTTCAAGTCGTTTTCGTAATCTACAAAGACGAGGCCAAATCGCAAGCTGAAGCCCGATTCCCATTCATGGTTATCCAACAACGACCATGCAAAATATCCTCTCACATTCACACCATCCCTGATATTCATAAAGGTCAAGTAATGGAGTAAACGAAGGGTACGAAAGCATACTTTGGAATCAAACTATTTTGCATCGATACGTATAGGGGCTTAAATACTCATATGATCAAGCATTACTTACCTGATTGCACTTTGAACATAATAAAGATGACGATAATAGTAATCAATTCTGTAAGTATCCAAGAGCGCCTCTTCAAGTGGTAGTGTTGGATCGTTGAACTCATCACGACCTATCAAGGGATTTTCACCGATTTTCATCAGTTTTATTAATATCACAATATTATGCATATAATATCTTAGAAAGTAAGAAGTATTACCATTTTCAGTAATGTAAATTAAGGGATTGTTGTACTTATTTTTGACGTAAAGCATCAATTGTCCAAATCCGCGTGGATAAATGCATAACCAACTCGAAGCAGACTGCATAAAATTATAAACTAAGTTATCTTTATATCAGAAATAATCTTCTGGAACACAAAACCTACAAATGAAAAGCATTGATATGTAAGTTATAGCGGCTAACGAAATGACTGTATACATACCATTGGACCAAGGGGCTTGCCATTTTTTACAACTGTCATTGAAAAATAATAAACCATACTTAGACATAAAGTTTAGAGAATGTATAATTAATTTTCTTTCAATTATGTTAAGCAATTCGGTAGAACTGAATTAACTAGTGAAAGCGTGTAATTTAACTGGATAATTACATGTAGCATTAATAAGAGAATCAGTTTGTATGGCCGGTTGCGCAGCATTGCGCAGGTGAGGTGCGTTAGCAGCATAAGAGGATGAGTAATAGTTTAGGCCTAGAAAGTCGAAGGACCCCTTAAGTTGCTCCGATTCTTCTTTGGTGAACTTCGGTAGCCTACTTCCCACCAAAGATCGCATGCTTTTTGGATAGTTGCCATGTGTAATTGGATCCATAAACCTACAACAAAATGCCAAATGCAGATGCAACAATCTAATGAACTACTCTTCTCTGATTTCATATTACTTTGCACAAACAGCGTACTGTTGCATTCGAACACAGAAAATCGTACATAACTATATTTCATTTAAATTCAAAACACAGTGAAGTGAAAACAAAGAAATTTTACATTCATCTGTTAGTGTTGAGCTACGAATAGTTGAGTTTAATCTTTACCATCCAAACATGAAATCGAGGCCTCGTTTTGCAGCATTAATATCTTCTTTCGATTTAGAAGCCGGCTCATACCAGTGTGAGAGTAACGTAATCCCTATCACACCGCTTTGAATTGGCTGCATTTTCGTTACTATAAGTTCACACAAAAAAGAAGCATGATCTACCAAATGAAAGGAATTGAGTATAAAGATTCAGTGTTGAGTTTGATAACATTTAGCTTTTAGAAAAAAGAAGACCTGATACTTGGTCTTGTACAGTTTTGTAGCAGCAGAATGAGCAAGAAGCTGGTAATGTGCAGTCAAATATGGTTCTGTCCCTGAATCACCTCCTAAGCAATTCAGATTCAACCAATCTGAACATCGACCCGGCGCAAACTTTCCATAAGCATAAGCATTCATGCTCACGCTCCATGGTTCATTCAAAGTAATCCAATGTTTCACCCTATCACCAAATTCCTTGTAGCAAAGTTCAGCATAGTCCCTAAAATCATCTCTGCAAGATAACCAATTCATTCGATTTAACGCAGTCTTTCTCTAAATATTCAAAAATAAAGACAGAAAATTGGTGTCACTTACACAATTTGAGGGCTTAAAAATCCATCATACTCATCCTCTAAGGCTTGCGGAACGTCCCAATGGAAAAGCGTCACATATGGCTGCAAATCTGCATTATTCTCAATGATTATCTATAACTAACAACCAAATAGATACGAAAATAAGTAAATAAAAAATCGATAAATCTTAACCATTAGCCAATAGTTCGTTGATGAGATTGTTGTAGTATTTTATTCCCTCGCGGTTTACACCTCGACAAACCTTTCCTTCTGCAAATAGTTAATACGAAATTTAGAATCATTACTATAAATCACAAATCTCCCTACGAGAATTATCAACAAAAAAATGACTTACTCGGTAGAACTCTAGACCAAGCAATCGAAAATCTATACGCATCCATATTCAAATCCTTTATCAGTCCAATATCTTCCTAAAATAGATAGAACATTTTATCATAACTCTATATATAAATCACATTTGAAGTTTATATAATTCTGCAAAACTATAATTCAAACCTACCTTATACCGATGATACGCGTCGTCAGCTACATCTCCATTACCTCCATCTCTTATTTTTTCTGCAAGCAATTTCATCAATAAAATCAACAATCTATACATATAATGTAACTAGAAAATTCAATTTATAAGTAAAAAAAAACCTGGATATTCATGAGTGAAAGTATCCCAAATACTAGGTCCTTTTCCATCTTCAAATGCTGCACCTTCATACTACAAAAAAAAATTCAAATAACATGAAACTTATCAATTCACAAAATTTAAATACCTGATAATGCACATTACTAGATAGATAATAACTGTTGTGCCTGAAATGCAGAAGAGGCTGTTCCAAAAACGAAGTATGGCGGGAAACTGCTCCGATTGAAATCAGAAAAGTCGTGAAGACCAAGACGAAGAGGTTGAAGAGCATCGATGATGCGAGTAATGATGGATAATAGAGAGAGTAACAGAAAGAGTTTGAGATCAAATAGTGCCATTTAGAAAGTGAAATTGAATATAAGTGATTATTGTTTCCTTTATGTAGAAGAAGGAAGTGAATTTTCTTACTAAAAATGATTAAATGAAATTAATGATTCGATTATTGAGGGAAGTTAGAGTATTATTATTACTGGTTTCTTCATTGCCGTTTTTTTAGTTAAGATTAGAAGTAATGACAGTGATTGTTTCACGGGGGTCTTGTTTCAAAACTTTTCAATGAGTAGTTTTTTTTGAAAATTAGTAAAGAAACAATGTTTGTTTTTATAAAAATCAGATTACTTACATATATGTAAACTTTCCTCGCGGATCAAATATAATAAAATAAAATCTGATAATTAAATTAAATTTTATATATATATATGACACTCAAAAATGGTAAAAAAAGGAAAACAAGAGGAGGGGAACAAACCAAAACCTCAAGAAACTAACAAAATATATAAAAAGGAAGTCCAAGTCGATTTTTGACTATGCCCTCTTTTAATTACAAGAGATTTACATCAAGTAAAGTCATCTAAAGTTAGCCTTATATTAGCAAGAGCATCTGCATAGTGGTTATCCTCTCGATAATTATGAGATCTCAAAAAATTAATGTTTTTGAGTTTGACGAGATAGTTGTTCTAATAATTTCTCAGCTTAGCCGGGATGATGTTAGCCGAGTTAAAAGCAAGAGTTACCAACATAGAGTCACATTCAATCCACAAAGAGTTCCAGTTGTCGTTGAAGGCAATCTCCACTATCATAATGACGCCCATAACTTCAGTATAGAGGGGAATGGTGACACCGAAGTTTGCTGCAAAACACCCTATGCACACGCCCAAACTGTTTCTGAAAAGACCCCCACAGGCAGGCTGAGGGACCAAGGGTACCTAAAGTTGAGCCATATGTATTGCATTTAGTCCAACCGTTCAAGGGAGGTTTCCAGATAACCTCTAGGTTTCAGAGAGTTAGAATGTTGAATGGTGATCTTGAAAGCTTTAAGAATTTCAAAGTCATGGATAGAGGATCCATAACGTCTTTAGTGAAATTTCTTGAAAAATGAACCTTGGCAACAATGGTAGAGATGACATTGTGGAAACTAGGATTGATGTTCTTGAATCTTGTGTTGTTTCTAATGAGTCAAATGCAGTTGTAAATCATGACAATAGTAGCAACAATAGCAGTCTTGTATTAAGGGCTCTAACCCTTATATCTGATATAGAAATTGGACCTGGCAGAAGAAAAGTCCATGTTGTGCTTTACTATGTTTTGGAACTAAGTCAAAATTCTCCTAGAAAAACGGAAGTGCATGAATAAATGATCAGTTGATTCCACTTGGCCCACTGAGAATCAGAATGAAGCATATCCCAGAGAAGCTTCATGCTCAAAGCTATATTGAGTTTAGCAAGAGACCTTAAGCCAAGCCCCCCTTCAGAAATTGGGGTACAAATAGTACTTCAGGCCACAATTGTTGAATAAACTTTAAATGTTACAGTTAATGGGCTTTTAATAATAAGTTAGTGGAGAGAATTGGAAGGTCAATAGACAGTGGGAAAATTAAGAGTATTTACTATTTATCTTAATTAGTAGAATAGCTAAAGTTTTCTGTATGTATAAAAGTCCAAAATTGCATTCTAATAATATACAGAAGTTTACAAACGAATCGTTTCTTCTGACAAATTGGCATCAGAGCTAATGGCAAATATGATGAATCAAATGCCGTTGCCACGGCTAACGAAGTTGAATTACGAAAACTGGAGTATCCAGATGAAAGCTTTTCTCGGATCTCTAGACGCGTGGGAGGTGACTAAAGATGGGTTTGAAGAACCAACAGATACTGAGGGATATACGGCAGCTCAAAACAAGGCGTTGAAAGAGACGCGATCGAAGGATAAAACGACACTATACATGCTGTTTAGGGTTGTTGATGAATCGGGCTTCGAAAAGATTGCCGGTTCGACTACGTCGAAAGAAGCATGGGACACGCTAGAGAAAGTGTTCAAAGGAGCAGATCGAGTAAAGCAAGTTCGACTCCAAACACTTCGTGGCGAATTGGAGAGGATGCAGATGAAGGAGTCAGAAAATGTATCTGACTACATCACGCGTGTACAAAAAGTGGTGAACCAACTCAGCAGAAATGGCGAAACAGTAACTGATGCACGAGTTGTCGAAAAGATTTTGAGATCTTTAACAGATAAGTTTGAGAATATTGTGTGTGCAATAGAAGAGTCGAAGGACCTTTCGACGCTCGCAGTCGAAGAGCTCGCAGGTTCCCTCGAAGCACACGAACAACGAAAGATGAAAAAGAAGGAAGAAGGAGCAGAGGACGCAAATCAAACCAAGGAGCAGATCAAAGACGAAAAGGTACTCTTTTCTCAAAACTTTCGAGGAAGAGGACGTGGTCGTGGAGGATGTGACAGTGGTCGAAGTGGTAGAGGCAGCAACTTCGACAGAGGACAGTCGATCCAGCAAAATTGGCGTGGCAGAGGACGTGGTCAAAGAGGTGGTAGGTCGAACCATTCCAACTTTGAATGCTACAAGTGTGGGAAGTATGGCCATTATGCGAAGGATTGTAAGTCATTCAAATGCTATAACTGTGATAAAGTGGGACATCTTGCAAAAGATTGTCGAATCGAAAAGAAGGTAGAAGAAATAACCAATCTAACCTTGGAAGCTGAAGCAAATGAAGGTTTTCTCTTGATGGCTCAAAATGAGATCAACACAAATGACAACGTTTGGTATCTTGACTCAGGAGCAAGTAACCATATGTGTGGTCACAAACACCTGTTTAAAGAAATGAGAAAGATTGAAGATGGAAATGTGTCTTTCGGAGATGCATCAAAAGTGAAGGTCGAAGGCAAGGGAACGATCCGTTACTTGCAGAAAGATGGGTTGATTGGATCAATTCAAGATGTTTATTATGTACCAAATCTTAAAACCAACATCTTGAGTTTAGGACAACTTACAGAAAAAGGTTATTCGATACTTATGAAAGAACGAATACTGTATTTGAAGGACAAGCTGGGACATCTGATTGCTCGTGTCGAAATGGAGAGAAATCGAATGTACAAACTGAATCTGACAAACGTTCGAGAAAAATGTTTACAAGTAAATGTCGAAGACAAAGCGTCACTATGGCATCTACGCTTTGGTCATCTACATCATGCTGGTTTAAGAAGGTTGGCGAAAAAGAACATGGTGCATGGACTACCAGATATGGATTATGAAGGAAAGTTCTGTGAAGAATGTGTGCTGAGCAAACAAACAAGAACTTCATTCCAAAAGAAGGCAGAATATCAAGCTAAGCATATCCTTGATTTGATTCACACCGACATATGTGGGCCAATCACGCCAGAATCTTTCAGTGGCAAAAGGTACTTTATTTCCTTTATCGACGATTACTCACGGAAGACATGGGTTTATTTCTTGAAAGAAAAGTCTGAAGCATTCGAGGTGTTCAAAAGGTTCAAAGTAATGGTGGAGAAGGAAATCGACAGACACATTAAAGCACTTCGATCAGATAGAGGTGGTGAGTATACTTCGACAGCCTTTATGAAGTATTGTGAAGAGCAGGGTATAAGGAGATTTCTAACTGCAGCATACTCACCTCAACAAAATGGGGTGGCTGAAAGAAAGAATCGAACAGTCCTTGACATGGTTCGATCAATGCTTAAAAGCAAGAACATGCCAAAGGAATTTTGGGCAGAAGCTGTACAATGTGCCATTTATGTTCAAAATCGATGTCCACATTCGAAGTTAGAAGATCAAACACCACAAGAAGCGTGGAGCGGACAGAAGCCAACAGTTTCTCATCTCAAAGTATTTGGAAGTGTGGCTTATGCACACGTACCAGATCAACGAAGAACGAAACTTGAAGACAAAAGTCAGAAATACATACTCATAGGGTATGATGAGAAAACAAAAGGGTACAAGCTATTTGATCCCATAAGAAAGAAGGTGATAGTGAGTAGAGACGTTCGAATAAACGAAGCAAGTAAGTGGGACTGGAACAGTTCGACAGAAGCTGTTGTCGAAGTTGAAGAATCATATGTTGCTGTACCACCAAACATTTCGATAAAACTTGGAGATTCTGACAGTGAAGATGAACCTACACAACCCAGAATGCGAAGTTTGCAAGATCTGTATGATTCGACAAGTGAAGTGCACCTTGTATGTCTCTTGGGAGATGCTGAAAACATCAGTTTTGAAGAAGCAGTACGAGACAAGGAGTGGAAAAGTGCCATGGACGAAGAGATGAGGGCAATTATCCACAACAACACTTGGGAGCTAGTTGAATTGCCAAAAGGTAGTCAAGGAGAAATAGAACGATACAAAGCGAGACTTGTTGCGAAGGGATACAAACAGAAAGCAGGAGTTGATTATGACGAAGTATTTGCACCTGTTGCAAGAATGGAGATAATTCGATTACTCATATCTCAAGCTGCTCAATTCAAATGGCCAATATTTCAAATGGATGTCAAAACAGCTTTTCGGAATGGTGTACTAGAAGAAGAAGTATATGTCGAACAACCACTCGGGTACATGAAAGCTGGAGAAGAGAAGAAGGTACTGAAATTGAAGAAAGCGCTATATGGGCTGAAGCAAGCACCGCGGGCATGGAACACACGTATCGACACATATTTCAAGGAGAACGGGTTCGAGCAATGTCCGTATGAACATGCTCTCTATGTGAATAAAAATGGAAGGAATGTATTACTTGTTGCTCTCTATGTTGATGATCTTATTTTTCTGGGCAGTAATGATCAGATGATAGAAGAATTCAAAAGCACAATGACACGTGAATTCGAGATGACAGATTTAGGTCTGATGAGATTCTTTCTTGGTCTGGAAGTTCGACAAGAAGAAACAGGAATCTTCATTTCACAAGAAAAATATGCAAAAGAAATCTTGAAAAGATACAAGATGGAAAGTTGTAATCCGGCTTCGACGCCAATGGACCCAGGAACAAAGTTGTCGAAATTTGATGGAGGAGAACGTGTCGAAACAGGCAAATATCGAAGTTTGGTAGGAAGTCTTCGCTACCTCACATGTACAAGACCAGATATCTCATTAAGTGTAGGCATTGTAAGTCGGTTCATGGAGGAGCCAGTTTATACACATTGGAAGGCATTGAAGCGAATTCTGAGGTACATCCAAGGAACAGTGTCACTTGGGATGTTTTACTCGAATTCAGACAAATACAAGTTGGTTGGTTACTCTGACAGTGATTGGTGCGGAGACATAGATGATCGAAAAAGCACTTCTGGATATGTGTTTTTCATGGGAAATACTGCATTCACTTGGCTTTCTAAAAAGCAGCCAATAGTAACTCTTTCGACATGTGAAGCAGAATATGTAGCAGCATCCTGGTGTGTTTGTCATGCAATATGGCTCAGAAGATTGATGAGTAAAATGGAGCTAGAACAGAAAGATGCTACAATAATACAAGTTGACAACAGGTCAGCAATTGAGTTAGCAAAGAATCCAGTAAACCATGAAAGGAGCAAACACATTGACGTTCGTTTCCACTTCATTGGAGAACACGTGAAGGAAGGAAATGTCGAATTGAAGCATGTAGCAAGTAAGGACCAAGCAGCAGATATTTTCACAAAACCACTATCAAAGGAAATCTTCGACAGAGGCAAGAAGTTGATAGGAATGATGAATGGAAGAAACATTTAAGTTTACAGAGGAGTTTTGTTGAATAAACTTTAAATGTTACAGTTAATGGGCTTTTAATAATAAGTTAGTGGAGAGAATTGGAAGGTCAATAGACAGTGGGAAAATTAAGAGTATTTACTATTTATCTTAATTAGTAGAATAACTAAAGTTTTCTGTATGTATAAAAGTCCAAAATTGCATTCTAATAATATACAGAAGTTTACAAACGAATCGTTCTGACAACAATAACTACTTCCTGCTGTTCAGGTCGCCACTCTAAAGGAAGCTTTGAATACACTTGTTCAGCTCCTTGATAAGATTAACATGCCAAGTTTAGATGGTTATGGAGTGAATGGACATTCTATACACTACACTTTTAAGAAGTTGCAACCTACCAGCAAAAGTCAGCAAAGAAGCCTTCCAAGCAGCTAGGTTAATCTTGATTTTGTCCATCATAGGCTGAAAATGAATGGTCTTGGGTCTTCCTTTGAAAATAGGGATACCTAAATACAAGAAAAGGTTATAGCCAACAACAAAACCAATAGAAAAGGAAATACTATTGAGCCTGATCTCGGAGAGAGAGCCATCAAAAATTATGGATTTTTGAGGGTTTATAACTTGGCCAAAGATCTGAGCATATCTATCAAAGAAACTGGTAAAGGATTAGATGTTGGAAGAGTTAGCCTTGAAAAAAAAAGATGACATCATCAGCATATAAGATGTGAGAAGGCACAAAGGAATTTCTATTACCTTTGATCAGCTTGAGATTATCATAGCTGACAAGCTTAGTAATGCCTCTACTAAGCACTTCCTTTGCAAGGCAGAAAAGAAGAAGGGGCAGGGGGCCCCCCTGCTTGACACCTCTAGAACAAGAGAAGAAACCTTCATGTCTACCATTGACTGAGATAGAGGTCCTAGCTTATTGGAGGATAACCATGATCCAATCATAGAAAGTGTTGCAGAAGCCAAAAGTCTTCACGGCTTTAATTAAGAAGGCCCAATCAATAATATTGAAAATTTTGCAATGTCAATCTTAAAGGCAAGATTTCCACTAAAAGATTTGTTGTGCAACATGAAGGTGTGAAAAACACAAGAAAGGGGGATTTGAATTGGATTTTTAAAAGAATTTTTTTTATCCAAAATCAAAACACCACTAACAAGTTAATAAAAAAGAGATAAAAACATAATGATTTTTATCCTGGTTCGTTTGAACTCAAAGCTAATTCAGTCCACCCGCCAAGGTGATTTTGCCTTATACACAAGGACTTAATCCACTATGATCAACATATCACAATAAACATAAAGAATAACCTTCTTTGTCTTCTCAAGGATCTAACTAAACCTTAGTCTCCTTAAGGACTCACAAAGAACAACTTTCTTTGTCTTCTCAAGGATAACCTCCTTAAGGACTCAAACAAAATAGTGTGATTAAATATTTAGTGTGTTACAAGATGCTTCTACACAAGAAGATTTTTTCATAAATAAATAAAAAACACTTAAATAAAATTGTATACAAAGAATGATAGTTTCTCACAAAGAAAAAATAGCTTGTCAAAATACCTGTGCAAATCAGTGTTTTCATCAAGTCTCCAATGCATGCTTATATAGAGAAGCATGTGACCGTTGGAGGGAAAATGGGGAAAGCTCCTTGAGCGGCTGTCCACTGTTGGATGGGAAAAGAATGATACCATGTACTGTCCTTTCACCCATAAATGCAAAGTTCAGAAACTGATGATGTTGCACATCATATGATCAGAATTAGAATTGGTTGTTAAAGCTACAAAATAAAAAACCATTAGGGTATCAAAATTGTTCTCACACAAATACACTATTGTTATCATCAAAACTCAAGGTATAGATGCAGAAACAAATCTTATTCTAACAATCTCCCCCTTTTTGATGATGACAAAATATATATTTTGATGAACAGTTTTGTACAGGGTAATCACAGAAGAATACATCTTACAGAAGCACAAAGCTCCCCCTGAGATGTATAATCCCATAAAGATAAAATCAGAATGAAAGAACACTTTCCTGATTTACCTTTTGAAATACCAGAGTGAATATTCAATCAGAATTTGGTTTATCTTCAGAAGTTAGTTGATGTTGTCCAGAGCACTGGTTGATAACATCATCATTTTGATAGGATTTACATCAAAGTCTTTTCTTTAGAATCTTTTCTTCCTTGAAGGATAAGGTGATTTTTCAGAAGTAGCACACTTAGAACCATTTTGATTCTTTGAGAAGTAACCCTGAAAAACACTTCACAAACTTTTCTCGAAGTATTTATTAACATAAGCATTTGATCAATGTTTGGGTTTTTACTTAGGAATTTATATATCAAAATGAACACTTAATTCTTCCCCTTTAGAATGTTATGTTTTCTCCCTTTTGTCGTCAATCAAAAAGAAAAAAAAAATAGAGAGAAACAAAACAATATTTCATTGATTAAAATGGCCAATAGGCAGTGCAGAGTACAATGAAAAGAAACAAAATAAAATTTCAAGAAAGTTAAAGTAAATAAAATCTAGGGTGTCGCATCTTGAAAAATACGATTCCTCGCGATGGTCGCGGAAAAAATTACGTTCGAACAGAGTCACCACCGAACTTTATTTATCCCAACAAAGGGATAGGAAAATATCGATAAAACCTTTAGGAAATGGAATAATGGTCGTCGCAACCATATTCGGGTTCGGGAGTGGATTACGTAAGGGGAAGGTATTAGCACCCCTTACGTCCGTTGTACTCAACGGGAACCTTTTAGTTTTGTGTTTCGAGTGTTAATTTATGTTTGTTTGTTATCTTTGGGTTAAAATGTTGAAAATAGAAATGGATGAGAACCTCAAAAAGGAGAAAGGGGAGGTTTTTTATTAGAGTGCTCGCGAAGATACAGCAATCTCCTGCCTACGTATCCTTATGGTGCAATAAGAAAATCAGAGCATTCGTAGTTCGGGGAACTACGGTTGGTTGATGTCTTTTAGTGAACAACTGCTTAGATCGCGTTCTAAAGGCTAAACGCTGGCTTGTCTACTCTCAGCGAAGGCTTAAGCATTGGTTTGTTATGCGCATTAGAAAGGATTAACAATGTTCTTTCTGAAAAGAGTTTAGGTCACACGGAGGTGACAAATTGGATTAATATGTTGGATGTTTTGATTGGTTGATATGTTTTGAGTTGGATGACGATTACTCGGATAGTCGAGTAAGACAACTCGTATCCTAACAGTCGGGAAAGGGAATAGAAGACTCTAGACCACTTTCTCTTTCATCCTAATTTATAGGGAAGATTAATAATAGTTAAGGTGTTTTTGAAAGGATGACGAATACTCGGATAGTCGAGTAAGACAACTCGTATCCTAATAATCGGAAAAGGAATAGAAGACTCTAGACCGCTTTCTGTTTCATCTAAATATTTATGAAAATAAGGTTGTATATGGTTGATGTATTTTAGAATAGACGACAAGTACTTGAATGGCTGAGTAAGACAACTCATATCCAAGCGTTTGAGAGGAGAAATTGAAAACTCAAGACCATCTCCTTTTTCGTATTGTTTTGATTGAGAATGATTTGACTTACGGTAGGATTCGGCGGAAAAATGACAATTATTCGACTGACCGAGTAAGAGAACTCGTATTCAAACAATTGAGGAGAGGAGCTGAAAACTCAAAAATCATCTCCCTTTTCATTAGGTTTATTATGAGAATGATTTGATTAAGTTGTATGTTTGTGAAAAAATGACAATTGTTCGACTAACCGAGTAAGAGAACTCGTATTCAATCAATTGAGGAGAGAAGTTGAAAACTCAAAGCCCTCCCTTTTCATTTCACTTATTATGACAGTGTTTTAATTTAAACTGGGTTTAGAAGTTTGTAAAGAAATGACGAGTGTTTAACTGACCGAGTAAGAAAACGCGTATTCAAACAATCGAGGGGAGGAGTTAAAGGCTTAAAACCATCTGTAGGTGCTTAATTGGCTGCATTATATGGTAAAACACTAGCTGGTTACTAATGTCTTGACCAATGTCATGACATGTATGTGTGACTATATTGTAGTTGCTGCAGGACTAGCTAACACAGGATTTATTGAATGTCAAACTGGATGCTGTGACATTCATACCTGTCAGCAGATACTAAGAAATAGAACAGCTGGTGTTCTGTTAGAACTTAGTATTTATTTCCAGTCTGGTTATCAAGGAAAGACCAGACCTGGCATAAGGCCTACTGACTGAATGTCAAACTGGATGTTATGACATTCATTGACAGCAGCTACTGAACATTAGACAGAGTGGTGTTCTGCTATACTTCAGCATGTAACTTAGTTTGTTATTCAAGAGAATAACAGAACTAACTGAAGGCCAAATGTGTAAATGTTAAGTTGGACATTTTGACATTTATTAATGTAAGCTGTTACTGTAGTATGGTCTTTTTGATCATGTACAGGTCAGCAAAATTGTACAGTCTGTTTTTTGGAAAAACAGACTCAGCATATGGACCTTGATGTCAAGCTGAATGTCGTGACATTCATGCCTGACAGCATATGCTATATTGTAGGTTGTTCAGTTTTCTGTTTCAGCTTTTTCTCAGGCTATTCTTCAGGGATTCAACAACTGAGAGAAAATCCAGGAAATCAACAACCAAGCTACATTCAATGAACCTAACAAATAGCCTATTTGTTAGTAACCTAAATGTTGAATTTATGGGAACTCGTGTGACCTTAAATTCAGGAGAATACAGGTGCAAAAGCCCAGGATACTGCAATATAAAAGGAAGGTGTTCCTTCATTCAGTTTCAGGGATTTTGAGGCGTGAAGATTTTGTGTGTCCATCATACTTCACTGCTGTATTTTTGTGAGTCTTGTATTAGACGTATCTTGTAAGCCAAGCCATTATCAAGTAGATGATAGCTGTGGCATAGGGTGTTCATTGAGTTGTAAGTGTTGTGTCGCTCAAAGCTTTTAAGCGTGAGTGTTGTGTATCTTGATTAAAGCTGTGAAGCACAATCAAGAGTTGTTTGAAGTGTGACTTCAACTTGTCTTTAATATTGTTTAAAGATAGTAATCACTGAAGTGATTGAGAGGGAGTGAGTAGGAACTCTGATCTTAGGTTAAGATTGAAATTGCATTGGGTAGGGATTAAGTGATAAGTTGTAAACGGGTGAGTTTAGCTTTGAATTGATACTACTAATAGTGGATTTCCTCCCTGGCTTGGTAGCCCCCAGATGTAGGTCATGTTGGACTGAACTGGGTAAACAATTACTTGTGTTATTTACTGCACTTACTGTTAAGTTCTGCATAATTCCTGTCTGTGCAGAATTGGATGTCATAACAACCCGTGTGACATCCAAAGTCTGATAACTAGAATTTCAATTGGCATCAGAGCAGGCATCCTGCCTGTGAATTTCTGGGTGAGATCTAGGGAAGTTACTTTCTAGTACCATGGACAAGGATTTAGGACACTCAAATAGACCACCCATGTTGGATGGCTCTAATTATGATGACTGGAAGCCTCGTATGATAGCCTTCTTAAGGTCTCTAGACAGCAAAGTCTGGAGAGCTGTCAATAAAGGATGGGAACATCCAATGAGGACAGGTGAAGATGGAGTCAGTGTGCAGATTCCTGAAGAAGAGTGGGACAAGGAGCAAGAGGCATTAGCTCTTGGAAATTCCAAGGCCTTGAATGCATTGTTCAATGGAATCAGCAAGAACATCTTCAGGCTGGTACACCACTGTGAACTAGCTAAGGAAGTTTGGGATACCCTCAAGGTAACTCATGAAGGTACTTCCAAGGTGAAGATGTCCAAACTTCAGATGCTGACCACCAAGTTTGAAAATCTGAGGATGAAAGAGGATGAGACTATTCATGACTTTCACATGAATATTCTTGAAATTGCAAACACCTCTGGTGGACTAGGTGAGAAAATGGCTGAAGAGAAACTTGTAAGAAAGATTCTCAGGTCCTTGCCTAAGAGATTTGCTATGAAGGTCACATCAATAGAGGAGGCGCAGGACATCTGCAACATGAAGGTGGATGAGCTCATTGGTTCCCTCCAAACCTTTGAAATGGGCTTGGGTGAGTATGCTGAGAAGAAGAACAAAAGCATAGCTTTTGTATCTAATGCTGAAGAGGAGTCAGAAGCAGGATATACTGGAGGTGATGAAAGTATATCAGAAGCCTTAGCCATGCTTGGGAGACAGTTCAACAAGTTCGTGAAGAAGATTGATCAAAGAGGTAGACCCAATGTCAAGAACATCCCGTCTGACATTAAGAAAAGATCAACTTCTGATGAGAAGTTCAATCACGGCAAGGGAATCCAGTGTCATGGTTGTGAAGGGTATGGACACGTCAGAGCTGAATGCCCTACTTACCTCAAATTGCAAAATAAGGGGTTAGCTATCACATGGTCTGAAGGAGACTCTGAAAGTGAATCTGAAGGAGAATCTGCCAAACATGTCACTGCACTAACCAGTGTTTGTGCCTCTGAAGATGGCTCAAGTGCAGATGAACTGACCTTTGATGAACTTGCTGCAGCCTATAAGAAGCTGTGTTTCACCAGTGCAGAAGTGCGTGCACAAGGAGAAAAGCAAAAGAAACTCATCAAGGAACTGGAAGATGAGAGACAGAAGCAACTGTCTGTCATAGAGGGTCTAAATGGTGAGATAACCCTGCTGACCTCCAAGCTGAATCAGATGACTAAATCCATCAGAATGATGAATAAGGGAACTGACACCTTGGAAGAGATTCTAAAGGTGGGACAGCAGTCTGGAACCAAATCTGGCCTTGGATTTGGGAAAAGATCCTCAACTGAACACAAACGCCCAAAGGCTAAAGTTCAGAAGTTCAAGCGGAAGTCAAAGCCAATGTCTCAACATCGAGGAACTAGGATGAATGATCATCAGAAGAGGAAATACCAGGAGTGGAGGTGTCACCACTGTGGTGGGCTTGGTCATATAAAAGCCTTCTGCTACTGGATTCATGGTTTCCCTAACCAAGCCTTGCAGGTCAGGCCTAAGCATAAAACACATAAGCGCTATGTTCCCATTAAGAAGCAACAATGGTATGCTAGGATAGCACACACTGCTCTAAGGGCTTCTACCAGAGAAGACTGGTACTTTGACAGTGGATGCTCAAGACATATGACTGGTATGGAAAATCTACTGGTAGATATTCAACCTCACACTACCAGCTATGTGACCTTTGGTGATGGTGCCAAAGGAAAAATAAAAGGTGTGGGCAAACTGGACTGTTCTGGAGTGCCAAAACTGAATAATGTGCTGTTAGTAAGAGGACTAACTGCAAACCTCATCAGCATAAGTCAGCTGTGTGATCAAGGGTTTCATGTTCAGTTTACTAAGGAGCTATGCATTGTGACAAATGGTGACAATCAGGAAGTTATAAGAGGAACCAGGTCCAAAGATAACTGCTACCTGTGGGAACCTGAAGTCTCTAACTTTTCCACAACATGCTCCTCAGCCAAGGAAGAACAGGATGTGAAGCTGGGGCATAGACGTCTTGGACATCTCCACTTACGGGGAATGAAGAAGATTATATTCAAGGAAGCAGTCAGAGGAATTCCAAAGCTTCTGATTGATGAAGGAAGAGTCTGTGGAGAATGCCAGGTGGGCAAGCAAACCAAGATGTCACATCCGAAGCTGGGACATCCCACAACCTCCAGAGCTCTGGAACTGTTGCACATGGACCTAATGGGACCTATGCAGGTTGAAAGTCTTGGTGGGAAGAAATATGCATACGTGGTGGTGGATGACCATTCCAGATACACGTGGATAAGCTTCATCAGAGAGAAGTCAGATACATTTGATGTCTTCAAAGACCTGTGCATAAGACTTCAAAGGGAAAAGGACAGTTGTGTGGTCCGGATTAGAAGTGATCATGGTACGGAGTTCAAGAATTCCAAGTTTGATGAGTTTTGCTCGTCTTAAGGAATAAGTCATGAGTTCTCCTCCCCTATAACTCCTCAGCTGAATGGAATAGTTGAAAGAAAAAATAGAACTATTCAAGAATCTGCCAGAGCAATGATTCATGCAAAGAAGCTCCCCATGCACTTCTGGGCTGAAGCAATGAATACCGCATGCTATGTTCACAACAGAGTCACCTTGAGAAAAGGAACCTCCTCCACTCTATATGAAATATGGAAAGGCAGAAAACCCACTGTGAAGTACTTTCACATCTTTGGAAGTAAATGCTACATTCTCACAGATCGTGAACAGAGAAGGAAGCTAGATCCCAAAAGTGATGAAGGTATATTTCTGGGATACTCCACTAACAGCAGAGCCTACAGAGTGTTCAACTACAGAACCAATGTCCTGATGGAATCCATAAATGTCATTGTGGACGATAAAGAGGAAGGAACCGATGTCATGGAGGATGTTGAAACATTCCTTGACAGTTCAACTGACAGTCCAGTCAAGTCTGAAGAAGTACAGGAACCTCCTCCTGAATGTGAAGTAGATGCAACCACCAAAGTGCCATCTATCAGAATTCAGAAAGACCACCCTAAGGATCTTATCATAGGGGATCCCACCAGTGGTGTAACTACCAGGTCAAGAGGAATAAACTCAAATTCCTGCTTTGTATCCAAGGTTGAACCAAAGAATGTGAAAGAAGCCCTGACTGATGAATACTGGATCACTGCCATGCAAGAGGAACTTGAGCAGTTCAAAAGGAATGAAGTCTGGGAGCTAGTTCCAAGACCTGAAGGGACCAACATCATTGGTACCAAGTGGATCTACAAAAACAAATCTGATGAGAAAGGAGTAATTACTAGGAATAAAGCAAGACTAGTAGCTCAAGGATACACTCAAGTTGAAGGGGTAGATTTTGATGAGACATTTTCTCCTGTGGCTAGGCTTGAGTCCATCAGATTGCTGTTGGGGGTAGCATGCATCCTGAAGTTTAAGCTATTCCAAATGGATGTGAAGAGTGCATTCTTGAATGGCTACCTGAATGAGGAAGTCTATGTGAAACAACCTAAAGGGTTCTGTGATCCTAACCAACCTGAGCATGTATACAAGTTGAGGAAAGCCTTGTATGGGTTGAAACAAGCACCTAGAGCATGGTATGAAAGGTTAACCGAATTTCTGACCTCAAATGGATACAGAAAGGGTGGCATAGATAAAACCTTGTTTGTGAAGGATGAAGAAGGAAAAATCATGATAGCTCAAATCTATGTTGATGATATAGTCTTTGGTGGAATGTCAGAACAAATGGTTAAAAAATTTGTTCACCAGATGTAGTCTGAGTTTGAAATGAGTCTAGTGGGAGAACTGACCTATTTCCTTGGAATGCAAGTAAACCAAATGGAGGACTCTATGTTTCTCTCCCAAAGCAAGTATGCCAAGAACATAGTTAAGAAGTTTGGTATGGATAATGCTAGGCACAAGAGGACTCCTGCTCCCACTCATCTGAAGTTGACCAAAGATGATGGAGGGCCTAGTGTTGATCAATGCCTGTATAGAAGCATGATAGGTAGTCTGTTGTACCTAACTGTAAGTAGACCTGACATTTCTTATGCAGTTGGAGTGTGTGCCAGATATCAAGCAGAGCCTAAGGTGAGCCACTTGAATCAAGTCAAACGGATTCTCAAGTACATCAATGGGACCTGTGACTATGGAATGCTGTATTCACATGGGTCTGAGCCTGTCCTATCTGGGTACTGTGATGCTGACTGGGCTGGGAGTGCTGATGACATAGCTGCTGGAAGCAGTTGTTCGCAACTGGTTTGGATGAAACAGATGCTCACTGAGTACAATGTCACTCAAAATGTCATGACATTGTTCTGTGATAATCTCAGTGCCATCAATATCTCCAAGAATCCCATCCAACACAGCAGGACCAAACATATTGACATTAGGAACCACTTCATCAGAGATCTGGTGGAAGACAAGGTGATCACTTTGGAACATGTAGCCACGGATCTTCAACTGGCTGACATATTTACAAAGGCTCTGGATGCTACTCAGTTTGAAAACTTAAGGAGCAAACTGGGAATATGTCTCTCTGAGACCTTATAGCAACCACTGATGGTTGGGATAAATTGTTTAATATCTCTGCCTATTAAACAATTTGTACTAGGCCATGATTGGTCAACAGATCATAGCTATGCTACTTGCAACAAGGGTGGATACAAGAGGGTAAGGAGACACCCTACTGTGAGAAGGCCAATGTACCTGCAGGAGTTCAAGGATGTTGTTCATGTAGGAGTGGTTCTGGATGTCAGAAACAAAATCATGGCATCTGATATGGTGGTACCTACTGTAAAGCAAAAGTGGGTGATTACTTGATCAAAGCTGTGAAGCAAGATCAAGTGGATGGTAACTTGGTTGAAACTGTGAAGTAAAACCAAGTCTGTAACTCTGTCGTTATTCTCTGGTTATGTTGTTGGCTTTGGCAACATTTTTGACAAAAAGGGGGAGTAAACCCTGACAAACAGAGTGGGTCTCTACAACAGACTCTCATGACGACAGATTCCTCCCCTGCAGCGATTGTGTGTTGAAGTTTAGATTTAACTTCTGTATGTGAGTGCTGCTGTGTGAAGTTTTTATTTAACTTCCATGTGTGTGAGTGTGCTGCCACTCTGAGTGTATTAGCTAGTACTAATTCCTGCTAGGTGTGTGATTCCGCTGCCACGAACTCTGTTATGGGGATCAAAGTGTTTTAGCCAAAAATTTGCCAAAGGGGGAGTTTGTAGGTGCTTAATTGGTTGCATTATATGGTAAAACACTAGCTGGTTACTAATGTCTTGACCAATGTCATGACATGTATGTGTGACTATATTGTAGTTGCTGCAGGACTAGCTAACACAGGATTTATTGAATGTCAAACTGGATGCTGTGACATTCATACCTGTCAGCAGATACTAAGAAATAGAACAGCTGGTGTTCTGTTAGAACTTAGTATTTATTTCCAGTCTGGTTATCAAGGAAAGACCAGACCTGGCATAAGGCCTACTGACTGAATGTCAAACTGGATGTTATGACATTCATTGACAGCAGCTACTGAACATTAGACAGAGTGGTGTTCTGCTATACTTCAGCATGTAACTTAGTTTGTTATTCAAGAGAATAACAGAACTAACTGAAGGCCAAATGTGTAAATGTTAAGTTGGACACACTGACATTTATTAATGTAAGCTGTTACTGTAGTATGGTCTTTTTGATCATGTACAGGTCAGCAAAATTGTACAGTCTGTTTTCTGGAAAAACAGACTCAGCATATGGACCTTGATGTCAAGCTGAATGTCGTGACATTCATGCCTGACAGCATATGCTATATTGTAGGTTGTTCAGTTTTCTGTTTCAGCTTTTTCTCAGGCTATTCTTCAGGGATTCAACAACTGAGAGAAAATCCAGGAAATCAACAACCAAGCTACATTCAATGAACCTAACAAATAGCCTATTTGTTAGTAACCTAAATGTTGAATTTATGGGAACTCATGTGACCTTAAATTCAGGAGAATACAGGTGCAAAAGCCCAGGATACTGCAATATAAAAGGAAGGCGTTCCTTCATTCAGTTTCAGGGATTTTGAGGCGTGAAGATTTTGTGTGTCCATCATACTTCACTGCTGTATTTTTGTGAGTCTTGTATTAGACGTATCTTGTAAGCCAAGCCATTATCAAGTAGATGATAGCTGTGGCATAGGGTGTTCATTGAGTTGTAAGTGTTGTGTCGCTCAAAGCTTTTAAGCGTGAGTGTTGTGTATCTTGATTAAAGCTGTGAAGCACAATCAAGAGTTGTTTGAAGTGTGACTTCAACTTGTCTTTAATATTGTTTAAAGATAGTAATCACTGAAGTGATTGAGGGGGAGTGAGTAGGAACTCTGATCTTAGGTTAAGATTGAAATTGCATTGGGTAGGGATTAAGTGATAAGTTGTAAACGGGTGAGTTTAGCTTTGAATTGATACTACTAATAGTGGTTTTCCTCCCTGGCTTGGTAGCCCCCAGATGTAGGTCATGTTGGACTGAACTGGGTAAACAATTACTTGTGTTATTTACTGCACTTACTGTTAAGTTCTGCATAATTCCTGTCTGTGCAGAATTGGATGTCATAACAACCCGTGTGACATCCAAAGTCTGATAACTAGAATTTCACCATCCCCCATTTCATTTTTATTTATTGATTCAATTATGCTTAAGTGGATTAGAAACGACGATTATTCGACTAACCGAGTAAGAGAACTCGTATTCAAATAATCAAGGAGAGGAGTTGAAAACTCAAAACCATCCCCTTTTTTATTTCCAACTGAAATGGTATTTAATTGTGATCAGGTATTTTAACTTAATTTTAATGAAGAATACTTGATGTTGGATCGAGGTTTTAAATTTGTGAATAAATTGAAGTGATTTTTGTAAATGAGTGTGAAATTGTGATAATATGAGAAAACGACCCATTCGTAATTATCGAAAACTAATTTATTAAAATTTTAGGTTTAAATCGATTTATTAAGTTAATTGAAATCAATTACCAAAATTATTCAATTAAATCAAATAATCAAGTTGATTAAAATTAAATAATTTAATTAATTTTAATTATAATTAGAAGGGATTAATCGCAATTAACTAATTAATCAAAATTTAACTAATTAATTAATTCTAATTATAATTAGAAGAGATTAATCGCAATTAACTAATTAATCAAAATTTAACTAATTAATTTTAATTATAATTAGAAGAGATTAATCGCAATTAATTAATTAACCTAAATTTAACTAATTAATTAATTTTAATACTAATTAACCAATTCCACTGATTTCAATTTATCTGCAGTGTGTACATCATGTTATCCTGTTAAAAGAAAATCTAGGCTACCACAATTATATCATGTATCGAATGATTACCGCAAGCAACCGTAATATTCCAAAAGCCATGGCTTAATGAGACCCGAATACGGAAATGCAAAGTTGAGTTCAGTGATGCCCACAACTTGGTGTCCCCACAATGTCTACCGAACCGGTGCATTCGCAGTAACCTATTAAACAATCCAAATCTTGGAAAAACAATGAAAACATAAACATCAATTTAAAATCGGAATTCCAACAAATTCTATGACAAAGCGCGTATGATCAGATCTATTTTTCTCCTTCTTAACCACAAAGTCTCTTGTACTCTTCCTGCTTATTCAAAACGGAAAAAGGGGATAGCGTGATGTTGGTTTGCCTCATTTCCTAAATCAACTCAAAGACATTACAACAACAACACAAACCACCTAAAAATCAATTTCTCGTCTTTCCGGTTGTTGACAGCTTTTCAAGAATTAGATCCGGTGGATTCTGCGTGTTCACAGAAAGTTTGAAGAAAACAAACAATTCGGTGAGAGGTTTTTTAGTGGCACAGAGGCCGGAGAGTTGAGGAAGGCGGTTTGAAGTCGTAAGCTTGGACGAAGGAAAAATGTCGGCGTCGGAGGTGAGTGGCGGTAGGGAAGAAGGTTGTTTTTGGCGGTTGGAACGCGGTCGCCGGAGGGAGATGAAGGAGTGGCGGAGGTGGACGCAGAAGGTGCGGTGGATGGCCGGCGTTTGGTGGTGTGAGGGAGAGGAAGGGGTTATGACGGCGGGTGGATTCAAGAAGAGGAATAGTAGTTCCTCCTTTTTCTTCTTCTCTTTTTTTAATTCTCTTTTTTAGAGAGAGTGAGAGTCCAATTTGAGAGAGAGAGAGAGAGAGCTGAAGAGAGGGTCCCTTTCTTTTCGTATGCTCTTTTCTTTATAGCAGAGAGTCAGTAGCCTTTTCAGAAAAGAAAATATATCCGTTGGTGAGTTCTTTTATTTCATTTTTCTTTATAATTATTATTCAATTTATTTCTAAATTCTGATTGGATAATAAAATGTACATGGATTGTAAACTTAGACCCTTGATTAGTTTGAATCAACGATTCAGATTGAATCAAAGAAGCACACCAAGAAACACACATTATTTAAATAAATCAAAATGCATATAATGTCTTTTTTTAGATGACTTAATCGATTTAAAATTCACAACTTTTAAATAATCATAATAAAATAAAAATAATAACGTGAAAAATTTTATTTATTCAATCTGACTGTTTTGACGAAAGAACAAAATTAAAACGACTAAAAATAAATAAAATTCGGACAAAAATTTGCTCGAAAAATTAAATCAGACACACTAAAATAATCAGCACAAAATGTACTTATTGAAAAAGTACAGCGTTTCTTCAAATTCTGAAATAAGTTTGCACCGGTTAAAAGGCTCAGGCGGGTCAAAACACAACTGAAACAGCTGCTGAAAAATACAACGAGCACACCAGGTTAAACTACATGAACTATAGATTAATAATACTGGTGTCTGTAATTTTAATTCTGAAACTTTTTACCCGCTGATTTTACATGTTCTTGAGAAAAGATTCAATCGATTTGTCTGTATTTTCAATAAATTTATCCTGACTGATATTTCAGGTAGTATTAATGATAAAATGCATGTTATGCTTTACATATGATGTAAACTGAAAATTAAATCGAATTTTATGAAAATTTAAAATGCCCAGACAAAATTGGGGTATGACATAGGGGTTCTGGGAAGGAGGTGGAGGAGGAGGAGGAAGTCTTGACAGAATCAGGTGAAATATCAGGTCTTGCTTATCCAGACGCTCGTTAACCTTTGCTTATCAACCTTAATCTGATTGATTATTCTCAGAAGAGAAACTAGAATAGGATGAGAAGCAGAAGCTTCTGAGACGGGTATCTGATTGGGAGCTTCTTCCATAGCAGAGTCTTGAGGTTCAAGAGCAGCAGGTTCAACGTGTTGAACAATTTCTGTTTCTAGAGCTTCTTCTTCTTCCAAAGCTACTGGAGAGGCTTCCTTGATTTCTGGTGCAAGAAGGCATAATTGGGAATTTCTCAGCTTCCACAATTCCATTAAGGGCACGAACCCATAACGAAATTTGCTTCCAGCAAGAGTGTACCCAAGATCCTTCATCTTGGAAATATCGAAGTTCATCCAGCTTCTATAAGCTTCCCAAGCTGAATCACTTGCAGCCGGGCTTGCTGAAGAATGACTGACAATCATTTCTTTCTCTAAACGTCTCTTAGATTCATAGTAAAAATTCGTTAGAACCTTACCAAGGTCATGGGGGGATAGTGTTGGTATTTTTGGGTATCTTATGGTGAAGTTGATTCTGGACTCATCAAATTCATGACCAAAAACGGAAGGATGTCATGGTTGAATAATGGGAGATAACTCTAGTGAAGTGATTTCTGGCTCGAAGTCAAACATTCCTTCAAGAGTGTCATCAGAAACATGTTTGTCAGAAACACTTCTTACATTACAGCAGATGTTCTAGGTGTTGTAAAGTTTAGATTATTTGGTTGGGGAGCATAAACAATTGGTGGTGGTGAGATGGGTGAAGTTTGTAACTGTGGAGGAGATAAGGGAGGTGGTATCGATTGTTATTCTAAAACAGGAGCAGAAACTAAAGGAGTTTCTGTGATTGGACTTTTTGTAAAAGGTGTTTCTATTATGGGAGTAGATATTCGTGGTGGAATTTCAATGATTGGGGTTGATATTTATGGATTTGATTCTGGTGGTGGAATTGGAATTGGTTCGGAAATAGTGGATTGAGATGGAAGAGGAATTCGTAAGATTCTAGAAGACATTGAATCAGAATCTAAAGAAGCACTATCAGAAGGAAGCTTACCAGAAAATCTTGAAGATTGGACGACCCCAGAAGTATCCTTCAGAATCATAGCCTTCTGGTGCTCACTTAGAGGCACCGCATCTTCGTCTTGAAAGATAGTAATATTATTTTTATTTTGAGCCCTAGAAGATCCTTCTCCTCTGAACTCTTTCTTTCGTTTTCCATGAACATCTCGGTAAGTTTCCTGAAGGTTAAATGGATCCACCAGAGGTTCAAATTCGTCCTTCAGACAGCTTTCCAAGTAAGCCATCAGAACCTGTGGAGGGTCAATTTTAGTGAATATAGGGTAGTTCTCAAGAGGATTTCTTATGTCCCAAATATCATCCTTAGTTAGCATGACATTTGGTCTTTGAAATAAGGATATGATACCCATACTCTTCATATTTTTCCCCCATAAGACTTTCCCAACGTCCTTCACCAATTTTTCTATCAAGCCACTGACCAGAAGGTCATCCACCAAACCGTTTTCCACCAGAATATCTGAAATCAATCTTCCATTGGGAATGAACTTGCTCCTAGCCTTCTTGGATGATCCACCTGTTCTGGATTCTCTGATAGAATCTCTTATGAACTTAAACAGAAGTGATGAAAGTCCCAGATTGACACCCTTTTCTAGAAGAAATAACTTGACTTTCTGACGTGTGTTGATGTAGTCAAAACTGTTTGTATTTGGCCTGTGGTTAATGCACCCCAAAATGATCTTGAACCAAACTCCCAGGTTCCTTATTAATTCCTTAACACTAGGACCCTTTTCAATTGCGAAATTTGTTTCTTCTTTGAATATGACAGGAGAAATATCATCATCACTCTTAGCAGTGATGGTTGCACTATGAACCCTCTTTCCTTTGCCATCATGTCCAATAAGGTCCGCAATGGACTTCTCAGTGATGAAGATCTTCCTATTCGTGATATAGGAAGTTATGGTTTCTCTTTCTGCTATTGCATGAACCCAAAACTGTTTTACCAACACAGTGTAAATTGGGCATGTTAGTCTCTCGAAGAAGGTGTTCCATCCTTGAACATTCAACGTTTCAGTGAAATCAAAATCGTTATCCTTTAGGTTTTTGAAATCAACGATGGTTTCACATAGCACAATTAACTCATTGACTGGAGTGTGAAGAGTTAACTCAGGAATTCCTTCCAACATGTTGTTGCTTTCAGTTGCCTTTGAAGATTGTTGTTGTTCAACAATTTTATTTGAAGAGGAAGAAGATGAAGATGAAGAACAATTTCCTTTGTTCATAGACTTTAATGTGATTCATATCAAATCACTTCCAAGTCTTATTCATCTTCTATTATCATAAATCATACCTCTTGCCTCAATCTCTTATTGTCAGTCGTAGTAAGCTGGACTGTGAAAGCTCTGACTTTCTCATTGCACAGTGAGAATACGTAGGCATGAGAATTCAGATTCTCCGCAAGCTACCTTATTTAATTCTACCTCATTGGTTATTCTTTATCAATCAATACCATTGTTTTTTTCTCCATAGTGATATAGTGTTATTTGTACCCAATAACACTTTCTTGTGGGATCTCATATATATCCTTTTAGGATGACCTAATCAAGTCCACCTTGTGAATCAAGAGATGTTTGTATTGTCAAACCAAATAATTTATTCCTTCTTTTGGGCTAATACGCATGTCTACTCTTTGATTCGAAGTTTATTTACCTTTATGGGTTCCCCTGTTACCATTCTGTTGGCGCATGTTATATTGTTCATCATTGTAATCATACCTTTGAAGTTGTGTTTGTCTTGTTAGTCCTAGTTGCTTAGGCAAACACTTCTTTGTTTCATTCTTGGTTTTCGTAGTTCTATGAACTACGAGTGCTCTGACTTTCTCATTGCACAATAAGAATACGTAGGTACAAGGTTGCGAACCCTTGTTGAGCACAATCCTAATTATTCTCCCACCTTAGGTCACCATCCATATCTTCCATGATCCATTACCTACCTTCAATCATCAAACCATTCACCAGTGATATATTATCTCTTTGGAACCAAATATAGTTTTCTTTGGAATTTCATATACACCCTTTTAGGACACTTGTCCACCTTTGTACTAAGAGATGTTTGTTCTATAAAACCAAATACCTAATCCATTCTTTTTGGCTATGACAATACAGTGGGGTATGCATATGTCCCTCTACATATTAATATGTTCCACCTTTACTCTTGGGTTGTGAATGCTATTTATCCCTATGGATTCCAATAATACCCTTACTTTTGGTTTCAAAGTATACTTTCTCAGTCACTTTTACCAAAAACCCCAATTCTCAGACTTTGGTTACTTTTCCCCATTCATCTCCATGATGCATTCATATTCTACCTTCATTCACTTCATGTGATATACTGTTATCTTTGAGACAAGTACACTATCTCTTTGATCTCCATCTTGTGTCTGCTTGTGAACCAAGAGTTGTTTGTGTTGTACAACCAAACACTTAATTCTTTTTTTTTTCCGGTCATGACAATATTGGGTATGCCTAGTTCCGTCCACGTATTAGTACATACCATTTTTACTCTTGGGTTCAGATTTCATCCCTTTTTAGAGTTCAAACAACATTATCCTTTGTTTCAAACCATATTTTTTATCATAACTTCTTTCATCTCCCACAATTAGTTCTATGAACTATGGATCTCTGAATTCCTTATTGCACTATAAGGATACGTAGTCATGAGGGCCCTAATCCTCATCGAGCACTCTATCTATTATTTTCCTTTTCCTTTATTCCTTCGCGATTAAACTTTAGATATAACACTTATTCAAGCAAGAACAATCAAAACGGTTCCCGTTGAGTACAACGGATGTTAGGGGTGCTGATACCTTCCCCTTATATAATTGACTTTCTTACCTAGATTTCTCTTTCCCCCCGGGTTTTATCGATGTTTTCCCTTTCCTTCGAGAATAAATAAAGTTCGATGGAAATTTTGTGGTATCTTCAAACGTGTGATGCATTCGGGTATATTTCTGCTAGCTTCGGACATCACTCGTGTTGTTAGCCAAAGTGTAATTGCATCCAACATTTGACAAGTGAATCAAGTTGTTTATGTCTGTCCAGTTTGCAAAATCAATCATGGGAGGTCTGGCAGGGGATGGGCTCCTCTACGCTCATGGGAGCCTAAGGTGGTTTTGAAATCCCCAATGCAAGACCAAGGGTGAGTGGTAAATCTCTATGCTTTAGACAAGGAATCCCAATGAGAAGACTTTGTCATTGTCAATACAGGTAAAAGAGACTTGTTGATCATCAGAATGGAAAACAGTAGGGTTAAGACTAGTGGAGCAAATGCACCATAAGTTGGGGGCCAAATATAATCTATTATTCACAGCAAAAAGAAATTGGTTAAGCCTGTTGAACCAATTCCTAGGGAAAATATCAATGCTCATCCAGGGCTCAGCCACAGAACAAAAATTAGGCTTGTATGTAGTGAGGAGTCTTTTAAGTTCCAATTTAGTATGGGAGTTGGTAATGCCCCTTAATTTCCAATATACGCACTTCATAGATCAAGGTTGGAGTTACCCGACCCTGTGTTGTAGGTTTTTTTTCTTGGAAGATTTACTTCTTCCTTTTCTTTTGTGCTTGAAAACTTGAAAAGGTTCTTCAAAATCTTTGTTTGTGTTATCAATGTCATCTTTATCATGATCAGCAAGGTTAACCCATGAGCTATTCAAGAATTCTTTATCTTTTTGAATGATGTTGTTGGTACCGATTTCCTTACTTTTACTAATAGGATCAAGTGATTTTTAAACCACCTGCAGGTCTTAAGTGTAACCTTCTGTCTCAATATGATTTCCTTCATTAACCACAAGAGTGGCATCCACAAATTCTGAGTCTTCAGAATCATGATCATTATGTGTTCTACTAGAACCTGCAGCCTGCTCAATATCCAAATTGGCTAGATGAAGAATAGGTTCATGAGAAACCTCCTTAATAGTTTCCTTATCCAAGGTCTTGTTGTCCTCTTTTGCAACAAAAGCCTTAAGAATACCTTTGATTTTTTTGGCCTCTCTATCTAGAGTCTCTACTTGTTGTTGATTAGCTTTTTTGCAATAGCTTTGATTGTGACCAATCCAGTTACAGAAGTTATAGTAATCAAGTAGGTTTTTGTAGTCGAGATCAACGAAAAAATCAAAGCCCTCTCTTTCGACCAGGACTCTATATTTGGTTTCCTTTGTTAAATCCATATCAACCAAAACCCTGACAAAATATCTGAAATCCCTATCGAATTTGGGAAGTTGAAAGAAGACACGACCATGGAATATTGAAAACGGTGGGATCTGAATCTTCCTTGAAAAAGAAGATTAAGGTTTTAAGTGAACGTTGTTTTAGAAATTTCTAGAGCATAGCTGCTTCATTCCAAGAAATTATTAGTATTGAATTTATATATATTAGTTTGATGTTAAAATGAAAGGAAAATGGGAGGATTCCAATTTTTCTTAGTCTGAGAATCAAATTGTCTCTCTAGAATATTAATTATGTGGTGGTGTTCATTGGTTTTTTTCTTGCTTATGCATTTGGTCTATTTTTTTTCTTCTAAACTAGTAACAAACTCGTGAAACTGCACGGGATTTCCGTATGGATTCATAATACTTTTTGTCTAACTTTAAATTTATATTTTTGGATCATTAGCATTTAGAATGTTACAAACATAAGCTAATATGATCCATCAACTCTGATTCCTTTATCCAAACAGTACATTCAAAAATAAAATTAACATGAGTAAAACATTTAATAGTACGTAGTTATTATAAACTTCAAAAGACAACATGTGAACCTTTTCAAAAATATCTCTCATCTAAACCGTAAAACCTTGAAGTTTATCATTGCAGCAATACCAAAGCTTATAACTTCTTTTTCCATCCTAGAACAACATGAAGAAATATATGAAATTCTATATTGCTTTTTCGAATATGCAAAATGCACTATCAAGGTTGTGTTTCAATGATTCAGAAATTTACCAAGTTTCATAATCAAGTATAAACTAAAACTTATTGTAAAATCAAACCATAGGATTATCATACAAATCATCAAAGATCTTCATTTTAATCAATATTTTTGGAAAGATTTTGGTTTGAAAAATCAAGATTCAGAGAGGTTCACATGTTGCCTTTTGAAGTTTATAATAACTACGTATTATTAAATGTTTTATTCATGTTACCTTTGTTTTTAAATGTACTGTTTAGATAAACTAATCAAAGTTGGTGAATTATATCAAATATTTTTTAAATTGAATTACCATATCTGATGCAAATCAAGCATGTCAATATCAAACAGATGATCACAACCGTATAAATCAAACAATTATAAATTTTTTATTTATTTTATTTAAAAAGTAAATAGTAGAAGAAGAAAATTATTTAAAAAGATGTAGATTTAATTTGTATCATAAAAGAAAAAGAAAAAAATGTTTACCAACTACTAACAAGACTCACAATAGCGTTAATATCAATAAACCACTTCCTTTAAAGAGGAGACTTCACTTTAGTAAGTCCAAACCTCTCCTAATAGCCAAGACTTCTGTGAAGAGTGTATAGATCCCTCTTCATCATAAATTCGTCAGGGGTGATAGAATCCAATTGAACGACATGCGGATAATGTTCACGGTGGAAATGAACCAAACCCCAATATTTTCAAAACCTATTCGAGCAAGAATGAGAATACCCGATACAAACACGACAAAATGTGGAATGGGCTTTCAAAGTACAAGGTTTCACCAATACGACGCGCCCCCGAAAATCTCCCTAGCTCTCAAAAAATGACTAAATAAGGGAACATTTTGATGTAGTACACTAAGTACTTGAACCTGGACATTATACCTAAAGGTCTGTATTACAGCAAAGAGATGGAAGACAAATCGGCAAGAGGGTTTCCAAGATTTATATTAGGCCCAGAATTAGAATACCTTTATAAACGCTCAGGCACATTGGTAGAGCTACGAGGGGAAAATCTTCAGAAACTTCAACACCTCCACCTCAAACTCGAACAAAGGCGGTTGTTGAACAAAACATCATAAAAAAGAATGATGCAATCCTAGGAATTGTTATGGATCCTCATGCCTTATTCTACATGGAGAACCAACCAGTCAGAGAGGCGATTGGCTATGATGTTAGCCATAATTACTATTGTCGGATCACTTAAAATAGAAATGGTTCCCAATATCTCGGAGTCCACCCAGATATATTTATTTGCATCGTTCGACTCCATTAAAGTTACTTCTTTTAGAGGTATCTCATCAGCCCACGAGATTTCGAAGAATTTGAGCCAGTTGACACCATTCTTCTGAGCTCCACGCGTCACTGAATCAGAGACTAGCATCGCTGATTCTAGAGTCCTACAGTCTTAGTTAACACCAATTATGATTCCAATACATAACACTCATATGCACATATATAAGGTGAATTAATATAATTAAATAAAGAATGAATAAATAATAAGTAATGGAAAGAAAAAAGACTGAATGTAAAGAAGCAAAAAATAACTGAAGAAAATGAATAAGAAATGAAAACAAAGAAACGAAAAACTCCCTATATGCATAGATTCTTAGTAAAGAGTCCTACATCCTTTTAGGTTTGATGCTAAGCTTCCACAACCATATCACTTTCGCAAGTTCCTGAGCCTAAATGCTTCCTTCTAAATTGACATTGTAATATGCTCATTTAGTCTATGATTTATACTCACCGATGAAGATGATGAAGAAATAGGCTCGGGACCCTATGTATGATGGTTTGGTAAATCTGTAAAGACATTTGCAGTATATGTAGGAAATGAGAGAATGTGGGTAGGAAATGATGGAGTATAGGTAGGGAATGGTGGAATTCGTGTATGGAATGGTGAATTCTGTGTAAGAAGTTGAGGAATTTGTGTAGGAAATTATGAAATTTGTGTAGGGAATGGATGAATCTATGTGGGAAATTGTGAAACATTGAATTTATGAGACTCATTTCATATTAGGATGCATATTAAATTTATTACCTTAGTGTTCCTCTATTTATCTTGAATCTTCACTAAATTCATAATTGTTTGAAAAATATAAATATCAATTTCTTGAAGTACTCAACGTCTTTCTTCTTTTCTCTTGTACCTCATAATAGTCAATTTTCTCAACCCTTTGGCATAAATCTAATAAAGGAACTTGTGTATTGTTTTTCATCTATTATTGTTTAAGTAACTTTTTCTACTCGCTCATTAGGTTTTTTTGGAACATACAGCTTCCTTGTTGTTATCTTTTCATTCCTCAACATAACAACATTTTTTTCAAGACAGTGTTCTAATGAATAAGAAAATAAAAGAATAATATATTAAATGGTGTTTTTTTGCACTCAACATTAAAATTAAAAGCACAACCCTCCCTTTCAATAAGAAGGAAGTTGGGCAAGAATTCTTACAAATCAAAATCTACCAAAATTCTAATACAATATCCACACAATTTTTTAATTACAAATATAATATATTAAAAAAGAAATCAAGATACACCAATAGCAGAAACTCCATACAAATATAACTTCTAGTTACTTCATCTAATGTAATAGGAACACCAACACATTTTGTGATTGAAAAAAGAATTCTTGATCTCTAATATTCAAAAGAAAGACCATGTTGTTATAAATAAAGATAAAACTGGATGTTCATCCATATTCTTTTTTTCATCTTCCTATTTTCTATTAATAGGTGTCATTTTCCATCTCCCTTAGATCCTATAAATAAGATCCACATTGCAATGTAAAGTATACTTTTGAAGAAGATAATATAATATTATTTTCACTCTTCTCTTCCTCTCTTTGATCTCTATATTATTTTATTTAGTTTTATAACACGTTATCAACAAGAAGCTCTCAGGTATGGTTATTTGGCTTCCATCTCGAATTAATGTTGAACCATCATTTGTTTAGAATCATGGAAATAAGAAAAAATAGTTGAGTATATGATATAATTTATTTAACATTAGAAAGGTATATTATTATTGATGATTTTTTGTAATTTTAAAAAGTTGCCAAAAGATTGTCATTCCAGAAGAATGACACAAATAATTTTAATGCATCACAGAAGGATGATTATAATTTTTAGATCACTGTTTGTAAGAAATCATTTATATAGTTCCTGAAGAACTTATAATGCATAGCATCCTTGAAGGATAGTAAAATAACATTGTATAGTTCATGAAGAACTTGTAGCGCTCTATTTGCTCTATTTTGTTTAAGATGGAGCAAGAAAAGTTTTGTTTCTCATAAAGAAGGAAGTTATGAATTTTGTTTTGTTAAAGTAAACACTCTAGATTATTAGTTGTTATTTTTAAAATACCAGAATTTATTATTGTGTCAAGAAATTGAAATTTGTTTGAAATATTATTATTTCATGATTTTGATCGAGTTAGCAATTTAGATTTTATAACAATTAAAAGAAAATGCATGTATTTTGTCACTAATTTGGTGTTTTTTAAGTAGATAATTTTAAGACTAATGTAACAATCCAGTTTACTATTGTGTTATTTTAAATATTAACATTTAATATTGCATTTATGATAATTATATCATTATAATATTTAATACTTAATATTTTATCTAATTTTTATTTTTTTATGATAGAACTAAGTATGTCAAATCTTACGAAATTGGATTTTGGGGCTCTTGATATTTCGGGAAAGAACTATTTGACATGGGCTCTAGACGCTAAAATTCATTTAAACACAGAAGGTCACGGTGACACTATTAAATAAATCATTTCATCAACAAAAGGCAAAAGCAATGATATTCCTTTATCGTCACCTTCATGAGGATCTTAAAAATGAATATCTTACCGTAACTAACCCATATGTCCTATGGAAAATTTTGAAAGATAGATATGATCATCAAAAAACATTTATTCTACCAAAAGTTCGATATGATTGGATGCATTTACGTTTGCAGGATTTTAAAAGTGTAAGTGATTATAATTCTACAATATTTAAAATAACTTCTAAGCTGACACAATGTGGAGAAAAAGTAACTAATGAAGATATGTTAGAGAAAAAAATTCCGTTTTTCATGCATCCAATGTGCTCATGCAGCAGCAATATCGAGAAAAGGATTTAATAAATATTTTGAACTAATATCTTGTCTTCTTATGGTTGAGCAAAATAATAAACAATTGATGAAAAATCACGAGGCTCGTCCCATTGGTACAACTCCATTCCCATAAGTGAATATGGCAAGGCATGATCACTATGGGAAAAACCGCGGTCGGGGTCGTGCATGTGCATGTGGTCATAATTATGCTCATGGTCTTGGTTTTGATCGTGGTCGCAATGGTAATCATAAGAACATATATTTCCACCAGAAGTGGAAAAATGTTGAAAAGAATGAAAAAGAGGTTCAGAGTAGCAAAACCAATGAAAATACTTGCTACCGTTATGGAGGAAAAGGTCATTGGAGTCGCACTTGTCGTACTCCAAAACACCTTATTGATCTTGATAAAAAGAATCACTGAAAAATAAAAGAGTAAGGATTGAGACTCACTTTGCTAATGAAGATGATGATCCAGATTACGATAATTTGAATGTTACCCATTTAGATATTGGTGACTTCTTTGTTGATCCATATGGAAATATTGATCACCTTATTGGAGATGGAAGTGTCAAGAAATAAAATTTATGGAAATCTCCTTTTTAGTTATTAAATAAGAGTTTATGGATGTTTGAATTTTATTTTCTAATAATAATAAAGTGTGTTTTTTACTTTTTTATTTACATAATTTATTGTTTAAATGACTTGTGTTTTTAAAGTGCGCTTATAACTTATTGTTAAGAAATATAATTGCTTTTAGAATGAATATGGACACTAGCACCAGTAATGAGGATATTTGCCTTACTAACAGTGCAACAATCCACACAATTCTCAAGAATAAAAGATATTTCTGTAATTTAGTGAATCGAATGACTGATGTCATTATTATATCTGGCACCTTGAAAATAACCGAAGGCTCCGGAAGAGCCAATATGTTGTTACGTGGAGGAATACTATTGCACATTGATAATGCATTATATTCCCACAAGTCTCATAGAAATTTATTAAGTTTTAAAGATATCCGCCTAAATGGATACCATATTGAAACAACAGATAATGGAGGGATTGAATATCTTTGTATTATAAAACACAACTCGGACATAAAATGTGTAATGGAAAAGCTACCGGCTTTATCATCTAGCTTGTACTACACTTATATTAGTACAACTTAAGCACATATAACTGTAAACTAGAAGTTTACAAATAATGATAAATTTCTAATTTGGCATGATCGGTTGGGCCATTCCGGTTATATAATGATGGGAAAAATAATTGAAAATTCATGCGGTCATCAATTAATGAGTAGGGAAATTATTCAATCAAATAAGTTCTCAGGAGCTCTTGCTCGCAACAGAAGTAGATAATTCGGCCATCACCAACAAAAACTGGAAACGAATCTATCAGTTTTGTAGAGCATATACATGGTGATATTTATGGGTCAATACACCCATCATGTGGACCATTTAGATATTGTATGGTTTTAATTTATGCATCAACTAGATCATCACATGTTTGTTTGTTGTAAACTCGCAGCCAGACGTTTACAAGATTGCTATCTCAATTTATTTGAATAAGAGCTTATTTCCCCGATTATCCTGTCAAGAAAATACGTTTTGATAATGTTGCAGAATTTTCATCTCAAATATTTAATGAGTATTGTATGTCTATTAGAATTGACATCGAACACCTAGTAGTAGATATTCATACACAAAATGGACTTGCAGAATCATTTATTAAACAAATACAATTAATTGCAAGACCGCTTGTTATGAGATGCAAACTCCCAGTTTCTGCTTGGGGACATGCAATTTTGCATGCTGCAACATTGATTCGCATCAGGCCAACGAGTTACAATACCTCTTCCCCTTTACAATTAGTTTTTGGTAAAGAACCTAATATTTCCTGCCGTACCCTAAATTTTACCACAACTAAGTCATTTGTATTCATTCATCCGCATCTCATTATTTGAATCATTTTCATTCATCCGCATCTCATTATTTGAATCATTTCCTTATGACCATTTCATCTGGACATAAGGGTTTCATTTTTCATAAATGATTGAGAACTCTTGATCACTTTTGTTTGATTTATTTGTTCTGACCAATCCCTATTTTTCTCTATTCAGGTCCATAATCAACATTGGTTTGAATTTCATTTAACCTTTGTTAGGTTGATAACTTAAGTTTTTGCTATGCATTTTTATCATACATGTCCATTTTAGCATTTATCTTGCATCATATAGGGTGTTTATCAACATGGATATTTAGAGATTTGTTTTATAATTTTCATTAAAGAGATAGCCTTGATTAACTAGGTTTATTATCTTTACATTTCATTTCAAATTAAGTTAAACTTTTTTATTTTGTTTGATTTTGTTTCTTATCCATTAAATCCTAGCAAGAAACTTTATGTGATTTACAAGTTTAAGTTTTTGTTCTAATGTGTTAATTAGTATTAGTAATAATAATGTTGGATTTGAATTGGATTAGAGTCAAGTAATAATAAGTATGATAATTTCATCTTTACTTTTGATTCTATTTAATTTGATTAAAGAAGGTCAACTATTTGGTCTTTTTATAAATAGATATTATGTTTACATGAAAATTCAAAAAAATTTACATTCCTTTTTACATTGATTTTTAATTCACAAAAAATAAAAATAAAAATTTTACATTATGATAATAGCACACATGTTTTACATTTTAAAAAAAATCAGCAAAATTATAAAAGAAAGGTATGTCTAGGTGGTGCTCTCAAGAGAGGTTTGCTAGTTTTGTTCGGATTGAAATACATAGAAAAATAGTCTTCCAAAGTTTCAAAACCATAACAAAAAAAATTCAAAGAGAAAAACTGAGAAGTTCAAAGAATACGAGACTTTCCTTAAGTCACTTAGGCCACCCAAATTCCGGAAAAAAATACAACACAAAAAAAAACTCAAATTCATAAAAACCATAACTTTTTTTACGGTAAGAAAAATCCATGCACTATTACAACAGAAACACAAATTGAATCATTGGCACAAGTTTGAACAAAGAAGAGCACGAAATCAGAGGGAAGAAGGGGATGATCCGAAATTGACAATAAAGATTTCAAATTTATTTTTTCCCTACCTGAGCATCTAGATAGTTCCTTTGCTTCTCTTAGATCATATTCGTGTCAACTTTGATTCTTTGCATATTGTTGTTCCGCCTTGATTTTTTAGATTTTCGCTCCCTCACATAGGCTTCTTAGGTCGTGTTTGAACATAAAATGGGGGATTTATTTCTTTTGAAACTCGATTTCAGTTTGGCTTGACTATTTTCATAGGTTTGGTTTAGTGATCATCCATGGAGTTTTGTTTTTTTTTAATGACCGATTTTGCAGGAAAAAAAATGGAACGGTTGAGTTTGAAGAAGGAGGATCGTGTTTTTTCTCTGAAAGACAAAACGACCGTGTAATATCTTAGGGTTTTCCTCCCTTCTCATAATGCATAGCTGAACTAGTTTATGGGGGGATCCGACCCGCCCCTCATGGACCCAGCCCCAGTGGGCTCCTTTTTCGTGGGCTTCAAAAGCCTATTTACTTTTCATCTCAATTGATATTGAAATCCCTAGACCCTTTCGGTTTTTTTATTTGGTTAATTTTAGTAAAAAAAAAGTGAAAATAAAATAGAATCAACATTTTCATAAAAATATAATTTTGAGTTTTTTTTTTTAAGATAAAAACAAAATAAGATGAATATTAGTAGAAATTTAGACATTTTTCTTTATATACTTTTAACTTTAATTATATTTAGTTTTTTTAGTGGATGTTTAGAAGTTCTTTTTTACTTTCTTTAAAAAATAAAAATAATATTATAATAATAAAATCATAAAAAGAACTCTCACTTTCTTTTACCTTTTTGTTTAGTCGTAATATTTATTTAGTTATTTTTTTAGAATGATTTATTTATTTGGTCATTATTAATTAATTAATTTCTACTGGTATTAAATTGAATAATATGATTAGTTAATCTCTAATTAGTTTTTATCATTCATTTTATTATTAAATTAAATTGTTTATTTCTTTATTTATTTATTCGTTGCAAATTAAATATATAACTATGTGATGATATCTTAGTCCAATACCCATAATTTCTAAACCTGATTAAATCGTTTCTTATCCCGATCCAAAAGTCTTATCATTTAAGTGCAATGTTTAAAACTTTTTTCTGATAAAGTAACACGAAAGAAGAGGACCATTAGAATCTAACAGTTCAATGCAAACCCTCGAATAATCGGTCCCGAGCCTCGCGTTTTGGGTTAACCATTCACTCTTTTCTTTCGTTTCTAATAACATTTAAATCAACATATTGCTTCTCTTTATTTTAATTTTTATTTTAATCCTAGTTTTCTTTAAAAGAATAAAAAAGGGAGAACAGATATAAAAAATAAATAAAAATATAATCAACTTTTTCATTAAAACTATAATTTTGAGTTTCTTTTTCTTAAAATACTAAATAAGATGAATATTAGTAGAAACTTAGACTTTTTTCTTAATATCTATTTTAATTTTTATATTTTTTAATAGATGTTTAGAAGTTCTTTTTTGTTATTTTTTTTAAATAAAAATAAATAAATAAATACATAGAAATCATAACAATAAAATCACAAAAATAGTTTTCCATTTATTTTCTTGTATTTTAGATTATGTAATAAAATATTTAAGAAAAAGTTAATTTAGTTATTTTTCATTATTATTATTAGATTATGTCATAAAAAAAACAAGTTTAATATTTATTTTCTTTTATTATTAGATCATGTTATAAAATATTCCAAAAAAAGAGTTTACCATTTATTTTCTTTTAATTTTAGATTATATCAGAAAAATTAAGCTTACCATTTATTTTCTTTTAATTTTAGATTATATCATAAAAAATCATAAATATTAAGTTTACCATTTCTTTTTTTTTAATTTTAGATTATATCATATAAAATCATTAAAATTAAGTTTACCATTTATTTTCTTTTAATTTTAGATTATATCATAAAAAATCATAAAAATTAAGTTTACCATTTATTTTTCTTTTAATTTTAGATTATGTCATAAAACATTTCCAAAAAAAAGGAATTTACCATTTATTTTATTTTAATTTTAGATTATATCATTAAAAATTCCAAAAAAACAAGTTTACCATTTATTTTATTTTAGTTTTAGATCATGTTATAAAAATCATTAAAAATAAGTTTACCATTAATTTAGTTATTTCTATCATTATTTTTAGATTGTGTTATAAAAATATTTTAAAAAGTCAGTTTAGTTATTTTCATATTATTTTTAGATTGTGTTATAAGAATATTTTTAAAAAAAAAGTTAGTTTAGTTATTTTCCTTATTATTTTTATATTGTGTTATAAGAATACTTTTTTAAAAAGTTAATTTAGTTATTTTCATTATTATATTTTAGATTATGTTATAAAAAAAATTTAAAAAATTTAATTTAGTTATTTTTATTATTATTTTGAGATTGTGTTATAAGAATATTTAAATAAAAAATTTAGTTTTTTTCATTATTATTTCGAATTATGTTATAAAAATATAAAAAGAGTTAATTTAGTTATATTTAGTATTATTTTTAGATTATGTTAGAAAAATAAAATAAAAATTATGTTTAATTTATTTTCTTTTGTTATTAATTTAGTTAGATTTTAAAGAGAACAAAAAATATTTAATTGTTTTATTATCAGACCTTTTAAATGCATATGTCTAATATTATGTTGGTCTTATTTTCTCACTTTATTTTACCAGACATAAAAAAAATATAATTGTATTTTTCTCCAACTTAATTTCTTGCTATTTTGTCTAAATGTTTGAATAACTATAGAATTTTTATTTTCAAATAAAATCATTTTCTTTGTAGTTTTATTTATTATTGTTAGAATATTATAAATAAATAATTAAGTAAATATCTAGTAAGCATGTTGATTAATTAATAGAATAAAATATTTATGAGTAATTTCTTAAACTTTTGTCCTACCCAAGTTGTACCTTTTAATCTGATTAATTTGTTTCTTATCCTTATTCAAACGCTTTATTATTTAAGTTAAAATATTAAACCCCTTTTTCTAAAATAACTCGAAAGAAGACGACCATTGGAATCTGGCATTCCAGTGGGAATCTGACGCAACTCTTTGAACAATTGATTCTTATGAAGCGTTTATTGTCCATCAAACAATTTTCTCAATTAATTCGAATAAAAAATGACCATTAAAATCTAGCATTCCGGTGGAACCCCGTATGATTGATCACGAGGCTTATGTCTAGTTCTCATAAAATGTTCGTCATTTACCTATAAAATACGTCCGACACATCAAACTCTTTTCTCACCGTCGTGCGATTAATCTTCAAAACTCTTTTATAAACGAAGGATATCTTATCTTAAGATGATGCAAAGCAATGTTTCGCCCATAATTGTTGAGTTGAGATAAGTGACGTTTTTCCGAATGTTGATTTGTAAATCCATTCGATGTATGGTATTCGTCCGCTCCTCATCTGTTTTTGGTAAAATAATTTTTTTCATCGATTAATACAATATAGCTTTCGCTAAAATCGACCAACAAATAAACATTTTTCTACCCAGAATTACGTAAGCCTTTAATTCTCTATTGCACATGGAGATACGTAGGAGCAGGATTGCGAAATCTTGTCAGACTCATTGATAAAAAATTTAGGTTTAGTTCCCTTTCCCATTTTGGGAATAAATAAAGTTCGATGGTGACTTTGTTCAGTCCATCCTGTGAGCGTGCGGTTGCGCTTCCCTAAGCCGTGTTCTCATTTTTTGAGGTGCGACAAATGGCGACTCTATTGGGGAATAACAAATCACAAAAATAGTTTTCCATTTATTTTCTTGTATTTTAGATTACGTTATAAAAAATTTAAGAAATGGTTAATTTAGTTATTTTTCATTATTATTATTAGATTATGTCATAAAAAAAATTAAGTTTAACATTTATTTTCTTTAATTATAAGATCATATCATAAAATATTCCAAAAAAAGAGTTTACCATTGATTTTCTTATAATTTTCGATTATCTCATAAAAAATCATAAAAATTAAGTTTACCATTTATTTTCTTTTAATCTTATATTATATCATAAAAAATCATAAAAATTGAGTTTACCATTTATTTTATTTTAATTTTAGGTTATATCATAAAAAAATCATAAAAATTAAGTTTACCATTTATTTTTGTTTTAATTTTAGATTATGTCATAAAACATTTCCAAAAAAAAAAAGAGTTTACCATTTATTTTATTTTTATTTTAAATATTATGATTAAAAATTCAAAAAAAAAAGTTTACCATTTATTTTATTTTAGTTTTAGATCATGTTATAAAAATCATTAAAAAAAGATTAATTTAGTTATTTTTATCATTATTTTTAGATTATGTTATAAATATATTTAAAATGTTAATTTAGTTATTTTCATTATTATTTTTAGAGTGTGTTATAAGAATACTTTTTTAAAAAGTTAATCTAGTTATTTTCATCAATATTTTTAGATTAAGTTATAAAAAAAATTTTAAAAAAAGTTAATTAGTTATTTTTATTATTATTTTGAGATTGTGTTATAAGAATATTTTTAAAAAATATTAATTTAGTTATTTTCATTATTATTTCAAATTATGTTACAAAAATATAAAAAGAGTTAATTTAGTTATATTTATTATTATTTTTAGATTATGTTAGAAAAATAAAATAAAAATTATGTTTAATTTATTTTCTTTTGTTATTATTTTAGTTAGATTTTAAATAGAATAAAAAATATTTAATTGATTTATTATCAGACATTTTAATTGTATTTTTCTAGACATGAAAAAAAATATAATTGTATTTTTCTCCAACTTAATTTCTTGCTATTTTCTCTAAATGTTTGAATAACTATAGAATTGTTATTTTCAAATAAAATAACTTTCTTTATAGTTTTATTTATTATTGTTAGAATATTATGAATAAATAATTAAGTAAATATCTAGTAAGCATGTTGATTAATTAATAGAATAAAATATTTATGACTAATTTCTTAAACTTTGGTCCTATCCCAAGTTGTACCTTTTAATCTGATTAATTTGTTTCTTATCCCTATTCAAACGCTTTATTATTTAAGTTAAAATATTAAACTTTTTTTCTAAAAAAACTCGAAAGAAGAGGACCATTGGAATCTGGCATTCCGGTGGGAACCCTCGAATGATTCTCGAGCCTCGTGTTTTGGGTTAACCGTTGATTCTTTTCTTTCGTCCCTAAAACACTTTTATTAACTTGGACAAAATAAGGACCGTTGGGATCAAGCATTCTAGCGTAACTCTTTAAACAATTGATTCTTATGAAGCGTTCGTTGTCCATCAAACCATTTTCTCAATTAATTCAAATAAAAAAGGACCATCAGAATCTAGCATTCTGGTGGAACCCGAATGATTGATCCCGAGGCTTATGTCTCGTTCTCATCAAATGTTCACCATTCACCTATAAAATACGTCCAACACATCAAACTCTTTTCTCGCTTGCGTGCGATTAATCTTCAAAACCCTTTTATAAACGAGGGATATCTTGTCTTAAGATGATGCAAAGCAATATTTCGTCCACAATTGTTGAGTTGAGATAAGTGATGCTTTTTTTAATGTTGATTTGTAAATCCATTCGATGTGTGGTACACGTTCGCTCTTCATCTATTTTGGGTAAAACAATGTTTTTCGTCGATTAATACAATATAGCTTTCGCTAAAATCGATCAACAAACAAATATTTTTCTACCCAAAACTACGTAAGCCTTGAATTCTCTATTGCACCTGGAGATACGTAGGAGCGGGATTGCGAAATCTTGTCAGACCCATTAATAAAAAATTTAGGTTTAGTTCCTTTCTGCCCCCCTAATAATGAAAATATTTTTAGGTCTTTTCTCGTTAATAAAAATTTCAAAAACATTTCTCTTATCTCCTTTTTTATCCCAAATAAGTAGAATATTAGAAACTAACATAAATTAACATTTAAATCGAAACTAACTAAACGGTTTCCATTGAGTACAACGGACATGAGGGGTGTTAATACCTTCCCCTTGCGTAAGCGACTCCCGAACCCTGATATTGGTTGTGATGACCATATCTTATCCTTTCTTTTAGGGGTTTTATGGATATTTTCTCTTTCCTATTTTGGGAATAAATAAACTTTGGTGGCGAATCTGTTCAATCCATCCCGCGAGTGTGCGATTGCGCTTTGCTAAGTCGTGTTCTCATTTTTCGAGGTGCGACATTTCCCATCTAAGAATTTTTGGATGTGCGGTTATGTTCCAATTTTTCTACCATGGCACAATAAGATAGGTCCTCAAAGGAGAATGGAAACATATCCTGGATATGAATCTCCATCTATTATAAAGTACCTTCAACCAACAACAGGAGATTTATTCACTACTCGTTTTGCTGATTGTCGTTTTGATGAATAAAATTTTCCAGCACTAGAGGGAGAGAATAAGAAGCTGGAAAAAGAGATCAGTTGGAATGAATTATCATTATCTCATCCTGATCCTCAAACAAAACAATGTGAACAAGAAGTTCAAAAGATAATTCAGTTGCAAAACTTAGAAAATCAATTACCAAATGCATTCACTGATCCAAGAGGTGTGACTAAATCATATATACCAACTGCAAATGCTCCAATAAAAATTGATATACATGTTGGACAATCCAATGAGTCTCAACCACGTCTGAAGCGTGGCAGACCAATCGGTTCCAAAGATAAAAATCATCGAACAAGAAAGGGAGCTAAGAATAAAGATGGCCCAAGTGAGAATATAGAAAATATAAAAGAACCTTCAGACATAATAAACATTTCATCTCTAGGAGAGATTGATCAGGCACCTGAAACTCATGAAAATAAAGAGATCTCGATAAATTATGTCCAAAATGGAATACAATGGAACCGAAACAAAGTCGACATTGATGATGTTTTTACATACAATACAGAGCTAAATGATATAAATTGCAAAGAGGATCAGGAACCAACGTCTATCAAAATTTATAGAAAAAGTGAAGACCGGCTAAAATGGAAAGATTCAATTGAAGCAAAATTAAACTCGCTCTACAAAAGACAAGTTTTTTGACCTGTAGTCCAAACACCTCAAGGTGTGGATCCAGTTGGATACAAATAGGCTTTCATACGAAAACGAAATGAAAAGAAAATGAAATTGTAAGATACAAAGCTAGACTTTTCGCTCAAGGAATTTCACAAAGACATGGAATTGATTTTGATGAGACATATTCACCTGTAATGGATGCAAGCACTTTTCGATACCTAATAAGCCTTGTAGAACATGAAGAGCTTAATTTACACATGATGGATGTTGTAACAGCTTATCTGTATAGTTCACTTGATAGTGAAATTTACATGAAACTCCCTGAAGGGTTCAATATACTAAATGCACACAACTCCGAATCTCGAGAAAGATATTCCATAAGATTGAACAAGTCTCTTCATGTGTGACAGGAAGGCTATTTATCCCGAAATTCCAACTTTCCTTGATGTTCATCCATTGTTGGAGAATAATATCTTTCTCCATTACTATTCTTTCAATAAACATTATTCTTTCGTAAAGGAAATTTGTGCACCTATCAAAATCATCAACATAGTTGTCTTCAGAAAATTGTATGACAAAGTATTAATTGTTGGTTTAATTCACGTGTATCAATATCCTAAAACTAAAAACAAGTTTTTAATGAGACTTTTATAAATTTTATACTCTATCTATTCTCATTTACGCATCACTTTTGTAAAATAAAGTTATTTTTATATATTTGTTATTGTTTAAAATTTAATTCAACATTAATGGTTTTTTTTATGATACCTTGAATATTTATTGCAGAGAAAAAACATATAAAATTCAGTGATAAATTGTTAAGTGTATTATAGATAAAAAAATAAATTATTATATAGAAACTAATATAATTTATTACGTATTTAATTGATATTGAATGAAATAACTTTTTTATTTATTTTAGAATTTATATAGTAAAAAAATGTAATACTATTGAAAATAATTAGGGGTGTAATTTATTAATGTAATATTATTAAAATACTAAAAATCGAATCAAACCAACCTAGGGAGATGTCTCCAGTTTGGATGGTTTTTGGTCAAAAATAATGTTTGAACCAATGATATCTCTAGAGGTTGATTTGATTCGATTTTTAGTATTTTAAATAAATAGAATCAGATTAAATTAATTGGTTTAGTTCGATTTGGTTTGGTTCGGTTTATGGGTTTATAATATTTTTTTCAAATTATATTATTCAGTGTATTCTTCATTATCATGTTGTTCGGTGTATTTTATGCTATTATTTTCTTAAAATAATATATTTCATATAATTTACTTCATGCTCTATTGTTTCAAACAAATTACAAGTTGATCTTAATACATATATGATTTATATTGCATCATAATATAAAAGTTGTTGCAGGGTAATTTAATATTTTAGTATTTCGCATACGTGGCATTATTATTTGTGTATATATAGTATTGTAGTTGTCAACAATTGTATCCACCGAGTAGTGTGTGGAACCATTTTAGCAGAGTAGTGAAAGTTTCTTATTCTCTCTTCTCTCTCTTCTTCCATCTTCATTTTATTCATCTTGTGCACCAACAATTGGTATCTAGAGCTTCGGTTCAGATCCACAGAAAAACATAAGTGAACAGTGAGGCAATTTTATTATTCATTTCGTTTCTTGAGTCCGTGTTGAACTTTTGATTATAATCATGACATAATCACATTTCTTGATTCTGTAGGATTGGGAAACACTGGTGTTTGGTGAAATCTGAGTTTTGCACAAGGTTGAAGATGAACAGAAATGGTAATTTGAGTAAAACGTTTTCAGTGTTCGATGGCAAGAACTGAAATTATTGGATGATTCAGATGCGTGTGTTGTTTGACGCTCAAGATGTTCTTGATCTCGTACATATGACTATAATAATGGTTAGACTATAATAATGGTTAAAATCTACAAAAGTCCCCAGCAACGGCGCCAATTTGATCCGCTGTCGCACATGGGTCAAAACGAGTAGTTAGAAAACTGTAGTTTAGCAGAAGCGACAACTCGAGTATCGTATCACAAGGATTCTTGTATTATTGTTAACCTAATGAAATCTATTAAGGGGGGTTATGTTTTAGTGGTCGATTTAGAAAACAAAGCAAAAAAAGTGATTAAAATAAGCGATTATAAAATAAGTCAATCTACTATTTTCGGTTTTCGGCTAATCACTGGTTTTTACCTACCAATTCCCTAAGCGACTTCGATCTCTATTCGATTCAATTTCGATTGACAAGCTCAATAGATATATGACAGTTTTATATTCCTATATTCCGAATTAAGCAAACGGATGAATACAATCGTGAATTAAGCAAATACGATTTACAAACACAATTTAACGACAAAGCAACGAAAACAGCGATTAACAGTTAGGAATACAATCATATGAATTTAATCAAAACCATTTCATAAAATACAGATTAAGGAAATGAAATTTCAGATAATAGAATTGAGAGAGAACGAAATTAAATTGATAGAATAAAAACCTCAAAGCCTTGGAAATTCGGTTACAGCAGATTGACTCTAGGAGATTAGTTCTTCTTCATGATCACACAAAAGAAAAAAGTTATCGTAAATAATGTATGTTTGCTACAGTATTGTGGATGCCCTTTTAAACAGAATAAGGGTTTCACTTATAATTCAAACTGGGCCGAAAAACCTAAATTTGGCCAACAAATGGCCCAAAAGAAACTATTTTCTAAAGTACGACACTTCAACGAATTATTTGAGACGTCTTCACTCCGAATCAGCTTCTGGCTTCAGCACAAAAGTTATAGCCCTCTCTCTTAACTTTCCAACGCATGTTAGAACACGCAAAACGGCATCACGTAGCTCAAGTTATAATCTGAACAGTGGACAAGTATCAAATAACCGCTAAAACTGAAAATAGCAAACGAAAATAGATTAAAGGCAAACATGAACTTATATCTAAAAACATAATAAAATATCAAAATAAGTAAAATAAACTAGATAAATTCCTAAGTAAAATTATAGAATAATGTGCTTCAAAATGCACTAATCAGATGCACAGAGAAATGTTCAACGTGATCTGAGGGAGAAGGATCAGAAAACGTTGTTCTACATCCATCAGTGTGCGGATGTGAACGTGTTTGAGAAAATAAATGATTTGATGACATCAAAGGGTGTGTGGGATACACTGGTATGGTGCTACGGCGTTGATGTATCAGTGAAGAAGGTAAAACTTCGGTCTTTATGTAAGCAGTATGAGAATCTCAACATGAAGAACAATGAGAAGGTACCTGACTACATCTTTAAAGTGATTCTGATCAGAAATGAGATGAAGTTGTACGGAGAAACTCTCTCTGGAGAAAGTATCATTGAGAAGGTACTTAGATCTCTTACTCCTCAGTTTGATTACATAGTTGTAGCAATTGAACATTCTAAGGATCTTAGCACCATGAGAATAGAAGAGATGCAAAGAAATCTAGAGGCACAAGAGTTACGTATGATTGAGAGAAACTATGAAATGGAGCTAGAGTAGTAGGCTCTGAAAGCATCTTCTGGTAAGAAATATCAGAAGGAGTCTTGTTCAAATCCAGGAAGAGATCTGATGGTGTTCAGAACTCAGAAACCTCAACTTTTGGAAGGGAAAAGAGTGCTCAGTGTGACAAGAAGAAAGTTTAGTGCTATTATTGTAAGAAGTTTGACCATTTCGCTGCTGATTGTTGGTTAAAAAAGAAAGGAAATAAGAAGAAGCAAACATAGCCATAAGAGACTCTGTTGATGAATTTGTGCTATTGATGACTTTTGAATCTGATGATGCGTATTTGGCAGACTGGTGGTATATGTACACTGGAGCTCAAATCATCTTACTGGAAATAAGAAATAGCTGGTTGATTTTGACTCTGTGTAGAGGACCAAGACCAAATGTGTTGATGATAAATACCTCAATGCTGAAGGTATGGGAAATGTCAGAGTAGTTCTGAATAATGGTAAAGCTGAATTGATTTAGAATGTATGGTATATTCCTGGAATGAAAAGCAATTAGATGAGTGTAGGTCAATTAATTGAGAAAGGATTTTCAGTTACCATGAAGGAAAATCTTTTGAAGTTGTATGATTGTAATCAGAAGCTGATTATGAAGTCAGAACAGGGGAGGTATAGAACATTCAAAGTGAATGTTAAAACTACAGACTCTGAAAGCCTTAATGCAATAAGTGTTGTGAATGAAAGTGAGTTATGGTACAAAAGATTTGGTCATCTGAACTTCATAAGCTTATGGAATTTGAATTTAGTGAAGCAGGTCCATAGAATTCCTGCAATTAAGAAGCCAGAGAAGTCATGAAATGTGTGCATGAGAGGAAAGCAACCAAGACTTCCATTTGCATCTAAAATGCCTCCAAGAGCAAATCATGCTCTAGGTGTGATGTATTCTGATGTGTGTGGACCATTTATAGTACCTTCACTTGGAGGGAATAAATACTTTGTGTCATTTGTTAATGATTTCATAAGAATGACATGAGTATCTCTTATAAAGTTCAAACACAAGGTGTTTTTTGAATTTGAGAAATTTAAAATCAAGGTTGAGAATTAGAGTGGTGAGACTCTAAAGATTCTCAGAAATAATGGTGGATGTGAGTATAACTCTACAGAGTTCAGAAAGCTCTGTGAGGAGAATGGAATTGAGCATGAGGTGACTTCTCCATACACTCCTCAACATAATGGTCTTGCTGAAAGAAGAAACTGAACTTTGCTTGATGATAAGGAGCATGCTGAAGGAGAAGAAGCTACCTCACACCTTGTAGGGAGAATCTATTTCCACTACTACATATGTGTTCAACAGGTGTCTAACCAAGAAGCTGAAGGAAATTTTTCCTTTAGAAAAGTGGACTGGAGATAAGCAAAGTGTGAGCCATCTGAAGGTGTTTGGTTTTGTTTGTTACAAACATGTTCCATATGCTAGGAGAAGGAAGTTGGATCACAGAAATAGAGTTATGTTGCTTGTATGGTACCATAGTACAAGTGCTTATAATCTCTAATATTCTGTCACTAACAAGGTTGAATTCGACAGAGATGTCATTATAAAAGAATCAGAAGCGTGGGATTGGAGTAAATCTCAATCCAACTTTGGTGTGGTACCAACTTCTGAAGAGATTTATGACTCTGAAGGAGAATCTGCCTCTGAAGGTGAGTCAGAATCAAAAGCTGGTTCTGAAAGTGACTCTGAAGGCGAATCTGACTCTACAGGTGAATCTAATTTTGATCCAGATTCTGATGATGATTCAGACTCTGGGAATATTCTAGACTCTAAAGGAGTTCATGCCTCTAAAGGTGGTACTTCTGGGGTTCCAGCATCTGATATTGTTCCAGCGTCCGAAGGAGGTTCTGAACATGTTCAGAGGCCACAAATAATCAGAAGCATACCAAGAGAGGTTTGTAGAGTTTGAAATATTGTGAGATACTGAAGTAGACTCTGAAGGAGAAGTCATTCAATGTGTCATATTAGTAGACTCTGAACTAGCCAGTGTTGAAGAAGTGCTCAAGAAGAAAGTGTGGCTGAAGGCCATGAAAGAAGAACTTTAAGCTATGGAAAGAAGCAAAATGCAGGAGTTGAGTAAGCTTCCAAAAGACAAGAAATTTATTCGCGTTAGATGGGTTTTCAAGGAAAAACTGAAGCCAGATGGATCAATTAGCAAACACAAAGCAAGGTTAGTGGAAAGAGGTTTTGTGTTTGGTCATGTGGCGAGGCATGAGACAATCAGACTAGTGATTGCTATAGTTTCTAACAGGAATTGGCCTCTGATGCATCTGGATGTTAAATATTCATTTCTGAACGGTCCATTGCAATAAGAGGTATACATGTCACAACCTCCTAGATTTAAGAAAAAGAACCAGGAAGAGATGGTGTACAAGTTGCATAAAGCCTTGTATGGACTGAAACAAGCTCCTAGAGCTTGGAATCTGAAAATTGATTCATTTTTCAAGCTCTAGGGGTTTAGAAAGTGTGAGATGGAATATGGCGTTTATGTTCAGCATACTTCTAAAGGCAATATGATTCTGGTGTGTCTCTATGTTGATGATATATTGCTAACAGGGAGTTGTGAACATGAGATTCCTAAGTTCAAGAAGGTGTTGATGAATGAGTTTAAGATAACCGATCTAGGAAAGATGACATATTTCCTAGGGATGAAGTTTATGTACTATGAGAAGGGTATCATTTTGCATCAGCTGAAATATGAAGTTGAGCTTCTGAAGAGATTCGAGCTGCTGAATTGTAAGGTTGTTGTCACACCATCAGAAATAAATCACAAAATGGATTCTAATTCTGAAGGTGATGATGTAGATGCTACAACTTTCAAGCAGTTGGTTGGCTCTCTTAGGTATTTGTGTAATACCATACTTGACATTTGATATGTAGCTGGAATGATTATTAGGTTCATGAGTAAATTGAAGTGGTCTCATTACCAAGCTGCTGTCAGGATTCTGAGGTATATTAAAGGTACTCTGAAGTATGGAGTTTTATTCCCTTCTGGAGAAAAGACTAATTCATAGCTGATGTGTTACTCAGACTCTGAGTGGTGTGGAGACAGAGTTGACAGAAGAAGTACTTCTGGATATTTACTTAAGTATTTAGAAAGTCATATTTATTGGTGTTACAAGAAGCAACCAGTTGTTGCTTTGTCAACTTGTGAAGTTGAATACATTGTAGATGTTGTGGTTGCTTGTCAAGTTGTTTGGCTTCTGAATCTACTGCAGGATTTGAAGATCAAGGTAAATAAGCCTCTATAGCTGATGATTGATAACAAGTCTGCAATCAATCTTGCCAAGAACACAATGCTGCATGGGAGAAGCAAACATATTGAGACTAAGTTTCATTTTCTGAAATTCAGGTTCATAATGGAGTGCTAGAAGTTATGCACTATAGCACCCAGAAGCAGCTGATAGATTTTCTGACGAAAATGATCAAGACTGATCAATTTCTCCACTTGAGGGATGAAATTAGTGTTATTCATTTTTTATTAGTTAAATCCGGAATTAAGGGATGATGTTGAAGGCTAATTTAGTATTTTAGTATTCCGCCTACGTGATATTATTATTTGTGTATATATAGTACTTTAACTGTCAACAGTTGTATCCCCTGAGTAGTGTGTGCAGTGTGTACGCAACCATTTTGCTGTAACCATTTTAGAAGAGTAGTGGAAGTTTGTTATTACCTCTTTGTTCTCTTCTTCCATCTTCATCTTCTTCATCTTGTGCACCAACAAAAGTTGGCGCATGGCATCAGAAAGTTGAGAAATGATTTGAAAACTTAACAAATAAAACACAACAACAATAACAAAAAAATTTAATACACGTAAACTAACATGTTTTACTCCTCAAACACACATCAAAACTATTTTCTAACAAGACTATAAGTAATTTTGTTGAAAAAGAAGAAATAAAAAAGGTTAAAAATAAGAAAAATGTCAAAAAGAACTTGAACATGAAGAAAGCAACCATAACATATCATAATAACGGTAGAGAGAGGAACGACAGTGTCAGGCAATAAGAGTAGCAATTCGATGAAAATAAATTTTTGTGAATTATGGTTTCTACTTTCTATATTTTGCAGTTTGATTCTAGATGTGTGTTTTGCTGAAAGGAAAGAAATGTAAACAAAGATAGAGAAAGGTTAGACTGAAAAAAATATTGGACTTAATGATGGTGAAATAAAATATTTATAGGGTAAATTATAGTCGTTGGTTCGGTTCTTCGGTTTAACCGTTCTTAAAAACTAAAATCGAGAATCGAACCAAACAACATCAATTTTTATTGATTCTGTTCGGGATTGGAACCGAATCAAAAATAATCATTTTTTTTCCAGATTTGATTTGGTTTGAATTATCGGAATAGTTAACTTTTTCGTATCCGAAATAATTATCTATAATAAATTTTGAATACCTCTACATTTAGACAATATATTATTTTGCTGATTTACAAATTTTAAGTAATTATTTTGCTTTTTTTTTTACTTTTCAGTGAAAATTATTTTTTGATTAATTGATTTTTAGGTTTAATTAATTTTTGTTAGACTTCTAAATGATTCTAATTTTTTTTTTTTTTACAGATGCCATGTTATCAATTTGATAAGGATGATTGTGCGACATTTCTTTAAACTTTAAGCTATAATAAATGCTGTAGATTTGTTGACAATTAATACTATACTAAAAGTTTATGTTTGAAAAAAGTGAATTCACTTGTATTTACATAATACTTTGTTATAAAATAAATGTCATATTTTTTCAAAATAAATGTTATATTTAAAAATATTATAAATATTTATCATTTTATTTATAAATGTAATTTTTATTTTTTTAATTATATTTTAATTAATATACTTAATTTATCATTTTTTTCACTTTACACTAATACTTTAAATATATTAATAGTTATAAAGAAATAATTTAATAAAATTATTATTTTCTCTTTTATTTAGTATTATAAGAATAACACTTAAGAAATTTATTAAAGATAAAATAAAAAAGTATAATTAAAATGTGTGTTTGTTAGGAGGCTTCATATTATTAGGCAGTATATCATCTTTCAATAAACTTAAAACGTTAGTTGTGAGTGTGTATATGTGAATTTCTTTTAGATAACATCACTTCATTTATATAAAAAATAAGATTTAAATAGTCTTTTTATTCTTGTAAGATGGCGAGTTTTTGATTTTAATTCCTTTAATTTATTTATTTTTGTCTGAATTCCTCTATCTCACATTTTGTGGATTTTAGTCTCTAAAAATAAAATCCGCAGGAAAATCTGCAGGAAATTTGACTTTAAGAACTAAAACCAAATACTCGCTAACTTACGGGAATCAACACACTATTTAAGCTAAAAAATAATTATGTTAATGAGAAAAAGAATTAATGCAATTAGTAATTTAAAATTCATCCATACTAATAAAATTACCTATAAAATATTACACTTTTATGGAAATTATTAAATTTAAAATTGTTAGGTTTGATCAGTGAAACAAGGTGACAGTTATATATGCTTTAAGGATCAAAGCTCCTTTTGCATCCATAATATGTAGTCCCTTGTTTTTCCATGTGAATCTTGTAACTCTTCTCAAGTAATTGACCAATATTTAGAAGGTTACATTTGAATCGCAGGATGTACAAGACATCTTTGGTCAAGGAATGTCTATCATCCCTTCTCATGATTAAAACATCACTGATTCCATCGACCACTAGAGTGGTGTCATCCGCGAACTTTACTTTTTTTTTATGGCACGATTGATTTTGACAAATCAATCCTTCCTCCCCGTCATATGAGTTGAACAACCAAAATCCAAATACCATTCCTCGCTGCATTGAACTCCTTTAAAACTCATCATGGTGTCTTCCTCTTCATCCAACCGGTTAACCGCATCATTCAACCAGTAACAACTCAATTTTTTTAGAATTATTTGAGTTGTTGCAGCTGCTTTCCTGAATATGTTTGTTGTTGCAATCCCCTTCCGTGATCATGACCAATAGTGTATTCTCTTCATCAAACTCTTATCTTGCAACCTTGGCTTCATCCCCTTGAGATTCCTTCTTGTTCGCATTGCACTATTTTACAAAATGACTGAACCATTGACACTTATAGCATTGCGATTTGCTCTTGTCAAACCTCTTCTTTTCACCTCTAAAGTTGGCTTGACCACCATGTTTGTTGCAGCTGGTCTCACCCCTTTGACAAGTCAAATTCTTTAAATTTTGGGACTATCTAATAAGTGCCAAAATTGTGTTAAATATGTGTGTAGTTTAATGGCACTTATTAACTTGTCTCAATTGGTTTTGTTGCGTAAAACTCAACTTTTGCATATATATTGTATAGTTTGCGTTATCATGTAAATACTACTTAGTTTGATAGTTTTCATCTATTTTTGTAGGTTTTCATGCATAATTGAAGCATTGGGATCAATGGCACCAAGCAAGACCCAAAATAACATATTTTAAGATTCTAAGTTTTCCTGCTCTGACTTATCGCGGTCCTAGCGCGCTTAAGAAAGAGGGACATGACGAAATTGCACTTTTTATGCTAGAAGCATGCTTTGAGCGCGCTTAGCGCACTTGTACTAGGAGCGGCTAAGCGCGGTCCTAGCACGAGTTATGACGGTTTGCTATTTTTTTATTGTGGTCGCGCTAAACGAGCTCTACACGGGCTTAGCGTGATTCCACTTTTTCAGCCCCTATATATTCATTTGTTAATAGATTTTTAGGGATGGTTTTGGGAACTTTTAACCCCAATTCCATCACCACCATTTTTTATGGAAGGTAGCTTAGAAAGAACATTAGGGGTTGCAATCTTGAAGATCCAGAGTGGGATTTGCACCAATCTGCTTGACACGTGGAGAGATTCCTGTTCATCTTTATTCTTCTATTTGTACCTTTCTTATTGGAATTGTATGTAAGTTTACTTTGATAGTATGTATATTTATTGATCATGGCGTTGTATATGATCTATCTTGCAAATCTATATCGATGTTATCCTTGTTTACTTATTTATCTATTGATTTGAATCATTATTGAGAAATACTCTTCGAATCTAGATCTAGGATAATCATCTGTTAGATGTTAAACTCTAGACATAGATTTAGATCTAACATTCACCGTGGGTATCGATTCTTAATGCTCCGTGTTTTTTGATAGGCTGAGAGATCATCGATTAGACAATACGGTAGAACTCTCATCAGCGTTGCAGACATGAACACTAATGTGAGCGATACGTGATGATATTGATAAGTGTTTTAGGTTGTGCATAACTGATTGGTAGATTTGCGTATTAGATAGGTGGATGAAATTCATTCCTGACGAGTTCTCTCTGTTACTTTAATTACTTGTGCATATGTTTTGCTTTCCGCATTTATAAATCTTGTAAATCTAAGCTTAGAAACATAGAGACCGTTGAACAACATTTGATATCGCACTAATCCCTGTGGAGACGATAAAAAAATACTTACTTTTTCTTGCTTCTTTACCGCTACCAACACAATGGTGCCGTTACCGAGGATTGGTGTTTAGATATTGGAAGCATCGCAATAGTTTCTATCTTTTTAAGCTTTGCACATTTGTGTATAATGTATAGATACTTTCTTTGCACTTGTTTTCCATACTTGTTTATATTGTATATATTCTTGTTTTTCATAATGTTTGTTCAAGTGTTTGTATATATTTTTGTTTCCCTTCATGTTTTGTCAAGTGTTGGTTAGGGGTAGCTTTTGGGTGAATAACTAGCCACGCAAAAGAAGCAACAAGAAGGAGCGTATACAAGATAAAGGCGTCGAGCTAACGGCATAAAACAAGCGCTTATTTGGAGGCAACCCAACCTTTTAATTCTTTAATGTCTTTTCATTTGGTAGTATATTTATTAAAGAGTGAGAGTGGATGGAAAGCTTGAAAAAAATTGGCATTTTTGAAAAATCTTGTTTTGTTGATGCCGCTTAGCACGACCAGAGGGAGCTTAGCGCGCTTTGCTGCACATGGAAAAATATCTCAGCCACTTATCCACTTTCACCCAAGTCTTTTGACCCATTTTGATCTTATTTTATTTTATGTTTAGTAGTGATTTAATTAAAGTTGTTAAGTTGTTAGAAAATTATTTTATGTTTGTCTAAGAAGTTTGTCTTTGATTGGTTTGAGGAGACATAGAGTGATTGTTTCAAGTTTGAATGCATCAACAAGAAAATGTTATGGTAATGATACAATTATGAAAGAAAAGTACATTGCTAAGGTACATGTTTAATGCTTTCTACAACATAGCATGAATATGAAACTTATGCTTTGTACAAATATTATGTCATTCATTCTTTTGCAATACTTATTCGTGTTTGAATCACTTTAGATTATAGTCAACTGTGAGGAGCCCTTCCATTGTTTACTATATGCACATGATACCAATAATTCTTATTTTAACTCGTTTGAATTATTTTTAATCTTGCATTCGTGTTGGTTTGTATGAAAGCACTAAAATGATTAAGGCATCTTGTTTGGTTTTGAGCACAACCACTTGACCGAAAAGTGTCCTACCTTATGATTGAGTGAGAATTTGCTTACCCCCTTTGAGCCTTATGTCAGGATCCATTTTGATGTCAACTTTTGGAACTTATACATAACTAATTAGTTCATTGTTGATTTTATATTGGATTTTGAAATTGTTTTCTTGAATCCTCAACTATAAATTGTGGTTTTAATTTTTACCATTGCCTTAAAAAGTTTGGGAGCATTCATATTACAATGATTGATTGCATTCAAGTTGGGGTGAAAAGGTTGGTTGTTATGAGGTGAGAAAGAAAAATAAAATAAAAATAAAAAGCATTGAAAAAGAAAAAAAAAGAATAGCAAATAAATTGTGCTAATAAGTTGTGTGATAGGGTGTAACAATTGTGCAATGAGAAAAAGGTGTATGAAATTTATAAATGCTTGAGATTGTGAGAAATGACCAGTCCCATATGATTCGACAATATTTTTGTTTCAATGACCTTTATTTGCTACTAAATCCATATTAAAACCCTTGAAGTCCTTGTGATTTTTATTTTATGCTTTCAATATAAGTTTTTTAGATGAATGCATAATTTGATCATGATGTTAGCAAGATTGTTGGGTGTGAGTCAAATCCCTCATGTTTATTCTTCATCCAGTGATGAAGTTATGTGTAGGTGTGATTCATTTTTGAAAATGTATTGCTTTAGAATTTTTGACATGTGTTTTGTGCTTAGAGTTTGTTTCATGATCATGGTGTCGTTGTAGTATAGTGGTAAGTATTACTTTGATTGTACTCTTGAAAAATTGAACCATGCGTTTGCTTTCGGTTCTAAAAACTTGTTTGATCATAAAGTCTTGGAGGTTTTTCTTGTTTCTTTAGGTTTGTTAGATTCTTGTTTGAGGACGAACAATGTTTTAAGTTGGGTAGAGTTTGATAAGTGTCAGAATTGTGTTAAATATGTGTGTAGTTTACTGACACTTATTAACTTGTCTCAAGTGATTTTCTTGCGTAAACCTCAACGTTTGCATATATATATATATATATATATATATATATATATATATATATATATATATATATATATATTGTATAGTTTGCGTTATCATGTAAATATTGTTTTTTTGATAGTTTTCATCTTTTTTTTTGTAGGTTTTCATGCATAATTGAAGCATTGGGATTAGGGGTGTTCGTGGTTCATGAATTGAATTGAACCCAACCATATTAATGGTTCAATGCAGTTTTTAAAAACCATTTCAGCAAAAAGTGGTTAATCTGTTTAATCAATTCAATTCGGTTTAAAACCAATTCAGAATCGGTTCATAATTTTAAACCAGTTTAATTTATTTAAACCAGTTTAAAACCAATTTTTAAAAAATTGGATTAATTTTTTCACCAAATTCTAAACTGGTTTTCTTATATATTTAAAAAAACTGTTTCTTTTTTTATTTTTATAATAAAATTGAATTTAAAAATTGAATTTAAATCTGGATTTTTAAAAAAAAATGGTTTATATAGCAGTTTTTAAAAAAAAATGGTTTAAATATTTTGATTTAAATAGAGATTATTTACCTTGGGATTAAAATGACATCAAGAGTACTTAAGTATACCATCAATAAGAACATAGGTAAAATATATGAGCATGGAACACACAAGTAAAAAATAATTCAAAACAGTAGGATAACAGAAGAAAATGCAAGTATTTCAATTTTCTTCATTGGCGTGAAGTATTATCAGGAGGATAAATGCATCATATCATATAAATCATTCATAACTTTTGTGAAGGATTATTAAACAACAAAATCATTATAATTTTTGTGAAAATGTTATGATAATAGTAACGGACTAAAAAATATTAAAAGATTATGATTAAAATATTTATCATTTTAATGTAATGATTTATTAAGTTTATTGAATTTGTTAAATAATAGTATTTATATTTTAGATAAAATTGTGGAAAGAGTTTATAAGAGTTTAAACTGGTTTTTAAATTCAATTAGATTAATTGAATTGGTTAAAATAAACAATTCAATTTATCAACCATTTAAATGGTTTAAGTTTTTTATGGTTCAATTCAGTTTAGATTAGGTATTTGGATCAGTTAACCAAATTTTTGAACACCCCTAATTGGGATCAATGGCACTAAGCAAGACCCAAAATAATATTTTTTAAGATTCTAAGTTTTCCTACTTGGGCTTAGCGCGATCCTAACACGCTTAGAAAAAGAGGAACAAGAGGAAATTTCACTTTTTGTGCTAGGAGCATGCTTTGAGCGCGCTTAGTGCACTCGTGCTAGGAGCGGGCCAAGCACGACCCTAGCACGAATTATGGAGGTTTGCTATTTTTTTATCATGGTCGCGCTAAGCGAGCTATGCACGGGCTTAGCGCAAATCCACTTTTTCAGCCCATATATATTCATTTGTGAATAGATTTTTAGGGATGGTTTTGGGAACTTTTAACCCCAATTCCATCACCACCATTTTTTATGGAGGGTAGCTTAGAAACAACATTAGGGGTTGCAATCTTGAAGATCCGGAGTGAGATTTGCATCAATCTGCTTGACATGTGGAGAGATTCTAGTTCATCTTCACTCTTCTCTTTGTACCTTTCTTATTGGAATTGTATGTAAGTTTACTTTGATAGTATGTATATTTATTGATCATGGCATTGTATATGATCTATTTTGCGAATCTATATCGATGATATCCTTATTTACTTGTTTATCTATTAATTTGAACCGTTATTGAGAAATACTCTTCGAATCTAGATCTAGGATAATCATCTGTTAGACGCTAAACTCTAGACATATATTTAGATCTAACATTCACCGTGGGTATTGATTCTTAATGCTCTGTGTTGTTTGATAGCTGAGAGATCGTCGATTAGACAATATGGTAGAACTCTCGTCAGCGTTGCAGACATGAACACTGATATGAGCGATACGTGAAGATATTGATAAGTGTTTTGGGTTGTGTACAATTGATTGATAAATTTGTGTATTAGATAGGTGGATGAAATTCATTCCTGACGAGTTCTCTCCGTTACTTTAATTACTTGTGCATATGTTTTGCTTTCCGCATTTATAAATCTTGCAAACCCAAGCTTCGAAACGTAGAGACCGTTGAACGATATTTGATGTCACACTAATCCCTGTGAAGACGATATAACAAAATACTTACTTTATCTTGCTACTTTACCGCAACCAACACTCTCTTCCACCAATATTCTGAAAAATCCATTTGCTCTTCATGTGCAATTTTCCTTTCGAGCTCTTGTCTTTCTCATTGAAACGAGTTTGCAAAGCGATCTCCGCCATTTCCTTATCGTTATTTCTCTCCTACATCATTTGCTCATGAGCCTTAAGAGAGCTTTGCAAATCCTCTTTACTCATCGTAGCAAGATTCTTCGATTCCACTATCGCCGCAACTACATTGTCTAATCTTGGTGTTAAAGAACACAAGATTTTAGCGACAACATACTGCTCCGTAACAGCTTCTCCACATGCCTTCACTTGATTCACCAATCGAGTGATTCTTATCGTGAAATAGTTGATTGTCTCCCTTTCCTTCCATTTGAATCAATTCGAGCTAACGTTTGTGAGTTTGTAACTTCACTAACTTTGCCTTATCAGCCCCTGCCTAGGCATTCTCTAAGATCTCCCATGCTTGCTTCGAAGATTCACAATCATCAACTTTCTCAAAGTTATCGCCATCGACACATTGATGGATAAAAAACAACGCCTTAAAATATTTTTTCTTCCCTTCTTTATGTGTTTCTTGTTGCGTCTTTGTTGCATCTTGAACAAGAGGAGTAACATCATTCTTGGTCACTTTAAGAATATCTTGGTAGTCAAACAACACCTTCATTTGCTTGCACTATTTTTTGTAATTCTTCACAGATATGTAATTTTGTAGGGATTCTTTCATTGGAGACAAAATTCATGTTGCACATTAGGTGTTTATGGATCAGAACCATACTCTTGATGCCAAATGTTGGAACAAGACACCACATGTTTGGTGAATAATGGTGGAGTAACTTTTGGATATGGAGAGTGAAAGTGGAGAATTGAGAGAGAGAGAGAGAGAGAGAGAGAGAGAGAGAGAGAGAGAGAGAGAGAGAGAGAGAGAGAGAGAGAGAGAGAGAGAGAGAGAGAGAGAGAGAGAGAGAGAGAGAGAGAGAAAGAGAGAGAGAGAATTGAGAGTGAGAAGTTATGATTGCGTTCATCTAGGACGAGAATGCATCTTATACATTTATACATGAGTTACAATATGATTGGGAAACAAAATGATCAAGTAAAATAACAGAAAAGTACAAAAATCGGGCTTATAACCAGTTACACCATATGATGAACCTGTTACACCTGACATAAAAATTAAATCTTCTTCGGTGGTAACCAGTTAACACAATAGGTTAACCGATTACAACAACGAAAACACCATTTTCTACTACTTGGATGAACTTCTGACATTGCTGTAATCGGTTACCACTCCATGTTAATCGGTTACAACACTTGAATAACTTTCAACAAATATAAATTATCGATTTTTTCAAAAATTCAGAAAATTATCAAAGATACGGAGTTTATCAAAAATCTAGTATGTGAATTTTTTTTTTAAAAATCAATAAAAGTAAATATCAAACTTTATAAATACATTAACGATTTTTTCAATTTATGCTCAATTTTTAATTTGTTTTATCGAAATTTTCATGACTATTTTGCTAAATTTTTGTTATAAGTAATATAGATATTGTCGAAAGTTGGAGGCTGTCAAATCAAATTTTGGAAGTGGCGGAATAAATTTTCAAAAAGACTATGAGACCACAATTTTACTAACAAAATCTTCTTAAGATACTTAATAAATGAAAATATGAAAAAGAAAAGAAAATCTTCTCAATAACAATAAGTGTGACAGGCAAGCTGAACATTCCAACTTTCCTTGTTGTTCATCATCCGTTGTTGGAGAATAATATATTTCTTCAACACTATTCTTTCAATAAACACTATTATTTCATAAAGGAAACTTTTGCACCTATCAAAATCATCAACACTATTAATAGTTGGTTTAAAAGTATACCACAAATACTTTTCAAAACCTGCTTAAATATTATTAAAATCAAATCATCTCGTAACGTCAAATCTCACATTACACAGCATAAAAAGCCAACTAAACTATAAGATGAGGGAAACAACTTAATTCAACGGTTGTTTTTAATAATACCCTTGAATATTTATCGTAGAGAAAAAACATATAAAATTCGATGATAAAGAAAAATTGTATTATAGATAAAATAAATTGTTATATAAAAATTAATATAATTTATTACATATTTAATTGTATTTAATCGATATTGAATGAAATAACTTTTTTTATTTATTTATTTAAAATTTATATAGTAAATAAAATGTAATATTATTGGAAATAACTATCTATAATAAATTTTGAATACCTCTCTATATTTAGATAATATATTATTTTGCTGATTTATAAATTTTAAATGATTATTTTTGCTTTCCATTTTTACTTTTCGGTGAAAAGTGTTTTTTTTATTTAATTGATTGTTAAGTTTAATTAATTTTTGTTAGACTTTTAATGATTCAAAAAAAACTTTACAAATACCATGTTATCAATTTGATAAGGATGATTGTGAGATATTTCTTTAAGTTTTAAATAATATTGCCTCGGTCACAAAAATAATCGTCATAGTTGAATATCTTATATAGATCAAAAAATATAATAAATAAAAAGGAAAAAATAATATTTTTATTAAATTATTCTTATTTATTATTGATGTATTTGAATTATTATAAATAAAAATAAGAAAATAATAAATAGAGAATATTAATTAAATAATATAATTAAAAAATAAATATTAAAATTGTATTGGAGGTCCCATTTTTAGGAAATATGACATATTTCTAGGGAGGTCTCAATTTTCTTGGTGTTATTGGGAATGGATTGTTGATAAGTTTGTGGTGTCAACGGTGTATGAGTGTTGATAGCAGTAGGATCATGAAGGTAGTAAGGGTTGAGAGAAGAATCCATGACAATGAAAGCACCATTTGTTGTGAACATGGTTTTGGTAGTGCAATGAAAGAGAGAGCAATTACACTAAAAAGAGACTAAACTCTTTTAAAATTATTTTTTCCTTTCATCGTTACATTCCTAAATTGTTCTAAAGGGTCACTATCATTACACATTTATTAAGACATTTATTAAGGATGATATAAAAAAGCAATACTTAAAATGAGTATTACTATGAGGCCGAATATCATGTTTCAACAAACTCAAAATTTCATAAATAGTTATGAGTGTGTATATGGAAATTTCTTTTAGATTATATCACTCCATCTAGTAAAAATAATAATTATGTTAATGAGAAAAAGAATTAATGCAATTATTGATTTAAAATTCATCTATATCCATGAAAGAAGGTGGACGTGTCATCTATATCCACTATTCAACGTAAAGTAATCAAACTTTTCACTCTTTCTTATCTCTTAGTCAATGAAATATTGTGCCTCCTATACTATAAAGGCAAAGCATAGTCAAGAAAATAATAAGAATAAAAATGGCAGTATTTCATATCAACGTGTTTCTGTTACTCTCTCTTTTAACCATCACCATTGTTACTCCTATGAATGGTTTTAAACCTCTTGGTGTTCATGAAGTTTCTGATTTCAACCGGAGCAGTTTTCCCAAAGGCTTTGTTTTTGGAACAGCCTCTTCTGCATATCAGGCACCAACTCCATCTTTTATTATTGCTTTCAATTACTGATATTATTATCTATGTAGTGTTCATATTGTAGAAGAGTAATTATTAACTTATTAACTTTATGTTATTTTGATTTTTTTTTGTAGTATGAAGGTGCAGCATTTGAGGGTGGAAAAGGACCAAGCATTTGGGATAACTTCACTCATAAATATCCAGGTTGTTTTCTTTTTTCATGTTTGAAAATATATGAGTATATCATCTATTTTATTCTGTCAACAAATAAAAAAATATTATGTGTTTTACATTTAAATTAATTTAAATTTAAATTATAAATTAATCTAAAAAATTAGATATTGAATAAATTTTAATTTTAGATTTTTTTAAATCAAATTAAATCACCCATAGATTTTAATACTTACATCCAATTAACAAGATATTTTAAAATTAGTGGTATGATATGGGATAGCTATGATTTTTTATTACATAATATATTATAAAATTATAATATACTATTTTAATTTTTAAATTTGATAGAGTATATTAATTTTTATTTTTGATAGTAATATACTATTTTAATTTTAAATTTTGATAGAGTATATTATATTAAATTAATTTTCATTGGTTTTCTAATATTTTAAGTATTATATTTTAATTTAACTAATCAATTATATCATATATTCCAAACACAGTCAATAATTTTCATTTTTTAATATTAATTTTTTAACATATTATATTATATTTTATACTAATACAAAATTTAATTTAATTTAAATATATAAAAAAAGATTCCTTAAATGGATTTTTATATTGAATGAAATTTTAGACAAATTTTAATGAACTTTGGAATTCGACTAAATACCCTGACTTTTAAGCATAACTAATTAAATTTTTTTAATTTATTTTTATAAAAAATAGTTAAATAATACATATGCAATTAATGTCAGAGATATTATATAGTTAACTTTTTCTTGTTTAACGGATCTGCACGGCAAACAACCCTTCAAATAATAGTCAACAACCTACATCTTTAATTATAGCTTCCAATAAAGAAAATTTAATTCTTTAAATTTATTGAATAATTAATCTATATTAGTGTTAATAATGTAATTTTTGTTTTATTTATAAACCGAATTGAATTTCCAGTTACATAGGTTGTATATATATTGCTCATAGTTATTAATGAAATGGTTGCAGAAAAAATAAGAGATAGAAGTAATGGTGATGTAGCGGTTGACTCCTATCATAAGTACAAAGAAGATATTGAACTCATAAAGGATTTGAATATGGATGCTTATAGATTCTCCATTTCTTGGTCTAGAGTTCTACCAAGTATGTCATTTTTTTTTGTTAATATGTCTCTTTGTAGATCAGTGATTTATAATAACTATTCAAAATTTTGTGTTAATCATCTGTAGAGGGAAAGCTTAGCGGAGGTGTAAATCCTGAAGGAATAAAGTACTACAACAATCTCATCAACGAATTATTGGCTAAGGGTAAGGATTCATCAATGTTTATTTCATGTCCATGTAGTTGTTAATCATTGAGAATGTTTATTTCATGTTATGTTTGAATCATATCCATGTAGTTGTTAATCATTGAGAATAATGCAGGTTTGCAACCATATGTGACACTTTTTCATTGGGACGTCCCCCAAGCTTTAGAGGATGAGTATGGCGGTTTTTTAAGGCGTCGCATTGTGTGAGTGACACCAATTTCATGTTTAGAATTATTTTTTATGACTATAGATTATTGATTAACATATGTAATTCGCAATCTTGCAGAGATGATTTTAGAGACTATGCTGAACTTTGCTTCAAGGAATTTGGTGATAGAGTGAAACATTGGATTACTATAAATGAACCATGGAGTGTGAGCATGAATGCTTATGCAATCGGAAAGTTCGCACCGGGTCGATGTTCAGATTGGTTAAATTTGAATTGCACAGGAGGTGATTCAGGGACAGAACCATATTTGACTGCACACAACCAACTTCTTGCTCATTCTGCTGCTGCAAATTTGTACCAGATCAAATATAAGGTCTTCTATTGTTTAAAGAAAATTACTTATTACTCTGATTCTAGATCATGTTTTTTTAAGTATGAACTTATTGGAAATGTTTCTAACAAAATAACCAAAATGCAGTCATCTCAACGAGGCATAATAGGGATTACCTTAGTCTCACACTGGTATGAGCCGGCCACTACAGCGAAGGCCGATGTTGATGCTTCAAAACGAGGCCTCGACTTCATGTTTGGATGGTAAATATTAAATCAATTATTATTTAATTTTGGTTCACTTCATGTTTTGTATTTAAAAGAAATATAGTTATGTATATGTATATGATTTGCTGAAAATTAGAGACGAGTATTTCATGGTTTTCGTTGCATCTACATTTTGCTATAGGTATATGAATCCGCTTACAAGAGGCAAATATCCAAAAAGCATGCGAACTTTGGTGGGAAAAAGGTTACCAAAATTCTCAAAAGAAGAATCAAGGGAACTTAAGGGGTCTTTTGATTTTCTAGGCCTAAACTATTACTCATCCTACTATGCTGCTCATGCACCTCACCTTCGCAATGCCGCGCAACCGGCCATACAAACTGATTCTCTTATTAATGCTACATGTAAGTATATCAATCAATTTCCATATAAGCTTAAAAGAAATGTAACTTTGCATACTCTGAAGCTTTTATTTAAGCATGGTTTAATTTTTTTAATGACAGTTGAACATAACGGCAAGCCTCTTGGTCCAATGGTATGTATTTCATCATTTCATTGAAAGACAACTTATATATCAATGCTTTTCATTTGTAAGTTTTGTATTCAAAAAGATTGTTTCTAATATGTAAAGATAATTTTGTAATTTTTATGCAGTCTGCTTCCAGTTGGTTATGTATTTATCCAAAAGGGTTTCAGAATCTTTTGCTTTACACCAAGAAGACGTACAAGGACCCTGTAATTTACATTACTGAAAATGGTAATACTTTGTATTTTATAAGATATATTGTATGCATAGTATTGTGATATTATTAAAGTTAATGAAAGTATGACAAAATAAATTGATAGGTCGTGATGAGTTCAACGATCCAACATTATCTCTTGAAGAATCTCTTTTAGATACTTATAGGATTGATTACTACTATCGTCATCTTTACTATCTTGAAACAGCAATCAGGCAAGTTATATTTTATCATAAGAATCTTTAAGCCTCTAGTTATTTTGATTAACTCTTTAGTATTGGCCTTTATGTATCACAGGGATGGTGTGAATGTAAAGGGATATTTTGCATGGTCATTGTTGGATAACTTTGAATGGGAATCTGGCTTGAGCTTGAGATTTGGACTCGTCTTCGTTGATTTTAAAGACGGTCAGAAAAGACACCCAAAGCTTTCTGCTGAATGGTTCAAGAATTTTCTCGTTAAATCTTAGGCATATATATTACATGTGGTTTCAAGAAAATGATTTTGTTTTGATGAACTTGGGATTTTCCGACCCATTTAATGGGATATGATTTTTTTTTGTCGTTGTTGTTAAAGTTAGGATTGCAGAAAAGTGAAATGAAACTCACTTACATGTAGACCTTTGTGAAATAAAAAGAATTGTCAATAAATGAATTCAAAGTTTGTAAAATAACTTCTTACTCGCACTCTTTTAATACAATGGAATTATATATATTGCGACTATTGAACATATATAAAAGTGTATGAATAGTAAACTTTAAAATTCCTTGATATGATAATTATTGGTCAACGATAGAACACTTGTAACAGATTGAAGAAAGGATTGAGAAAAAATGCGAGACAATTGTCGCGACGCGAAAAACAACCGGCGGAGGAAAATACAGAGCCACCACCGACGCTATTCATCCTATGACGGAAAGGGAGCGCAAGACTAACCTAAGAAAGGGAAAGGAACGGTCTTACGACCAGAGATTACAAGGCACGGGAGTCGGTTATGCAAGGGGAAGGTGTTAGCACCCCTCACGTCCGCCGTACTCGACGGGATCCACGCTCAAAATATAGCTCAAAGGAAAGGAAAGGGTTGCTAATAATCTGCTCAAAGAAACTTCACAAACCGGAACAATAAACAGGTGGAGAGAAAGAAGACGGAGGAAGTGGACTCGGCAGGATGTCGCATCCTGGGCCTACGTAGTTTGTCAGAAACAAACATCAGAGTCAATGTAGTTCGGGATAAGGAGACATGCTCGCTAGGACATCGCATCCTATGTCTACATATCTTCTCTATCTAGAGGAGAATCAGAGCACTCGTAGCTCGGCTAACGCACGCCGAAACAAGACACCAAAAAGGGACGCTAAGACGTCAAAAGAAACACCCAAAAGGAAACAGAATGCCAATACATGGACTTACACCCGACTCCTAACAAATAACAAACAAGAAACAGAATGCCAATACATGGACTTACACCCGACTCCTAACAATAACAAAAAGGAAACAGAATACCAATACATGGACTTACACCTGACTCCCAACAAATAACAAACAGGAAACAGAATGCCAATACATGGACTTACACCCGACTCCTAACAATAACAAAAAGGAAACAGAATGCCAATACATGGACTTACACCTGACTCCCAACAAATAACAAACAGGAAACAGAATGCCAATACATGGACTTACACCCGACTCCTAACAAACAAAAAGGAAACAGAATGCCAATACATGGACTTACATCCGACTCCCAACAATAGCAAACGCTAACCAGCGAACACCAAAGAAAAAGGTTATCAGAACGAACCCCAACAAAGTAACCAAATATCCAGAATAAACTCCTGATATGTATAACTAGTCACCATAAATGAACCCCAAGGATGAACCCCAAGTGAATAACAATCGTCACAAGTGAACCCCGAGATGAACCCCAGTATGAACCCCAAATAATAACAGTCATTGCAAATGAACCCCGAAGATGAACCCCAATATGAATAACAATTAACACAAATGAACCCCGAAGATGAACCCCAAACGATAACAATCGCCATAAATGAACCCCGAGATGAACCCCAAGTGAATAACAATCATCACAAATGAACCCCGAAGAGGAACCCTAAGTGAACAACAATCGTCATAAATGAACCCCGAAGATGAACCCCAAATGAATAACAATCATCACAAATGAACCCCAAGTGAATAACACTCATCACAAATGAACCCCGAAATGAACCCCAAGTGAACCCCAAGTAGTAACAATCATCACAAATGAACCCCGAAGATGAACCCCAATATGAATAACAGTCATCGCAAATGAACCCCGAGATGAACCCCAATATGAATAACAATCAACACAAATGAACCCCAATATGAACCCCAAGTGAACCCCAAGTCAATACAGGTGAACCCCAATATGAACCCCGAATAATAACAGAAGAAATCCCCAAAGGTATGAACATACCACACACGCGCGCTGAACAAACGGGTACTCACACCCGAGAAATCAAATGCCAGAAACAAAGGCACGGTGCGGTAAACACAAGTTGAGAATAAGGGTGAACACACGCGAAAACACAGAAAAGGGTGAACAAACAGAGACTCAGAGAAAATGGTGAACACACACAAAACAAAGAAAATGGTGAGAGGAAACAGAGACTCAGAGAAAATGGTGAACACACAAAAACAAAGAAAATGGGTGAACATACGCAAAACAAATAAAAGGGTGCCCAGAGAGATTATTCTCAACCTCCTGCCTACGTATCTCATCTGGTATGAGAATCAGGGCGACGTAGTTCCCCTTACCAGGGGTAAAACACTCTCCTAACCAGAGACCAGGGAAACAACAAACTAATAGGGAGACTAGGGCTCGAGCCTAATAGTTGTAATGCAATCAATATCCCTAAGTTGAGGTCTCTAACAAGAATTAAACAAACATCACACACTATATCCATACAAGAGGCTCAAACAATGGGTGGGCTTTAGTCAAGAGGGGTCATATCAACCTCGCCAAACAAGCCAAACTGTAAGGGTGACCAAATGGGCTCTTAACCACTGACATTGAACGTCAGGGTGAGCAGATCAAAATGGTAATGAGGATGAGACCTCATGCTCTTAACCCTGGCCAGGGTGAGCTCATGACACAGAAAGCGTGGGGATCCAGAAAGTGGGATCCTTTTCCACTTGATAGACTCTGGACAAAAGATCTGGGGTACATGTTCAGAAGCATCAGCATGTAGTGCGAGCATACAGAACGACACACTGAATAACGGGGGATTATCTACTAATCCCTTTTATCCGTCAATTGCCTCGATTCTTGGAGGTCTTATCAAATAACACATGCCTCTCCTTGGAGGTCTTTGGGCACAATTTTAAACAAACACACACAGAGCCTCTGAAGGAGGACTTGCCAGCAAAATGCCTGCCAAAAAGGTGACAGGACTTCAGACTACATGGAGTAAGAAGCTAACTACCTGAGTGGTGTGTCAACCACAATCCAATGCTCAAGCAAGAACTAAAGCAAGCAAGCAACTAAGGTACCTGTACAAAGACTAAACAGTTAGTACTTCAGTCATAAAACCAGAAGACAAGCAGTGAAACCCTCTAACAGTTACACAATTCAATGCATAAGTGCCCTGGCACTCAAACAAGCTCATGAGCTCACCACATCAATTAAAACCCTACAAAACAGAAATAGGTCAGAACTCAATGCATCTGTATCTCACAAGGTGAGAACAAACCCAATCATCAATGATGAGTATCCACCTAAAACACAAGACAAAGTTAGTTTATGTATAAGACTCAAAATCTAACCAAATGACCAAACCAGGACCCATCCTTTTGCACATCACACATTAAAACACTCCCTCCAATGTCCTCAAAAGGACCAGCATCAAATCAATGATCAAGCATCTCAACATGCTTATGTAATGTAATGACCAAAAATATGCACAAAATGAACTTCCAATTTAGAAAATTCATATCAAATTAGAAATGCATGCAGTGACCTTGGGATTTTTTGTATAAGTTCCTTATGCCATGAATGTTCAATATGCAAAAGATCAAATCCAGAATGATGCAAATGCTATGTAAACAAAAATGCACCAATTCAATGTCAAAAATGTGACACAAATTGTCACATTTTTCTCTATGTGTCAAAAATGATGATAACATATGAGAAAAATTCTAAACCAGTGACCAAAAATTCATGTGATGTGTGAATGTCATGTATGCAAAAGATTGGATCAAAAAGCTCAAAATTGAGGATTTCACAATACATTGAATGCACTAGGTCAATTTGGCACAATGTTGATTCAAAAATTTCAACATAAAAATCTAGACATAAAAAATTCTTGAATTTAACACCATACAAAAGTAGACACAAATACAAAACTATGAAAAAAATTGGGACTCATTTGGAAATTTTTTGTATTTTTTATGAATTAAACAAAATGACCAAAGTAATTGAATTATGAAATGAAAATGGAGGGAAATGCAATATTTGAATAAACCAGGAAAAATCACGAGCCACACGATCTGGCGCGCTCCTAAGATCAACGCTCCTCATTTGAACTAATGAAACACAGCGTTTCATTAAACCAGTCAGCCTCCCCAGTCAGCAAACCATGCACGCGTGGCTTCAGTCAAACCCCTCTCATCCAATCATTCTTCCACGCTAGGCTCCACATGGCACACACGTCAGATAAACCCTAAGCACACACAGACGCCGGAGCTCCGCTCCGGTCGTCTTCTCCGACGAGACACACGGTGGCTCCCACGGCGGCGCCACCATAAATGTTTCCAGAATTTTACCAGACCACCACCATTCCACTCAGTTTTCCACGGAGGTTCCAAATATCACATTAGTTTCCCCTAATTCTTCCTAGATTTTGCAAATCGAAGAGAAAAAGTTTTGAGATCCAAACTTCCAGTCGCCATTAAATCCTTAATACTCACTCAATCTCAATTCTAAACATATATCCATAACCTACGCATCAAGATCTTCAATTCTATGGCCTAAAAACAGCAAAAGGAGAGAGTGAAATTTGAGTCACCTTGAATTGAAGCTTTCTGAAATCGCGATCTCACGAGCTCATCTGCTCCAGATCAATGGCTTTGCACTTCCTTTAAAGCTTTATGCAAAAAGAAACGGTTGAAGCCTCTTGAATACACCTCAATTTCCAAATCCGATTGCCATGAGAATGCACTTGAACTGCTCGAATTCTTGTGGAATTGCACCAAACAATGGATGATTCTTGCTCAGTGAAGCATGAGGATCAAGAATATGCAATGATCTTTGAGAGTTGTGTGCAAAAAATGCAGAATCGAAGAGAGAGAAATTGAGAGAATTTTCTTCAATTCTAGATCTGAAATGGTTGTTATGGCAGTTATGATTAGGGTTTCACTATTTATATTCCTTGCTAATAACACTGATAATCATATTAGCCATTTACTAATCATGATTAGTGAGATATCATGCCAATTGCAAAAATGCAAATTAAGCTCCCATGGCCATAATGCACGTGTTCATCCTCATGCTAGGGTCTTAATCCACTCAAGAGCAACCAATGGTCATGATTTGAAGATTATTTTGCTTACATCTCAAGCCAAGAATGAATGGTGAAGATTTGCTTCATTTTGAACATGTGTGAAACAATGAATATACAAGCCTCTTTCATGCATGACAAGGGCTCATTTTCACTCAAATATGGTCTATGAAGAATGCTGAAGTGAAGCCTTGCCTTGGTTCTTTGTAAATTTTGATTTATAACATGATATCATCCTTAGAACAAATGTGAAATAATGTGACTTTTGACCATAATTCCTTGAGGCTTAGCTTGCACAATTGAGTCAAATGATGTCACTTTGAGATGCCTTGAACATGAGAAGCACTTTGCAAAAAGAATGAACCAATTTGAAGCATTATATCAAAAGTTATGCCATTTTGAATTTCCATGCACACTTTGTGATCAAATGACCATAACTCCTCAACCATTCATCATATGGACATGAATTAGGACTTTTTGGAAAGGGAAGACAAATATCTACAACTTTCATGTTCACCAAAAATCCATTTGAAACTTCTTTGATATTGACAGGTCAAGTTGAAAGTGGACCAAAAACTTGCCAAATTTGGAAACCTTGAATTATAGGTCATTTTCCATATTTAGTAACTTTTGCCATGACCTTTGAATCTTCAAGATGGATGTTTAGAATGATGAATAGACCTTATTTGATCATGATTAAGGTGTCTCAACTCATTTCCCCACCTCATAGCCCTCAGTTGACTGCACAGTTGACTTTTGGTCCTCAGATGACCTTGAAATGTCTTGATGATGATAGAACCATGATGATGGTGATATATCCTTGCAGATAAGATGATGCTCAAGACCTTTGAAGAATCAAGAAACCCTAATTGGAGCCCATACCCTCAGATGGTTGATGACCAATTCATAGAGACCCTCAGGCTTGAATCACCTAACTTCTCCATCTTTGAAAAGACCTTGGAGGATGACCTCCTCATTTCATATGAGATGCAAAATGCAATGCCTAATGCCCTAAAACATGAAATGCAATGCCCCAAGCTAGTCTCAAGAAGAGGAGGGAAAATTTTGAGGTGTTACAGCTGCCCCTATTCAATCCACTGTGAACTTGTCGATATGAATAGCCTCGGCTTTTAGATGATCAGGGTGAAGAGTGGTTGAATACCAAGAACAAACGAACAATTTGCGCTCCACTGATGTAAGACCCCAATTTTGACTCTAAGATCCCTCATGGCATCATAACATTGAATTTGCATTACCTCAAGGATCTTTAGCATCTTGGTTCCCTTTGCCTTTGGGTGGGACTCCTTGTGATTGGTTTGAGATCACCAAGCATGCTTGAATTATACATAATTGTTTCTCTTACTTTTGTTTACTAACCAAAAGCACAAAAATGTGTCACTAACATATTTTGTTTGAAGCTTGAGTATCATCCAAGACACTTTGTGGGTTCTATTTAGATGATCAGTCAACACAAGGGAATGGCTTGAGATACTTCCAACAGGTTCAAATGGGGTCTATTCGTCACTCAAAACGTTAATCGTGAAGGAGCAAAAGTTTGTTCATGAACTGTCATGCTCGCTAGGCGAAGCCCACGTGTTTAAAAAAAAATAAAAAAAAATAACGAATAACGAAAAACGAGAAAGAAAAAAAACGAAAAAAAAAGAAAAAAAGAAAAAAAGAAAATAAATAAATAAATAAATAAATAAAATATAACAGAAAATTTTTGGACTTGGGCCTCTCTCATTTGAGCCCACAGGTCCACAAAAATCAGGTTATAAATTCAGAGTTTCAGTGAAACAAAATTTCGTTCTATTCCTATTATCCTGGCAAGAAAAAAGATAGTGAGAGAAGAGCTAACAGAGTTCAGAGCAACCTCCAGAGACTGAAGGGAACTCATCGATAAAGAATCAATTCCCTCTCTTATAAACCCTCAGATTGCTTTGCAAACCCAACCGGGCAATTCAATTTCATCCGATCTCTCCAGTCAGGTTTGCCTTATTCCCATTACTCTATGCTTTTAATTTGAATGCTCTGAATGTATGAGGTATTATGGGTGAATTTGATACCCTTTTGATGCATGTGTTTGACAAGAGATTTAGGCCTCCTACCATTGGTTTCTTTTTGTGAGTTTTTTGTGAATTTTAATGGCTGGATTCATGTGGTTACATTTTGATTTGGGGGCAACTCTTGATTACCCTATCATGTTTGCTCTAACCTGTTTTGTGTTTGTTATGGCATTGTTTTCTCCTAATTCCGTCATATTACTCTAACCTGTTTGTTGAGTTTTTGTGAGGGCTCACATACTCTTGCAGGGATATTTTGCTTGGTGTTCCATTTTATTTGTGGGATACCCTCTGGAGGTTCATTCTAATTACCTGTACTGATTGACTTTCTTTGATGGTGTTAGCTTGGAAGGATCTCTGGATTTTTTCTTGTTTCATTAATTTCTTTTGCTTCGGATTTTTATCCGCGTGGTACTTTATCTTTCCCGCATTTTATCACTTTTTGTCATGAGCTCACCCTGTCCAGGATTAAGAGCTATGAGGTCTTATCCTCATTACCCCTTTTGCATGATCGTTCCTAAAACCCCAAACAACTCATTGATTTTTCTTCTCCTAAGAACACGTTATCTCCTTCTACTACAGGCGAGTAAGTCTCCAAAGGTCGAGCATCCGGTAGATTGCGTAGTAACGTCGTTCACCCCAAAACACAACCCTTACCCCATAGGTGGTCGAACTACGTTTTGCTCTGATTTTCATCCCAGATGAGATACGTAGGCATAAGACGCGATGTCTTAGCGAGCACACTCCTCTTTAACCCATAGGTAGCCGAGCTACGAAGACTCTGATTCTCCTATTCAGATGAGATACGTATGCAGTGGATGCGACGTCCGTGCGAGTCATTTTCTTTTGACCCTTCTTTTAGTAAGTAGTACATTAGATAAACATACACGCTTTTCTCATCCCTTCAATCATGTTTGCACAAATAAATTTTCAGAAAAAACAATAACCTTTGCAACAAATGTGAAAAGGGCTCCCTAGGAGTACCTAGGATGCTTTGGGTGCCTAATACCTTCCCATTGCATAACCAACCCCCTTACCCAGATCTTTGACATTTTTACTAGTTTTTGATTCGATATAACTTTTAGGTTTTTGTTCGCTTTCTTACCATTCCTTTGGATAAAAAGAAGTGCGGTGGCGAATCGACTTGTATGATTTACCTTGGATTTAGTCAATATCTCTAATGGTAATGAATACCCCGCTACAGAAAAGTGGCGACTCTGCTGGGAAATGCGGATGATGATCCTAATGGGTTTTGCCTACTTTTCATATTTGTTGTATTGTATTTTATATATTTTTTTTGTGTGTGACATTTTTTTGTGCAATTTGGGATTACTGTATTGTATGTAATGATTGAATTGCTTGATATTAATTCCTTGTATGCTTGGTGATCTTTGTGAGATGAGTTCTATACCCGGACTCGAGTGCACTTAGGATAGGAGAATAGCGTAGTCTTGTCGACTTGTGTGGAGTTATTCCTTAGCAAGTTGACTTGCAAGTCCATTCACTTGGTGGAGGTTATGTTGGGATCAATAATGTCACACAAGTAGTTGTGGTTAGACATTACTCTTTCCAATATAGACCTTAGAAGCCAAGGACCTTAGTTTACCAAGCCCATCTTGGCCTATTTTTAGGATGTAGTGCAAAAATCATTCAAGTGTAAGATTTGATACGATTGTCACGCGATACTACACTCATAAGAGTCTCTCTTGAGAATATTTTTGGAATACGAGTAGTCGTTCCTCCGATAATATCCAAAAGATGGGGTGATGACTATGGGAACCTCTTGTAGAACATGTTTGGCAGGTTTAAACCTTAGTACACTTCCTTTGGGTGGTTCTTAACCTAAACTCCATGCTCGTAACTTGCAACAAACCCTTGATTCATGGTTGATCCGTTCAGGTATCCTTAATATCAATGGAACTTGGGTGTTGATAAGGTGTAAACCATAATCCACCAAAATGGATGGTTGATATTAAGGATAACATGATCCATCCATGACCTTTGTTTGGTGTGCTTTGCTTGATCCTTGAGTGTGATTGTTGCATTCATGCATTCATGCACCCATTTGCATTCATATCATCAAAATAATAAGAAAATTTTCAAGGAACTTAAGAGGTCTATTTGCAAAAGTTTTAGACATGAAAAGACAAAGAAGGAATACAAATAAGTACAGTTTCAGACAACCAGATTTAAAAGAGTTAAGGAATGTGACATCCTATGTATTAGATCCTTTGGGTTTCAAGGCTCGTTTTGGGAAGCTTCTTCCTCTTCTGACTACTCAGGTGGATGAAGGATTGGTGAGTGTATTGGTGCAGTTTTATGATCCCTTGTACCGTTGCTTCACGTTTCCGGATTTCCAACTTTTGCCTACACTTGAGGAGTATGCTTACCTTGTGGGTATACCTATTCTGGATCAGTTTCCGTTCAGTGGCTTGGAGAGTGTTCCTAATTCTCAAGAGATAGCTGACATGTTGCACATAGATGAATCTATTGTTGGTGCTCATATGACTACCAAAGGTGGAATTCAAGGTCTCCCTTCTGAGTTCCTCATTGCTCAAGCTACTATGTATGGGAAGGCCATGAGTGAGGACGCCTTTGAGGCCATATTTGTACTTCTCATCTATGGGCTAGTGTTATTCCCCAACATCGACAAGTTTGTGGATGTGAACGCTATTAGGATTTTCTCTACTCTTAATCCCGTTCCGACTCTGTTGGGCGATACCCACTTCTCTTTGCATATGAGGAATGCAAAGGGTGGTGGCGCCATTGTGTGTTGTTTGCCTCTGTTGTATAAGTGGTTTATTTCTCACTTACCTCAGACGGTCGCTTTCAAGGAGAACAAGGAATGTCTACAATGGTCCACGAGACTTATATCTCTCACTAATGATGATATCTCTTGGTATAACCGCGTGTATGATGGTGTGCAGATTATTGACTCTTGTGGTGAATTCTCCAATGTACCTCTTCTTGGTACATGTGATGGGATTAACTACAATCCTGTTTTGGCACGTCGGCAGCTTGGGTTCCCCCTAAAGGATAAACTCAATAACATTCTGTTAGAGGGTGTATTCTTTCAGGATGGTAAAGATCCCTAAGGTTTGAAAGCTAGGATGGTCCGCGCTTGGCGCAAGATCCATAGGAAAGGAAGGAAAGAGTTGGGTCCTAAGAATTGCATCGCTTTGGAGCCTTACACTGTTTAGGTTAGGAAGAGGGCGTCTGAGTATCTCATGCCTTACGAGTATCCGAGACCTACACCTATGATTATGGCTGGGCCTTCAACCCTCCCTAATCAAGGAGTAGAGGAGTTGAGAGACGAAGACCGTTCACGTGCCTGGATCCGTGAACGTGAAGAGTTGCTTCAGCAGATTAAGGAGAAGGATGCGTTGATTGAGTTTCTTGAGCATCAGGTTATTGATGACCCTGATGATGTATGGACTTCTCTACTTCCTTAGTCTTCTAAGTTCTGGAAGAGGAGGTATGATGTGGAGGCAGCCTACGAGAGGGAGGTGAAGAGGCTTCCTGCATCTTATCTTCCTGTGTCCCGAGCTTTGGATGATTGTTTCTAGGGATCCATAGGATGATTATTTTCCTTTTCTCTTGTATATGATTGACGATGCTGCACTTCTTTTCCCTGATATTATTTGATGAGATATTTCCATATGTGATAAAATGCTTAATATTTCCAGAATTTGCAAATAAAACTCTAAAGTTCCTTTGAAATAAAAAACAAATCATATGCACAAGCATTGCATGCATCATATGCATAAGCAGGTTTTGTTTCCGGTCCCTTGCCCTGTGGTCTAACTCTGTGGCCTTCATTTATTTTGAAGACAAGCTGACTCACCGGTACTACACTAGAGCCAACATTTCAAGACTGATGGATCACTTAGAGCAAGAGAACCGTGAACTCAGGGAGAAACGGCTCTCCTGGTTAGCCATTTGTCTTCCTTCTCTTATATAGATGCTGAGGTTGAAGTTGGAACTCCTTTCCAAGCGTTATCTATTGCTGAGTCTATTGAGAAGAGAACTCCTTCATTTGCTTCCTACAAAGATGCAAAGCTGGCCATTGAGCGTGGTGCAACCACTGGTTTAGGAAAAATGATTGAGTTAGAAGACAACGAGTCCCGGGCTGGCATAGGTTTTTCTTCTGGTACTTTCAACAAGCAAGGGATATTCAAGAGTGGAGGTTTCATCCACACTGGTCTAGATGAGGAGGCTGCTGCCGTTTTAGAAGAAGATACAAAGGATTCTGGCAACTTCATCATCCCTGGAGGGGTCTGCAACAATTGGATCGCTGTGGATATTCAAACAGTTGTCCATAAGTCAACGTAATAATCACTTTGTTTGAAAACCTTTCTCCCATGCCAAAAGGAGGAGTGATGACATTGTTGGCGCATAAGTACAATGATATTTTCATTCAATAAATTCATGTTAAATGTTTGTTTTTCCCATTTATTTTCCCTTTTTGTTTTTGCATGAAATTGGTGATCACATAAAACCCTAAAAAATAAAATAAAATCAATCTTGTCATCTGCATAATGATTTGCCTTGTTTGAATTCTAAATCTTTTCATATCCAAAATCATTATGCAGGTTGATTTCTAAACCCATTGAACATAATGACCCAACACCATCTCCCAATTTTGAATTCCCTGTATTTGAGGCAGAGGAAGATGATGTTGAAGAGATTCCTGATGAGATCACCCGGCTACTTGAGCATGAAGAGAAGATCTGAAATTCTAGTTATCAGACTTTAGATGTCACACGGGTTGTTATGACATCCAATTCTGCACAGACAAGAATTATGCAGAACTTAACAGTAAGTGCAGTAAATAACACAAGTAATTGTTTACCCAGTTCAGTCCAACATGACCTACATCTGGGGGCTACCAAGCCAGGGAGGAAATCCACTATCAGTAGTATTAATTCAAAGCTAAACTCACCCGTTTACAACTTGTCACTTAATCCCTACCCAATGCAATTTCAATCTTACTCTAAGATCAGAGTTCCTACTCACTCCCCCTCAATCACCTCAGTGATTACTACCTTTAATCAATATTAAAGACACTTTTGAAGTCACACTTCAAACAACTCTTGATTGTGCTTAACAGCTTTAATCAAGATACACAGCACTCACGCTTAAAAGCTTTGAGCGACACAACACTTACAACTCAATGAACACCCTATGCCAAAGCAATCATCAACGTGATAATGACTTGGCTTACAAGATATGTCTAATACACGACTCACAAAAATACAGCAGTGAAGTTTGATGGACACACTTAATCTTCACGCCTCAAAATCCCCGAAACTGAATGAAGGAACAACTTCCTTTTATATTGCAGTACCTGGGCTTGTGCACTTGTATTCCCTGAATTTAAGGTCACGCGAGTTCCCATAAATTCATATCTAGGTTACTAACAAATAGGCTATTTGTTAGGTTCATTAAATGTAGCTTGGTTGTTGATTTCCTTGTTTTTCTCTAAGCTGTTGAATCCCTGAAGAATAGCCTGAGAAAAAGCTGAAACAGAAAATTGAACAACCTACAATATAGCATATGCTGTCAGGAATGAATGTCACGACATTCAGCTTGACATCAAGGATCATATGCTGAGTCTGTTTTTCCAGAAAACAGACTGTACAATTTTGCTGACCTGTACATGATCACAAAGACCATATTATAGTAACAGCTTACATTAATAAATGTCAAAGTATCCAATTTGACATTTACACATTTGGCCTTAAGTTAGTTCTGTTATCCTCTTGAAGAACAAACTAAGAGACATACTGAAGTGTAGCAGAACACCACTCTGTCTATCATTCAGTATATACTGTCCATGATGAATGTCATAACATCCACTTTGACATTCATACAGTAGGCCTTATGCCAGGTCTGGTTCTTCCTTGATAACCAGACTGCAAATGAATACTGAGCTCTAACAGAACACCAACTGTTCTATTCCTCAGTATCTGCTGACAGGGATGAATGTCACAGCATCCAGTTTGACATTCAATAAATCCTGTATTAGCTAATCCTGCAGTAACTACTCAAGTGTGTCATGACATCAGTCAAGACATCAGAGTACAGTTAGATATTCTAACCTACAATGCAGTCACACATACACACCATGTCATGACATCAGTCAAGACATTAGAATCCAGCTAGTATTTTACCATATAATGCAGCCAATTAAACACCTACAAACTCCCCCTTTGGCAAATTTTTGGCTAAAACACTTTGATCCCCATAACAGAGTTCATAGCAGCGGAATCACACATCTAGCAGGAAATAAACCTAGCTAATACACTTATAGTGGCAGCACACTCACACACATGGAAGTTAAATAAAAACTTCACAAGGCAGCACACATACAGAAGTTAATTACACACTTCATCATACATCAGCTGCAGGGGAGGAATCTTCGAATCTGTCATGAACGTCTGTTTTCACAGACCAATCTGTTGTCTGGGGTATCACCTGTTACTCCCCCTTTTTGTCACAAATGTTGCCAAAGCCAACAACATAAACAGAAAAAAATAATGACAGACTTACATACTTGGTTTTACTTCACAGTTTCAACCAAGTTAGTACCCACTTGATCTTGCTTCACAACTTTGATCAAGTAATCACCCACTTTTGCTTTACTGTAGGTACAACCATATCAGACGCCATGACTTTGTTTCTGACATCCAGAACCACTCCTGCATGAACCGCGTCCTTGAATTCCTGCAGGTGCATAGGTCTTCTCACGTTAGGGTGTCTCCTTACCCTCTTGTTGCCACACTTGTTGCCAGTGGTCAAGCTATGATCTGTTGACCAATAAGAACATAGTTCCAATAAATACATTCCAAACATCAGTGATTGCTATAAGGTCTCAGAGAGACATATTCCCAGTTTGCCCCTTAAGTTTTCAAACTGAGTAGCATCCAGAGCCTTTGTAAATATGTCAGCCAGTTGAAGTTCAGTGGCTACATGTTCCAACATAATCACCTTGTCTTCCACCAGATCTCTGATGAAGTGGTGTCTAATGTCAATATGTTTGGTCCTGCTGTGTTGGATGGGATTCTTGGAGATATTTATGGCACTGAGATTATCACAGAACAATGTCATGACATTTTGAGTGACATTGTACTCAGTGAGCATCTGTTTCATCCAAACCAGTTGGGAACAGCTGCTTCCAGCAGCTATGTATTCAGCCTTTGCAGTGGACAGAGATACACAATTCTGCTTCTTGCTGAACTAAGATATGAGATTGTCTCCCAAGAAGAAACATCCTCCTGATGTGCTTTTTCTGTCATCAGCACTCCCAGCCCAGTCAGCATCACAGTACCCAGATAGGACAGGCTCAGACCCATGTGAGTACAACATTCCATAGTCACAAGTCCCATTGATGTACTTGAGAATCCTTTTGACTTGATTCAAGTGGCTCATCTTAGACTCTGCTTGGTATCTCGCACACACTCCAACTGCATAAGAGATGTTAGGTCTACTTGCAGTTAGATATAGTAGACTTCCTATCATGCTTCTATACAAGCATTGATCAACACTAGGCCCTCCATCATCTTTGGTTAACTTCAGATGAGTAGGAGCAGGAGTCCTTTTGTGCCTAGCATTATCCATACCAAACTTCTTAACGATGTTTTTGGCATACTTGCTTTGGGAGAGGAACATAAAGACCTCCATTTGGTTGACTTGCATTCTAAGAAAGTAGGTTAGTTCCCCAACCAGACTCATTTCAAACTCAGATTGCATCTGTTGAACAAACTGTGATACCATTTGTTCTGACATACCACCAAAGACTATATCATCCTCATAGATTTGAGCAATCATGATTTTGCCGTCTTCATCCTTCACGAACAAGGTTTTATCTATTCCACATTTTCTGTATCCATTTGAGGTCAGAAATTCGATCAACCTTTCATACCATGCTCTAGGTGCTTGTTTCAACCCATACAAGGCTTTCCTCAACTTGTATACATGCTTAGGTTGGTTAGGATCACAGAACCCTTTAGGTTATTCCACATAGACTTCTTCATTCAAGTAGCCATTCAAGAATGCACTCTTCACATCCATTTGGAATAGTTTAAACTTCAGAATGCATGCTACCCCTAACAACAATCTGATGGACTCAAGCCTAGCCACAGGAGCAAATGTCTCATCAAAATCAACCCATTCAACTTGAGTGTATCCTTGAGCTACTAGTCTTGCTTTATTCCTAGTAATTACTCCTTTCTCATCAGATTTGTTTTTGTAGATCCACTTGGTACCAATGATGTTGGTCCCTTCAGGTCTTGGAACTAGCTCCCATACTTCATTCCTTTTGAACTGCTCAAGTTCCTCTTGCACGGCATTGATCCAGTACTCGTCAGTCAGGGCTTCTTTCACATTCTTTGGTTTAACCTTGGATACAAAGCAGGAATTTGAGATTATTCCCCGTGATCTGGTAGTCACACCACTATTAGGATCCCCTATGATAAGATCCTTAGGGTGGTCTTTCTGAATTCTTATAGATGGCATTTTGGTGGTTGCATCTACTTCACATTCAGGAGGAGGTTCCTGTACTTCTTCAGACTTGACTGGAATGTCAGTTGAACTGTCAAGGAATGTTTCAACATCCTCTATGACATCGATCCCTTCCTCTTTATCATCCACAATAACATTTATGGATTCCATCAGGACATTGGTCCTGTAGTTGAACACTCTGTAGGCTCTGCTGTTAGTGGAGTATCCTAGAAATATACCTTCATCACTTTTGGGATCCAGTTTCCTTCTCTGTTCACGATCTGTGAGAATGTAGCATTTACTTCCAAAGATATGAAAGTACTTCACTGTGGGTTTTCTGCCTTTCCATATTTCATAGAGAGTGGAGGAGGTTCCTTTTCTCAAGGTGACTCTGTTGTGAACATAGCACGCGGTATTCATTGCTTCAGCCCAAAAGTGCATGGGGAGCTTCTTTGCATGAATCATTGCTCTGGCAGATGCTTGAATAGTTCTATTTTTTCTTTCAACTATCCCATTCTGCTGGGGAGTTATAGGGGAGGAGAACTCATGACTTATTCCTTCAGACGAGCAGAACTCATCAAACTTGGAATTCTTGAACTCCGTACCATGATCACTCCTAATCCGGACCACACAACTGTCCTTTTCCCTTTGAAGTCTGATGCACAGGTCTTTGAAGACATCAAATGTATCTGACTTCTCTCTGATGAAGCTTATCCACGTGTATCTGGAATGGCCATCAACCACCATGTAGGCATATCTCTTCCCTCCAAGGCTTTCAACCTGCATAGGTCCCATTAAGTCCATATGCAACAGTTCCAGAACTCTGGAAGTTGTAGGATGTCCCAGCTTCGGATGTGACATCTTGGTTTGCTTGCCCACCTGGCATTCTCCACAGACTCTTCCTTCATCAATAAGCAGCTTTGGGATCCCTCTGACTGCTTCCTTGGATATAATCTTCTTCATTCCCCGTAAGTGGAGATGTCCAAGTCGTCTATGCCACAGCTTCACCTCCTGTTCTTCCTTGGCTGAGGAGCATATTGTGGAAAAGTTAGAGACTTTAGGTTCCCACAGATAACAATTATCTTTGGACCTGGTTCCTCTCATAACTTCCTGATTGTCACCATTTGTCACAATGCACAACTCCTTAGTAAACTGAACATAGAATCCTTGATCACACAACTGGCTTATGCTGATGAGATTTGCAGTTAGTCCTCTTACTAACAGTACATTATTCAGTTTTGGAACTCCAGAGCAGTCCAGCTTGCCCACACCTTTTATTTTTCCTTTGGCACCATCACCAAAGGTCACATAGCTGGTAGTGTGAGGTTGAATATCCACCAGTAGATTTTCCATACCAGTCATATGTCTTGAGCATCCACTGTCAAAGTACCAGTCTTCTCTGGTAGAAGCCCTTAAAGCTGTGTGTGCTAACCTAGCATACCATTGTTGCTTCTTGCTGGGGACATAGCGCTTATATGTCTTCTGCTTAGGCCTGACATGCGAGGCTTGATTAGGGAAACCATGAATCCAGTAGCAGAAGGCTTTGATATGCCCAAGCCTACCACAGTGGTGACACCTCCACTCCTGGAATTTCCTCTTTTGATGATTATTCATCCTAGTTCCCCGATGTTGAGACATTGGCTTTGACTTCTGCTTGAACTTCTGAACTTTAGTCTTTGGGCATTTGTGTTCAGATGAGGATCTTTTCCCAAATCCTAGGCCAGATTTGGTTCCAGACTTCTGTCCCACCTTTAGAATTTCTTCCAAGGTGTCAGTTCCCTTGTTCATCATTCTGATGGATTTAGTCATCTGATTCAGCTTGGAGTTCAGCAAGGCTATCTCACAATTTAGACCCTCTATGGCTGTCAGATGCTTCTGTCTCTCATCTTCCAGTTCCTTGATGAGTTTCTTCTGCTTTTCTCCTTGTGCACGGACTTCTGCACCGGTGGTACACAGCTTCTTATAGGCTGCAGCAAGTTCATCAAAGGTCAGTTCATCTGCACTTGAGTCATCATCAGAGGCACAAACACTGGTTAGTGCAGTGACATGTTTGGCAGATTCTCCTTCAGATTCACTTTCAGAATCTCCTTCAGACCATGTGATAGTTAGCCCCTTCTTTTGCATCTTGAGATAAGTAGGGCATTCAGCTCTGACGTGTCCATACCCTTCACAACCATGACACTGGATTCCCTTGCCTTGGTTGAACTTTTCTTCAGAAGTTGATCTTTTCCTGATGTCAGACGGGATGTTCTTGACATTAGGTCTCCCTCTTTGATCAATCTTCTTCACGAACTTGTTGAACTGTCTCCCAAGCATGGCTAAAGCTTCTGATATACTTTCATCACTTTCAGTATATCCTGCTTCTGACTCCTCTTCAGCATTAGATACAAAAGCTATGCTTTTGTTCTTCTTTTCAGCATTCTCACACAAGCCCATTTCAAAGGTTTGGAGAGAACCAATGAGCTCATCCACCTTCATCTTGCAGATGTCCTGTGCCTCCTCTATTGCTGTGACCTTCATAGCAAATCTCTTAGGCAAGGACCTGAGAATCTTTCTTACAAGTTTCTCTTCAGCCATTTTCTCACCTAGTCCACCAGAGGTGTTTGCAATTTCAAGAATATTCATGTGAAAGTCATGAATAGTCTCATCCTCTTTCATCCTCAGATTTTCAAACTTGGTGGTCAGCATCTGCAGTTTGGACATCTTCACTTTGGAAGTACCTTCATGAGTTACCTTGAGGGTATCCCAAACTTCCTTAGCTAGTTCGCAGTGGTGTACCAGCCTGAAGATGTTCTTACTGATTCCATTGAACAATGCATTCAAGGCCTTGGAATTTCCAAGAGCTAATGCCTCTTGCTCCTTGTCCCACTCTTCTTCAGGAATCTGCACACTGACTCCATCTTCACCTGTCCTCATTGGATGTTCCCATCCTTTGTTGACAGCTCTCCAGACTTTGCTATCTAGAGACCTTAGGAAGGTTATCATACGAGGCTTCCAGTCATCATAATTAGAGCCATCCAACATGGGTGGTCTATTTGAGTGTCCTATATCCTTGTCCATGGTACTAGAAAGTAACTTCCCTAGATCTCACCCAGAAATTCACAGGCAGGGTGCCTGCTCTGATGCCAATTGAAATTCTAGTTATCAGACTTTAGATGTCACACGGGTTGTTATGACATCCAATTCTGCACAGACAAGAATTATGCAGAACTTAACAGTAAGTGCAGTAAATAACACAAGTAATTGTTTACCCAGTTCAGTCCAACATGACCTACATCTGGGGGCTACCAAGCCAGGGAGGAAATCCACTATCAGTAGTATTAATTCAAAGCTAAACTCACCCGTTTACAACTTGTCACTTAATCCCTACCCAATGCAATTTCAATCTTACTCTAAGATCAGAGTTCCTACTCACTCCCCCTCAATCACCTCAGTGATTACTACCTTTAATCAATATTAAAGACACTTTTGAAGTCACACTTCAAACAACTCTTGATTGTGCTTAACAGCTTTAATCAAGATACACAGCACTCACACTTAAAAGCTTTGAGCGACACAACACTTACAACTCAATGAACACCCTATGCCAAAGCAATCATCAACGTGATAATGACTTGGCTTACAAGATATGTCTAATACACGACTCACAAAAATACAACAGTGAAGTTTGATGGACACACTTAATCTTCACGCCTCAAAATCCCTGAAACTGAATGAAGGAACGACTTCCTTTTATATTGCAGTACCTGGGCTTGTGCACTTGTATTCCCTGAATTTAAGGTCACGCGAGTTCCCATAAATTCAATATCTAGGTTACTAACAAATAGGCTATTTGTTAGGTTCATTAAATGTAGCTTGGTTGTTGATTTCCTTGTTTTTCTCTAAGCTGTTGAATCCTTGAAGAATAGCCTGAGAAAAAGCTGAAACAGAAAACTGAACAACCTACAATATAGCATATGCTGTCAGGAATGAATGTCACGACATTCAGCTTGACATCAAGGATCATATGCTGAGTCTGTTTTTCCAGAAAACAGACTGTACAATTTTGCTGACCTGTACATGATCACAAAGACCATATTATAGTAACAGCTTACATTAATAAATGTCAAAGTATCCAATTTGACATTTACACATTTGGCCTTAAGTTAGTTCTGTTATCCTCTTGAAGAACAAACTAAGAGACATACTGAAGTGTAGCAGAACACCACTCTGTCTATCATTCAGTATATACTGTCCATGATGAATGTCATAACATCCACTTTGACATTCATACAGTAGGCCTTATGCCAGGTCTGGTTCTTCCTTGATAACCAGACTGCAAATGAATACTGAGCTCTAACAGAACACCAACTGTTCTATTCCTCAGTATCTGCTGACAGGGATGAATGTCACAGCATCCAGTTTGACATTCAATAAATCCTGTATTAGCTAATCCTGCAGTAACTACTCAAGTGTGTCATGACATCAGTCAAGACATCAGAGTACAGTTAGATATTCTAACCTACAATGCAGTCACACATACACACCATGTCATGACATCAGTCAAGACATTAGAATCCAGCTAGTGTTTTACCATATAATGCAGCCAATTAAACACCTACAAGATCATTCAACCGCATCTTGAGAATCTGGAAACAGTCAACTTGGGGTCTGAAGATTGTGTGCGAGAGGTAAAGATTGGGGCACTTCTGGAAGAATCTGTTAAGAAGGGGTTGATTAAGTTGCTACGAGAATATGTCGACGTCTTTGCTTGGTCGTATGAAGACATGCATGGTCTAGATACTGATATTGTGCAACATTTCCTACCTCTAAAGCCTGAGTGCATGCCTGTAAAGCAGAAGCTCAGAAGAACTCATCCTGATATGGCAGTGAAGATCAAAGAGGAAGTTCAGAAGCAAATTGATGCGGGGTTCCTGGTGACTTCTATATATCCTCAATGGGTGGCCAATATTGTGCCCGTGCCTAAGAAAGATGGAAAAGTCCGAATGTGTGTGGACTATAGAGACTTGAATAAAGCTAGTCCGAAAGATGATTTCCCTCTACCACATATTGATATGTTGGTAGATAATACAGCTAAATTCAAAGTCTTCTCGTTTATGGATGGATTTTCCGAATATAATCAGATTAAAATGGCACCCGAGGATATGGAGAAGACAACATTCATCACACCTTGGGGAACATTCTGTTATCGAGTGATGCCCTTCGGTTTGAAGAACGCCGGAGCCACGTATCAACGAGCTATGACCACCTTGTTTCATGATATGATGCACAAGGAGATCGAGGTATACGTTAACGATATGATTGCTAAGTCAAGATCGGAGGCTGTACTCCCTGTAGAGGGGGAGATCCCATCAATGAGAGTCTTGATGGAGGCCAAGTTGACTGATGCTGAATGGGTTCAGAGTCGTTATGACCAGCTGAATTTGATTGAAGAAAAGAGATTGACGACTATGTGCCATGGTCAGTTATATCAACAAAGAATGAAGAAAGCTTTTGATAAGAAGGTCAAGCCTCGTGTGTTCCGAGAAGGTGACCTCGTGCTCAAGAAAGTTTTGTCTTTCGCGCCCGATTCCAGGGGCAAGTTGACTCCAAACTATGAGGGTCCGTATGTTGTTAAGAGAGCCTTTTCAGGCGGCGCTTTGATACTTACAACTATGGATGGGGAGGATTTCACTCGTCCTGTGAATTCATATGCAGTCAAGAAATACTTCGCCTAAAAAAATTAAAAAAACTGAATAGCTCGCTAAGTTGAAAACCCGAAAGGGCGGCTTAGGCAAAAATGAGCATCTCGGTGGATTGAAAACCCGAAAGGGCGATCCAGGAAAAAGTTAGAGACACAAAAAATATATGTATTCCGCTAGATTGAGTACCTCATCCTGGGGCAATCTAGGCAAAAATTAGGGATTTGGCAAGTAACTGCATCCTGACAAGACCTTGTTCTACAACTGTTGTCCGTCAGGGATTCTTGCTCATTATCAACCAAAGCTTCAAATGCATCGGATCCAGAATTGGTGGAGAAATGGTCATTATGTTCAATGTATCCCTTTTCCAATATATATCACCAATTTCAAATTTGTAAAGATCTATGGAGCCTTTCCATTCGCAGACTACCATTCTATCAAATAAATTTGAGCCTTTTATCTAATTATTAGCACTCTTATCTGTTTCTATTCAACAAATGTTTTGCATGTTTCGATTAAGAAAATATCATTGTTTTAAACGATCGAAATTTTTATAATTTGTTTTTAAACAAAGTGAACATTCACAATGAGGAAAGGATACTTAGGAGATCCTCAGTGCTCTCCCAAGGGTGGTACGATCCCCAACAGGGTAAGATTTTTGTCCATATTCCTGGCATGACTGTATCTCCTCCCTCCGGAACCCCTTGTGGTTTATCCTACCAAGTGGATTGCTTGTTGAGAGTCACCTCTCTTCCCTTCAGTAGAGTAGCAATCTTTCTTCCTCAGCAGCTTGGATCTCTTTGGGCAAGAGCGATATTTGGTGGTTGATCCCTATAAATCCTTTATCTCCTCGGATAGATTCCCCAGTAGAGTTGTTGGTGTGGTAGACCTTGTCTGTGATAACTCTCATCCCCAGCTGGAATGATTGATGATTCATCCCCCGCAGAGTTCTTTGCTTCCTGGTATCTCTGATCCCTAGCAGATTGGATACTCTCCGGTGAACTTGGCTTTCTGTCTTGAGATGTAGTACCGGGTGGTTGATTCCTGGATCTGGTTGTGTTAAATATGTCTGTTTGTCAACATACATCATACATAAACCACGCGCATACATGCATAATTATAACATTCAGATATTCATGTTGTATTCTTTGCCATATATCGTTGTTTGCTGTCTCCTGCTATTTGGTGATATACTTCCCCAAGCAGACGTATGTGTCTGATCTCTCCATATAGAGTCAGCTCCATAAGCAGAAAGCGTCTATCCTTTCTTCCATATTCCCCATCGGGTTATATCCTCGTGGATGTTGATTATTTTTGTTCCTTCCCGACACACATATTGGGATGGTTTTCCCCATTGAGTTATATCCTCACCGGGACAAGTCTTGATTTGGTGTGCCTATCTAGTTTGATCCTAGATCGGTCTCTTGAGACTTTTTTCCTGTTTCCCCGTGGTAAATGAATAATTGCTCAATAATTAGTAATCATTATCCCCGACGGAGTCTGCGGTTCTCTACCCTCATACCGGTAGTTGTAAACCCTATTTCTTCCCTTTTTGCAGAGTAACTATTTTTGCTCATCTTTAATTGGTGACAGTTATCTTCATCCAATATTCAGTGATGATATCCCCTCATCTGCTTGGATAATTGCCCTGATTATGCAATTTATCCCCAACGGGTCATCTCTCGTCTACCTTGTTGTTGTTGGTAACAATTGTTTCTCCCCTGAATTGGTCATCATTATATACCTAGTTTCGGTATCCCGATGCCTTTTCTTTTCGGCCGATTTATCCTTTATTAACCCAGTAACCGATTGTGGATAATCGTCCATGCGAGTATATTATCTACGTTCTGACGGTAATAGATAGTATATCTCATGCACTCTCGGGTCTGAAGCCTTTTGTTCTTCCCCAGTTGAGTAAGATTCGTATCCCCTTTGTGGAGTCGAATGTCCATCCTGTAATCGAGTTTGCTTTTAGCCCTCTTTTGGATGATGAGTGTTTTAGGAATATTCCCCAATTCACGCCTTGGTTGGTCACCTATTATATGCCCAGTAACCGGTATCCCTGGTGTTCCTTCCTCTCTGCTCCCTATTATGACTTTTTGTCCCCTGTGGAGTCAGAATCCCGAGTTGAAGTATACCTTTTAGGTTTTCCTCAGACGTTTTGAAGTTTTGATATCTCTCACCCTTATGCCGGTCTTGGATATTCATCTCTTCCTGAGCATGTTGTATCTCTCACCCTCATACCTGGCGTTCAGATCACATGTCTCCTTGAGCTTATTACCCAGTAACCGGTAATACCTTGTCCCGCTGCTTCCCCAGGGGAGTCTTTTTAGACATCCCCAGCGAAGTCCCTTAGTGGATTGTTTTCATCCGGATTTTATCCGAAGTATCCGTTGTGGATAGTTTTTGCTGTATTGGCATATTCCCCAATACATACATCTTCGAGTCAGCTCGAGTCTTTCCATTGGATCTTTTCCCTTTGGAGTTCTGTTCCCCACGCTTTGAGTCGTGACCTGCTCGCGCATTTTTATCCCTTTTCTATCCCCAGGAGAGTCCCCAGGGTCTTGGTCCCATGGAGTGAATTGCTCATATGGATTATCAGTGGCTTCTGATTTCTTTGCTTTTGTGGACACATATCTCCACAGAGTGCTACCATTTTTTATACCTACATTTGCATCATGAGGTCTCTTAGGGACCAAAATTCGTCTCTTTGTTATTATTTAAGCCCATTCTACCCCGTCGAGACGAAGATTTTAACCTTCACTTCTCTGGCTAGAATGACCTTAAATAGGGGCATCTGTAAGACCCCAATTTTGACCCTAAGATCCCTCATGGAATCATAACATTGCATTTGCATTGCCTCAAGGATCTTTAGCATCTTGGTTCCCCTTGCCTTTGGGTGGGACTCCTTGTGATTGGTTTGAGATCACCAAGCATGCTTGAATTATACATCATTGTTTCTCTTACTGTTGTTGACTAACCAAAAACACAAAAATGTGTCACTAACATCTTTTATTTGAAGCTTGAGTATCATCCAAGACACTTTGTGGGTTCTATTTAGATGATCAGTCAACACAAGGGAATGGCTTGAGATACTTCCAACAAGTTCAAATGGGGTCTATTCGTCAGTCAAAACGTTAATCGTGAAGGAGGAAAAGTTTGTTCATGAACTGTCATGCTCGCTAGGCGAAGCCCACGTGTTTAAAAAAAAAAAGAAAAAAAAGAAAAAAAAAAGAAAAAAAAAGAAAAGAAAAAAAGATCAAAATAAAAAAGAAAAAAATAAAGAAAAATAAATAATAAATAAATAAATAAATAAATAAATAAAATATAACAGAAAATTTTTGGACTTGGGCCTCTCTCATTTGAGCCCACAGGTCCACAAAAATCAGGTTATAAATTCAGAGTTTCAGTAAAACAAAATTTCATTCTATTCCTATTACCCTGGCAAGGAAAAAGATAGTGAGAGAAGAGCTAACAGAGTTCAGAGCAACCTCCAGAGACTGAAGGGAAATCATCGGCAAAGAACCAATTCCCTCTCATATAAACCCTCAGATTGCTTTACAAGCCCAACCGGGCAATTCAATTTCATCTGATCTCTCCAGTCAGGTTTGCCTTATTCCCATTACTCTATGCTTTTAATTTGAATGCTCTGAATGTATGAGGTATTATGGGTGAATTTGATACCCTTTTGATGCATGTGTTTGACAAGTGGTTTAGGCCTTCTACCCTTGGTTGCTTTTTGTGAGCTTTTTGTGAATTTTAATGGCATGATTCATGTGGTTACATTTTGATTTTGGGGCAACTCTTGATTACCCTATCCTGTTTGCTCTAACCTGTTTTGTGTTTGTTATGGCATTGTTTTCTCCTAATTCTGTCATATTACTCTAACATGTTTGTTGAGTTTTTGTGAGGGCTCACATACTCTTGCAGGGATATTTTGCTTGGTGTTCCACTTTATTTGTGGGATACCCTCTGGAGGTTCATTCTGATTACCTGTACTGATTGACTTTCTTTGATGGTGTTAGCTTGGAAGGATCTCTGGGTTTTTTCTTGTTTCGTTAATTGCTGTTGCTTTGGATTTTTATCCGCGTGGTACTTTATCTTTCCCGCGATTTACCATTTTTTGTCATGAGCTCACCCTGTCCAGAGTTAAGAGCTATGAGGTCTTCTCCTCTGTACCCCTTTTGCATGAGCATTCCTAAAACCCCAAACAACTCATTGATTTATCTTCTCCTAAGAACACGGTATCTCCTTCTACTACAGGCGAGTAAGTCTACAAAGGTCGAGCATCCGGTAGATTGCATAGTAACGTCGTTCACCCCAAAACACAACCCTTACCCCATAGGTGGTCGAACTACGTTTTGCTCTGATTTTCATCCCAGATGAGATACGTAGGCATAAGACGCGATGTCTTAGCGAGCACACTCCTCTTTAACCCATAGGTAGCCGAGCTACGAAGACTCTGATTCTCCTATTCAAATGAGATACATATGCAGTGGATGCGACGTCCGTGCGAGTCATTTTCTTTTGACCCTTCTTTTAGTAAGTAGTACATTAGATAAACATACACACTTTTCTCATCCCTTCAATCATGTTTGCATAAATAAATTTTAAAAAAAAACAATAACCTTTGCAACAAATGTGAAAAGGGCTCCCTAGGAGTACCTAGGATGCTTTGGGTGCCTAATACCTTCCCATTGCATAACCAACCCCCTTACCCAGATCTCTGACATTTTTACTAGTTTTTGATTCGATAAAACTTTTAGGTTTTTGTTTGCTTTCTAACCATTCCTTTGGATAAATAGAAGTGCGGTGGCGACTCGACTTGTATGATTTACCTTGGATTTAGTCAATATCGCTACAACTGGGAATTATTATTATTTATTTTTTTTGCTTTTCTTGAACCCCAAAACAAATATTTTTCTTGGACCCCTACACAAATATTTTCTTTCGTGCGGATGATCCCTAATCACCGTATTTGAACCCCGACAACTTCATGTCACTCCTGCTGCCAAACAATGAACCCCGTTCTCCATTTGAACCCCAGTCGCCTGACGATAAATCTCGATCGTCATTGTGAACCCCATTCTCCAGAAGGCACCCTGTGTCTCCTTTTCTCCATTTGAACCCCGTTCTCCATTCTCCTGTGATAATTCCGTTGGCAACGTCGGAAATAACACCAACCACCACTCTGATGGCGACATACCAGAGAGCACACCTTCACAAAAGGAAGGTAACATGTGCATTTCTTCCCTTGAAGACACCCATACTGACTTCTGTTGGCCTTAGCCAAAATCTAAGGTGACACATGATCAGAAGACAATCCTGAGAACCTCATCCCGGATACAATCTTCAATTCCCATCTCCATCTCTAGCTGAACCCCGTTCTCCAGAAAATGTCTAGCACTTCCTTTTCTCCTGGTGGACCCCAATCTTCGCGCTGATCGCGTAACATTCTCCAATCTTCATTTCCATCTCCGCACGACGGAATCTCTTCCTCCAATATCGCGCTACTGGGGAATACTGTTGATCCAAAATCACGATGCCAAACTCCTCAGAGTAATATCTTCACCAGCCAGCTAAACAGGCTCTCAAACGGTAACCACGACTCGAGACTAGCTTATGCTTGCAATGCTGATGCATGAGTTTTACAGCGTAATGCTCCATAACCATGGAAATGCTACGCAATTAGTTATGCAATATGCTATGCTTCTCTAAATGATGAATGCATAAAAAGTATCCCCCTCAGGGGACGGCACGAGCAACTCTGTTGAGGAACTCGATATCGCTCCAATCTCCAACCCTGCTTGGGATATCACTGATACCGAGAAAAGAGTAACCCTCACGGGGGATGACCTCTACTGAACTCAATCTGCTTGGCGACTTCATTGGGGGAAAACTACCAACGCACACCCCTGCCGGGGAACAGCAACCTTCAGGCCTGGCTGCTGAGGAAACACCGACCTCGAACTCGCTGGGGAGATACGGAATATTTGACACGGAACACGCGTCGACTCGTCGAACACCGGTATTCACCATCTAACCACAGTGTCAATTTTCCACTTTTGAGAGCTCCCAAATTCATCCGGTCTTTTCCGATTCATCACCTTGTACTCTCGACTTCTACCTACTTCAAGAACATCAACCTCCTTAGATTCGTGTCAACTCTCCAGTCTTCAGACTTTGAAGAGTCTTCTTGATTAACCCCCTAGGATCGTCGCAATTCTTTCGCCGTCTCTACACCATTCTTCAATTCCTCGTCCCTGATTGGACCTCAAAGGAATCTTTTGTCAAAAAGAAACACTTCGCACCACCACCTGCAAGTGAGTGAAAATAACCAACAACACCTGCAAAAGAGATCATTAGATAAAACGTGCCCCAGGCGCGCCAAAATTTCAACACCCAGGTCACTCTACCTTCCGAATAAGATTTCAAGTTTCAATCCTCTAAACATGCATTGGAAGAGACCCCTACATCTCAAAATGCAAAGATTCTTATCAAAATAAACGGATGTTCTTGCAATCAAAGCAATAATGAAAACAAAAACAAAATTATTTGACTGAATATGCATTTTATTGATTGAAAAAGGTGGCCCGTAACCGAGCAGTACACAGGAAGCAATCCCTGAAAAGAGGTAATTGCGCACAAAAGGAAAATCTATCCTAATGGCAATGTGAACCCGTGATCTCATTGAGTTCCAACCCGGTTACAACCCATATGTCCTCAAGACTCTCCGTGCTTTCTGCCTTCCGAAACAAGACGCTTCCGACCGATCTCCGCTTTCAGATTATCCAGGTGTCACAACCAAAGTACAAACGACCATGCTAGACGCAGTTGTTCATTTCACTCCCTCTTTTGCCTGGACCTCCCTTTCGGGTTTTCAGTCCACCGGGATACCCCTTTTTGCCCAAGCCGCCCTTGTGGGGTTTTCGACTTGTCGGGTGTACACTTTTCTTTTTATCCCTAATTTTTGCCCGAACCTTTTTCATTTTCATTTTTTTTTGTTCGCCGGGATGCCCATTTTTTCCTGGACTATTTTATTCTTTTCGTCCAGCGGGTCTCTTATACGAAGTATTTTTAACTGCATCCGCATTCACAGGGGATGGAAAATCCTCACCATCCATGATCGTCAACAACAAGGCTCCGCCAGAGAAAACCTTCTTGACCACGAATGGACCTTCATAATTGGGTGTCCACTTGCCCCGACGATCGTTCTGAGGAGGGAGGATCCTTTTCAACACCGTATCTCCCACATGGTACACACGAGGTCGCACCCTTCGGTCAAAAGCACGCTTCATTCGCTGCTGGTACAACTACCCATGATAAATGGCCGCCAGCCTCTTTTCCTCAATCAGGCTCAACTCTTCATACAAAGTCCTTACCCATTCAGCCTCTTCCAATTTCACATCCATTAGGACTCTCAATGACGGAATCTGGACCTCAACTGGTAGCACAGCTTCCATCCCATACACGAGCGAGAAAGGCGTTGCCCCAGTAGATGTACGCATTGAGGTTTGATACCCGTGCAATGCAAACGGCAACATCTCGTGCCAATTCTTATAGGTCACGACCATTTTCTGCACAATCTTCTTAATATTCTTATTAGCCGCCTCGACCGCCCCATTCATCTTTGGACGATAAGGAGAAGAATTGTGGTGCTCGATCTTGAACTCCCGACACAGTTCTACCATCATCTTGTTATTGAGATTAGAACCATTATCAGTGATGATTCTTTCGGGAACCCCATATCTGCAAATGATGTCTCTTTTCAGGAACCTTGCCACGACCTGTTTCGTCACGTTTGCATAAGACGCCGCTTCCACCCACTTGGTGAAGTAATCAATATCCACTAATACGAACAGGTGCCCATTCGAAGCTGTAGGCTCGATCTTTCCGATCATATCAATGCCCCACATAGCAAACGGCCACGGAGATGACATCAAACTCAACGGATTTGGAGGCATGTGCACCTTGTCAGCATAAATCTGGGATTTATGACATTTCCGCACGAAGTTGAAACACTGAGCCTCCATTGTCATCCAGTAATATCCAGCCCTTAACAACTTTTTCACCATCGCATTCCCGCTGGCGTGGGTACCAAACGATCCCTTGCGCACCTCTTTCATCAATTGGCTTGCTTCTCTGTCATCGACACATCTGAGCAAAACCCAATCAAAATTCCTCTTGTACAAAACCCCATCTTTATTCAGATAGAATGCCATGGCCAACCTCCTCAGAGTCTTTCGGTCCTTCTTAGACGCTCCCTCGGGATACTCTTGGGTCTCCAGATAGCGTTTGATGTCATAATACCACGGCTTTTCATCATCAGGCACTGTTTCTACAACAAATACATAAGCCGGTCTATCCAGCCGTCCCACCTCAACACTAGGAACTTGATTCCACCACTGCACTTTAATCAAAGCGGCCAGAGTAGCCAAAGCATCTGCTAAAGGATTTTCTTCCCTCGGCACATGGTGTAATTCCACCTTGGTGAAGAACGTCAACAATCTCCTCGTATAATCCCGATATGGAATTAAGTGGGATTGATGCGTATACCATTTCCCGTTAACCTGGTTCACAACCAAAGCCGAATCCCCATAAATAACAAGGTTCTTGATTCGCAAATCAATCGCCTCTTCGACACCCAAGATACAAGCTTCGTATTCAGCCACATTGTTGGTGCATTCAAATGTTAACCGGGCAGCAAAAGGAATGTGGGATCCCTTCGGCGTAACCAAAACAGCACCAACCCCGCTACCATACACATTAACGGCCCCATTAAACATCAGAATCCATTCGAACTCAGGGTCAGGCCCCTCCTCCGGGATAGGTTCCTCACAATCTTTCGACTTGAGAAACATGATGTCCTCATCAGGAAACTCAAATTTCATCGGTTGATAATCCTCAATGGGTTACTGAGCGAGGTAATCAGACAATACACTCCCCTTTATTGCTTTTTGAGAAGTGTACTGGATATCGTATTTAAAGCGGTGTATTCATCACTTTATGATTTATTGACTAAATCGAAAGCAAAGCATACAAAGATAGAGTCGCCACCGCACTTCTATTTATCCAAAGGAATGGCTAGAAAGCGAACAAAAGCCTAAGAAGTTTTACAAAGAAAATTAATAAAAGAGGTACAGAGATCTGGTTAAGGGGGTAATTATGCAAAGGGAAGGTGTTAGGCACCCAATGCATCCTAGGTACTCCTAGGGAACCCTTTTCACAACTTGTTGTAAAAAGATATTGTTTATGAAAATATTTATTGTGCAAACATTGATTGGGAGGATGAGAAAAGAATATACAAATTTTTATTATTTTTGTGTTTGGATGGAAAGATCCATTGCCTACGTACCTTTACAGGATCAAAATCTCGTAGTTCGGCTAAAAGATTTCCAAAATGTAAGTGGATTAATTTTAAACAAAAGCACTAAGGTCTTTCATTATCCAAGGGAGAAAACTCAACCTATACAACCACAAGTCCACCATGTGAGAACAACTTCAACTTGCTAGTGAGGGACCATGCCCTATAATAAGCAAGGAAGTCTTACAATTCAATCACTAAGGACAAAAGGTGAGATTCACATCAACCACTAAGATAATTGATATCTATGGCTCATGTATGAAAACTTATCAAGAATGGACAAAGCCACAAAAACAATTGAGTGAGTGGAATTAACCATTTAGGATTATTCACAAAATGAAGTCGAAGTATGATTAGAATTCAATTCAGAAGAAGTGTTGTGAAAATGAAGTTTGAAAATCAAAGGCTTAAGGCCTAGGTTTCTAATTTGAAAACAGATGAAAATGTTTGCACAAAGTTTTCTGGTTTGGGTTAACATGCAAATGGAGGTTGTAAGGAAACAAAAGGTGGGGATGAGGAGTAACACTTCTTAGGAGTTCACCTCTTGAGATCATATGTAGATGATCCAAGTGATTCCTTTGGAATAGGCAACAAGCACAAAGCAAATGAGCAAGGTTCAAAAAGAAATAAAGGTGGAAACAGATGGCCAATAAGTGGTCTTATATCCGACTCCACAACAAGAAACAAAATAGGAAGCAAGTTGCAAATCAATGGTCTTATACCTGACTCCACAAAATGATCACATGAAACAGATAGCCAATAAATGGTCTTACATCTGACTCCTCACAAGACAAAAATAAAATAGGAAATGGAGTGCCAATCAATGGTCTTATGCTAGCCTCACAAAGCAAAGAAAACAAATGCAATAAGCAAGAGAAAGCAAGTTGCCAATAAATGGTCTTACACTCGACTCCTAGGAAATGGAATGCCAATCAATGGTCTTAGTTCCAACTCCTACAAGATCACAGGAAACAAATGCAGATAGTTGGACTTACAATTGACTCCTCAATGGACAAAACAAAATGTCACAAAGTATGAACAATGATCATGAAATGATATACAATTAATGCTTAAAGATGAAAACAATGCACAGAGGCACACACAAACAATTATGCACAGACGGACATACAAGCAAACAAACAGTCAATTATCACACACTATACACAATCAATAGGCTCAAGCAAGGTTGGGCTTTAGTCAAGGGGTCATATCAACCTCGACAAACAAGCCGGTTCTGTTAGGGGTGTTTTGAGCTCTTAACCCTAACATTGAGAGTTAGGGTGAAGCAGATGAAATGGAGATGAGGGTTATGCCTCATAGCTCTTAACCCGGGCCGGGGTGAGCTTGAATCGAAGAATGTGTGGGAGTCCAGAATGAGGAACTCTATTCCACAATGACTGACTCTATATACAAGATCTTGGCTTTTTATTCAAATTGCATCAACACGTGGTGTGAGCAAGATGAAAGACACAACTGAATAGCAGAGGATGGATTGCACATCCCTTTTATCTGCCAATTGCCTCTTAAGAGGACTTAACCTGCTTGGCACAAATATAAACAAACAAGAACATGGCCTCTTAAGGAGGGCTTCAGACAGGTGCCTGCCAAAATAACATGACAGGTCTTTCAGACTACATGGAGATCAAGGAAAATACCTAAGTGGTATGCCAACCACAAGCAAAGCAAAGCAACTCAAATAATGAGTTAAAGCGGATAAAGTACCTGTAAGAAAAGCTAAACCAGTCAATATTTACATTCAGACAACTCAAACAATCAACAACAGTCAGACAACCAATATACAGGCTACAATGGTGCAAGGCATAAGATGCAAGCAAACTAAATTGATTCACCATCCAAAAGACCTACAAAACAGCAAGGTTAGTCAACAAAAGTAGCTTGTATCTCAGGTGATGAGATCATATCAACCAATGTGGCTTATTGCTTGAAAACCTGAAATGCACAGCTCAAATGTGAGTCCAAACCCCTAGGTCAAAGCCTAGGGTCAAAGATGAAGAAAAAATTCAAAACAACAGCTAAACTTCAACATGAATCATCTCTAGTCAATCATAAACATGTCCTAAAAAGGACCAAGTCAAAATCATCAAGCAATATCATTTCATGTGCAAGAAAAGGCAAAGGCAAATTCAAAGCTCACAAATGATCATTGAGAATCAAAATTCCATATCAAAATAGAAATGACTCAAACAATTCTGGAAATTTTTATGTGCATACAACATGTCCAATAGAATACACATACCAAAAATCATAAACAGAGGAGCTCATTTGATATGGATATGAAAATGCACAAGTATGAGACCAAGAATGTGACACCAAATGTTGCACAACAATGTCCATGTGTCTAAAACAAAGATGAAAAATGGTAAAAATGCACAATCAAGCCTCAAGCATCCATATACATGTTAAGAATCATCATGCAAAATTTCATTGCATTTGGATCAATATCAAGCATTTCACAATAGGAAGAATGGAGCAAGGTCACAAATGCACACATGTTCAATCATACTAACACAATTCAACATCCAGCCATGCACAATTCCAGAAATTTGCATCAAAAAAATAGAAGACAATTCAAGGATCATATAGCAAAAAACCTGGAATTATTTGGATCATTTTTCAATTTGATATGATTTTTCAAAGCTAACAAAAAAAATTTGAATTAAAATGAACAAGTACATGGAAACATGGAGGGAAAGTGAAGAATGAGAATTAATTTGAAAATATGCAGCATGCTGGAATCGAAGCGTGTGCGCGCCTGAACCAGACAAAACCCTAGTGCTGGTACGCGTATGGTACGCGTAAGGTCAAAAAAACTGCAGGCCGTACGCGTATGGCGCGCGGTGGTTTCCACCGTCTTCTTCGCGAAGACGGTGGCGCTACAGTGCATGTGTTCATACTTTTTTTCCAGAATTCACTTAAAATGACTTCAATCGAAAGCTTATGCTACATAGGTTACAGATCAATCAACATTTCATCAAAACAAGCCATGGATAATGAGATTCGAGCAAAAACATTTTGATGCATAAAACTTCAATCAAGCATATCTCAGTCATTTCTCAACCATTTCACACGAATTTTATATCAGATTAATCAGCATGAAAAGCTCTACCTAAACATGGCAATGGATTGAAGAATTAAGAGATTCGAGAACTGAACCTCTTGAAGAGCAGTTTCTGGAAATGCACGATCCAAGGCTTGGCAAGCTTCAAATCTACTCCAGAACACTTGTTATGAAGATTGATGAGTGAATTCAGGCTTGAAACAGCTTAGATCTTGCTTAACAATCAACTTCCATACTTGAGTTCTTGAGCTTGCACCACACGAATCTTGTCCAAATTTGATGATCCAATGCTTGATCTACACTAAATCAATACCAGAGAACAAGAATATGAAAGAAAATTGCAAGGTTATGTGGAAGAAATTTGAATTTGGATTGAGAGAAAAATTTGGAGGGAAAAATTTCTAGATCTAGAAATGGTGAATTCTTTGAAATTCTATTAGGATTTGGTTTATATATGCTGTGCTAATCACCTCTTAATCACAATTAAACATGATTTAGTTGAGATTAAGTGAAAATAAGGTGTTTGGCAAAATTTGGAAAATTGGTGGTGCATGGAGCATGCATACGTGAACAGTACCATGTGCATGGTTAAATTCACTCAAAATCATTTTCTTAACACAATGGCAATGGTATTTTGTCCATATAATGCACCAATTTCAAATTTGTCATTTTCCCTCCAAAATGATCATGAATATGCAAATGACCATATGATGCAATTTCATGCAATGTGATGAATGATTTGGAAAGTTCATGTCATGAGAAGAATTATGCAAAAAGGAGCACTCAATTTGGAATTATGAATCAAAAGTTATGGCTTGTTGAAGTTCCATGCACACTTGGCAATGATTGGATCATATCTCCTCAACCATTCATCAGATGCCCATGATCTTGGACTTTTTGGAAATGGGAGAGAGAGATATTCAACTTTCATGTTGGAAAAGAATTCATTTGAAGCTTCTTTGATGTTGGAAAGTTGAGTTGAAGTTGGTCCAAAAACTTTCCATTTTTGGAAACTTGAAATTATGGGTCACTTTCCATTTTTGGAAACTTTTGACTTGACCTCAAATTCTTCAACATTGATGTTTGACATGATGAATAAGCATGATTTGGACATGAATGGGATGAAGAAACTCAATTCCACCCTTCAAAACCCATAGTTGACTTTTCAGTTGACTGCATTGGTCCTTAGATGACCTGAAAATGTCCTGATGAATTTGAGCTTCAACCACTTGGGGAATTTGCTCCAAAATGAACCTATAGCTCACATAGCTCCATATAATGATCACATGACCCATATCTCAATGGAAACTTCATTTTTTGCACAAAAGATTCACTTGATTGCCTTGACCTGTTGACTGCTTAAGCTGCAAGTAACAAAGGTTAATGACATATTTTTGTACATTTTTGGTTAGTGATTAAAAGAAAAGCAATGATATACAAATGCAAGCAATGCTTGGTGATCAAGAATCACTCTAAAAAAGATCCCACCCACAGGGAAGGAAGCAAGGTGTCCAATGATCCTTGAGGCAATGCAATGAAATGATATGATGTCATGAGGGATCTTAGGGACAAAATTGGGGTCTTACAGATGCCCCTATTTAAGGTCATTCTAGCCGGAGAAGTGAAGGTTAAAATCTTCATCTCGACGCGGTAGAATGGGCTTAAATAACAACAATGAGACAAATTTTGGTCCCTAAGAGACCTCATGATGCAAATGTATGAATGCAAAAGAACAAACTCTGTGGGGGATATGGGTCCACAAAGAAGAACAAGACGGTCCATCTGAGTAATACACTCACCAGGAACAGAGACTCTAACAGGACTTTTATGGGGATAAGAAAAAAGAATGTGTGAGCAGGACACGACTCTGAATTGGGGGAAAAAAGAACTTGACACTGCGTGAGCAGGACACACGACCGGAGACCTTACTGGGAAGTAAAAGACTCAAACTGGGGAAAAGAATTCCAAAGGAAACAAATCCGATGGAAAGACTCAAACTGACTCAAAGATGCATGTATTGGGGAAAACGCCAATACAGCAAAACTATCCACAAAGGATACTTCGGATAAAAATCCGGACTCAGACTGGGGAAAAGATTCACACAGAACCTCCCTGTCGGGGAAAATTGCATATATTGGGGAAAATGCCAATACAGCAAAAGGGGAGATCACAACAGAAACTCCGCTGGTGGAAATCTAACAAAGACTCTCCAGAGGAAGCAACAAGGAGTGAGGTGTTACCGGTTACTGGGTAACAAGCTCAAAGAGACATGTGATCTAAACACCGGTTACTGGGTGGAAGAACAACAAGCTCAGGAAGAATGAATATCTAAGACCGGTATAAGGGTGAGAGATATCAATCAACCAAACATCTGAGGAAGACCTGAAAAAGGTACACCAACTCAGGAAAATCTGACTCCACAGGGGACCAAGGTCATAATAGGGAGCAGAAAGGAAGGAACACCAGGGATACCGGTTACTGGGTATATAATAGGTGACCGACCAAAGCGTGAATTGGTTTTTACTGCCAAAACACTCATCATCCGAAAGGAGGGCTTGAAAAAGCAAATCGACTTATAGGATGGACATTCGACTCCGCAACGGGAAAACGAATCTTACTCAAATGGGGAAGGACAAAAGACTTCAACCAAAGAGTGCATGAGATATATTATCCATTACCGTCAGAACATGGATAGTATACTCGCATGGAAGGAACACCAGGGATACCGGTTACTGGGTATATAATAGGTGACCGACCGAAAAGAGAAACAATCGTTACCAACAACAACAGGGTAGACGAAAGATAACTCGCTGGGGATAAATTGCAAGCATACGACAATTATCCATGAGACATATCACCGGTTACTGGGAGATATGCTCAAAAAAGGGTAGAAATGAATATTCGATTCCGCAAAAGGAACACGAATCTTACTCGACTGGGGAAACACAACCGGCTTCGACTGAAGAGTGCATGAGATATATTATCCATTACCGTCAGAACGTGGATAGTATACTCGCATGGAAGATTATCCACAACCGGTTACTGGGTTAATAAAGGATAAATCAACCGAAAAGAAAGGCATCGGGATACCAAAACTAGGTATATAATGATGACCGATCAAAGGGAGCAACAATCATTACCAACAAAAGGGTAGATGAGAGATGACTCATTGGGGATGCATTGATAAACAATCAATGATTCGGGGAACAAATCAATGGCATACGGTGAAAGGACCCACTGGGGATAAAATTGCTAGCATACGACAATTATCCACAAAAAGACCTGCTGGGGATACAATTACTTACTCAGAGCAATTACCCAGAAAAATAGAGGGAATATCATCATCGAATACTGGATGAAGATAACCACAAAGAGGGGATTACATCTACCGAATACTGGGTAGAAGACCAAAGACTCAACTGAGGATAAAATTGCTAGCATACGACAATTATCCACAAGAAAGCACAGACTCCGATAGGGAGACAACAATAACATAGGATTTACAACTACCGAATACTGGGTAGAAAACCACACAATCCGCCATCAACCAGGATGAACCACAAAGGTTACTTCTGCTAGGGGAAAAGAGATAGGACTTATAACTACCAGATACTGGGTAGAGGGCCACAACTCTGATGAGGATACAAAAGTAGGGTTTACAACTACCAAATACGGGGTAGAAAACCAAAGCCTCTGCGTGGGGAGTGAAAGGATCACAACTCCGCACGGGGAAAACAAAATAGGGTTTATAACTACCAGTTACTGGGTAGAAAACCACAAACTCTGCTGGAGAGCAAGAAAATAGGATTTACAACTACCGAATACTGGGTAGAAAACCAAAGACTCAGATGAGGAACAAAAAGTTCACAAATACCAATCACTGGGTAAACAACCACAAATTCCGCAAAGAGGGAAAAAAGGTACATAGGATTTACAACTACCGGTTACTGGGTAGAAAACCACAAAGATAGGACTTACAACTACTGGTTACATGGTAGAGGCCACAAAGACTCCAATGGGGATAAGATGAACTATTGCCAGTTACTGGGCAATTTATTCATTTATTCCACAGGGAATCACAAGAGACAATTGCAAAAGGGCCAATTTAGGACCAAGCCAAAAAGGCAAACTAAATCAAGACTCATCCTGATGAGGATATAACTCAAAAGGGAAAACCCATCCCAATATATATGTTGGGAGGAAACAGAAACAATCGTCATCCACGAGGAGATATCTCGATGGGGAACTGCAGAAAGAATGACAAACACTTCCTACTTATGGGGCTGACTCTATATTGAGAGATTAGACACCCGACATCTGCTTGGGGAGATCTACTGGAGAGATCTATATCACCAATAGCAGGAGACAACGAACAAAAGATATATGGCAAAAAATGCAACATGGATATCTGAATGTTGAAAGTATGCATGAATATGCGTGATTTATGTTTGATGAATGCTGACAAAACAGACATCTCTAACACAAACAGGTCCAGGGATCAAACGCCCTGTACTACACCACAGGAGAGAAAGCCAGGATCACCGGAGAATAAACCAATTCTGACGGGATCAGGAAACAACAAGATCTCTGCAAGGATGAATCATCAGCCTCAGCTGGGAAATAGGAGCTCACTGCGCAGACAAGAACTTCCTCGAAAACAGACAACACAAGTAGAATCTGGCCGCACAAGCAACTCTACCAGGGATACTGTCAGCAACTCCATACAACTCCACTGGGGAAAAACCCACGGAGGGAGAGAAAATATCACACAAGTAGATTCTGCCACACAAGCCACTCTACTGGGGATCAAAGATATCAGGAAATCACCAAATCTCTGCAGGGGAAGATCATCATAGATACAAACCACCATACCACAAATCTATTGGGATTTATCTGAGGCAGAGAAGGAGAACTGGGGATCAACCACCAAAAACTGAACCTTCCAAAAGGAACCACAACTGCTGAGGAGGAAAGAATCACTGCTCTGCTGAAGGGAGGAGAGGTGAAAACCTCAACAAGCACTCTGATAAGGAGAGATAACATAGATGAATTACATCATGCCAACAACTCCGTTGGGGATCTATCCGAGGAAAATGACGAAGTACTGGGGTATTAACCCACCAACTACCGAATCTTCCAAAAGGAAAGCACCCATGCTGGGGAGAGAATTACTGCCGGAGAGGAACATTGAAGTCTTCAACAAGCACTCTGAGTGAGGAGGAGTCATAATAAAGGCTCTGCTCAACAAAATCCGATCGGGAGAAAATCCCAACAAATACCACGCCCGGGGGACAAAATCTCAACAGAAGCTCTACTTGGGGAGCAACCCCAACAACAATCTGGAGAAAGAGGATACAGCCAAGCCATGAATATGAACAAATGTTTTATCCTGTTGGAAAACATGCCACCCTTGGGAGAGCACTGAGAAATTCTTAAGTATCCTTTCATCATTGTGAATGTTCACTTTGTTTAAAAACAATTTTGAAAAATTTGTTTGTTTAAAACAATGACATTTTATCAATTAAAACATGCAAAACATTTGTTGAATTGAATCAAATAAGAGTGCAAATAATTGGATAAAAGCTCAAATTTATTTAATGGAATGGTAGCCTGCAAATGGCAAGACTCTATAGATCTGTACAAATTTAAAATCGGTGATGTATATTGGAAGAGGGCTACATTGAACATAATGACCATTTCTCTACCAATTTGAATTCGATGTATTTGAAGCTTCAGTTGACGATGACTGAGCGAGAATCTTTGACGAAAAGACGGCTGTGAAACAGAAAGTCTTGTCAGGATGCAGTTACTTGCTAAATCCCTAATTTTTGCCTAGATTGCCCCAGGGTGAGGTATTCAATCTAGCGGGATGCAAATACATTTTTTTCAAGTCTCTCACTTTTGCCTGGATCGCCCTTTCGGGTTTTCCACCGAGACGCTCATTTTTGCCTAAGCCTCCCTTTCGGGTTTTCAACTTAGCGAGCCATTTTGTTTTTCTTTTCTCTTATTATTTTTATTATTATTATTTTTTAGGCAAAGTATTTCTTGTCTGCATCTGAATTCACAGGACGAGTGAAATCCTCCCCATCCATTGTTGTAAGCATCAAAGCACCGCCTGAAAAGTCTCTCTTGACAACATACGGACCTTCATAGTTTGGAGTCCACTTGCCCCTGGAATCGGGCGCGAAAGACAAGACTTTCTTGAGCACGAGGTCACCTTCTCGGAACACTCGAGGCTTGACCTTCTTATCGAATGCTTTCTTCATTCTCTGCTGATATAACTGACCATGACACATGGCAGTTAATCGCTTCTCTTCAATCAAATTCAGTTGGTCATAACGACTCTGAATCCATTCAGCATCAGTCAAATTGGCTTCCATCAAGACTCTCATTGATGGGATCTCCACCTCTACTGGGAGAACAACCTCCATGCTGTAAACAAGAGAGAAAGGGGTTGCCCCTGTTGAAGTGCGGACAGATGTACGATATCCATGCAAAGCAAATGGCAGCATCTCATGCCAATCTTTGTACGTGACTCTCATCTTCTGGATAATCTTCTTGATATTCTTATTAGCAGCTTCAACAACCCCATTCATCTTGGGTATGTAAGGAGAGGAATTATGGTGTGCAATCTTGAACTCAGCGCACAATTCTTCCATCATCTTGTTGTTCAGATTAGATCCATTATCAGTAATGATCTTATCAGGCACACCATATCGGCATATCAGCTGATTCTTGATAAACTTCACGACCACCTGCCTGGTCACATTCGCATATGATGCGGCTTCAACCCATTTGGTGAAGTAATCAATTGCTACGAGAATAAACCTGTGCCCGTTGGACGCTTTCGGTTCAATCATGCCGATCATGTCAATTCCCCACATAGAGAAAGGCCATGGTGATGAAATCACATTCAGAAGTGTCGGAGGAATATAAATCTTATCCGCGTAAATCTGACACTTCTGGCATTTCTTCACATATTTGCAGCAGTCAGACTCCATTGTCAGCCAATAGTAGCCTGCTCTCAGTATCTTTCTAGCCATGGCATGTCCATTGGAATGAGTACCAAATGAACCCTCATGGACCTCAGTCATCAACAGGTTTGCTTCGTGTCTATCCACGCATCTGAGGAAAACCATGTCAAAATTCCTCTTATAAAGTACTTCACCACTGAGGTAGAAACTGCCTGACAACCTTCTCAGAGTTTTCCTATCTTTTACAGATGCCCCAGGCGGGTAAATCTGGTTCTGAAGGAAATTCTTGATATCATAATACCAAGGCTTATCATCTTTCACTTCTTCAACTGCAAACACGTGAGCTGGTCTATCCAAGCGCATTACGGTGATATTGGGAACTTCATTCCAATACTTAACCACAATCATTGAAGCAAGCGTAGCAAGGGCATCTGTCATCCGATTATCCTCTCGAGGGATATGATGAAAGTCAACTTCTGTAAAGAACGTTAAAATCCTCCTCGCATAATCTCTGTATGGAATGAGACCGGGTTGATTCGTCTCCCATTCACCCTTGATCTGATTGACAACCAGGGCTGAATCACCATACGCATCAAGATGCTTGATCCTCAGATCGATGCATTCTTCTAATCCCATAATGCAGGCTTCGTACTCCGCCATATTGTTTGTGCATTTGAAAGTTAGCCTTGCTGTAAACGAAATATGTGTGCCCTGAGGAGTAATGATTACTGCCTCAATTCTATTTCCGTACTGATTTACAACACCATCAAACACCATCGTCCATCTGGAACCAGGTTCCGGACCTTCATCAAGTGTAGGCTCATCACAATCTTTCATTTTCAAATACAGAATCTCCTCGTCTGGGAAGTCGTACTGAACTGACTGATGATCCTCGATCGGCTGATGTGCCAAATGGTCAGCCAAGATACTACCTTTGATAGCTTTCTGAGCTCGATACTCGATATCATACTCAGATAACAACATCTGCCAACGGGCGATCCTCCCGGTTAAAGCAGGCTTCTCGAAGATATACTTGATCGGATCCATCTTGGAAATCAACAAAGTTGTATGATTTATCATGTACTGGCGCAAACGCTTAGCAGCCCAAGCCAAAGCACAACACGTCTTCTCAAGCATAGAGTATCGAGACTCACAATCAGTGAATTTCTTACTCAGGTAGTAGATAGAAGATTCTTTCTTTCCAAATTCATCTTGCTGACCGAGTACACATCCCATTGAGTCTTCAAGAACGGTCAGATACATGATCAGAGGTCTTCCTTCTACATGTGGAGACAAGATCGGAGGTTCAGACAGATACTCTTTGATACTGTCGAAAGCTTTCTGGAAATCCTCGATCCAATCATGAGACTGATCTTTCCGGAGGAGCTTGAATATCGGCGCACATGTGGCAGTCATGTGGGATATAAATCTGGAAATATAGTTCAAGCGGCCAAGAAAACCTCGGACTTGCTTCTCAGTTTTGGGCGCAGGCATCTCTTGTATTGCTTTGACCTTTGCAGGATCAACCTCAATACCTCTTTCGCTGACAACAAAACCCAATAACTTGCCAGAACGGACTCCAAATGTACATTTGTTCGGATTCAGAGGAATCTTGTACTTCCTCAGACGCTGAAAAAGCTTCAACAAATGCTCAACATGTTCAACTTCCGTTCGTGACTTAGCAATCATATCATCGACATAAACCTCTATCTCCTTGTGCATCATGTCATGAAACAATGTAGTCATAGCTCGTTGATACGTGGCTCCGGCGTTCTTCAAACCAAAGGGCATCACTCGATAACAGAATGTTCCCCAAGGTGTGATGAATGCTGTCTTCTCCATATCCTCGGGTGCCATCTTGATTTGATTATATCCGGAAAATCCATCCATAAACGAAAAGACTTTGAATTTGGCTGTATTGTGTACAAACATATCAATGTATAGTAGAGGAAAATCATCTTTTGGGCTAGGCTTATTCAAATCTCTGTAATCAACACACATACGGACTTTTCCGTCTTTCTTAGGCACAGGAACAATATTGGCCACCCATTGAGGATATGTAGAAGTCACCAGAAACCCCGCATCAATTTGCTTCTGAACTTCCTCTTTGATCTTCACCGTCATATCTGGATGAGTTCTTCCGAGCTTCTGCTTCACACGCACGCACTCAGGCTTCAAAGGTAGGAAATGTTGCACAATATCTGTATCTAGACCCGACATATCTTCGTACGACCAAGCAAAGTAATCGGAATATTCTCGTAGCAAACTGATCAACCCCTTCTTGACAGACTCTTCAAGGAGTGCCCCAATCTTCACCATTCGAACACAATCTTCAGACCCCAAGTTGACTGTTTCCAGATTCTCAAGGTGCGGCTGAATGATCTTCTTTTCGTGCTCAAGAAGACGGGTAATCTCATCAGGAATCCCTTCAGCATCATCTTCCTCTGCCTCAAATACAGGGAATTCAAAATTGGGAGATGGCGTTGGATCATTATGTTCAATGGGTTTTAGAATCAACCTGCATAATGATTATGGATAATAAAAAACTTTAGAATTTTAAACAAGCAAATCATTATGCAGATGAAAAGATTGCTTTTATTCTTGTTTTTTAGGGTTTTTTGTGATCACCAATTTCATGCAAAAAGCAAAAAGTGAAAACAAAATGGAAAAACAAATGTTTAACATTCGTTTATTGAATGAAATATCATTGTATATATGATGCCAACAATGTCATCACTTCTTCTTTTGGCATGGGAGAAGGGTTTTTAAACAAAGCAAACATATTACGTTGACTTATGAATGACCATAGGAACATCCACAACGACCCAATTGTGGCAGATTCCGCCTGGGATGACAAAATTGTCAGTATCCTCTGCATCTTCTTCCAGAATAGCAGCAGCTTCTTCAGCTCGATCGGCGTGGATGAAACCTCCACTCTTGAACAGCCCTTTGTCGTTGAAGACCCCAGAAGAATAGCCAATGCCAGCCCGGGACTTATTGTCTTCAAGCTCAATCATTTTTCCTAGACCAGCAACTGCACCACATTCAATGGCCAGTTTCGCATCACGATAGGAAGCAAATGAAGAAGTTTTCTTCTCAATTGGGTCAACAATAGACAAAGCTTGGAAAGGAGTTCCAACTTCATCCTCAACATCAATATATGAGAAAGAAGACAAGTGGCTAACCAGGAGAGCCTTTTCTCCCCCTACCACAACCAGTTTCTTATTCTTGACGAATTTCAGCTTCTGGTGTAGGGTGGATGTCACGGCGCCAGCCTCGTGAATCCATGGTCTACCAAGGAGACAGCTATAAGATGGGTGGATATCCATAACCTGAAAGGTAACTTGGAAATCACTTGGTCCAATCTTGATTGGGAGATCAACTTCCCCAATCAGGGTCTTATGCGACCCATCAAAAGCTTTCACAACAACACCACTCTGCCTCATGGGAGGCCCTTGATACGACAATCTCGAAAGAGTGGTCTTTGGCAATACATTCAAAGATGACCCAGTGTCCACCAGCATGTTGGACATGGCGTCGTTCTTGCAATTCATGGATATATGTAAAGCCATGTTGTGGTCTCTTCCCTCCTCAGGGAGATCAACGTCACAGAAACTCAAAGTGTTGCAAGCAGTGATATTTGCAACAATACTGTCAAACTGTTCAATAGTGACGTCATGATCAACATAAGATAAGTCCAAAACCTTCTGCAGAGCCTCTCTATGGGGTTCTGAATTCAGAAGCAAAGATAACATGGAGATTTTGGACGGAGTTTGTAGAAGCTGGTCTACAACGTTGTACTCACTCTTCTTGATGAGCCTCAGCATCTCATCACAGTCTTCATTCATAGTGCCACTAGGGCCAACAGAAGAAGTAGGAGTTTTTTGTACAGAGGAGGGTTTAACAACAGGTGCCGGGCTCGGAGGATTAACAGCATTCCCCACCGGACGCTCCACACAGTCAGCAACAGCCTAAGGCTTCGGGGGTGCAGAAAACACGCGACCGCTTCGGGTCAACCTGCTCACATCAGCTATATTCACAACAGAGGATGAAGGCAAAGGCACTTCCTTCCCATCTTCCACAGCAACTGGATTATAGCGGAAGGGCACTGCTTTATCGGAAGAATAAGGCACAGGGCCGACAGGCTTGATAACCAGAGCAGGGGAAACCTTATGCTCGCTACCATCATATCGGATGACAACAGGCTCAGGTATCTTGAACACAGGAGAAATCACATTCACCTCTGGTTCGTCTTCATCAACATTCCTGTTCTGAAGAATCTCAATGGTCCCATCATCCAGCAATTCTTGCAGCTCTCTACGCACTTGGCTACAACCCAATCTATTGACAGAGCAGATACGGCATTTGTCATGGTTGTGCTCCAGATGACTGTAATCACATAGTAGACGATGCAACTCAACCAATGACTGTCGAATATGGCTTACATATTTGACCTTGTACTTACCAGGGCAACCCTGGACCATGTTAACAGACTTCCCATGCTCGGGCAATGAGTTCTTCGTAACATTAGGGCATGAGTCCTCAAAGCTCAGAATGCCACATCTCATAAGGTCTTGAACCTTAGTCTTCAACGGAAAGCAGTTTTCCACATTATGGCCCGGAGCACCGGAGTGGTAAACACAATGTTGATCAGGCTTATATCACCACTGAGGGTTAGCCGGTACAGCCGGAGGATCCCTTAGAGTAATCAATTTCCGCTCTATCAAACAGGGATACAACTCTGCATATGATACTGGAATCGGATCGAAGGTGATCTTCTTCCTCTCATAACTCGGACCAGCTGGATTACTGTTGCGAGGCTGGTAGGCCTGCTGCTGAGGGCGATGCTGTTGCTGATACTATTGAGATTGTTGCTGATTATTGTGTTACTGATGCTGATATTGCTGATTATCTCTGAAGACAGGTGCTATGTGAGCCACCTGATGCTGATTGCTGGCATGACGCACAAGCTTCCCCTTAATAGAGGGTCTTCTGGATTTGACATGGGATTACACAGCATGTGCCTCCCCATCTTTCTTCTTAGCAAATGCCCCATATCGTTTGCTAGAAGAGCCTTCATCTTTGGATAACCGTCCTTCCTGGACTCCTTCCTCCAATCGCATCCCCATGTTCACCATTTCAGTGAAATCAGAGGGAGCACTAGCGATCATCCGCTCATAATAAAATGAACTCAAAGTCTTCAGAAAGATTTTGGTCATTTCCTTCTCTTCCAGCGGAGGAGTAATCTGAGCTGCCAGCTCTCGCCACCTCTGGGCGTACTCTTTAAATGTCTCTTTGTCCTTCTGGGACATGGCTCTGAGCTGATCCTGATCGGGAGCCATATCCACGTTGTATTTGTCTTGCTTGACGAAATCTTCGCCAAGATCATTGAAGGAACGGATGTTTGCATTGTCCAAACTCATATACCATCGCAGTGCAGCACCGGACAGACTGTCCTGGAAATAATGAATCAGAAGTTGATCATTATCCGTTTGAGTAGACATTTTCCTGGCATACATAACCAGGTGGCTGAGAGGGCAGGTGTTCCCCTTGTACTTCTCAAAGTCAGGGACTTTGAATTTGACAGGTATTTTGACGTTGGGAACTAAACAGAGCTCAGCAGCAGATTTGCCGAACAAATCCTTTCCTCGAAGGGTCTTCAATTCCTTGCGTAGTTCAAGAAATTGGTCATTCATTGCGTCCATCTTCTCATTAACGTCTGGGCCCTCAGACGGCTCAGAATGATAGATGGTGTCGTCTACCCTAGGAATGGTATGCACGACAGGAGGAGGCATTGCAAGGACCGGGCTAGATGCCGGCATGGAAGCGAATGTCGGAGCTGGAATATCAGGCATATAACCAGGAGGCATCCCCCACGGAAACCCGGGTGGCATGGCTGTTGGCTCAAAATGGGCACTAGCAGCTGGCACTGTTGACGAAACAACCTCAGAGATAACAGTCCTCTGGGGAGGAGTTGCAGGCGTCGGAGACGGCTGGTTCTGAGCAGCTAGGAATTGCTCCATCAAAGCAGTGAGTCTGGCAACTTCATCCTTCAGCTCACGATTCTCTTGCTCAAGATGATCCATCAATCTAGAAGAGTTGGCTCTAGTTTAATACCGATGAGTCAGCTTGTCTTCAAAATAAATGAAGAGCACAGAGTTAGGCCACAGACAAGAAGACCGGAACAACACCTGCTTATGCAAATGATGCATGCAATGCTCGTGCATATGATTTGTTTTTATTTTCGAAGGAACTTTTAGGGTATTATTTGCAAATTTTGAATATTAAGCATTTAATCGCATATGGAAAATATCTCATCAAATATATTTGAACAAAGAAGTACAGCATTGTCAATCATATTACAAGAGAAAAGGAAAATAAACATCCTATGGATCCCTAGAAGCTCGGGATACCGGAAGATAAGCTGCACGAAGCCTCTTAATCTCTCTCTCATATGCTGCTTCCATATCCGCCTTATCTTTGGCGAGTCTGTAATACCTCCTTTTCCAGAACTTGGAAGACTGAGGAAGTAGAGAAGTCCAAGCATCATCAGGATCATCAATGACCTGATGCTCGAGAAACTCGATCATAGCGTCCTTCTCCTTAAGCTGTTGAAGCAACTTTTCTCTTTCACGGATCCAGGCACGTGAAAGGTCTTCATCTCTCGACTCCTCTACGCCTTGGTTAGGGAGGGTTGAAGGCCCAGCCGCAACCAAAGGTGTAGGTCTCGGATAATCATAAGGCATGATATACTCAGATGCTCTCTTCCTCACCCAAGTCGTATACAGCTCCAAAGCTATGCAATTTTTCGGACCCAACTCACTTCTACCCTTCCTGTGAATCTTGCGCCAAGCGCGGACCATCCTTGCTTTCAGGCCTTGGGGATCTTTACCCTTCTGAAAGAACACACCTTCTAACATAATGTTATTAGGCTTATCCTTTAGGGGGAACCCAAGCTGACGTCGTACTAGCACAGGGTTGTAGCTAATCCCACCACATGTACCAAGAAGAGGCACATTGGAGAATTCACCACAAGAGTCAATGATCTGGACACCGTCATATGCACGATCATACCAAGAGATATCATCATTAGTGAGAGACATGAGTCTTGTAGACCACCGTAGACATCCCTTGTTCTCCTTGAAAGCGACCGTCTGAGGTAAGTGAGAAATAAACCACTTATACAACAGAGGCAAACAGCACACAATAACGCCACCACCCTTTGCATTCCTCAAATGCAAAGAGACATAGGCATCACCCAACAGAGTCGGAACAGGATTAAGAACCGAGAAGATCCTAATAGTGTTCACATCCACAAATTTGTCGATGTCGGGGAACAATACCAATCCATAGATGAGAAGCACAAATATGGCTTCAAAGGCATCCTCACTCATGGCCTTCCCATAAACGGTAGCTTGAGCAATGAGGAACTCAGAAGGGAGACCTTGAATTCCACCTTTGGTAGTCATATGAGCTTTAACCAAGGATTCATCTATGTGCAACATGTCAGCTATCTCTTGAGAAGTAGGAATACTCTCCAAGCCACTGAACGACACCTGATCCAGAATAGGAATACCCACAAGATGAGCATACTCCTCAAGGGTAGGCAATAGCTGAAAGTCTGGAAAGGAGAAGCAGTGATACAGAGGATCATAGAACTGCACCAAAGTATTCATCAACCCTTCATCAACCTGAGTAGTCAGAAGAGGCAGAAGCTTCCCATAACGAGCTTTGAAACCCAAGGGATCTAATACATAAGATGTCATATTCCTTAACTCTTTCAGATTGGGTTGTCTAAAGCTGTACTTCTTTGTATGCCTTTTTTGTCTTTCCATATCTGAAAATTTTGCAAATAAACCCCTTAAATTCCTTGAAAACTTTCTTTTTTCTGATGATATAGATGCGGATGAATGCATGAATGCATGAATGCAACAATCACACTCAAGGATCAAGCAAAGCACACCAGACAAAGGTCATGGGATGGTTCGTATTATCCTTAATATCAATCATCCATTTTGGTGGATTATGGTTTTCACCTTATCGACACCCAAGTTCCATTGATATTAACGATATACGAACGGTTCAACCATCCTTAATATCAATCATCCATTTTGGTGGATTATGGTTTACACCTTATCAACACCCAAGTTCCATTGATATTAACGATGGGTGAACGGATCAACCATGAATCACGGGTTTGTTGTGAGTCACGAGCATGGAGTCTCGGTTAAGAACCACCCAAAGGGAGTGTACTATGGTTTAAACCTGCCGAACATGTTCTACCAGAGGTTCCCATAGTCATCATCCCATCTTTCGAATATTATCGGAGGAACGAATACTCGTATTCCAAAAATATTCTCAAGAGAGACTCTTATGAGTGTAGTATCGCGTAACAATCGCATCAAATCTGACATTTGGACGACCTCCACACTACATCCTAAAAATAGGCCAAGATGTGCTTGGTAAACTAAGGTCCTTAGCTTCTACGACACACATTGAAAGAATGATGCCTAACCACAAATAACTTGTGTGACATCATTAATTCAACATGACCTCCACCAAGTGAATGAACTCGCAAGTCAACTTGCTAAGGAATAACTCCACACAAGTCGACAAGACTATGCCATTCTCCTATCATAGGGTGCACTCGAGTTCGGGTATAGAACTCATCTCACAGAGATCACCAAGCAAGCAAGCAATTGATATATCAAGCAAATCAATCATTACAAACAATACAGTAATCCCAAAAGTTGCACAAAAATATGTCATAAACAATATATCACAACAAGTGTGAAAAGTAGGCAAACCCACCGGGAAACCAAATCCCCAGCAGAGTCGCCACTTTTCTGTAGCGGTGTATTCATCACTTTATGATTTATTGACTAAATCGAAAGCAAAGCATACAAAGATAGAGTCGCCACCGCACTTCTATTTATCCAAAGGAATGGCTAGAAAGTGAACAAAAGCCTAAGAAGTTTTACAAAGAAAACTAATAAAAGAGGTACAGAGATCTGGGTAAGGGGGTAATTATGCAAAGGGAAGGTGTTACGCACCCAATGCATCCTAGGTACTCCTAGGGAACCCTTTTCACAACTTGTTGTAAAAAGATATTGTTTATGAAAATATTTATTGTGCAAACATTGATTGGGAGGATGAGAAAAGAATATACAAATTTTTATTATTTTTATGTTTGGATGGAAAGATCCATTGCCTACGTACCTTTACAGGATCAAAACCTCGTAGTTCGGCTAAAAGATTTCCAAAAATAAATGGATTGATTTTAAACAAAAGCACTAAGGTCTTTCATTATCCAAGGGAGAAAACTCAACCTATACAACCACAAGTCCACCATGTGAGAACAACTTCAACTTGCTAGTGAGGGACCATGCCCTATAATAAGCAAGGAAGTCTTACAATTCAATCACTAAGGACAAAAGGTGAGATTCACATCAACCACTAAGATAATTGAGATCTATGGCTAATGTATGAAAACTTATCAAGAATGGACAAAGCCACAAAAACAATTGAGTGAGTGGAATTAACCATTTAGGATTATTCACAAAATGAAGTCGAAGTATGATTAGAATTCAATTCAGAAGAAGTGTTGTGAAAATGAAGTTTGAAAATCAAAGGCTTAAGGCCTAGGTTTCTAATTTGAAAATAGATGAAAATGTTTGCACAAAGTTTTCTGGTTTGGGTTAACATGCAAATGGAGGTTGTAAGGAAACAAAAGGTGGGGATGAGGAGTAACACTTCTTAGGAGTTCACCTCTTGAGATCATATGTAGATAATCCAAGTGATTCCTTTGGAATAGGCAACAAGCACAAAGCAAATGAGCAAGGTTCAAAAAGAAATAAAGGTGGAAACAGATGGCCAATAAGTGGTCTTATATCCGACTCCACAACAAGAAACAAAATAGGAAGCAAGTTGCCAATCAATGGTCTTATACCTGACTCCACAAAATGAACACAGGAAACAGATAGCCAATAAATGGTCTTACATCTGACTCCTCACAAGACAAAAATAAAATAGGAAATGGAGTGCCAATCAATGGTCTTATGCTAGCCTCACAAAGCCAAGAAAACAAATGCAATAAGCAAGAGGAAACAAGTTGCCAATAAATGGTCTTACACTTGACTCCTAGGAAATGGAATGCCAATCAATGGTCTTAGTTCCAACTCCTACCAGATCACAGGAAACAAATGCCGATAGCTGGACTTACAATTGACTCCTCAATGGACAAAACAAAATGTCATAAAGTATGAACAATGATCATGAAATGATATACAATTAATGCTTAAAGATGAAAACAATGCACAAAGGCACACACAAACAATTATGCACAGACGGACATACAAGCAAACAAACAGTCACTTATCACACACTATACACAATCAATAGGCTTAAGCAAGGTTGGGCTTTAGTCAAGGGGTCATATCAACCTCGACAAACAAGCCGGTTCTGTTAGGGGTGTTTTGAGCTCTTAACCCTAACATTGAGAGTTAGGGTGAAGCAGATGAAATGGAGATGAGGGTTATGCCTCATAGCTCTTAACCCAGGCCGGGGTGAGCTTGAATCGAAGAATGTGTGGGAGTCCAGAATGAGGAACTCTATTCCACAATGACTGATTTTATATACAAGATCTTGGGTTTTTATTCAAATTGCATCAACACGTGGTGTGAGCAAGATGAAAGACACAACTGAATAGCAGGGGATGGATTGCACATCCCTTTTATCTGCCAATTGCCTCTTAAGAGGACTTAACCTGCTTGGCACAAATATAAACAAACAAGAACATGGCCTCTTAAGGAGGGCTTCAGACAGGTACCTGCCAAAATAACATGACAGGTCTTCCAGACTACATGGAGATCAAGGAAAATACCTAAGTGGTATGCCAACCACAAGCAAAGCAAAGCAACTCAAATAATGAGTTAAAGCGGCTAAAGTACCTGTAAGAAAAGCTAAACCAGTCAATATTTACATTTAGACAACTCAAACAATCAACAACAGTCAGACAACCAATATACAGACAACAATGGGGCAAGGCATAAGATGCAAGCAAACTAAATTGATTCACCATCCAAAAGACCTACAAAACAGCAAGGTTAGTCAACAAAAGTAGCTTGTATCTCAAGTGATGAGATCATATCAACCAATGTGGCTTATTGCTTGAAAACCTGAAATGCACAGCTCAAATGTGAGTCCAAACCCCTAGGTCAAAGCCTAGGGTCAAAGATGAAGAAAAAATTCAAAACAGCAGCTAAAATTCAACATGAATCATCTCTAGTCAATCATAAACATGTCCTAAAAAGGACCAAGTCTAAATCATCAAGCAATATCATTTCATCTGCAAGAAAAGGCAAAGGCAAATTCAAAGCTCACAAATGATCGTTGAGAATCAAAATTTCATATCAAAACAGAAATGACTCAAACAATTCTGGAAATTCTTATGTGCATACAACATGTCCAATAGAATCAACATACCAAAAATCATAAACATAGGAGCTCATTTGATATGGATATGAAAATGCACAAGTATGAGGCCAAGAATGTGATACCAAATGTTACACAACAATGTCCATGTGTCTAAAACAGAGATGAAAAATGGTAAAAATGCACAATCAAGCCTCAAGCATCCATATACATGTTAAGAATCATCATGCAAAATTTCATGGCATTTGGATCAATATCAAGCATTTCACAATAGGAAGAATGGAGCAAGGTCACAAATGCACACATGTTCAATCATACTAACACAATTCAACATCCAGCCATGCACAATTCCAGAAATTTGCATCAAAAAAATAGAAGACAATTCAAGGATCATATAGCAAAAAACCTGGAATTATTTGGATCATTTTTCAATTTGATATGATTTTTCAAAGCTAACAAAAAAAATTTGAATTAAAATGAACAAGTACATGGAAACATGGAGGGAAAGTGAAGAATGAGAATTAATTTGAAAATATGCAGCATGCTGGAATCGAAGCGTGTGCGCGCCTGAACCAGACAAAACCCTAGTGCTGGTACGCGTATGGTACGCGTAAGGTCAAAAAAACTGCAGGCCGTACGCGTATGGCGCGCGGTGGTTTCCACCGTCTTCTTCGCGAAGACGGTGGCGCTACAGTGCATGTGTTCATACTTTTTTTCCAGAATTCACTTAAAATGACTTCAATCGAAAGCTTATGCTACATAGGTTACAGATCAATCAACATTTCATCAAAACAAGCCATGGATAATGAGATTCGAGCAAAAACATTTTGATGCATAAAACTTCAATCAAGCATATCTCAGTCATTTCTCAACCATTTCACACGAATTTTATATCAGATTAATCAGCATGAAAAGCTCTACCTAAACATGGCAATGGATTGAAGAATTAAGAGATTCGAGAACTGAACCTCTTGAAGAGCAGTTTCTGGAAATGCACGATCCAAGGCTTGGCAAGCTTCAAATCTACTCCAGAACACTTGTTATGAAGATTGATGAGTGAATTCAGGCTTGAAACAGCTTAGATCTTGCTTAACAATCAACTTCCATACTTGAGTTCTTGAGCTTGCACCACACGAATCTTGTCCAAATTTGATGATCCAATGCTTGATCTACACTAAATCAATACCAGAGAACAAGAATATGAAAGAAAATTGCAAGGTTATGTGGAAGAAATTTGAATTTGGATTGAGAGAAAAATTTGGAGGGAAAAATTTCTAGATCTAGAAATGGTGAATTCTTTGAAATTCTATTAGGATTTGGTTTATATATGCTGTGCTAATCACCTCTTAATCACAATTAAACATGATTTAGTTGAGATTAAGTGAAAATAAGGTGTTTGGCAAAATTTGGAAAATTGGTGGTGCATGGAGCATGCATACGTGAACAGTACCATGTGCATGGTTAAATTCACTCAAAATCATTTTCTTAACACAATGGCAATGGTATTTTGTCCATATAATGCACCAATTTCAAATTTGTCATTTTCCCTCCAAAATGATCATGAATATGCAAATGACCATATGATGCAATTTCATGCAATGTGATGAATGATTTGGAAAGTTCATGTCATGAGAAGAATTATGCAAAAAGGAGCACTCAATTTGGAATTATGAATCAAAAGTTATGGCTTGTTGAAGTTCCATGCACACTTGGCAATGATTGGATCATATCTCCTCAACCATTCATCAGATGCCCATGATCTTGGACTTTTTGGAAATGGGAGAGAGAGATATTCAACTTTCATGTTGGAAAAGAATTCATTTGAAGCTTCTTTGATGTTGGAAAGTTGAGTTGAAGTTGGTCCAAAAACTTTCCATTTTTGGAAACTTGAAATTATGGGTCACTTTCCATTTTTGGAAACTTTTGACTTGACCTCAAATTCTTCAACATTGATGTTTGACATGATGAATAAGCATGATTTGGACATGAATGGGATGAAGAAACTCAATTCCACCCTTCAAAACCCATAGTTGACTTTTCAGTTGACTGCATTGGTCCTTAGATGACCTGAAAATGTCCTGATGAATTTGAGCTTCAACCACTTGGGGAATTTGCTCCAAAATGAACCTATAGCTCACATAGCTCCATATAATGATCACATGACCCATATATCAATGGAAACTTCATTTTTTGCACAAAAGATTCACTTGATTGCCTTGACCTGTTGACTGCTTAAGCTGCAAGTAACAAAGGTTAATGACATATTTTTGTACATTTTTGGTTAGTGATTAAAAGAAAAGCAATGATATACAAATGCAAGCAATGCTTGGTGATCAAGAATCACTCTAAAAAAGATCCCATCCACAGGGAAGGAAGCAAGGTGTCCAATGATCCTTGAGGCAATGCAATGAAATAATATGATGTCATGAGGGATCTTAGGGACAAAATTGGGGTCTTACAGTATTCAGTCAAAATCATTTGCCATCTCGCAACCCGTTCGGTCAATGTTGGCTTCTCAAATATATACTTGATCGGATCCATCTTGGAAATCAACAAAGTGGTATGAACCAACATATATTGTCTCAGTCGGCAAGCAACCCATGCCAAAGCGCAACAAGTTTTCTCGAGCAGTGAATATCTTGTTTCACAGTAGGTAAACTTTTTGCTAAGGTAGTAAATTGCATGCTCTTTTCGACCAGACTCGTCATGCTGCCCCAATACACACCCCATAGACCCCTCAAGGACTGTCAAGTACAGGATTAACGGTCGCCCCTCCACAGGAGGCATCAGAATCGGAGGCTCCTGCAAATACTCTTTTATTTTTTCAAATGCCTCTTGGCAATCGTCATTCCACCTGACCGTTTGATCTTTTCTCAACAACTTGAATATGGGTTCACACGTGGCTGTTAGATGAGATATGAACCGTGAAATGTAGTTCAATCTACCTAAGAAACCACAAACCTCTTTTTCTGTCCTCGGTTCAGGCATTTCCTGTATCGCTTTTGCTTTAGCAGGATCAACCTCGATTCCCCTTTCACTTACAATAAACCCCAGTAACTTGCCGGACCGCACTCCAAAAGTGCACTTATTCAGATTCAACCTCAATTTGAATTGTATCAACCGGTCAAACAACTTGGCCAAGTCCACCAGATGCCCCTCTTCTGTTTGTGATTTCGCTATCATGTCATCAACATAGCATTCGATCTCATGATGAATCATATCATGAAACAAGGTCACCATAGCTCTTTGATACGTGGCACAGGCGTTCTTGAGATCGAATGGCATCACCTTATAACAAAAAGTGCCCCATGGTGTGATGAACGTTGTTTTCTCCATATCATCTGGCAACATTTTAATTTGATTATAGCCAGAAAATCCATCCATGAAGGAAAACACCGAGAATTGAGCTGTATTATCTACCAACACATCGATGTGAGGTAACGGGAAATCGTCTTTCGGGCTAGCTCTATTCAAATCCCGGTAGTCCACACACATCCTCACCTTTCCGTCCTTCTTCGATACCGGCACAATGTTCGCGACCCAAGGCGGATAATTAGTGACAACTAGGAAACCAACATCCAACTGTTTTTGTACCTCCTCTTTGATCTTCATGGCCATCTCGGGTCGAGTTCTGCGCAACTTCTGCTTCACTGGAGGACAATCTTCTCTCAATGGCAACCTGTGTACAACAATATTGGTATCCAACCCTGGAATATCTTGATAAGACCAAGCGAAGATATCAACATACTCTTTCAACAGTGCTACCATTCTGCTCTTGACATTCACCCCCAAAGCGGCCCCAATTTTTACTTCCTTTCTGACCTCCTCGGTGCCCAGATTAACAATCTCAACTTTCTCCTCGTGCGGTTGAATCACCTTCTCCTTTTGTTTCAACAACCTGACTAACTCTTCCGGCAATTCACAATCTTCTTCGCCTTCTTCTTCGGCATGATAGATCGGGTTGTCGAAGTCATATAGGGGTGTAACAAGATTGTCATTAATGAGATCCGGAGAATAAACGCATCTGCATGAATGTTGATTCATGCATTGCTTCAGAGTCAGAACGAGACAAATTAAAAGGAAGGAAAATGAAAACAAACATTGCCATTTTTATCATGTTATTTTTTTAACTGCAAAAATAAAAGAAAAACAGAGAACACCACTTTCAATGCAAAAAACATCCGTTTATTAATGATGCAAACAATGCAAAATGAAACACATGAGGTGGCCCTTACAATGGACCATTACGTTTCGGGCAAAACGTATAGCTTTCATGCAAATAGAATTAACAAACCGAAATATTACTCTTCATGCAGAGTGACAATGATGATCTTTTCGGCTTTCCAGTTCTGGATCTCAGTCCCTGGTACGCACGATTTTATCCACGAGTCGAGCTCGCAGTCACTGTCAGTCTCTTCACCCACAGACATTGGGGTCCTCAACTGATCCACATCCGTCACCCTGATTTTACCTTTATCCTCAGAAATTACATTCACCCCCATCTGACCATGCGTCGGCATGGGATTAGCATTAACATTTGGCGATGGTGCGAAATTGATGGCCTTGGAATCCACCAAGTCTTGAAAAACATGCTTAAAGGCTTTGCAACCCTCAATATTGTGCCCGGGAGCACCAGAATGGAATCACACTTGACGTTCTCATCATAACTTGCAGGCCTCTGATATGGTCTTAACGGAGTTAACGTCCTCAACTGTACCAACCCGAGATCCTTCAACTTCTTCAACAGAAAGGCATATGTCATGGGTGGCCTATCAAACTGGCGATCTGCCATCCTTCCCCTAACTTGGTACCCAACCCTTTGTGTTCTCTGCTGAAATGGCTGCTGTTGCTGTTGCTGTTGTGCGGGTTGATTATCAGCAGGAATTGTTACTGCAGTAGTATGCTGGTAGTAATGATCCCTACCGTATCATCTTTGGGCATACACAGCACTCAAGTCACCCTCTTTCTTGCGCTGACCATTTCCGAAGGGCTTCTTCAATCCAGATGACGGAGCACTTCCTTGTATTTTCCCATTTTCAACCAGCTTTCAATCCTCTCACCAGCCACTACTATATCCGCAAAACCAGTAACTGGACATCCCACCATCCTCTCAGCAAAAGTCCCCTGAAGAGTACCCATGAAAAAATCTGACATCTCCCGATCCACTAATGGGGGTTGAACCCTGGCAGCCAACTCTCTCCACCTTTGTGCGTACTCTTTAAACCCCTCGTTCGGCTTTTGAGACATACCCTGCAACTGGGTACGACTTGGTGCCATGTCAGCGTTAAATTGGTATTGTTTGAAGAAAGCATCCCCTAAATCCTGCCAGCTCTTTATATCTGACGATCTCAGCTTGGTGTACCACTCGAGAGACCCTCCAGATAAGCTATCCTGGAAAAAGTACATCCAGAGCTTCTGATCCATGGTGTAAGCAGATATCTTCCGAACAAAGGCCTGAAGATGAGTTTCCGGGCAAGAACTTCCATTGTACTTGTCAAACGTGGGCACCTTGAACTTCTGTGGGATCACAATCCTCTCAACCAGCCCCATATTTTTCATGTTAATAGCCCCAGAAGTGGCATGGCTTTCTAGAGCCCTAATCTTTTCTGCTAGTACCTGAATCTCTTTGTTCGACGGTTGAACACCATACTGACCGAACTGCTCATTCAGCATAGAGAACTGATCCTCTTCTTTATCCTCCACAACCCCAAAGAAAAGAGAAAATTGAGTTTCCTTTATAATGTTGCCAACATGACCTGGACCACTGCCTGCAGCAAACCCAAGACCACCACCATTGTTGATGAATACACCACCATTAGTTGTCTTCCTTCTGAAATCGCCACCACCCCTAGAACCACCAGGACCATTGTTGGAGTTACCCTCTTGACTATTGCCATTATTGGCAACCGAAGCCAGCTCAAGCTTCTCCACCTTCTCGACGAGTGCTTTCTGCCCCAGGGCGAACCCTTGCATGACGTTGATCAACTCACTCATCTTCTCTTTCAGCTCGAGAATGTCAGCGTTGGATGGATCCATGAGTCTGGGCTTGTTGCGTATGGTAAAGTATCTGTGCGGACGAGCTACGTGCCGAGGGATGACTCTACGTGCGCGAGCAATGATTCCTGAGTCACAATGAAACACGTTAGAAACAGACACCTGCAAAATAGAAGACAAGTTATTATGATTCATGCATGAATGCAATGTCTATCCGTATGAGGAACATTCTTTCCCTCGATCCTGGCTTCATTTAGACAGATAATAATTCGACAGCGACAATCTGACATTAATCATTCGTCTTGGCCGTACGGAACAGAAAGTTGTGCTTTATATCTGGAACAAGGATGTCTCTCAACCAGAATCTCAATCAAGAATGTACCCTGCATATGGATAAACATGAGTTAGATGCGGATAAATGCAAAATGGGAATGATGCAGATGCATGAATGCAATGCATAGTGCCACCCTCCAAGACATCTGAACACCAAGTGTACTGAAATTCCGGTCTCAGAACTGATCACAACCATCCAAGGGACTAAGTAACCACAAATCCAACTCGGAGGATCCGAAATAAACGGAACCGGAGAATACATCACCATCATCCCAGGAAAATCACTGAACGGACAACAACAAGATCATCTGAACAAGTAACCCCACTGTAAGATCCCAATTTTGTCCCTAAGATCCCTCATGGCATCATATCATAGCATTTCATAGCCTCAAGGATCTTTGAGCATCTTGCCTTCCTCTCCTTTGGGTGGGGATCTCTTGTGAGTGGTTTGAGGTCACCAGGCATTGCTTGCATTGTATATCATTGCTTTTCTTGTTTAATAATTAACCAAAAGCATCAAAAATATGTCATCTAACATTTGCTTTGCAGTCTAAGCAAGCATCAGGTCAAGGCAATTCAAGGTTTTCCTTTGAGCAAGAGCAAGGGGTATTTTCTTGGTTTGAGGATCACACATCAGTATATTTAGCTTATATGAGTTAGAGGTTCATTTTGGAGCAAATTTCCCAAGTGGTTGAGGCTCAAATTCATCAGGCATTGCCAAGGTCATCTGAGGACCATACAGTCAACTAAGCAGTCATTTGAAGGCTTTGAGGTGTGGGAAATGATCTGAGACATCCCATTAATGTTCAAACAAGGCTTACTCATCATGTCAAACATCAATCTTGAAGATTTTGAAGTCAAATCAAAAGTTTCCCAAAATGGAAAGTGACCTGTAATTTCAAGTTTCCAAAAATGGCAAGTTTTTGGTCCATATTCAACTTGACTTTCCAACATCAAAGAAGCTTCAAATGAATTTTTGGTCAACATGAAAGTTGAATATCTCTCTCTCCCATTTCCAAAAAGTCCAAGATCATGAGCATCTGATGAATGGTTGAGAAGTTATGAACAAATGATTGCAAAGTGTGCTTGAAACTTCAAAGTGCCATAACTTTTGATCCAAAACTCCAAATTGAGTCCCTCTTTTTGCATTATGCTTCTTATGACCAATATTTTCCAAATCCAACATTGCATTGCATGAAATTTATTCATATGATCATTAGCCCATGCATGTGTATTTTGGAGGGAAAATGGAGAATTTAAATTCTATTGATCATACATGAAAAATACCATTGCCATTGTGTTCCTTGGTTGATTCTAAGAGCATTTGAGCCATGCATGTGCACTGTTCACGTGTGCCTTGCCATGCATAGGTGTTTTTGCTAAATTGGTCATGCACCTCATATCTTCCTAATTATAATTAGCCAATGCCTAATTACTATTTCAGCATGATTAGTGGAAGGTATATAAGCTTAAGCATAACAGAATTTTGAAAAAAAAGCACATTCTAGATCTAGATTTGAGATTTCCCTCCAATTTTTCTCTCAATTGAAACTTCAAAATTCTTCACATAGCATAGCAATTTTCTTGCATATTCTGGTTTATTGAGCATTGTTGATGAAGAATCAAGGTTTGATTTGAAGATTTTGGCCAAGATTCAAGCATATCAAGCTCATGAAGATGAACATGGTTTTCTAAAATTCAGCAAGATCTAGGCCGTGGCAAGCATCCATTTCTACATCAAGCTTCATAACAAGAGTAAAGGAGAAGATCTACACACTTTTGAGGCCTCAAACACGCTGTTTCAGTTCACTACTCTCCAAGAAGGTTTGATTTCGATCATCATGATTCTTCATTCTATTGCCATGATTGTGTAGAGCTTTCAATGCTGATAATGCTGATGCTTTTAGAATTTGAAACGGATGAATATTGCATGAGATACGATGACTTGAAGTTTGTAGATCAAACTCTTTTGCTTCGATCTGCTCGATACATGATGAACCAGGCTTAGTTAATGTGATTTTTGTGTTCTACATGACGAGATCTTTCCAATGATATGCGCGTTTTTGAATTCTGGAAAAAAATTTATTGAAGTTACTGTAGCTCCGTCAGTTCAACGAAGAAGATGGTGGAAACCACCGTCCTCCACCGCGTATGAACAGTACTAGGGTTTCCTGGTTCATTGTGTTTGAGTTTCACTGTACGCGCGCTGTTAACCTCAATGTTTCCCGTTCAATTCTTGCTGAGCGCTTATTTTCTCCATTTATTTCCAGAACCAAACGCAACGTTTAGCTCATAACGCACATGTAATGTTCCAAACGCCGGTTCGAACCTGGCTTGGCATATTTTCACAATTCCATTGGTTTTTCTGAGCGCATATTTGACATGTTGATCCTTGGTTCGATTCTGGCTGGATGATCTTTCCAATTTCTTTTTCAAATAGCTTTTTCCACATGTTTTCAATATTATTTCATTATTTTCATGTTAAATCAAAAAATCATTAAAAATAGAAAATGATTCCAAATAAATCCAAACTTTTTTATACATGTTCATTTGAATGTCTTTTATTTTGTGATGTGAATTTCTGGATTTGTGCCTTGCTGGAATTTTGAATGTGATTGATTATTTGAACATGATGCAAAATATGACATGTTGTGCCAATTCTTTTGTGAAATGCTCATACTTGATCCAATTGCTTTGAAATTTGACATGCTCATTCCTAACATGTTACATGATTTTTGAGTTTTTGTTTGGTATTTTTAGCATATTTCATCTCTGTTTTAGACACATGGATATTTGGTGTGACAATGTGTGTCACACATTTTGATGTTCCTCTTGTTCATTTTCATATACATGTCAATTGAGCTTTTCTGATTCCAATTTTTTGTATGATGCTTGTATTTGACATGTTGATTGCACATAAAATTTTTCATGATCATTGAATTCATTTCTGTTTTAATATGTATTTTCTACTCTTGATGTCCAATTGTGATCACCTTTGCTTGCCTTTGCCTTATCTTGATTGGTTGATGGCTTTACCTTATGATTTGGCTTTGATCCTTTTTAGGACATGTTCATGCTTGATTAAATGTGCTTCATGTGGAATATCAACTTCTGTTTTGCCTTTTTGCTTTGCCTTTGACCCTAGTCTTTTGCACTAGTGGTTTGTACTCACCAATTGTGTTTGTGTTTCAGGTATTAGCACTAATGATTGGTGTGGCCTCATCATTTGAGATGCCATTTGCTTGTCTACTAACCTTTGTTGTGTTGTAGGTCCCTTGATGTGATGAACTCACTTGAGTGATTGCATTTGAGACTTACCTTGTGTATAACTGTTGGATATTCCTCTGTTGTTTGTTTTGGTTTTCTGAATGTGAATATTGACTGTTTGGCTTTTGTACAGGTACATTAGTCGCTTTTAGCTCTTACTTGAGCTTTGCTTTGGTTTGTGGTTGGTTTACCACTTAGGTAACCTCTCTAACTTCATGTAGTCTGGAAGTCCTGTCGCCTTTTTGGTAGGCATTTGGCTGAAGTCCTCCTAATGAGGCCATGTTTGTGATTGTTTACATTTGTGCCAAAGACCTCTAAATGAGGCATGTTACCTTGTTAAGTCCTCCTAAGTGAAGATACAATTGACAGATAGAAGGGATCTGCAATCAATCCCCTGTTAATCGTTGAGTCGTTCATTATGCTCGCACTACGTGCTGATGCTTTTGAACCTAACCCAAGATCTTGTATAGAGTCAGTCATGTGGAATAAGATCCCTCATTCTGGATCCCCACACTTTCTTAGTCTTAAGCTCAGCCAGGCCAGGGTTAAGAGCATGAGGTCACATCCTCATTTCCTATTCATCTACTTGACCCTAACTCTCAATGTTAGTGGTTAAGAGCTCAAAGATACCCCTTACAGTTTTGGCTTGTTTGTCGAGGTTGATATGACCCCTCTTGACTAAAGCCTAACCATTTGTATGAGCCTCTTGTTTGTATATAGAGTGTGATGTTTGATTGTTTGTTTGCTTACTTGTGCATCTTTCATATGTTGCTTTCATGCATGATTTGTTTGTTTAGGGAGTCAGATGTAAGACCATTGATTGGCTATCTGTTTCCTGTTTCTTTTGAGGAGTCAGACATAAGACCATTGATTGGCTATCTGTTTCCTGTTTCTTTTGAGGAGTCAGATGTAAGACCATTGATTGGCTGTCTGTTTCCTGTTCCTTTTGAGGAGTTAGATGTAAGACCATTGATTGGCTATCTGTCTCCTATTTGTTTTGTGGAGTTAGATGTAAGACCATTGATTGGCTATCTGTTTCCTATTTGTTTTATGGAGTTAGATGTAAGTCCAGTTATTGGCTTTCTGTTTCCCATTTGCTCTTGGAGTTGGATGTAAGACCATTGATTGGCATTCTGTTTCCAGTTCTTGTTTTTCTCTCATGAGATTTTGGCTTATTGCTTTTGCCTTGTGTTGCCTAATTCCAAAGGATCTTACTTGGATCATCTCTATGATCTCGAGAAAGCAACTCCTATTGTGGCTTTATCTCTTAACCCACCTCTTGCATGCTTAACCTTGATCCACATTTTCTCATCCCTAACCTTAAACCAGAAAACTTTTGTGCAAACATTTGACTTGTTTTCAAAACTAGAAACCTAGGCCTTATGCCTTTGATTTTTAAACTCTCTTTCATAATACTCATTGTAAATGAACTCTAATTCATACTTTGACTCATCTTTGTGAATACTTCTAATTGGTTAATTCAACCCACTTAATTGCTTTTGTGGCCTTTGTCCACTTCTTAATCGAATTTTCATGCATTAGCCATAGATCTGAATTATCTTAGTGGTTGATGTGAATCCCACCTTTGTCCTTAGTGATTGAATTGTAAGACTTCCATGCTTATTATAGGGCATAATCCCTCACTAGTATGTTGAAGCTATTCTCACATGGTGGACTTGTGGTTGTTCAGGTTGAGTTTTCTCCCGTGGATAATTAAAAACCTTAAGGCTTTTGTTTAAAATCAATCCATACATTGTTTTGAAATCTTTTACCCGAACTACAGGGTTTTGATCCTTATCTTTCATGAAAAGGTACGTAGGCAATGGGTTCATCCATCCAAACACAAAAATAACTAACTTGTACATTCTTTTCTCATCTCTTCAATCAATGTTTGCCCAAATAAATATTTCATAAACAAATAACATGCAACAAGTTGTGAAAAGGGCTCCCTAGGAGTACCTAGGATGTTGTGGGTGCCTAACACCTTCCCATGACATAACCAACCCCCTTACCCAGATCTCTGACCCCCTTTTGCTAGTTTTGTTTGTAAAACTTTATAGGTTTTTGTTCGCTTTCTAACCATTCCTTTGGATAAATAGAAGTGCGGTGGCGACTCGACTTTGTATGATTTATCTTGGATCTAATCAATATTTCCAATGGTGACGAATACACCGCTACAGAAAAGTGGCGACTCTGCTGGGGAACTTACTCTTCCTGGTGGGTTTTGCCAACTTTTCACACTTGTTATGTTATATTTGTTTATGACATATTTTTGGTGCAATTTGGGATTACTGTATTGATTGTAATGTTTGAATTGCTTGATATATCAATTGCCTGCTTGTTTGGTGATCTCTGTGAGATGAGTTCTATACCCGAACTCGAGTGCACCTTAGGATAGGAGAATGGCATAGTCTCGTCGACTTGTGTGGAGTTATTCCTTAGCAAGTTGACTTGCGAGTCCATTCACTTGGTGGAGGTCATGTTGGGATCAATAATGTCACACAAGTCATTTGTGGTTAGACATTACTCTTTCCAATATGTGCCTTAGAAGCCAAGGACCTTAGTTTACCAAGCCCATCTTGGCCTATTTTTAGGACGTAGTGCGGAGGTCATTCAGATGTGATATCTGATGCGATTGTTACGTGATACTACACTCATAAGAGTCTCTCTTGAGAATATTTTTGGAATACGAGTATTCGTTCCTCCGATAATATTCGAAAGATGGGATGATGACTATGGGAACCTCTGATAGAACATGTTCGGCAGGTTTAAACCCTAGTACATTCCCTTTGGGTGGTTCCTAACCGAGACTCCATGCTCGTGACTCACAACAACCCGTGATTCATGGTTGATCCGTTCACACCTCCTTAATATCAATGGAACTTGTGTGTCGATAAGGTGAAAACCATAATCCACCAAAATGGATGATTGATATTAAGGATGGTTGAACCGTTCGTATATCGTTAATATCAATGGAACTTGGGTGTCGATAAGGTGAAAACCATAATCCACCAAAATGGATGATTGATATTAAGGATAATACGAGTTATCCCATGACCTTTGTTTGGTGTGCTTTGCTTGATCCTTGAGTGTGATTGTTGCATTCATGCATTCATCTGCATCCATATCATCAGAAAAAGAAAATTTTCAAGGAACTTAAGGGATTTATTTGCAAAATTTTCAGATATGGAAAGACTAAAAAGGTATACAAAGAAGTACAGCTTCAGACAACCTGATCTGAAAGAGTTAAGAAATCTGACATCCTATGTACTAGATCCCTTGGGTTTCAAAGCTCGTTTTGGGAAACTGCTTCCTCTTCTGACTACTCAGGTTGACGAAGGGTTGATGGGTACTTTGGTGCAGTTATATGATCCTCTGTATCATTGCTTCTCTTTTCCAGACTTTCAGCTGTTGCCTACCCTTGAGGAGTATGCTTATCTGGTGGGTATTCCGATTCTTGATCAGGTGCTGTTCAGTGGCTTAGAGAGTAGTCCTGCTTCTCAAGAGATCGCAGACTTGTTGCACATAGACGAATCCTTGGTTAAAGCTCATATGACTACCAAAGGTGGAATTCAAGGTCTTCCTTCTGAGTTCCTCATCGCTCAAGCTACCGTTTATGGGAAGGCCATGAGTGAGGATGCCTTTGAAGCCATATATGTGCTTCTCATCTATGGATTGGTATTACTCCCCAACATCGACAAATTTGTGGATGTGAACGCTATTAGGATCTTCTCTATTCTTAATCCCGTTCCGACTCTGTTGGGTGATACTTATGTCTCTTTGCATCTAAGGAATGCAAAGGGTGGTGGCGCTATTGTGTCCTGTTTGCCTCTGTTATATAAGTGGTTTACTTCTCACTTACCTTAGACGCTTGCCTTCAAGGAGAACAAGGGATGTCTACGGTGGTCCACGAGGCTGATGTCTCTCACTAATGATGATATCTCTTAGTATAATCGTGCATATGACGGTGTCCAGATCATTGATTCTTGTGGTGAATTCTCCAATGTGCCTCTTCTTGGTACATGTGGTGGGATTAGCTACAACCCTATCTTAGCACGTCGTCAGCTTGGGTTCCCCCTAAAGGATAAACCTAATAACATTCTGTTAGAAGGTGTGTTCTTTCAGGAGGGTAAAGATCCCCAAGGCCTGGAGAGCAGGATGGTTCGCGCTTGGCGTAAGATCCATAAGAAGGGCAGGAATGAATTGGGTCCGAAGAACTGCATTGCTTTGGAGCCGTACACTGCTTGGGTAAGGAAGAGAGCATCTGAGTATCTCATGCCTTACGATTATCCGAGACCTACACCTTTGGTTGTGGCTGGGCCTTCAACCCTCCCTAACCAAGGAGTAGAGGAGTTGAGAGACGAAGACCTTTCACGTGCTTGGATCCGTGAAAGAGAAGAGTTGCTTCAACAACTTAAGGAGAAGGATGCTCTGATCGAGTTCCTCGAGCATCAGGTCATTGATGATCCTGACGATGCATGGACTTCTCTACTTCCTCAGTCTTCCAAGTTCTGGAAAAGGAGGTATGACAGACTCGCCAAAGAGAAGGCGAATATGGAAGCAGCTTATGAGAGAGAGGTTAAGAGGCTTCGTGCAGCTTATCTTCCTGCGTCCCGAGCTTCTAGGGATCCATAGGATGTTTATTTTCCTTTTCTCTTGTAATGATTAACAATGCTGTACTTCTTTCTCAAATATATTTGATGAGATATTTTCCATATGCGATCAAATGCTTAATATATTCAAAATTTGCAAATAATACCCTAAAAGTTCCTCAAAATAAAAACAAATCATTTGCACGAGCATTGCATGCATCATTTGCATAAGCAGGTGTTGTTCTCAGCCTCTGGTCTTGTGGTCTAACTCTGTGCTCTTCATTTATTTTGAAGACAAGCTGACTCATCGGTACTACACCAGAGCCAACTCTTCCAGATTGATGGATCATCTTGAGCAAGAGAACCGTGAGCTCAAAGAGGAAGTCGCCAGACTGAGTGCCTTGATGGAGTCGTTCCTGGCTGCTCAGAATCAGCCGTCTCCACCACCTACAACTCCTCCCTAGAGGACAGTCATTTCTGAGATTGTCTCCTCTATAGTGACTGCTGCCAGTGCCCACTTCGTGCCAACAGCCATGCCGTCCGGATTTCCGTGGGGGATGCCTCCTGGCTTTATGCCTGATATTCCTGCACCAACGTTTGCTTCCATGCCGGCATCTAGCCCGGTCCTTGCTATTCCTCCTCCTGTCGTGCATACCGCTCCTAGGGTAGACGACACCATCTATCATTCTGAGCCGTGTGAGGGCCCAAATGTTCATGAGAAGATGGATGCGATGGATGACCAATTTCTTGAGTTGCGCAAGGAATTGAAGAATCTTCGAGGAAAGGACCTCTTTGGCAAATCTGCTGCCGAGCTCTGCTTAGTTCCCGGTGTGAAAATTCCTGTCAAATTCAAGGTCCCAGACTTTGAGAAATACAAGGGGAACACCTACCCTCTCAGCCACCTGGTCATGTATGCAAGGAAAATGTCTACTCAAACGGATAATGATCAGCTACTCATTCATTATTTCCAAGACAGTTTGTCCGGTGCTGCACTGCGTTGGTATATGAGTCTGGACAGTGCAAACATCCGTTCCTTCAATGATCTTGGCGAAGCCTTCGTCAAGCAATATAAATACAACGTGGATATGGCTCCCGATAGGGATCAGCTCAGGGCCATGTCCCAGAAGGACAAAGAGACATTTAAAGAGTACGCCCAGAGGTGGCGAGAGTTGGCAGCTCAAATTGTGCCTCTGCTGGAAGAGAAGGAAATGACCAAGATCTTTCTGAAGACCTTGAGTTCATTTTATTACGAGTGGATGATTGCTAGTGCTCCTTCTGATTTCACCGAGATGGTGAACATGGGGATGCGACTAGAGGAAGGAGTCCGTGAAGGACGTCTGACCAAAGATGAAGGCTCTTCTAGCAAGCGATATGGGGCGTTTGCGAAGAAGAAAGATGGAGAGGCACATGCTGTGCAATCCCATGTGAAACCTAGAAGACCCTCTGTGAGGAGGAAGCCTGTGCGCTCAGCCAGCAATCAACACCAGGTGGCTCACATAGCACCTGTCTTCAGAGACAACAATCAGCAATATCATCATCAGCAACACAATAATCAACAGCCGTCTCAGCAGTATCAGCAACAACATCGTCCTCAACAACAGGCCTACCAGCCTCGCAATAGTAATCAAGCTAGTACAAGTTATGAGAGGAAGAAGATCACCTTCGATCCGATTCCTGTATCATATGCAGAGCTGTATCCCTCTTTGATAGAGCGGAAACTGATTACTCAGAGAGATCCGCCAACTATACCGGCTAACCCTTAATGGTGGTATAAGCCTGATCAGCATTGTATTTACCATTCGGGTGCTCCCGGTCATGATGTGGAAAACTGCTTTCCGTTGAAGACTAAGGTTCAAGACCTTATGAGATGCGGCATTCTGAGCTTTGAGGACACAGGTCCTAATGTTAAGAAGAACCCATTGCCCGAGCATGGGAAGTCAGTTAACATGGTCCAGGGTTGCCCTGGCAAATACAAGGTCAAATATGTTAGCCATATTCGACAGTCATTGGTTGAGTTGCATCGCTTGCTGTGTGATTACAGTCATTTGGAGCACGACCATGACAAATGCCGTATCTGCTCTGTTAATCGTCTGGGCTGTCGCCAAGTGCGCAAAGATCTTCAGGAATTACTGGATGATGGGACCATCGAGATCCTTCAAAACAGAAATGTTGATGAAGATAAACCATAAGTTAACGTGATTTCTCCAGTGTTCAGGATCCCTGAGCCTGTTGTCATTCGTTACGATGGTAGCAAGCAGAAGGTTTCTCCTTCACTGATTATCAAACCTGTCGGTCCTGTGCCTTATTCTTCTGACAAGGCAATCCCATTCCGATACAACGCTGTTGCCGTTGAAGATGGAAAGAGGTGACTCTGCCGTCCTCCTCTGTTGTGAGTATTGTTGATGTCAGTGGGTTGACCCGTAGCGGTCGTGTGTTTTCTGCACCCCCGAAGCCTCAGGCTGTTGCTGACTCTGTCGAGCATCTGGTTGGGAATGCTGTGAATTCTCTGAACCCGACACTTGTTGTTAAACCCTCCTCTGTACAAAAGACTCTTACTTCTGTTGGCCCTAGTGGAAATTCGAAAGAAGACTGTGATGAGATTCTGAGGCTCATCAAGAAGAGTGAGTACAGTGTTGTAGATTAGCTTCTACAAACACCATCCAAGATCTCCGTGTTATCATTACTGCTGAATTCAGAACCGCACAGAGAGGCTTTGCAGAAAGTCTTGGATGTAGCTTATGTCGATCACGACGTCACAATAGAACAGTTTGACAGCATTGTTGCAAACATCACTGCTTGCAACACTTTGAGTTTCTGTGACTCTGATCTCCCTGAGGAGGGAAGAGACCACAACTTGGCATTGCAAATTTCCATGAATTGTAAAGACGACGCCATGTCCAACGTGCTGGTGGACACTGGGTCATCCCTGAATGTATTGCCGAAATCCACTCTCGCAAGATTGTCTTTTCAAGGGCCTCCCATGAGGCAGAGTGGAGTTGTTGTGAAAGCTTTTGACGGGTCGCGTATGACCGTGATTGGGGAAGTTGATCTCCCAATCAAGATTGGACCAAGTGATTTCCAGATCACCTTTCAGGTTATGGATATCCACCCATCTTATAGCTGTCTCCTTAGCAGACCATGGATTCACGAGGCTGGCGCCGTGACATCCACCCTACACCAGAAGCTGAAATTTGTCAAGAACAAGAAACTGGTTGTGGTAGGGGGAGAAAAGGCTCTCCTAGTTAGCCACTTGTCTTCCTTCTCATACATAGATGCTGAGGATGAAGTTGGAACGCCTTTCCAAGCTTTATCTATAGCCGAGCCTGTAGAGAAGAGAACTCCTTCATTTTCTTCCTATCGAGATGCTAAACTGGCCATTGAATGAGGTGCAGTTGCTGGTCTAGGAAAAATGATCGAGCTTGAAGATAACAAGTCTCGGGCTGGCATTGGCTTTTCTTCAGGGGTCTTCAACGAGAGAGGGCTGTTCAAGAGTGGAGGCTTCATCCACACCGCTCAGAGCGAGGAAGTTGCTGCTGTTCTGGAAGAGGATGCTAAGGATTCTGACATTTTTGTCATCCCTGGCGGGATCTGCCACAATTGGGTCGCTGTAGATGTTCCTACAGTCATTCATAGATCAGAGTAATGTTTCACTTTGTTTAAAAACCCTTCTCCCATGCCAAAAGGAGAAGTGATGACATTGTTGGCAACATTTATGCAATGATATTTTCATTCAATAAATTCATGTTAAATGTTTGTTTTTCCTTTTGTTTTCACTTTTTGTTTTTTGCATGAAATTGGTGATCACAAAAAACCCTAAAAACAAGAATAAAAGCAATCTTTTCATCTGCATAATGATTATCTTGCTTGATCTCTAAAAAGCTTTTATATCCAAAATCATTATGCAGGTTGATTCTTAAACCCATTGAACATAATGATCCAACGCCATCTCCCAATTTTGAATTCCCTGTATTCGAGGCAGAGGAAGATGATGTTGAAGAGATTCCTGATGAGATTACCCGTCTTCTTGAGCACGAAGAGAAGATCATTCAGCCGCATCTTGAGAATCTGGAAACAGTCAACTTGGGGTCTGAAGATTGTGTTCGAATGGTGAAGATTGGGGCACTCCTTGAAGAGTCTGTGAAGAATGGTTGATCAGTTTGTTACGAGAATACTCCGATATCTTTGCTTGGTCGTATGAAGACATGCCAGGTCTAGATACAGACATTGTGCAACATTTCCTGCCTTTGAAGCCTGAGTGCGTGCCTGTGAAGCAGAAGCTCAGAAGAACTCATCCTGATATGGCAGTGAAGATCAAAGAGGAAGTTCAGAAGCAAATTGATGTGGGGTTTCTGGTGACTTCTACGTATCCTCAATGGGTGGCCAATATTGTGCCTGTGCCTAAGAAAGACGGAAAAGTCCGGATGTGTGTGGATTATCGTGATTTGAATAAAGCTAGTCCGAAGGATGATTTCCCTCTGCCACACATTGACATGTTGGAAGACAATACAACTAAATTCAATATCTTTTCATTTATGGACGGATTTTTTGGATATAATCAAATCAAAATGGCACCCGAGGATATGGAGAAGACAACATTCATCACACCTTGGGGAACATTCTGTTATCGAGTGATGCCCTTCGGTTTGAAGAACGCCTGAGCCACGTATCAACGAGCTATGACTACCTTGTTTCATGATATGATGCACAAGGAGATTGAGGTCTATGTTGATGATATGATTGCTAAGTCACGAACGGAAGTTGAACATATAGAGCATTTGTTGAAGCTTTTTCAGCGTTTGAGGAAGTTCAAGCTTCGTCTGAATCCCAACAAATGTACATTTGGAGTCCGTTCTGGCAAGTTATTGGGCTTTATTGTCAGCGAGAGAGGTATTGAGGTTGATCCTGCAAAGGTCAAGGCAATACAAGAGATGCCTGCGCCCAAAACTGAGAAGCAAGTTCGAGGTTTTCTTGGCCACTTGAACTATATTTCCAGATTTATATCCCACATGACTGCCACATGTGCGCCGATATTCAAGCTCCTTCGGAAAGATCAACCTCATGATTGGACCGAGGATTGCCAGAAAGCTTTCGACAATATCAAAGAGTATCTGTCTGAACCTCCGATCTTGTCTCCGCCTGTTGAGGGAAGACCTTTGATCATGTATCTGACTATTCTTGAAGATTCCATGGGTTGTGTCCTTGGTCAGCAAGACGAATTCGGGAAGAAAGAATGTGCTATCTACTACCTGAGTAAGAAGTTCACTGATTGTGAGTCTCGATACTCAATGCTTGAGAAGACATGCTGTGCTTTGGCTTGGTCCGCTAAACGTTTACGCCAATACATGATAAATCATACAACTTGGTTGATATCCAGAATGGATCCAATCAAGTACATCTTCGAGAAGCCTGCTTTAACCGGGAGGATTTCCCGTTGGTAGATGTTGTTATCTGAGTATGATATCGAGTATCGAGCTCAGAAAGCTATCAAAGGTAGTATCTTGGCTGACCACTTGGCACACCAGCCTATTGAAGATCATCAGTCAGTTAAGTATGATTTCCCAAACGAGGAAATTCTGTATTTGAAGATGAAAGATTGTGACGAGCCTACACTCGATGAAGGGCCAGAGCTTGGTTCCCGATGGAGTATGGTATTCGATGGCACTGTAAATCAGTATGGAAATGGAATTGGGGCAGTAATCATTACTCCTCAGGGCACGCATATTCCTTTTATAGCTAGGCTAACCTTCAAATGCACGAATAATATGGCTGAGTATGAAGCCTGTATTATGGGATTGGAAGAATGTATTGATCTTAGGATCAAACGTCTCGATGTTTATGGTGATTCGGCCCTTGTTGTCAATCAGATCAAAGGTGAATGGGAAATGAATCAGCCTGGTCTTATTCCATACAGAGATTATGCGAGGAGGATTTCAACGTTCTTTACAGAAGTTGACTTTCATCATATTCCTCGAGAGGATAATCAAATGGCAGATGCTCTTGCTACGCTTGCTTCAATGATTGTGGTCAAGTATTGGAATGAACTTCCCAATATCACCGTGATGCGCTTGGATACACCAGCTCACGTGTTTGCAGTTGAAGAAGTACAAGATGACAAGCCTTGGTATTACGACATCAAGTGTTTCCTCCAGAACCAGGTCTACCCGCCTGGGGCATCTATGAAAGACAGGAAAACTTTGAGAAGGTTGTCAGGTAGTTTCTACCTCAGTGGTGAAGTGCTTTATAAGAGGAATTTTGACATGGTTCTGCTCAGATGCGTCGATAGACACGAAGCAAACCTGTTGATGACTGAGGTCCATGAGGGTTCATTTGGTACTCATTCCAATGGAGATGCCATGGCTAGAAAGATGTTGAGAGCAGGCTACTATTGGCTGACAATGGAGTCTGACTGCTGCAAATATGTGAAGAAATGCCACAAGTGTCAGATTTACGCGGATAAGATTCATATTCCTCCAACACTTCTGAATGTTATTTCATCACCATGGCCTTTCTCCATGTGGGGAATTGACATGATTGAACCGAAAGCGTCCAACGGACACAGGTTTATTCTCGTAGCAATTGATTACTTCACTAAATGGGTTGAAGTCGCATCGTATGCTAACGTGACCAGGCAGGTGGTCGTGAAGTTTATCAAGAATCAGCTGATATGCCATTGTGGTGTGCCTGATAAGATCATTACTGACAATGGATCTAACTTGAATAATAAGATGATGGAAGATTTGTGTAGCGAGTTCAAGATTGCACATCATAATTCTTCTCCTTACAGACCCAAGATGAATGAGGCTGTTGAAGCTGCTAATAAGAATATCAAGAAGATTATCCAGAAGATGGTTGTCACGTACAAAGATTGGCATGAGATGCTGCTATTTGCTTTGCATGGATATCGTACATCTGTCCGCACTTCAACAGGAGCAACCCCTTTCTCTCTTGTTTACGGCATGGAGGTTGTGCTCCCAGTAGAGGTGGAGATCCCATCAATGAGAGTCTTGATGGAAGCCAAGTTGACTGATGCTAAATGGATTCAAAGTCGTTACGACCAACTGAATTTGATTGAAGAGAAGAGATTGACTGCCATGTGCCATGGTCAGTTATATCAGCAGAGAATGAAGAAAGCATTCGATAAGAAGGTCAAGCCTCGTGTGTTCCGAGAAGGTGACCTTGTGCTCAAGAAAGTCTTGTCTTTCGCGCCCGATTCCAGGGGCAAGTGGACTTCAAACTACAAGGGTCCATATGTTGTCAAGCGAGCCTTTTCAGGAGGTGCTTTGATGCTTACAACTATGGATGGGGAGGATTTCACTCGTCCTGTGAATTCAGATGCAGTCAAGAAATACTTCGCCTAAAAAGAAAAAATAGAATAACTCGCTAAGTTGAAAACCCGAAAGGGCGGCTTAGGCAAAAATGAGCGTCTCGGTGGATTAGACCCGAAAGGGCGATCCAGGCAAAAGTTAGAGACATGAAAAAAAAAGAGAATATTTGCATCCCGCTAGATTGAGTACCTCACCCTGGGGCAATCTAGGCAAAAATTAGGGATTTGGCAAGTAACTGCATCTTGACAAGACTGTGTTCTACATCTGTCATCTATCAGAGATTCCTGTTCATTCGTCGTCAACTGAAACTTCGAATACATCGAATACGGAATTGGTGGAGAAATGGTCATTATGTTCAATATAGCCCTTTCCAATATATATCACCAATTTCAAACTTGTAAAAATCTATGGAGTCTTGCCATTTGCAGGCTACCATTCCATCAAATAAATTTGAGCCTTTATCCAATTATTTGCACTCTTATTTGTTTCAATTCAACAAATGTTTTGCATGTTTTAATTGATAAAATATCATTGTTTTCAAAATAAACAAACTTTTCACAAATGTTTTAAACAAAGTGATACATTCACAATGATCAAAGGATACTTAGGAGACTCTCAGTGCTCTCCCAAGGGTGGTACGATACCCGACAGGGTAAGACATTTGTTCATATCCCTAGCATTTGATTGTATCCTTTCCTCGGGAACCTTCTCTGGTTGTTCCCTCGAGAAGGTTTCCTTTCTTGGCTTCGTTCCCTTAACAGAGTTTGGGACGATTTATTTCACTCCAGATTTCCTAGCAGAGCAGTAATTTTCTCTCCTCGGGGGTGTTCTCCCTAGAAGTTTGAGTTTGGTGTTTTCTTCCTCAGCGAAGTTGTTGAAGCGGTAGTCTTCCCTTCATCTATCAGATAGGCTCCTCAGTAAAGTTGTTCATGTGGTAGATCTTCTGCCGAGATATTGCTGTTTCCTGGCATATCCAGATCCCAGCTAGAGTGGTTGGTCTGTTGGATCTTATCTCGATGATGTTATCACTTTTCAGAGATATTGTTGTTTTCTCTAATTCGCAGCAGAGTTTGGTGATGGATTTTATCTGTGTTAATTCATCCAAATAGAGATGTTGGTGGTTACCTGTGTTGCCAGTTTCCCCAACCAGAGTTGCTTTTGTGACAAATTCTACTTGCACAATTAAGCCCTTCTCCCAGCTGAGAATGTTGATTCATCCCTGCGATGATTTTATGTTTTCATTGCTCCTCATCAGAGTTACGGTTGTAGCAGATTTAGGCTTGTGCAATGAATCTTCTCCCCCCTCAGCGGAAGAACGATCTTTTCTCTCAGCAGAGCGTGATCTCTCAGTAGACATTCCTCAGTAGAGTTGCTGATTGATCCCCCAGTGGATGTACTCTCAGTGGTTTTCCCCAGTAGAGTTGTCAGTAGACGTCCCCGATGGAATTGCTGATTTTGGCTTTCTCCAGTAAGATCTCATTCGTTCCCTTGGATGAATGCCTAGCAGAGTTGTTGGCGTGATAAGTTTTATCTATGTTGATCTATCCCCAACAGAGATATTATTGTTATTTTTGGTATCTGTATCTCCTCAGCACGAGTTGCAGTTGCGACAGTTTTTGCCCGTGCATTGAATCTTTTTCTCCGAGAGAAATTGTTGGTTCAGCCCGTAGTGGTTTGCTTGTTGGTGTGTACGTCTTTTTTCCCTGCAGCAGAGTGACGATCTTTCCTCCTCAGCAGGTGTGATCTCCTTGGCGAGTTTGGTACTTGGTGTTTATTTCACCAGTTTCCTCTTTTCCCTCAGTGGAATTCCTCAGTGGAGTTGCTGTTGGATTCTCCAGTGGAAGTTGCTACAGTATCCCTAGTAGAGTTGCTTGTGTGGCAAGTTCTACTTGTATGTTCTGTCTTCCTCAGCAGTGTCTGCCTGTGCAGTAGACTCTTATCCTTAACCGGATTGTTTGATGATCCATCACTCAGAGATTTATGTGATTTCCTGTGATATCTCTGATTCTCCTGCAGAGTTTGCTTCTTAGCATCTCAGATCTCCAGCAGATTGGATGTTCTCCATCAGAGTTTCTGGATTTCTCTCTCGAGATGTAGTACCGGACGTTTGATTCCTTGTCCTGTTTGTGTTAGATATGTCTGTTTGTCAGCATTCATCATATATAAACCAAGCATATACATGCGTAATCATTAACATGCAGATATTCATGTTGCATTCTTTGCCATATATCTATTGTTGTTGTCTCCTGCTAATTGGCGGAGATACATTTCCCCAAGCAGATGGGTGTGTCTGATCCTTCAACATAGAGTCAGCCCCTTAAGCAGAAAGTGTCTATCTTTCCTGCCATTTCCCCATTGAGTTTTGTCCTCGTGGATGACGGTTGCTTCCGTTTCCTCCCAACACACATTGGGATGAATTTCCTTATTGAGTTATATCCTCAGTAGGATGAGTCTTGATTCAATTTGCCTTTTTGGTTTCATCCTAAATTGGCGTTTCGTGACTGTTTTGGTGTTCCTCAACAAGGTCACCAGTGGCTTCTACCCAGTAACCGGTAGTTGTAAGTCCTATTTCTGTGGTCTTCTACCCAGTATTCGGTAGTTGTAAATCCTACTTTCATCCCCTAACAGAGGTAACCTTTGTGGTTCATTCTGGTTGATGGTGGATTTTGTGGTCTTCTATCCAGTATTCGGTAGATGTAATCTCCCTACTTGATGGTCATCTTCATCCCGTATTCGATGTTGATGTTTCCTTCTTTTGCCCGGATAATTGCCGTATGCTTGCAATTTATCCCTAGTGAGTCATCTTTCGTTTACCCTGTTGTTGTTGGTAACGATTGTTTCTCCTTTTCGGATGATTTATCCTTTGGTAACCCAGTAGTCGGTTGTGGATAATCTTCCATGCGAGTTTACTATCTATGTTTTGACGGTAATAGATAGTATATGTCATGCACTCTCTGGTCGAGTCCTTTGGTTCTCCTCCAGTTGAGTATGTTTTTCTCCCCTTTGCAGAGTTAACCTTTGTTGTTCATCTCAACCGATGACAATTACTCTTCCGTGGTTTTCTACCCAGTATTCGGTAGATATAATCCCCTCTTTGTGGTTATCACTCCAGTCTTCGGTGTTGATTTTCCCTCCTTCTTGCGGATAATTGCTCTGACTAAGCAATTTTATCCCCAACGCGTCTTCTTTCATTTACCGTTCGCCGGTAATGTTTGTTGCTCCCTTTTGATTGGTCATCATTATATACCTAGTTTGGTATCCCGATGCCTCTCCTTTTCGGATGATTTATCCTTTGTTAACCCAGTAGCCGGTTGAGGATAATCTTCCATGCGAGTATATTATCTACGTTCTGACGGTAATAGATAATATATCTCATGCACTCTTCGGTCGAAGCCTTTCGTGTTTCCCAGTTGAGTAAGATTCGTTTTCCCTTTGAGGAATCGAATATTCATTCTCCCCCATTTGTTTGGATAATTGTCGTATGCTCGTAATTTATCCCTAGCCAGTTAGCTCTCATTTATCCTTCGTTGATAATGATTGTTTCTCCCTTTGGTTGGTCACCTATTATATACCTAGTAACCGGTATCCCTGGTGTTCCTTCCATGCGAGTATACTATCCATGTTCTGATGGTAATGGATAATATATCTCATGCGCTCTTCAGTTGAAGTGTTGTCTTTCCTCAGTCGAGCAAGATTCGTATTCTTCGTAGAATCGAATGTCCATCCTGTAAGTCGATTTGCTTTTTCAAGCCCTCCTTTCGGATGATGAGTGTTTTGGAAGTAAAAACCAATTCACGTTCTGGTAGGTCACCTATTATATGCCCAGTAACCGGTATCCCTGGTGTTCCTTCCTTTCTGCTCCCTTTTTCAGGTCTTCCTCAGATGTTTTGGTCGATTGATATCTCTCACCCTTATACAGGTCTTAGATATTCATTCTTCCTGAGCTTGTTACCCACTAACCGGTAACATCTCATCCCTTTGCTTTCCCTGGAAAGTCTTTTCAGATTTCCCCAGCGGAGTTGTTATTGTGATTCGCCTTTTGCTGTGTTGGTTTACTCCCCAATACATGCATTTTCCCGGCAGAGTTGTCTTGTCAGCTCTTTCCCCAGCCCGAGTTCGGATTTTTGCCCGAAGTACCCTTTGCGGATAGTTTTGCTGTGTTGACATTTTCCCCAGCACACGCATCTTTGAGTCAGCTTGAGTCTTTCCATCGGATTTGTCTTCCTTTGGAACTCTTTTCCCCAGTTTGAGTCCTTTACTCCCCAGTAAGGTCTCCAGTCGAGTCGTGTCCTGCTCACGCAGTGTCAAGTTCTCTTTTCCCCTAATTCAGAGTCGTGTCTTGCTCACGCATTTTCTTTCTTATCCCCGTAAGAGTCCCGTCAGAGTCTCTGTCCCATCCGAAATTGCATTATTCCTATGGTTTTCAATTTCTCCTGATTTTTTCTTTTCTTATTTGTGGACCCATATTCGCACATAGATATTTTGTTTTTGCATACATACATTTGCATCATGAGGTCTCCCAGGGACCAAAATTTGTCTCATTGTTGTTATTTAAGCCCATTCTACCTCGTCGAGACGGAGATTTTAACCTTCATTTCTCCGGCTAGAATGATCTTAAATAGGGGCATCTGTAAGATCCCAATTTTGTCCCTAAGATCCCTCATGGCATCATATCATAGCATTTCATAGCCTCAAGGATCTTTGAGCATCTTGCCTTCCTCTCCTTTGGGTGGGGATCTCTTGCGAGTGGTTTGAGGTCACCAGACATTGCTTGCATTGTATATCATTGCTTTTCTTGTTTAATCATTAACCAAAAGCATCAAAAATATGTCATCTAACATTTGTTTTGCAGTCTAAGCAAGCATCAGGTCAAGGCAATTCAAGGTTTTCCTCTGAGCAAGAGCAAGGGGTATTTTCTTGGTTTGAGGATCACACATCAGTATATTGAGCTTATATGAGTTAGAGGTTCATTTTGGAGCAAATTTCCCAAGTGGTTGAGGCTCAAATTCATCAGGCATTGCCAAGGTCATCTGAGGACCATACAGTCAACTGAGTAGTCATTTGAAGGCTTTGAGGTGTGGGAAATGATCTGAGACATCCCATTCATGTTCAAACAAGGCTTACTCATCATGTCAAACATCAATCTTGAAGATTTTGAAGTCAAATCAAAAGTTTCCCAAAATGGAAAGTGACTTGTAATTTCAAGTTTCCAAAAATGACAAGTTTTTGGTCCATATTCAACTTCACTTTCCAACATCAAATAAGCTTCAAATGAATTTTTTGGTAAACATGAAAGTTGAAGATCTCTCTCTCCCATTTCCAAAAAGTCCAAGATCATGAGCATCTGATGAATGGTTGAGAAGTTATGAACAAATGATTGCAAAGTGTGCTTGAAACTTCAAAGTGCCATAACTTTTGATCCAAAACTCCAAATTGAGTCCCTCTTTTTGCATTATGCTTCTTATGACCAATATTTTCCAAATCCAACATTGAATTGCATGAAATTTATTCATATGATCATTTTCCCATGCGTGTGTATTTTGGAGGGAAAATGGAGAATTTAAATTCTATTGATCATACATGAAAAATACCATTGCCGTTGTGTTCCTTGGTTGATTCTAAGAGCATTTGAGCCATGCATATGCACTGTTCACGTGTGCCTTGCCATGCATAGGTGTTTTTGCTAAATTGGTCATGCACCTCATATCTTCCTAATTACAATTAGCCAATGCCTAATTACTATTTCAACATGATTAGTGGAATGTATATAAGCTTAAGCATAACATAATTTTGAAAAAAACAGCACATTCTAGATCTAGATTTGAGATTTCCCTCCAATTTTTCTCTCAATTGAAACTTCAAAATTCTTCACATAGCATAGCAATTTTCTTGCATATTCTGGTTTATTGAGCATTGTTGATGAAGAATCAAGGTTTGATCTGAAGATTTTGGCCAAGATTCAAGCACATCAAGCTCATGAAGATGAACATGGTTTTCTAAAATGCAGCAAGATTTAGGCCGTGGCAAGCATCCATTTCTACATCAAGCTTCATAACAAGAGTAAAGGAGAAGATCTACACACTTTTGAGGCCTCAAACAGGCTGTTTCAGTTCACTGCTCTCCAAGAAGGTTTGATTTCGATCATCATGATTCTTCATTCTATTGCCATGATTGTGTAGAGCTTTCAATGCTGATAATGTTGATGCTTTTAGAATTTGAAACGGATGAATATTGCATGAGATACGATGACTTGAAGTTTTGTAGATCAAACTGTTTTGCTTCGATCTGCTCGATACATGATGAACTACGCTTCGATATGCGCGTTTTTGAATTTTGGAAAAAAATTTGTTGAAGTTACTGTAGCTCCGCCGGTTCAACGAAGAAGACGGTGGAAACCACCGTCCTCCACCGTGTATGAACAGTACTAGGGTATCCTGGTTCATTGCGTTTGAGTTTCACTGTACGCGCGCTGTTAACCTCAATGTTTCCCGTTCGATTCTTGCTGAGCGCTTATTTTCTCCATTTATTTCCATAACCAAACGCAGCGTTTAGCTCATAACGCACATGTAATGTTCCAAACGCCGGTTCGAACCTGGCTTGGCATATTTTCACAATTCCATTGGTTTTTCTGAGCGCATATTTGACATGTTGATCCTTGGTTCGATTCTGGCTGGATGATCTTTCCAATTTCTTTTTCAAATAGTTTTTTCCACATGTTTTCAATATTATTTCATTATTTTCATGTTAATTCAAAAAATCATTAAAAATAGAAAATGATTCCAAATAAATCCAAACTTTTTTCTACATGTTCATTTGAATGTCTTTTATTTTGTGATGTGAATTTCTGGATGTGTGCCTTGCTGGAATTTTGAATGTGATTGATTATTTGAACATGATGCAAAATATGACATGTTGTGCCAATTCTTTTGTGAAATGCTCATACTTGATCCAATTGCTTTGAAATTTGACATGCTCATTCCTAACATGTTACATGATTTTTGAGTTTTTGTTTGGAATTTTTAGCATATTTCATCTCTGTTTTAGACACATGGATATTTGGTGTGACAATGTGTGTCACACATTTTGATGTTACTCTTGTTCATTTTCATATACATGTCAATTGAGCTTTTCTGATTCCAATTTTTTGTATGATGCTTGTATTTGACATGTTGATTGCACATAAAATTTTCATGATCATTGGATTCATTTATGTTTTAATATGTATTTTCTACTCTTGATGTCAAATTGTGATCACCTTTGCTTGCCTTTGCCTTATCTTGATTGGTTGATGGATTTACCTTATGATTTGGCTTTGATCCTTTTTAGGACATGTTCATGCTTGATTAAATGTGCTTCATGTGGAATATCAACTTCTGTTTTGGATTTTTGCTTTGCCTTTGACCCTAGTCTTTTGCACTAGTGGTTTGTACTCACCAATTGGGTTTGTGTTTCAGGTATTAGCACTAATGATTGGTGTGGCCTCATCATTTGAGATGCCATTTGCTTTGTCTACTAACCTTTGTTGTGTTGTAGGTCCCTTGATGTGATGAACTCACTTGAGTGATTGCATTTGAGACTTACCTTGTGTATAACTGTTGGATATTCCTCTGTTGTTTGTTTTGGTTTTCTGAATGTGAATATTGACTGTTTGGCTTTTGTACAGGTACAATAGTCGCTTTTAGCTCTTACTTGAGCTTTGCTTTCGTTTGTGGTTGGTTTACCACTTAGGTAACCTCTCTAACTTCATGTAGTCTGGAAGTCCTGTCGCCTTTTTGGCAGGCATTTGGCTGAAGTCCTCCTTATGAGGCCATGTTTGTGATTGTTTACATTTGTGCCAAAGACCTCTAAATGAGGCATGTTACCTTGTTAAGTCCTCCTAAGTGAAGAGGCAATTGACAGATAGAAGGGATCTACAATCAATCCCCTGTTAATCGTTGAGTCGTTCATTATGCTCGCACTACGTGCTGATGCTCTTGAACCTAACCCAAGATCTTGTATAGAGTCAGTCATGTGGAATAGGATCCCTCATTCTGGATCCCCACACTTTCTTAGTCTTAAGCTCACCCAGGCCAGGGTTAAGAGCATGAGGTCACATACTCATTTCCTATTCATCTGCTTCACCCTAACTCTCAATGTTAGTGGTTAAGAGCTCAAAGATACCCCTTACAGTTTTGGCTTGTTTGTCGAGGTTGATATGACCCCTCTTGACTAAAGCCTAATCATTTGTATGAGCCTCTTGTTTGTATATAGAGTGTGATGTTTGATTGTTTGTTTGCTTACTTGTGCATCTTTCATATGTTGCTTTCATGCATGATTTGTTTGTTTGAGGAGTCAGATGTAAGACCATTGATTGGCTATCTGTTTCCTGTTTCTTTTGAGGAGTCAGACATAAGACCATTGATTGGCTATCTGTTTCCTGTTTCTTTTGAGGAGTCAGATGTAAGACCATTGATTGGTTGTCTATTTCCTGTTCCTTTTGAAGAGTTATATGTAAGACCATTGATTGGCTATCTGTCTCCTATTTGTTTTGTGGAGTTAGATGTAAGACCATTGATTGGCTATCTGTTTCCTATTTGTTTTGTGGATTTAGATGTAAGTCCATTTATTGGCTTTCTGTTTCCCATTAGCTCTTGGAGTTGGATGTAAGACCATTGATTGGCATTCTGTTTCCAGTTCTTGTTTTTCTCTCATGAGATTTTGGCTTATTGCTTTTGCCTTGTGTTTCCTAATTCCAAAGGAACTTACTTGGATCATCTCTATGATCTCGAGAAAGCAACTCCTATTGTGGCTTTATCCCTTAACCCACCTCTTGCATGCTTAACCTTGATCCACATTTTCTCATCCCTAACCTTAAACCAGAAAACTTTTGTGCAAACATTTGACTTGTTTTCAAAACTAGAAACCTAGGCCTTATGCCTTTGATTTTTAAACTCTCTTTCATAATACTCATTGTAAATGAACTCTAATTCATACTTTGACTCATCTTTGTGAATACTTCTAATTGGTTAATTCAACCCACTTAATTGCTTTTGTGGCCTTTGTCCACTTCCTAATCGAATTTTCATGCATTAGCCATAGATCTGAATTATCTTAGTGGTTGATGTGAATCTCACCTTTGTCCTTAGTGATTGAATTGTAAGACTTCCATGCTTATTATAGGGCATAATCCCTCACTAGTATGTTGAAGTTGTTCTCACATGGTGGACTTGTGGTTGTTCAGGTTGAGTTTTCTCCCGTGGATAATGAGAGACCTTAAGGCTTTTGTTTAAAATCAATCCATACATTGTTTTGAAATCTTTTACCCGAACTACAGGGTTTTGATCCTTATCTTTCATGAAAAGGTACGTAGGCAATGGGTTCATCCATCCAAACACAAAAATAACTAACTTGTACATTCTTTTCACATCTCTTCAATCAATGTTTGCACAAATAAATATTTCATAAACAAATAACATGCAACAAGTTGTGAAAAGGGCTCCCTAGGAGTACCTAGGATGTTGTGGGTGCCTAACACCTTCCCATGACATAACCAACCCCCTTACCCAGATCTCTAACCCCCTTTTGCTAGTTTTGTTTGTAAAACTTTATAGGTTTTTGTTCGCTTTCTAACCATTCCTTTGGATAAATAGAAGTGCGGTGGCGACTCAACTTTGTATGATTTACCTTGGATCTAATCAATATTTCCAATGGTGACGAATACACCGCTACACCCACCTCTAACTCGGGGGATCCGAAATAAACGGAACCCGCCAATAAAAACCACGGACAAAACTCCGGCGTGTCAGAAATAAATATCCATAAATCCAACTTATAAATAGAACCCAGATCACGAACTGAACCAAAGTCACCACCAAAGAGTCACCAACAGAACCTGTACCTGTAGGAACCAAACCCCTCCCCTCACAGATGAATTCTAATAAGGTCATCCTAAGGTGGATAATCAGTCTCGACAATCGGACGAGATACTCAACGGGTTTGCCCTTTCGGGTGTGCCGTGCAGCTCTCATAAGATCATCTAAACCAAAGATCCGGGAAAGAACGGTCACCGAAGTCAACAGCTCAAAAGAGATAGCCCAACCATAGTGGAAACTCCACCAGGAAGAGCTTTCTCAAAAGAACCTCGTCTGGCTGTGGTATCTCATGTCGCAACAACATGTTGATCCAACATGTGAGGAAACGTGAGACCACGCTAATCCTAGGTGTATACTCGGGCTTTGGGTTTTAGCCCCACTCAGAACACCCACCCCCAAATCAGAGGAACCACACCTTTCAAGAATCCAGCACAGTGATAACATGATGCATGCAAACATATATGCAAATATACACATAATCACAGTATAATAATCACAAATGCAATAAATAAAGCAGTAAAAGCAACCCAAACTACCCTAAAAACTACGCTAGAGAGCGCTAGGATTGACTCGCTTAGGGAAGATGGACCAGCAAGAGGTCAACTTCAGTCCCCAGCAGAGTCGCCAGCTATCGCGACGCGAAAAACAACCGGCGGAGGAAAATACAGAGCCGCCACCGACGCTATTCATCCTATGACAGAAAGGGAGCGCAGGACTAACCTAAGAAAGGGAAAGGAACGGTCTTACGACCAGAGATTACAAGGCACGGGAGTCGGTTACGCAAGGGGAAGGTGTTAGCACCCCTCACGTTCGTCGTACTCGACGGGATCCACGCTCAAAAGATAGCTCAAAGGAAAGGAAAGGGTTGCTAATAAACTGCTCAAAGAAACTGCACAAACTGGAACAATAAACAGGTGGAGAGAAAGAAGACGGAGGAAGTGGACTCGACAGGATGTCGCATCCTGGGCCTACGTAGTTTGTCAGAAACAAACATCAAAGTCAACGTAGTTCGGGATAAGGAGACATGCTCGCTAGGACATCGCATCCTATGCCTACGTATCTTCTCTATCCAGAGGAGAATCAGAGCACTTGTAGCTCGGCTAACGCACGCCGAAACAAGACACCAAAAAGGGACGCTGAGACGTCAAAAGAAACACCCAAAAGGAAACAGAATGCCAATACATGGACTTACACCCGACTCCTAACAAATAACAAATAGGAAACAGAATGCCAATACATGGACTTACACCCGACTCCTAACAATAACAAAAAGGAAATAGAATACCAATACATGGACTTACACCTGACTCCCAACAAATAACAAACAGGAAACAGAATGCCAATGCATGGACTTACACCTGACTCCTAACAATAACAAAAAGGAAATTGAATGCCAATACATGGACTAACACCTGACTCCCAACAAATAACAAACAGGAAACAGAATGCCAATACATGGACTTACACCCGACTCCTAACAAACAAAAAGGAAACAGAATACCAATACATGGACTTACACCTGACTCCTAACAATAAAAAAGGAAACAGAATGCCAATACATGGACTTACATCTGACTCCCAACAATAGCAAACGCTAACCAGCGAACACCAAAGAAAAAGGTTATCAGAACAAAACCCAACAAAGTAACCAAATATCCAGAATAAACTCCTGATATGTATAACCAGTCACCACAAATGAACCCCAAGGATGAACCCCAAGTGAATAACAATCGTCACAAGTGAACCCCGAGATGAACCCCAGTATGAACCCCAAATAATAACAGTCATTGCAAATGAACTCCGAAGATGAACCCCAATATGAATAACAATCAACACAAATGAACCCCGAAGATGAACCCCAAACGATAACAATCGCCATAAATGAACCCCGAGATGAACCCCAAGTGAATAACAATCATCACAAATGAACCTCGAAGAGGAACCCCAAGTGAACAACAATCGTCATAAATGAACCCCGAAGATGAACCCCAAATGAATAACAATCATCACAAATGAACCCCGAAATGAACCCCAAGTGAATAACACTCATCACAAATGAACCCCGAAATGAACCCCAAGTGAACCCCAAGTAGTAACAATCATCACAAATGAACCCCGAAGATGAACCCCAATATGAATAACAGTCATCGCAAATGAACCCCGAGATGAACCCCAATATGAATAACAATCAACACAAATGAACCCCAATATGAACCCCAAGTCAATACAGGTGAACCCCAATATGAACCCCGAATAATAACAGAAGAAATCCCCAAAGGTATGAACATACCACACATACACGCTGAACAAATGGGTACTCACACCCGAGAAATCAAATGCCAGAAACAAAGGCACGATGCGGTAAACACAAGTTGAGAATAAGGGTGAACACACGCGAAAACACAAAAAAGGGTGAACAAACAGAGACTCAGAGAAAATGGTGAACACACACAAAACAAAGAAAAGGGTGAGAGGAAACAGAGACTCAGAGAAAATGGTGAACACACAAAAACAAAGAAAATGGGTGAACATACACAAAACAAATAAAAGGGTGCCCGGAGAGATTGTTCTCAACCTCCTGCCTACGTATCTCATCTGGTATGAGAATCAGGGCGACGTAGTTCCCCTTACTAGGGGTAAAACACTCTCCTAACCAGAGACCAGGGAAACAACAAACTAATAGGGAGACTAGGGCTCGGGCCTAATAGTTGTCATGCAATCAATATCCCTAAGTTGAGGTCTCTAATAAGAATTAAACAAACATCACACACTATATCCATACAAGAGGCTCAAACAATGGATGGGCTTTAGTCAAGAGGGGTCATATCAACCTCGACAAACAAGCCAAACTGTAAGGGTGATCAAATGGGCTCTTAACCACTGACATTAACCGTCAGGGTGAGCAGATCAAAATGGTAATAAGGATGAGACCTCATGCTCTTAACCCTGGCCAGGGTGAGCTCATGACACAGAAAGCGTCGGGATCCAGAAAGTGGGATCCTTTTCCACTTGACAGACTCTGGACAAAAGATCTGGGGTACATGTTCAAAAGCATCAGCACGTAGTGCGAGCATAAAGAACGACATACTGAATAACGGGGGATTGGCTACTAATCCCTTTTATCCGTCAATTGCCTCGATTCTTGGAGGTCTTATCAAATAACACATGCCTCTCCTTGGAGGTCTTTGGGCATAATTTTAAACAAACACACACAGAGCCTCTGAAGGAGGACTTGCCAGCAAAATGCCTTCCAAAAAGGTGACAGGACTTCAGACTACATGGAGTAAGAAGCTAACTACCTGAGTGGTGTGTCAACCACAATCCAATGCTCAAGCAAGAGCTAAAGCAAGCAAGCAACTAAGGTACCTGTACAAAGACTAAACAGTTAGTACTTCAGTCATAAAACCAGAAGACAAGCAGTGAAACCCTCTAACAGTTACACAATTCAGTGCATAAGTGCCCTGGCACTCAAACAAGCTCATGAGCTCACCACATCAATTAAAACCCTACAAAACAGAAATAGGTCAGAACTCAATGCATCTGTATCTCACAAGATGAGAACAAACCCAATCATCAATGATGAGTATCCACCTGAAACACAAGACAAAGTTAGTTTATGTACAAGACTCAAAACCTAACCAAATGACCAAACCAGGACCCATCCTTTTGCACATCACACATTCAAACACTCCCTCCAATGTCCTCAAAAGGACCAGTATCAAATCAATGATCAAGCATCTCAACATGCTTATGTAATGTAATGACCAAAAATATGCACAAAATGAACTTCCAATTTAGAAAATTCATATCAAATCAGAAATGCATGCAATGACCTTGGGATTTTTTGTATAAGTTCCTTATGCCATGAATGTTCAATATGCAAAAGATCAAATCCCGAATGATGCAAATGCTATGTAAACAAAAATACACCAATTCAATGTCAAAAATGTGACACAAATTGTCACATTTTTCTCTATGTGTCAAAAATGATGATAACATGTGAGAAAAATTCCAAACCAGTGACCAAAAATTCATGTCATGTATGAATGTCATGTATGCAAAAGATTGGATCAAAAAGCTCAAAATTGAGGATTTCACAATACATTGAATGCACTAGGTCAATTGGGACAATGTTGATTCAAAAATTTCCACATAAAAATCTAAACATAAAAAATTCTTGAATTTAACACCATAAAAAAGTAGACACAAATACAAAACTATGAAAAAAAATTGGGACTCAGTTGGACAATTTTTGTATTTCTTATGAATTAAACAAAATGACCAAAGTAATTGAATTATGAAATGAAAATGGAGGGAAATGCAATATTTGAATAAACCAGGAAAAATCACGAGCCACACGATCTGGCTCACTCCTAAGATCAACGCTCCTCATTTGAACTAATGAAACGCAACGTTTCATTAAACCAGTCAGCCTCCCCAGTCAGCAGTCCATGCACGCGTGGTTGTTATGACAGTTATGATTAGGGTTTCACTATTTATATTCCTTGCTAATAACACTGATAATCATATTAGCCATTTACTAATCATGATTAGTGAGATATCATGCCAATTGCAAAAATGCAAATTAAGCTCCCATGGCCATAATGCACGTGTTCATCCTCATGCTAGGGTCTTAATCCACTCAAGAGCAACCAATGGTCATGATTTGAAGATTATTTTGCTTACATCTCAAGCCAAGAATGAATGGTGAAGATTTGCTTCATTTTAAACATGTGTGAAACAATGAATATACAAGCCTCTTTCATGCATGGCAAGGGCTCATTTTCACTCAAATGTGGTCTATGAAGAGTGCTGAAGTGAAGCCTTGCCTTGGTTCTTTGTAAATTTTGATTTATAGCATGATATCATCCTTAGAACAAATGTGAAATAATGTGAATTTTGACCATAATTCCTTGAGTCTTAGCTTGCACAATTGAGTCAAATGATGTCACTTTGAGAGGCCTTGAACATGAGAAGCACTTTGCAAAAAGAATGAACCAATTTGAAGCATTATATCAAAAGTTATGCCATTTTGAATTTCCATGCACACTTTGTGATCAAATGACCATAACTCCTCAACCATTCATCATATGGACATGAATTAGGACTTTTTGGAAAGGGAAGACAAAGATCTACAACTTTCATGTTCACCAAAAATCCATTTGAAACTTCTTTGATATTGACAGGTCAAGTTGAAAGTGGACCAAAAACTTGCCAAATTTGGAAACCTTGAATTATAGGTCATTTTCCATTTTTAGTATATTTTGCCTTGACCTTTGAATCTTCAAGATGGATGTTTAGAATGATGAATAGACCTCATTTGATCATGATTAAGGTGTCTCAACTCATTTCCCCACCTCATAGCCCTCAGTTGACTGCATAGTTGACTTTTGGTCCTCAGATGACCTTGAAATGTCTTGATGATGATAGAACCATGATGATGGTGATATATCCTTGTAGATAAGATGATGATAAAGACCTTTGAAGAATCAAGAAACCCTAATTGGAGCCCATACCCTCAGATGGTTGATGACCAATTCATAGAGACCCTCAGGCTTGAATCACCTAACTTCTCCATCTTTGAAAAGACCTTGGAGGATGACCTCCTCATTTCTTATGAGATGCAAAATGCAATGCCTAATGCCCTAAAACATGAAATGCAATGCCCCAAGCTAGTCTCAAGAAGATGAGGGCAAATTTTGAGGTGTTACAACAATGATTAAAAAAAGAAGCCAATTTTATTCGTTTAATCTATATAAGTACTATGTATTTATATAAGAGAAATTAACAACTAACTTCTCAAAATAAACAACAGACGTTTAGTTACTTGTCATTCAAGTAACTCAATTAACTAACTTGAACTACAAGAAAATTACATTACAGATACAACATTCTTAGTTATATATCCTTGGACGTTAGAAAAAGAACCATAGGTATATGTCTTTAATTAAACATATTCTAATTCTGTTTTGTCAATTCAAAGGATTTTATTTTGTGTTTCCTTCATTTTTAAGTTCAAATCTCTCTCTCTCCCTCTCTCTCTCTCTCTCTCTCTCAATTAACAGTTTTATATGAATAGATGACCTAACCTTGTTTTGTTTCCCCATATCAACCAAACAATAGCCTTTCTTCATTTCCTCGAAACATTGTTCTCATAAGATTCTACCTCCTACAACAACCTTCATCTTCAAAACAATCACAGAAATCAAAGCAACTACCTTAATAAACTATTATTCTCGGTTATGGTCTAATGAGTTCTACATTGCTTGTTAGGATTTAATTCACACGCACAATGTCATTTAGTTTAACAATCACATCCTGAATTTGTGTACTTCAAAAGTTCTTCTTTTAAGGATAAGGTTTTCTTCGGAGTTTATCATATGGTGAGCTTCCTTCCTAATGTTGAAATGAGTTTTGGTTGAATTTAAGTAATTTGATTTTGTTTCTTACATTTACAGTTTTCTTACATATTTGGGTTGTTGAGCCTTTGGAATAAGGAAATCTTCGATCCATATTATGAGTTTGCTACCGTTGAGTTTTGATTAACAAATACATGAGGTATGATGTGTTATGTGTTAATCTACAAATCATTAGTGTCTTAAGATGTTAAGTAAGTGTGTCTAGTATCTTTAAAACTAAATGTGTTGTCCAAAAAAGTATAAGGTGTGTTCTCCCTACAAGAGGAGCGAGACTCACATGCTCTAGTAGGTATATTACACGAATATGGGAGGGCTAATTTATGGTGGCGATGAAGATAACTGACAAAATGGTGTACGCACCAAACACATCGTACACTCGAAGGTACAACAGAGTCGTCATCGAACTTTATTTATCCCCAAAGAGGAAAGGGAAAGTATCGATAAAACACAAGGGAAACAGAAAAATGGATACGGGAGTCGGTTATGCAAGAGGAAGGTATTAGCACCCCTCATATCCACAGTACTTCATGGGAACCATTTTGAATGCTCTTGCTTGAATGAGTGTTGTTATCTTTAAGTACATGCAAAACAGAAAATGGGTTAGAAAGAGAGTGCTCGAGGAGGATTGTGACCCTCATGCCTACGTATTCTCATGGTGCAATGAGAAAGTCAGAGTCTCGTAGTTTGTGGAACCGGAGATGACAAATAAAATAAAAAAAGGTGCTCGCCAAGGATTCACATTCTCATGGCTACGTATCTTTATAGTGCAATAAGGAAGTCAGAACTCCATAATTCGGAGGACAGAGATTGAGAAAAAGATAATAATTAGGGGTGGTGTTTAAACAAAAAAAAAGAAAGGATAAAAGTGGTGTTAAAACCAAAAATCGGTGTTTAAACTGGAAAAAAGCTAAATATAGTGTAAAAACCAAGAGGAAAAGGCATCATAACCCCCTAAGCACTAATGCATTATGGCAGGCAAAGGTTACTCTACAAATTGCAATTGAAAGATATTCTAGATGAAATCTTTATGAAATGTCTATGTTGTATACAAATATATGAAATGAATCTAAAAAGTATCAATAGAAATTCGAAGCGTTCTTTTTTTAACTTACCACCCGTGGTCCAATTGGTATCCCATTTCGCTCAGCTGTAATAAGTCATAGCAGGAAACGTTTTACATCAAAGAAAGGAATTATCTTCTTTTCATTGAAAAAATCAAAGCAAAGTATCACAAAATGTATATATAACGTATAATTCTTCATGAGTTTTAAACAAGGTGCAAATTCCTACTTGTTAAGTTGACATGAGTATCCTTGAAATAGGTAGATTTGCTTGTGTCGTTATTTGAATGTGGTATATTGGCCGCATAATTTGAGGTGTAGTAATTGACTCTGATAAAATCAAATGAGCCGGTAAGTATCTTGGATTACTCTCGAGTGAACTTTGGTAACCGATTTCCCACAAAAGACACCATGCTTAGTGGATACTCTCCTGTTTTCATTGGCTGCATAAACCTACAAACAAATTCCTTAAGAATCTTGAAGCATAACATAAACATTCAGCTTTATTATGTCGTGATTCGTGATTTTGCGGACAATATGAACAAATGCAGTATTACAGTTGCAGGGTCAAGAGAAAACTTGATAGGGAATAGCCATTAGCATCTAAACATGAAATCAAGAGCACGTTGAGCGGCTTGATGATCTAATGTGTCATTTGAGAAAGGCAAAAACCAGTGACAGTTTAAGGTGATGCCTATTGAACCGTTTTGAGAAGCCTGCTTCCGTTATTTCGAGTTAGATGATTTTATGGACAATCATAACAAATTTTCCATTTAAGGCTCTGTACCTGATAATTGGTTCTATAAATTTTGACAGCGGCTGCATGAGCGTGGAGTTGGTTGTGTGAGGCCATGTAGGGCTCTGTACCCATACTGTAAGAGTGCGGCTCATTAAGAGTAATCCAATGGTTCACTCTGTCTCCAAATTCCTTGAAGCATAGCTCCGCATAGTCCTGAAAATCATTTTTGCATAAAGAGATTCAACAACAAAAACATGAACAATCAAGCCTTATGGATCAAACAATGTCATACTTCATGATTGCAACATCATCCTATTAACATGTAAAAATGGTAAGGACATATACTAGAAGCAAAATTGCAAACATGATATTAGAGCTTCATAAGGTCAAATATATAGAGTTAATTGATATGCATTAACGGTATAAAGATTTTTTATATTTAAATAAATTAAACATTTTTATTACTAAAGTCATTTGATTTATTTAGCCTAAAATATTTATACAAATAATGAATTATAATGGATTACATTATACAGAACTTTACATTTATGATATATGAAAATTAATCTCAATGAATTGGATGTAGCAGTACCTAGATATGGATTGTGTAATGGGACCCGGTTATTATGTCGTGGTTTATTTATGAATATGTTGGATGTGGAAATCTTGACAGGAAGCAACGCAGGAAAACATGCTTTTTTTCCTAGAATTAAAATAAAAACATCTGCAAGTGATGGACTGCCTTTTGTCCTTAGTAGAAAGCAGTTTCCTGTGCGACTAAGTTTTGAAATTACAATAAATAAATCACAAGGACAAACCATTCCAAATGTTGGAATATATCTTCCACGACATGTTTTTAGTCATGGACAATTATATGTGGCTTTATCCAGGAGTGTTTCACAGACTACAACAAGAGTTTTAACCAGGGAAAGAAAATTGAAAGGAGAAGATGGTGAAAGCACAAAAAATCTAGTCTACAAACAAATTCTTTTATCGCACTCGCAGGTATTTATTAAGTACATTGAAAAAATTACTCACACGTTGATTCCCATTTTGGTTACACGACATACCAAGCTTATATTGTATTCTTTATATCATAGATAGATAATAACTAAATATAATTTTCTTTTGATTTAATATACAACCAAACTAGAACACGGTGAAATCTTTCAATTATGTAAGGAGTTGAGATGAAAGAATGTTGAAACTTGCTTCGACATAAAAGTAAGTTATACTTAATCATTTAATTTATGCTTTTACGTTAGATATAAATGGGGTGATAGTTATTCTCACTATTCTTATGCAATAAATTCTAGATAACAAACTTTGAAGATAAATGGAACACATGGAAGGATGAACAAAGTATTTCATCCATCGGCAAACTCGACAATAAGGTGTATTTATCTTTTCCGTAATACGTATAAAAAATTGTTTCTTGCATTTTCATCACTCTTTCAGTAACACTTTTATCATCCTCATTGAAACAGGTCAAACGTTTGAAAATTTACTCTATCGGTTGGAGCTCCACAGTGATAACAGATAAAACACAACTTTGGAAAATGGTGAAAAGAGAAATAATATCTCAAAGGATAGAGGGGTTTTTATTTAATTCATTTAAGAATATTTTTACTCTAGATTATTTTTGAATGCATGAATTTAACTGCTATTTGTAGTTTATGTAAATAAAACCATATACATTTACTAAGTCCATTGTTTTCCTTATCTACCAGAAATCCAGGTAATTCAGAAACAAGTCATAATTGTTGTTCTAAAAAATCTAGACTAAAACAAAGTATCTTCATTCTCCAGGTATTATTTGTGTTGCAATAAACCATATTATATTCAAACGCGTCAAGTGTTTTGAATGTATTTCTTTGATAATATGACATTTCGTCGTGTATTTGTAGTTTTTTAAATCTCAAGAGCGCATTGATAAAGGGATGTACGAATAATTGATTAAAATCTTTATAAGGTAAGCAAAAACTTGATTACACTACTTACTATTAATTTTATTATCTTTTTCGATAAAAAATTTCTAATTTAAGAGTCTTACATTTTTTCTTTACTACGGAAAACAATTGCAGGGAAAAAGAAAATACTTCGAATAGAGATTTCATGTTCGGCATTCCTCTTAAAGAACGTCATAGATTACACAATATCAATATTACTTTGCATGCTTCGATATAATTTTGAATATCTTTATTTACCATTTTCAAAATGTAATAACATTATTTTTAATGCGACCTACAATAGAAACCTCATAAAAAGAAAAACAAATATTTATTTTTCTCTGCTGTGTGCATTATACATTATCGTAACTTATAATATGTATATGATGTGGCCATGATATTATTTGTGATTTAGTTAATCGAACATATTTTATCGTTACGCTTTTATTTATTGTTTGTTATATTTTTATCATGTTTGTGAGTCTATCTGATGTCGATAAATTCTCTTAGGTTTAGATCTATGATAAAAAATTTATGCATAAAAATAACTCGGTCGTTTATAACATAAATTTTATATATATGTTGTTTATCATTCCAAGAATGGTTCTCTGAGAGTTTTCTTCGTTCATCATCATTTCCATCGTTTTACTCTCTGTCTCAAAAACAAATTTCAGAAAACACATATCAAAAGCTACATCAATGGCTTAGTCAAAGTTGTTTTGATGTAGCTGGGGAGCTTGCCCTGAAGGTTTAGAATGTGATTTTTGATAGCCTTCTCAGGTGAGTTCAAAGCTTAATGAGTCTCTCTCTGATCGTGTTCAAATGAACTTCTTCTAATACCTTTTCCTTTTTTGGTTCTGAGGTTTCGATAATTACGAATCTGAGACATGTTAGATTGAGGATTTTGAAATGAGGGATGCTCTTTGGCTCTGTTTGGTAAGTCATATTGGCGAGCTTCTAGTTTATTTATAGTTTATAGTTTATAAGTTAATATGACAATTTAGATCGATTTGATAATGATCTTTTCATCATGAGCTTATAGTCTGTTTTATTAACTTATAGCTTATCATTTTTTCTTCCATTTTTATCATTATCATTTCACAAAAGTCATCTTTTATCCTTTATAACTTATTTTAATTTAAAATAAAATAAATATGTAATAAATATGTTTTATGTCATTTTACATTTATAAGTTAGTTGAATCATTAATTTTACCCAATTCTTCAATTATCTTATCAATTATCAGTCATCAATCATCCACAATAAGCTACAAACCATCAGTTATCAGTCATCAATCATAAACTATAAGGTAGTTTATTAATCGACCATAATTTTTATCAAACAGAATCTTCATTCGCGGTTAAAGCATGGAGGGTTGTGTCGTCCTTTCTAACTTGAGTTTGGTGGTTTCTTTTACTTTTGTGATCGTTCAATCAAACTTTGATTTTGTGATGGTTTCTCTCATTTAAAAAAAAGATTCTATGTCAGTAGACAAAAATAATATTCATCCATAAAATTATTATCCAATTTTATTTACTAATAAATTCTTTTTAATTTGTGTGAAATAACTTAACATACACTTTTTTGCCAAGAAAATGAGTTGATTTTATATCCAACCGTGACAATAAAATATAGTTAACTATTTCCATCTATTGTTTGGAAAATAAAAAATGTAATTACAGTATTAACATAGAATCAATGATTAATGATATATGTTTCATATATTACATATAATTACAAATGTATACTTGTCTTATTCAAACAATGAAATCAATCTATAATGTTTATAAAGAAATTTGTAGCACTATTAAATGGAATCTACGTAAAGTTTGGTATTTGTTGTGAGAAAATTCTTGAACCACGATGCTGAAAGCTTTTGATATCTTTTTAAATCATTTTTATAATCCACAAATATCATTCCAAATCTCATGGTATAACCCTTATGCCATTCATATAAGAAAATAGTATAGTTATTTCATATAAGAATTGAAATTATTGACTTAAATTTATAAATAAAAAATTACTTACTTAATCGATTCTTTAAGATAAAAAAGATGACGATAATGATAATCAATTCTATAAATATCGAGAAGAGATTCCTCAAGTGATAACGTTGGATCGTCATACTCATTTATACCTACAAATATTATGATAAAGTTAAATTATTATCCATATTTTCAATAAATAAAAATAAAATAAAATTTCATGTAGGAACTTAATTATACACTAGCGTCCAAACGGGCACTCCGTGCCCGTTTGTCCGCTTTTTTTACTGCGCTAATGCATGAAAATATTAATAACGTCTTTTTTTTATATGTTTGATTTTAATATAAACTATTTATATGATCAATTATATTGGTATTTATTCAGATTTATAGATTTATTCCCTTCCCTTTATATATAGGGATTTTGTAACCAAATTAAGTCACTCCAAAATGTATTTTGTAAATGTATGTTATTATTGGATGTAAGATACATGTATTCCAATAATATTTGTTCAATAAATGTATGTTACTTATATGTGCAGTTGGTAAGTGTATCTCTATGCAGTTGGTAATAAATATACTTTCGTGCCCGTTTTGGTAGATATTATTGTAAACAATGTCTTGATATATCAATGAAACCCGTTGTCCCATATAGGGACAATGATATTTGTATTGAAAGAAACAAATACATACAAAGTTACTTTATGAATGCAAATGGATTTGTTAAATTCTCAAGTGTCGGAGAGTTTGACCAATTTGATTCATTGCAAGAAAGGTGGAACTTGAAACCAAAAGAATGATGGATAACTTATGGATCTTGAATTCCAAACTCCAATCCATTGCATTGAAACTTCTTTTACAACCAAGTTCTTAATATTTTGGCGAGACAAATTGGAGCAAATATGAATTTATTCACTCATTGAAAATGAATAATATCAATCAAAAGAGGGTTGAAAATTTAGTTTATATTCATACAAATTTTTGTCTTCCCTCGAGAAAGAGTAAGGTTTATAAAGAAAGAGCAATAAAAATGTAGGATATTGATGGAGATGAATGTGATCTATTTGATGAAACTGATATTCTTGAGACTGCTAGTCTTTTTCTCGATGAATCGGAACTAAAAATCACTATTTTTAATGATACTAGCGTCCAAACGGGCACTCCGTGCCCATTTGTCTGCTTTTTTTTACTGCACTAATGCGTGAAAATATTAATAGCGTCTTTTTTTATATGTTTGATTTTAATATAAACTATTTATATGATGAATTATATTGGTATTTATTCAGATAGATATCATGTTTTGTTTGCAATATGTAATATATGGTAAGATTTTAAAAATATATTATAGATTTTATCATACTTTTATAAAAATAGGCCATATATTTACTCGCTAAATTTATTATAGATTTTACTCAAAAGAAGCACTCAAATTCATTATATGATAGTAGCCATCTTGAATATTAAAATTAAAACTCCACAATATTATCGAACATGAGTTCTTCAAAAACAATGAAAATATATTTGGTTTTGTGAGATATTTTGATAATGAAAAGAGATTGAATAAAAATAATTAAACAACACGAAAATATATGGCTACTATCATATATTTAGTAAAATCTATAATGAATTTAGCGAGTAAAATCATCATGTATTTATAAATTTATAATAAATTTTTTGAGAAAACCGCATATTCCCTTTAATTTTTTGAGAGAAAAAGTCATAATTGCAATAACCATATGGAAAACCGCATACCAAAATCATGTATTCCCTTTCTAGAGTTGTTACATTGTTTTTGAAGAACTCAGGTTCGATAATATTGTGGAGTTTTAATTTTAATATTCAAGATGGCTACTATCATATAATGAATTTGAGTGCTTGTTTTGAGTAAAATCTATAATAAATTTAGCGAGTAAATATGAATTTTTTATATTTTGGCTACTATCATATATTTAGTAAAATCATGAGTTCTACTATCATATTAATGTATTTATAAAAATATATTAGCTTATATAAAAAATAATAAAAGATTATCATTGAAAATGATAAAAGATTATCATTGAAAATGATAAAGAGAGAAACTGAATAGAAAAAGAAAAAATTATGAATTATGAATAGAAAAGTGAAATGCAAATGCAGTTTTTTTTATAAATTTGAATAGAAACATGAATGAAGAAAAAAACAGTGTAACAACTCTAGAAAATAACTTTTGTAATTTATAATTTGAATATAAATATTTAAAATTAAATATTTATGTGTATTCAAAAAAATCAATTTTTTATTGTTACATCTTAGTTACCATCACCACCATAAAATTGTGTCATTTTTTCCCTTCCTTTTACCCGGTCAAAAGATTAAAAAACATTAAATAAAGGGAATACAAGAAGAGTGGTCACAAGAAAATAACCTAATGCGTGACACCATCAATATAATCTTCCAACTGCTGAACAAGTTGCGGCAATTATTGTTGGATGTGATGCAGATTCTATGGATTATGGAAGGGATATTAATGTCATTCGTTGTGATGGAAATCTCAAGAAAGTTCAAGAGACAAAGGGATATTATGATCCTTCGCAATACCCTGTATTGTTTCCATTTGGGACGCATGGTTGGGACATCAACACAACAAATTGCAATGGATGAAGAGTGTCATGTCGAGCATATTACAGTTACATGCTTCAGGTAAATTTGGATTAATTTTAGTAGATAATCTACTTAGCTAAGTGTTGTTTAAAAAACTTTACATTTAACACCGACATTTTTTTCAATCAACTGTAGATTCGCCCAAATGATCAATCAATGTTGTTAAATGCGGGTCGACTGTTGCAACAATATGTTGTAGACAATTATGTCAAAATTGAATAAGGGAGATTAAGGTGGATTAAAGAGCACCAAAGTGATATACGTTCTGAATTGTACCAAGGTTTACATGATGCTTTGCATGTTGGTGAAACTAATGTAGGTACAAATTCATATAGCACAAATATACAGTTTTAGATTAATAATTAGTTGTACTTCTAATGCTAATAATTCATATATTCTAATACTAATGCATTTCATGAATCATCGTAGAGAACATTGGAAAAAGAACAATATTGCCATCATCATTTATTGGCGGTCGTCGAGACATGACACAACGTTATGAAGATGGCATGGCTATTGTTCTTAATGGCGGTAAACCAAATATTTTTCTAACAATGACATGCAATCCTTCTTGGACTGAGATAACATCAGAACTTTTGCCTTTTCAAACACCACAAGATCGTCCAAATTTGCTAACAAGAATATTTCATTCGAAATTTGAGAAATTGAAGGACGATGTTATTAATAAAGGAGTCTTGGGTAAAGTTAAAAGCTACATGTATGTCACTGAATTTCAAAAGCGAGGATTGCCGCATGTGCATATGTTGTTGGTCTTAGAAAGTAACGATAAGTTGTGTGATCCAAAAGATTATGATAGTATGGTAAGAGCAGAAATACCTAAATTAGAATGTGAACCACAGTTGCATGAAGCTATTGTAAGACATATGATCCACGGACCTTGCGGCATAATCAACCGAAAGTCTCCATGTATGAAAGACGGACATTGTAAAAAAAAGGTATCCCAAACAATTCTTGGATGAAACACGTCAAGGCACTGACTCATATCCCGAGTATAGGAGAAGGTTTGATGAGTCTATATCGTTAGGTAAAGATAGGTCTGTCGATAATAGGTGGGTGGTTCCTTATAACCCTTGGTTACTGTTAAAGTATGACTGTCACATCAATGTAGAGATTTGTAGTAGCATTAAAAGTATCAAGTATCTATACAAATATGTGTACAATGGCCCTGATCGTGTGGCTATGGAGGTTCATAAAGGATCATACATGGATGAAGTTCAACAATATGTTAATGCAAGCTGGATTTGTGCTCCCGAGGCATTATGGAAAATATTTCGATTCACTCTTTACCGATTATATCCTTCGGTTGAAAGATTGCATATCCACTTGTTGAACCGCCATCAAGTGCGCTTTTATGATCATCAGCAAAGACGTGTTAAATAATGAACGCAACTCCAAAACAATGCTTACACAATTCTTTGCATTGAATCTACGAGATCCACAAGCAAGAAATTATATGTATAGAGAGATTCCAGAGCATTATTGTTGGAACAAGCGGGATATGGAATGGCATCATAGGCGATCAACAAGAAAAGTTACCGGGAGAATGTATATGGTATCACCTTCGGAGGGAGATAATTTTTACTTGCGACTGTTGTTATCTCATGTCACAGGTCCAACTAGTTGGGAATATCTTCTTACAAATAATGGAATGACTTTTAGTACATTCAAAAAATCAGCCGAGGATAGGGGATTTCTAGAGACTGATCATAGTATTCGTGATTGTTTGGTTCAGGCTACGAGTCTCCGAATGCCATATGCTTTACGAAGGTTATTCGTGACGATTTTAATATTTTGCGCACCTACTGATGTTAGAGGCATTTGGAATGAGTTTTTTTACACATATGGTAGAGGATTATCAAACAACTAACAATGATGTGGAATCAGACTTAACTAATATGTTGTTGAAGGACTTGAATGAACTCTTAAATTTGCACGGTAAAAAGATTGAAGATTATGATCTCCCATCTTTACCCCCTAATACAATAGACAGAGGTGCAGTTCCAAGTATCATACAAGAGGAGTTAGCGATCGATATCCCCAATGAAGATATTGAATCTATTGCTAAGTTAAATAATGATCAAATGATTGCATTCAACAACATTATGAATGTAATTGTTCAAAAACACAGTGGGGTATTTTTTGTTGATGGTCCAGGAGGAACAGGTAAAACATTCCTTTATAGAACATTAATGGCAAGATTAAGAAGTAGAGGAGAAATTGTCTTAGCAACTGCATCATCTGGTATAGCTGCAACATTGTTACCCGATGGTAGGATTGCACACTCTCGATTTAAGATACCTATTGATATTCAACCGAGTTCCATTTGTGGTATTCAAAAGCAAAAGGATCTTAAAAATCTCATTAGAGTTGCTGCCACAATAATTTGGGATGAAGCACCAATGACAAACAAAAATTGTTTGAAAGCCTTAACTCGATCATTACAAGACATTTGTAGCAACAATGCTCCATTTGGTGGAAAAGTTCTGATCATGGCGGGGGGGGGGGGGGGGGGGGGGGATTTTCGTCAAGTTCTTCCTGTTGTAAGAAAAGGTACTAAGGCACAAATGATTTCAGCATGTATTGTTCAGTCTCATTTATGGAATCATACCAAGATTTTGCATGAATTTAACTTAAATATTGAAAGTTAAATTATATTGAATCATAATGATGTGCCTTGAAAGACCTTGTTTATAACTTAAACATCAGAACTTTTGCCTTTTCAAACACCACAAGATCGTAAAGCAGTTAAAATAAATATTTATATAAAAAAATAAAACATGCCACACAAATAAAAATGAATATTGGTTCCCATATTCTATTCACTAGCGTTCAGACGGGCACTCCCGTGCCCATCTGCCCGCTTTTTTTAATGTGCACAGCAGAGAAAAATAAATATTTGTTTTTCTTTTTATGAGGTTTCTACTGTAGGTTGCATTAAAAATAATATTATTACATTTTGAAAATGGTAAATAAAGATATTCAAAATTATATTGAAGCATGCAAAGTAATATTGATACTGTGTAATCAATGACGTTCTTTAAGAGGAATGCCGAACATGAAATCTCTATTCGAAGTATTTTCTTTTTCCCTGCAATTGTTTTTCGTAGTAAAGAAAAAATGTAAGACTCTTAAATTAGAATTATTTTAGAGAAAAAGATAGTACAATTAATAGTAAGTAGTGTAATATAGCTTTTGCTTACCTTATAAAGATTTGAATCAATTCTTCGTACATCCTTTTATCAATGCGCTCTTGAGATTTAAAAAACTACAAATACACGATGATAATGTCATATTATAAAAGAAATACATTCAGAACACTTGACTCATAATGATAGGAATATTTATTTATGGAAAAGATAGGAATATTTATTTATTTATTTATATATAATTAAGATGATAAATATTTACTTTCAATATGTTACAGTAAAATTATTACTTAAATATGAGATAGAGAGAGAGAGAGAGAGGTGTTCCACCTTTTTTAAAGTTGATTTCTCAAATTTAAGTCATAATTTACTAAAACATGTTGAAAGTGAGTATATATCATCTTAATTTTATTTTTATGAAATTTGCCAAAGTAATATTCTTTTTATCATGACATATGTGAACAATATCATAAAAGATATACACACGTAAGCGCACAAAAAAAAACGGACAGACGGACACGGGAGTAAAAACAAAAACTCGATGTAGCGCAATAAGGAGACTTGAAAATGGTCACGGGCTCAAATTAGATTTTCTTGATCCCACATGCTTAGCTGAGATATATTTTGAATGTATTCTTTGATGATATGACATTTCTTCATGTATTTGTAGTTTTTTAAATCTCAAGAGCGCATTAATAAAAGGGTGTATGAAGAATTGATTTGAATCTTTATAAGGTAAAAAAAACTACATTACACTACTTACTATTAATTTTACTATCTTTTTCTCTCTAAATTTTTTTAATTTTAGAGTCTTACATTTTTTGTTTACAATGGAAAATAATTGCAATGAAAAAGAAAATACTTCGAATAAAAATTTCATGTTCGGCATTCCTTTTAAAGAAGGTTATTGATTACACAATACCAATAGTATTTTGCATGATTCAATATAATTTTGAATATCTTTGTTTACCATTTTCAAAGTGTAATAATATTATTTTTAATATGACATACAATACAAACCTTAATTTGGTTACAAAATACCTATATATAAAGGGAAGGGAATAAATCTATAAATCTGAATAAATACCAATATAATTCATCATATAAATAGTTTATATTAAAATCAAACATATAAAAAAAAAGACGCTATTAATATTTTCACGCATTAGCGCAGTAAAAAAAACGGACAAACGAGCACGAAGTGCCCGTTTGGACACTAGTCCATCTAATATTTAGGATTAATTCAATTAAAATAAAAAAAAATATTTTTTTGTTATTTTACTTATTTATGACATGTTTATCTAATTAATTAATTTTGATAGTAATATTTTAATTAATTACGGATTTATATTATGTATATTAGGCTTAATTAAATCAGAATTTAAGGAATATAATCGAGGATAATTATTAAGGTTTTAAGGATGTAAAAATGGGATAAAATAGGGATAAGAAATATACCTGGTGACACCTAATATAACTTATTTAACTCAATTTATTTTTGTACTATATTACTATATCATAATTAATATATATTATATTAATTAAATAAAATGATAAAAAGGGGATAAAGACATGGGATACAATTGGGAATAAACTAAGGGATTATCAAAGGTTACATCTGGATTAAAATCGGGATAAAGGGGTTATGTCTAACACATGATTATGATTCCTAATCTATTTTCTTAAATAAATTAAAACAATATTTTTGCAAGGGATAAAATCAATTCAAATTCACTTCAAAACGTAAGACCTCAAGGGATAAAAATAATCAATCAATCATCATTTTTAAGAAGAACTACGGTACTCTGATCCCTCGCCTAATGCAAAGGTACGTAGACATAGAGTTGTAAACTCTAGCGAGTACGATTATAAAAAATCTTTTTGGATCTCTCATCTATTTAAATAGAATACCTTCTGTAAATAAATAAATAATTAATAGTTAATCAATAATCAAGCAAATACCTTAGGAATACACACTAGCCCTAGAATTAGAGGAGGATCTCATTGAGTACAATGGAGGTAAGGGGTGCCTAGTACCTTCCCCTTACTTAACTGACTCCCGAACCTAGAACCTCACTCTTAATAATTAGGTTTTCTCATTATTTCCATATTCCTTAAGAACGAATAAATGATGGTGGCGACTCTGTCATTTTTCCGGCCACGACAACTGGCAACTCTGCTGGGGAATTCTTATACTTTCCCTAAAGAGAGTCCATCATAACCTTGGGTTTTAGGGTTGTTCTTGTTTCTCTATTTATTTGGTTTCCTTTATTTTTGTTTATTTATTTATTTATTTACTTTATTCTTTATTATATTATTATGCATTTCATATCTTAGTGGTTGAGATTTTCAAAGGTGTGAAGCCAAAACCCAGGTTTGAGAAAAAAATATAAGATTAAGTAAGGGGTCGTCCTATCTCGGCCACCGGGGTTTTCATCCCGTAGGGTCTTTGATGACGATTCCGCCCAGAATAGATCAATTCAAAAGGTTTGTCATGAGAAGGTCAGTACTTCTTCATGATAGAACTTTGATTTCGGTCCATGACTCTGGGGACCTCTTATAGAACCCTCTTAACTTAGGGTGACCTTATGTTATCAACCTGCAAAGGTCGTTACTAAGGTCCCTCATAGATGAGACTTATCCCAAAGGATTACCGTAGGAATGCTTGCTCCTTCTCATGGTAAAACAAGGGTATAATCCATGACTCTAGGGCTATCATCCTACAAAAACATTATATCCTACAAGTGAGAGATTGGGTAGTCTAAACCTAGATCTGACATATCATAAGGAACCTACCCTTAACTGGGTCATGCTTGCATATTACCTTACATATCCCAAAACCCGTTTGGGTTTCCCATGCCAATTATTATCCCTATCTATTAGGAACCTTCTTAAACAAGGTGTCCTTATAGTTGACATTATCCTTAAAACCATATGTGGATACCTCCATTACTATCCTAAACTCGTAGGGGTTTCCTTTCATCGGTCACAATCCCTAAACCCGTGTGGGTTCTCCTATCAGTCATTATCCTAATGTGACACTTGCATTGCATCTAAAAGAAAACTTTCAGCATATCTTCAAAATTAAAAATTTAAAAAATATTTTTTGCATACATACACATACATTTGCATATCCTTTCCACTTTTGCCCTTTTCCAACTATCATCCAGCTAGTAGACTTCCCGATACTCACGAACAAACTCGAAGGACATCTCAAGAAGCTACAAAGGGACTAAAGAAGGGCAATAACCCTTGAAGAGATAAGGTAACCCTTTGTCATGCCAACCATGACCTATCCAATGATTTAAATACAACGACCCTGGATGATGACCTTCGTAACAAGGTCTGCAACAGTATCTACTTCAGCAGCAACCTCATGTGCTTCGTCAACCACAACAAATGACGCTTGGAAGGAAACTGTACCCTACACCAATATCTCATGACTTACTCATAAGTGCCATAGTAAAGCTATAATCCTTTGGTCCTTCTCCTCGCCCATATCCTCCCAATTATGAAGAGACACTACAAAAAAACGTGTAAATTACGGCGGTTAATTCAAGACCATTGTGGCGATTTGAACCGCCAGAATTTACAATTACGACGTTCTTAGAAACGCCGTCAATTTGGCTGCCGCAAAGAAAATAGCGACGGTTTAAAATTAAATGCCGTGCAAACCGCCGTATTTTACGCAGTGGAAAGTGTCGGTTTTTGTTTGAAATTAGTGGCGGTTTCAAATGCCTTAGTTTTCTAACTAAACAAATATCTTCGTATTCTAAGTCTGTTAAAACCGTCCTAGTATACTAAAAGGTACGGCATTTTAAACCGTCTTAATATACTTAAAGGTACACCATTTTAAACCGTCCTAGTTTAACAACATTGTATAAACCACCACTATTTTCAAATTAATTTGAAAAAAAATCTCTTTGAAATATGCTAAAACATATTTAATTTTTTTCCCACAATTTAACACAAACACTAAAAGTAAATTAAAATATCTATAATAAATTTATATTTATGCATTTTTGTAAAAGAAACACACACACACACACACACACACACACACATATATATATATATATATATATATATATATATATATATATATATACATATATATATATATATATATATATATATATATATATATATATATATATATATATATATATATATAGTCGATGCAATTGTTTAACTTTATCAAAATTACATAGAAATTTTAAATGTTTGATATATTTTTCACTTTATTCCTAAAATATTAAAACATAAAAATGATCAACAATTTTTGTATCCAGTATATTAAGCTATTCTCATAAAAGTACCATAATAATCATATGTCCTTTGAAGGACTTTGATGATTTTCTTCATGTATATTGCTTGCATCTAATGATCTTCTTATGTCACAAGGTGATGAAGGTTCACTTCCTGCTTCAGAAGCCTATGAAAAACAAAATAATTATTATATTAGAACATCACTAGAATTATTAAATGGGACGTATCATCACTATTTTCTTGGTAGTGTATTTGTTTGGGTCATGGGCATGTCTTATGCCTAGTTTAATATATTTCCTTTGTTGTTTCAAAAATAAAGAGGATAAGCAGCAACAACTAGCCAAGTGACAAAAATCACTTTCATTATGAATGAAGAAGACAATTGTGGATTCTTCCTTCACTTTTTCAACTAATGGGACCATTGACCGTATCACAATAACGTTAAACAAATAGAACAATTGAATAGTCTGACATATATCTATGTGAATTTCCGTATTATATATACTCAATGAAACTCTCATTTGCATTGCATCTGAGAAAATAAAAGACACTAAACATGATTCTATATGAAGTTTACGATAAGTTGGTGAGTTGAAATTATTCCTTTGATAGCTTAAATGTTATTTGCTCATGTGACTAAATTAAAACTACACGAAATCACAAAAATAACAACACATAAGGAGGAAAAATCTACAAAATTAACTATAATGATTTTAAACTAGAAATATAAAACATAACATTCAGTAAAAAAAACAATTAACTAATTAATATACCTGTTGTGTTTGATTTGCAAGTACGGCAGCTAACTCTGCAGGGAGTGTACCACCTTCTTTCGCACTAATGTAGCCAACAACTGCTTCCAATAGAGCAGTCACAGATGCAAGTCTTTGTTCCACTAATGAAGAACTACCACTTGAATTAATACCACTTGAAGAACCAAAATCCATACCACTAAGTCTTGTAGTGGTATGTTTAAAAGCAGTGGTAGGAACCACTCCCATGCCCATTGCTCGAACACGGCCAGGATGCTCTCTTCCTAATACCTTTCCAACAACATCATTTGAAGAAATTTCATAAGAAGCCTCAGGGTTTTTATTTAAATGAGTGTCAATCTTTTCCTACATAAAATACAAATAACCAACGAGTATAACTCATTTACATATATTATAAAATAATGAACATAAACTTAAAATATATTTGGAAATATATATTATTAATTTACCCCTATCTCCTTAGCTTTTTCATTCACATAGCTTCCATCTTTCTTTTTGTGAGTCATATTCCACATTAGACCTCGACCAATAGTCTTACCAGTCTCAATAGTCTAAAAAATTAAAATGCAATGTTATTATGAATCAAACTAATGCTTTAAAAATTGATTATATAAAGATGGTGGCATATAAGGTGAGAGTTTAATTAAGTACCCCACTGGTGAAACTCAAAGAATATTCCATGAGATTAGATCAAGGGTTCAAAACTATTATAGTTAAAAGTAATAAATTTGCACAACCTCACACACAACATTTGTCCTACTGTAACTTAATCTAATAACATATATTTTTGTCCATTAACATCCATCTCATCTTGAAAACAAACCACAACATATAGAAACAACATAAATCATATGCAATGGATATTAAAGATGTAAATAAATTATAATAAAAAATGGAAATGCTTAACCAATTCCAATATGTATAACATGTTCATGAACAACACTTCATTTATCCCACGGTGTACTGCCATGAACACTAGTACCTATAAGTCCACCAATTGTTAAACCTCACTGACTTCTATAATTGAAGTCACTCAATGTTCATTGTATAAGATATTAAATGTTTCTATTTAATGTGTTTTGTTCTCAATAAGATAAAAGATAACAAGAGAAGTTAGGAGATTCATTTATAATACTTAACATATAAAGATAATTTACAAAAAAATATTCCTTAACATAAAAAAATATTTATATAAAGATAGTGTTAAACTTACTAGCTCATGTCTTCTCCTTGCCAAAGACTTAGCACCACACGTATGAGAAAACAATTGTTTCTTCCTTATTTGTTGGTTTCTCTTACAAAGATCCTAAAAGTGAAACTTATTACTTTATATAACAAAAATATTATATATAAAAAACTATTCAATATACATATCCAAATGAAAATAGTGTACCATCGTTTCTGGTTTTGATCGATACTCAACAAATAATGCCCAATGGTCCAGAGGAACGTCAACAGGTCTATTTTTGATGATCTCACTTTTGCTCAAAAGTGGGTTATATTTATCTTTCCAAATATTACCCCTATATTCCTTCCACTTTTTGCCAATCGAAGCCTCAATATACCTTTTAGCTAAATCTTCATGTACCTTAAAATAATATCGAGGCTTCCGAATAAAAATAATGCTAGTCACATACAATATTACACATGCAAACTCTCAATAAATATGTAACATTAAAATTAATTTACCTCAAAAAGGGTTTTCCATTGTTCATCAAAATAATCCTCAGGCATGTCTGACCACTTATCAAAACCTATAGGAAAAAAGAGACTATTCGTTGCTACTAATCCACATACTCCAGCAAGCAAACCGGCAACCTCTTCAATAGGTGAATGAAATTCATCAAACTCCACAATAATACGTAAATTATTTGGCATGTCATTGACATCCTTACAATTCAAACGCAATTTTTAAATTGTACCATGCTCTTTATCTGAAAGATATAAAGGTTATATGAGTAAAGCCAAACAAAAATATAACAAAAAATACAACACACGACTAGATTATAAAATTTCAACATATTATACCTTGTGCATCTACAAGCCAATAATGGGTAGATGCTCGACCGCCTCTATGTTGAGAACTTTTAGCTCTTTGTTGTGAAGGTTGTGAGGATATTTGGTTAGGTAATTGAGATGATACAATAACTCTAAGATGAGAATGTTCACAACTTTGTTGTGAAGGTTGTGAGGATGTTTGGTTAGGTAATTGAGATGATACATTATCTCTAAGATGAGAACTTTCAGCACTTTCTTGTGAAGGTTGTGAGGATGTTTGGTTAGGTAATTTAGATGATACATTATCTCTAAGATGAGAACTTTCAGGACTTTCTTCTGAAGGTTGTGAGGATGTTTGGTTAGGGAATTGAGATGATACATTATATCTAAGATGGGAACTTTTATCACTTTGTTGTGAAGGTTGTGAGGATGTTTGGTTAGGTAATTGAGATGATACATTAGCTCTAAGATGAGAACTTTCAACACTTTGTTGTGAAGGTTGTGAGGATGCTTGATTAGCTAATTTAAGAAAATTTGTAATTCTCCTTGGCTTTGGCATTACTGCATATAAAATAAAATAGTCAATTAAAAAGAACATAAATAAGCATATTACAAAAACAACATATTATAAATAAGCATATTACAAAAACATCCGAAGCCATTTTACTTCAAGCCTAAAATATGTCTTTGAGATTTGAAATTTTTTGTGTATGGTCATTACAGTATGAAAAAAATGATATGTCAATTAATATATTGTAATATACATTACATATTCAGAAATCTAACCCACCGTATATATATTTGACACATTATATATGTTGTTCATCATAATGTAAAAAGGTTGAGTTCTAAAGACAATGCCTTAAAAAATAAATAGAAGTAAGGAGTTGTACAACATAATGGATTCACGCACACATATTAAAAATTAGAGATAGCATACTATCATAAAATAATAGACTACAAAAAAAATTAGCAACCATTAAATTTTATCTAGAATAAAATGAAAAAAACATAACTAAAACTAAAACTTAACATTCTTGGTTAAGGCATGTAAACAAAACTAATACTTTTAGAAAAATTAACTTGGTCTTTACCTTATTCTTGTGAGTTATATTTGATGTCCATGACAATTAGTTCATCACCTACATATACTCATTGCTCTTATTCTGCCATAAGTTCATCTCCATCAATGTCATCATTAACATGCCCCTCACTTATTAGTTCATCATCTACATCCTCCCTTATTAAAGACAAATGATCAGAGTCTCCAAAAAACTGATCTAGGTTTTGCTCAGGACAAACTTCAATATCTATTTGATCTCCCATATCATATAAGTCTCTTGGCTTCAAATGGACAATAACACTCCAGTCTTTATCTATCTCATCATTCACATAATAGACCATTTGGGCTTGTGAGGCCTCAATGTACGGATCATGTTCTTCACGATCACCCATGTGAATACTTCTTGAAAAATTAACGGAAGTAAAACCCCACGAATCTTTTTTGTACCCTCTATCTTTAGTGGTGTCAGCCCATTTACATCTGAATAAAGTAACTTTAAATCGACCATAGTAGTTAAGCTCAATGATATCTTCTAATTTCCCATAATATAACAAGTTTGCTTCTCTAAAGTTTGTATCGACACTACTAGCAACACATGATGTTGAAGATGTTAAATAAACACCACTATTTTGGGTTTTCAAACCATGCTCTCGTGCTATGGTTCAAAATTTGAATCCATTAATGTTAAATGCAGAATATCTTCTAGCTTGTGTTGTTGGACCTTTCGCAAGATACATGAGATCATCTGACACTATCTTTGATATGTCGGGGTTCATAATCTAAATTGAAATCGAAAATATGATTTAGTAATTTACATAAGTATATAAACATCCATAAAAATAAACAAAGGTTATGGAAAACTTAACCAACCCTTTGAGGAAACCAAACAATGAAATCTTTACTAATCATTTTCTCTATCTCTGTTGTTGACTGCCTTCGCCTTTTAGACCGTATCCGTAAGTACTCCTTAAATTCACTACATAAACAATTGATATTAATCTAGGATGATTAATATCATATATCTTACTTGACTAGACATAATTTGAAAATCTTTGAGGTACTCACTCAATATAAGGTTTGACTTGGGGACAATTTAACAACACATATCGATGTGCTTGAGTTTTCTCCATGGTTGATAGATCAAAGGTTGAGAATGCTCCTACTGCCCTACCTATAGGTGGAAAAATTGTAGATCTGTGGGATGAATCTCTTTCATTAGGATAATCATCAATACGTGCAGGTCTATTGATTCGAGTCTCAATCCCATCTATATATTGAGAGCAAAATGTGAGAACCTCTTCTGCAAGGTATCCTTCAGCAATAGAACCTTCGGGTTGTGCCTTATTCCTAACATAGGATTTCAAGTGTCCTAAGTACCTAGAAAAGGGGTTGAAAATTAGAAAATGTGAACAACTTAAAGGGGAGATACAAGAATAACCTCAAAATGAAGTAAGTTAATCACCTTTCAATAGGATACATCCAACGATAGTGTACTGGACCTCCAAGTTTTGCTTCACCAATAAGGTGACAAGTCAAATGCACCATGATTGTAAAAAATGAAGGAGGAAATAACATTTCTAAGTGACAAAGAGTGAGAATGATTCGAGACTGGAGTCTATCGAGATCCAAGTGACTTAAACTCTTGGCACATAATTGGCGAAAGAATGAACAAAACTCTACTAACACTGCAGTCACATTGTCTGGTAGGACATTTCGTATAGCAATAGGTAGTATTTGCTCCATAAGAATATGACAATCGTGGCTTTTCATCCTAAAAAGTTTTCGATTGTTTATGTCAACGCACCTAGAAATGTTACTTGAGTATCCATCAGGAAAACTAGTATTCCTCAAAGTTTGTAGGAATACATCTTTCTTTGAATTTGACATTGTAAACAAAGATGGGCAAAATCTTTTATTACTATCTGGCCAAAGATCCTTCCTTATACCCATTAATTTAAGATCCTCACGAGCTTTAAGATTATCTTTTGATTTCCCAGTTTCATTGAGCAAAGTGTATACAACATTATCACATACATTTTTTTCAATGTGCATAACATCTAAATTATGGCGCAACAAATTGGACTCCCAATAAGGAAGATCAAAAAATATACTTTTCTTCCTCCATTGTCTCGGTCCTTCAACAATTTTTTTCTTGCGTTTTCTTTTTCCTCCATCTTTTTCTTTAGATTCTAACACTTTCCCAAAAGTAACATTTGCTCCCTTTAGTTGGTTCAAGATGTCTTGTCCTAACAAAGTAGCAGGGGCATCTCTTTGCTCAACTTTTCCATTAAAACGAGACCGACTCAATCTAAGTTTATGACCTTTTTCTAAAAACCGGCGGTGACCCATAAAACACCATTTTCCACCATTCTTTAATCTAAAACTATCAGTGTCATTGTTACAAGTGGGGCAAGCAAGCTTAGTGTGTGTATTCCATCCTGATAAAGTGCCAAGTCCTGGAAAGTCACTAATAGTCCACATCAAAACTGCCTTCATCATAAACATTTCATTTTTTGATGAATCTAATGTTTTCACTCCATCATACCACATTTCTTTTAACTCTTTGATGAGAGGTTGTAGATACACATCTATATTATTTCCCGACGCTTGTTTTCCAGGAATGATCATGGAAAGGATTGTTGATGTTTGCTTCATGCATTCCCAAGGAGGGAGATTATATGGGATAAGGACCACTAGCCAAATGCTGTAGTTTGTACTCATCACACCAAAAGGGTTAAAGCCATCGGTGGCTAGGCCAAGTCGTATATTTCGAGAATCCGTAGCAAATTCTGGATGACGTAAGTCAAATGTTTTCCATGCCTCAGAATCTCTAGGATGTCTCATCATACCATCTTTATTAGCCTCCAATGCATGCCATTTCATTGACTTTGCGGTTTTAGAACACATAAAAAGTCTTTGCAATCTTGGCTTTAGTGGAAAGTAGCGTAGTATCTCTGCAGATTGCTTCTTCTTGTCATCCTTCCACCTAGATGTCTTGCATCGCTTACATTCTTCTAAGTCTTTATTTTCTTCACCCCAGTATAACATACAATCATTTGGGAAAGCATCTATCTTGGTATAATCAAGACGAAGTTTGTTGATGATTTTCTTAGCCTCATAGAATGAAACAGGAATCTTGGCATCAACAAACACATCTTTTAATAACTTTATAATCATAGTCATTGCTTTGTCACTTATTCCACACAAGCATTTTATATGATACAATTTGATTAGAAATGACAACTTTGAGAAGTTTTTGCACCCTTCATATAATGGTTGATTAACATCTTTTAACAAATCAAAAAACTCGGCTTTGTCTTCCCCCACATTGAATTACACCCTTCGTTGTTGTTCTCAGAAGATGGACCAAGATTATTCGGACTACTTTGGGTAAATCCAAATGCATCATGGACCATGTTTTCCATTGTATTCTGTGGTTGGAAGGTATCTTCTGCGACATGTGTTCTTTCAAATACTTGAGGCTCATTTATACTTGACCCTTCACCATGCCAGTTCCAAACTTTGTAATTTTTTGGAAAAGGTCTATTTTTGAGGTGTACATAAACCTCATCCCATGTTCCCCACTTCTTGAAACCACATTTTGAACATGGGCACTTTATCTTAAGACCGTCAATAGATTTATGGTGAAATGAAAAATTCAAAAAATTAATCAATCCATTTTCATATTCAAGTGTGTCTTGTGGTTTGTCAATCCATGATTTATCAATTTGCATGACTACAAAAGAAACCAAACCATTGCATCTTAAAATTAATGACTATCAAATCATGAGCAATTCTAAATGTAGTATAATAGTCAATAACAATAATAATGAGTACTAAATTTTAAATATCCATTTATGAAAATATAAAATAAGAACTATATATATAGATATATATATATATATATATATATATATATATATATGTGTGTGTGTGTGTGTGTGTGTGTGTGTGTGTGTGTGTGTGTGTGTGTGTGTGTGTGTGTGTGTGTGTGTGTGTGTGCGCGTGTGTGTAACATAATTTAAATGTTCAAATACGACAAGATGACTATATAACAAGTACTTACTTCAATATTTCTTCGACTACAAAAAGAAGTCCAATAAAATTTATATGACCCTTCTTTCAATTTCTGCAAAAAGTGAATAACTTTTGTAAGTATGATTAGAAAATTTACGAAAGAAGTATAAAGAATTTAAATAAAAATGGTGGAGTTAATGCGGTGGTGAAATTTCAACCATTCCAAAAGCAATATATCTTATAGCACACTTAAATGGAATACACATCATGTGAAAAGGCATAAATTATATCTTAGAACAACAATTACACTTGAACCACCAGTTTTTGTGTGAATGTTTCACTATTCAAGTAACTCACTGATATTTTCCTTACACATTATGAATATAAATGCTATGCTAGGAATGAGCACCTAAAGGATCAATGGAATATCCATACTATGTAAAAAAAACAAAGCCTGTTATTGCAATAGGTAATACAAACAATGAGATAATGACAAAATATTTCTATAACAAAACACATTGCACTTAATTGGCCTTTTGAAATTTAGACACACATAGCTATTACAAACAATGACATTGTCTCATCTCATCTAGCTACATTTATAAATGAGCTGAATATTTCAAACTATATTATTGCATGACCTGGTTATGATATCAAACAAAAATTCAAGAGCTTTTGTATTCCATTTTTGAATTTTCGTCAAATTTATCAAGCTTTTTCCTTGTTTTGTCATGCAACATATAGTATAATAATGCAGTATAATTATGCAGTAGCAACCAAAATAAATTATTATTATTATATTATCTTATTAGGACCAAGCTCATGCAGTAGCAACCAAAATAACTAATTATATTATCTTATTAGGATCAAGCTCATGCAGTAGCAACCAAAATAATTATGCAGTAGCAACCAAAATAAATTATTATTATAATTATTACTAAATTATTATTATAGTATAATTATGCAGTATAATCATGTAGTATAATTATGCAGTAGCAACTGAAATAAATTATTATTATATTATCTTAAATTATTCCGTCCAGTAGCAATCAAAATGAAAATTAAGCATCTTTCCCAAATTGGAATACCTCAGTCCACACACAGGAAACAGACCTGTACTAACACCAACTAGTAAACATCCAGAAACTTAAGAATACATACATTAGACATTGTAAGTATCTAATGCAATCCAAACACTAAGAGAAAGAAAAATGAAAATACTTGAAACATCCCCATCCTAACAACAAAGAAGCCTTGTTTTCTAATTGTTATAAGTAAACCACGATATATATTTATGTATCAAACAACTACAAGGATAAGGAAAAACTCAACAGCTAACAAATAGAGTTATGAATCCAACAATTTAGTTGGAGAAACCATTGTGTATCTGTCAATAAATAACCACAACATCAAATATTAGGATAAGATTCATACAAGTCAAAAGGAAATGACATAGTGAAATACAACATCAAGCAAAATAATTATGCAGTAGAAACCAAAATAAATTATTATTATAATTATTACTAAATTATTATTATAGTATAATTATGTAGTATAATTATGCAGTAGCAACCAAAATAATTATGCAGTATAATTATGCAGTAGCAACCAAAATAAATTGTTATTATAATTATTACTAAATTATTATTATAGTATAATTATGCAGTATAATTATGCAGTAGCAACCGAAATAAATTATTATTATATTATCTTAAATTATTCCGTCCAGTAGCAATCAAAATGAAAATTAAGCATTTTTCCCAAATTGGAATACCTCAGTCCACACACAGGAAACAAACCTGTACTAATACCAACTAGTAAACATCCAGAAACTTAAGAATACATACATTAGACATTGTAAGTATCTAATGCAATCCAAACACTAAGAGAAAGAAAAACGAAAATACTTGAAACATCCCCATCCTAACAACAAAGAAGCCTCGTTTTCTAATTGTTGTAAGTAAACCACGTTATATATTTATGTATCAAACAACTACAAGGATAAGGAAAAACTCACCAGCTAACAAATAGAGTTATGAATCCAACAGTTTAGTTGGAGAAACCATTGTGTATCTGTCAATAAATAACCACAACATCAAATATTAGGATAAGATTCATACAAGTAAGTCAAAAGGAAATGACACAGTGAAATACAACAGCAAGCAAAAAAAACTAACAAAGTAAGATTCATCCACAATATTGTTCAGAATTTAGATATAGCTGTTAAAAGCCATTGAATATAATCGAATTCGGTGGCCGAAGTTATAAGATAAACCAAAGGACTAAGAAAATATTATCATTCAAAATCCCCTAAAGGCACTCTTACACAAGAATATATCAAGAACTTATCAAATAATGCTAATCTTGTGAAAAGGGAAAGAAAATTATCACATGAGTCCCATAAACCATAACAATGTCAAAATCATAAATCATGTTCTGAAAAACGAAAGCATATTATTACCTTAAAATTGGCGGTTTGTGGAATTGTGGATCGTTGAGTAGAAAACCTGAGAAATAGAACGACCAATTGCAGAACTGTAGATTGCGGAGCAGCATAACAGAGCAGTAAAAACCTGATTGTGGAACAGTAGAAAACCTGATTGTTAGGGTTCCATATTGATAATGATATTGAATATGTAAGATTCTAATTTCAAATAATTGTTAGGGTTTGAATTTGAATGAAAGGAATAAATCGAGATCAAAAGGGTTTACCGGAAACTGGACGAAAGGAAAGGAATGTGAGAAATTTGAAACCGGAGTGGAAATTCAAAGACGAAAATTGAAAATCGGAGAAGAAAGATGAAAATATCGGAGAGAGTTGAGATGATTAGGGTTATTTTGTGCGTTTGAAGAAGAAGGGCATCTGAATAATTGTTTTCTTTTTTATTTATCAAATAACATTATTATTATTATTATTATTATTATTATTATTATTTATTATTATTATTATTATTATTATTATTATTATTATTTATTAATTTTAAAAAGGGAATGAAGCGTGAGAAAAACGCGTTTCACAGTAGTGCGAGAATTTAGAAACAATTAAGTAAATAGTGGTCGTTAAAACCGTCATTTCGTTTCTAATATTACGTCGTTTAGAAAAACCGTCGTAATCAACCGCAGATTACTGCGTTTTGAACTAAACGCCATAATTAAACCGACATAATTTACACAGATTTTTGTAGTGAGAATGCCTGGTGTGAGTACAAAGTCCAAGATCGGATCGACGAAAAACCATTGACTCTTGAAAAAGGAGTCCCATGGTGAACGATCACCGCTTATCTTTATAAGTGGAATAATATCAAAAAGCATCCCATAAAGACAGTGGATCAACAATGAAGCTCATCCCTGGGATCAATAGGGTTTATCAGTTCCAGTTGTAATTTCTTTTTTGCCAAGTGTGTTTTGTATTAAAAGTTGTACTCTTTGGGAAATAATTTTAATTAAATGAGCATGCATGTTTTTGAAATCAATCCACTCGTTTACACTCTCTTTCTTACGCCATCATGAAAATTAAAATAAAAATCAATCAAACCTTTTATTCTCACTTCTCACCTATTAACAAACATATGAGGAGAATGATGTAATAAACAACTGAATTTGTTGATGTATGCTTTAATAGTAAGACCAGGCTGACGATATAAGGCATTGTTTCATTTTCCTAAACACTGAGAAATAAGGAGATAATTCGTAGTCAACCCCCTCGAGCTAGAAGTTGGTGTTTCTTTTTCTATTCATAAAAACCCTTAATCTTAACCAAGGGCAGGGTAGTTCTTCAATTAAGTCAATGGTGCATTCTAATCTCAAGAGAATTATCACATGAGTAAGAGGTTCAAGCACAACTTCTTCCTTTGCACACATCATCCAATATCAAGGAAGCAATGAAAGAATAAAGCTCACAATAGCTAACATGGCAGTCACAACCTTCGAAATCAAAATCAAATATCATAAGAGTTGTTTAAAAAAAGAAGCCCGCTAAGTCGAAAGGAAAACCTAAAAATTTGACTTAGGAAAAAGTTACGGCATCATATTTCAAAAAAAAAGCATGATAAGTCAAAAATTAAAAAGTAGTTGACTTAGGCAAAAGTTAGGGCATCCCAATGGACCACAATTCAAAAGAATTGGTCCATGCAAAAATAAGGATTAAAAAGCAAAGAAAGCAAAAACGGAAACAAGCTTGTGAGTGAAAGTAAGTGTCTGCCACCTCAAAAATCTCATCAGTGCTTGAATCATTACATCCATCATCATTATCAAAATTCTCTTGCAGACTAAATGCATTCTTTGAATTAATTGGATTTAGGAATGAAGATTATCAAGGAGAAGGGATGGGTCTTAATCAAAATTTGAGCCTTATATCTTTTGTTTCATAAATCGTGAACCAGGCCACGTTATTAAAGGAGAATTACGATCCAAAACGCAACGGAAATTAAAATTTCTCCTTTAGAGATCCTTACAAATGGTCATGATCAGTGATAGAATAGTTACCTCTTATGACGATTGAAACCTTTGGTGCAAATCTCTTGTGACAATTGACACCTTTGATGCAGATCTACGGAGCGACCACGAACGTTGAACGATGACAACGCCTCTACTCAGTCCACACGAACGGATTCCTTCCATCTCAGTGCTAGCTGTTATGAATGAAGGCTTTGAGTGAGAGAGAGAGAGAGAGAGAGAGAAAACAAAAAATGCAACCGCAATGAATGCTTCTGCACAAGGGTTCTATTTATAGAACCACTTGTGTGGGCTTCAAGCTAAAAAAGCCCACTTAAGTGGATTTTGGCCCATATCTTATAATATGCCCAAAATCACTTAAGCGTGTGGTACCTTACCATATTTTGTATTCTACTTAAGTACCCCGTACCTTACGATGTTCTATAATTCACTTAAGTGCACCGTACCTTACGGTGTTCCTTAGTTACTCTATCTTTCATCAATCTGTCCTTTGTGTGTGACCCTGTAGGTTTTCGCGACAATGGCAATTACATTAAATCACGTATTTAACATAATAAACAGTGAGCGAAATCTAGCAACACATCACTGCTACCCAAGACACGAAAATGTCATGTGATCTGACAAAACCTTTTGTGATAATACTTATGTGCATAATTACCCTTTTGCCCTTATGTCTATATTGAACACAAGGCATAGACTGTGTCATCCTTGTCCAGTTCAATATTGGGCCCTTAGACATTTATCCTGTTATGCAGGATGGGCAAATTCCATCTAGGTCACTCATGTCCCTCAGCATGCTTCGTGGAGTACCCATCAACTGTCTTTATGGTTATCCAGTTACGGACAATGTTTGATCAGCAATAAAGCGCTCGACTCTACATCTAGGGTCCATAGTGGTTTCAGGCCGAAGGGTGGTATACACCATTATCACCATGAGAATAACTTATGACACTTTGCATAACATTCTATATAGTATTCTCATAACGGATCAATCCAGTATAAATATTACTCTTAATATTCATACCTATGTTTAAGACTTGATAACTCCTTATCCATGATCCATGAGATGTGATCATCAGTCTATATACATAATAGTCTTAATGCTTTAATGTTATCCCACTTCACAATAAAGCTCGACTACGAATACTTTAAGAATAGTGTCCTTATGTTTAATGTGATCTCATGATCAAGTCACACTTGATACATTAAACGGACTAGCTATTCTAGGGACTTAATTAAATAAACGTAATAAAGAAAAAGCCTTTTTATTATTAATAAATAATTCGGTACAAGTACCAAAAGTATTGGCCTCTAGGGCTTACACCAACAGTTATAACATTTAAAAGTCCTAATTGAAGCTAGGTTCACTAGGAAAGCATACTTGGCAAAATCGTTGTTAAGTTGACTCTGGATGTTTGTTACTAACCATCTTGTTCTATCATATCTTCATTTGTGTCAACCTCATGGCTATATATCATATGTATACACCATATCCGTTTTCCATAACAATTTTAGATTTCAAAAACTTACATGAGCATGATGTTAGAATTACTTTTCAAAAAGAACATTTTTATCACAAATCAATACTTAGCACCAAGGAAATATCAACAATGGTTTGATACATTGCTGACTAAGGGAAAGTCACCTAAGGATCCTTCCAGTTAGGGGAAAAACCTTATAATCACCTAAGGATCCTAAGGACGTACCACTTTGAGACATTGCTGACTAAGGGAAAGTCACCTAAGGATCCTTCCAGTTAGGGGAAAATCCTTATAATCATGGACATATCATCTGAAGATCCTACTGGTTAGAGGAGAAACATTTCAATATTTGGCACACTTATGTCAAATAACATCAATGACCCTCATGATCAGAGGCATATCTTTCAGGACTCTCATACTAGGGCATACCAACTCAAGGGCATAGTGAGTCCAATCACTCCAAAAAGTCATCTAATCTGGGGCATACTTTTCAAAGATTCAAATACCGGGGCAATTCATATAAAGGTCATATCTCATCATTGTGGGATCCAAGTTCCTTCTCAGGACACTCCTCCAGACCCTAATAATCAGGGGCAAACTTTTCAAGATTTAAATATTGAGCAATTAATATCAAAGTCCTACCATAGCATGGTGGGGATCCAAGTTTCTTTTCAGGAAACTCTTCCAAAAAGGCCTACAAATAAGGGAAATACCCTTCAAGGCTCAATAATTATGGGGAAGACCGTCGTAAGGCTTGATCAAAAGGAACCACTCCAAAAAAAAATTCATCGGGGGAGTATCTTTCTAAGGGTCGATTATTTAAGGATGAATCTCTCCAAGGCTAATACAATGGAAAGCCTTCTTAAGCACGTAGTAAATACAAGCTTCTTCAAAACCCATATTGAGGAGAATCTCTTCAAATACCCCAATAGACTGGGGCAACTATGGGATACTTCAGGGACATTCCCTCTCAATACTTTCAAGATGCACATACAAGCTCCGCCATACATCAACAGTCATCTGGTTTGCAACGAATATCGGGAAGTCATGCTAGCTCAACATCCTACCACCTTTTGAAAAAATATCGTGGTTACGCGTACAACCTCTCTAAGCCCTAATAGTCCATGACCCACCACATGGGCACTCGTGGAAACATTCAAATCATTCTCATGCATTAAACACGTCTCTACGCACTAGTGTCAAACCATGCATATCATCTCATTCATCTAGCACATTCCCATAACATGAATCTAACATCTTCAAAAGCCCAATCCTACTTGGCACCTACATCCAAAAGCTCGACCACTCTCGACATTCAATACCTCACAAAAGCTCAATCCTACCTGGAACCCTACAAAAAAACCATCCTCATTAATAATTACATAATCCATCCTTCATCCACTTTTCGAAGGTTCCTCTTAACTCTTCACTAAAAGTAAATAAGCCTTATTCTCCAAATGATTATATCATCCATGGACAAATGATCTAGAACATCACATTCATGCATCACAGCATAGCATATCCATGAGTATGGAGTATTATGTCATACAAACTCTAAACATGCATACATAACATAGCATAACATGCGTACATGACATAGCATAACATGCATACATAACACAAATACATAACACAGGCTGAGACTCATGACTCATCATGAGAGTTTGGATCCATCCCCAACTAAGTCTACAATAGATCTCAGTCCAAGCTTATCCCTAGCTCTTTTTTCGCTGTACCTCCCAGTGAGTCGGTCTTAAGGATAATTCCTCTGCAAGTATCCTTGGGACTCATTCTCCAAGCATAAAATACTTAGCAGTATTGTCCTCGGTATGCCCTAATGGTATACAATTCCTTCACCATATCCTTGCAAGTATTTCTTAGGACTTTCCTCGACACTCACGCTCCTTAGGGAACCTCGCCTGGAAGCCTATTCCCTAGTAGACAATCATCTTATGTGACACCAGTCTTCCCTAATAAAGACATCGAGTTCTTCTATCAATCTCCTTTTTACTCTGTTGTTCTCAGAGAACTCCCCAACAAAAGTTCTTTCAATATTATTATCCATGATAATACCCTATTTATGGTTCTTACACCATTGTTCACTTTTGTTCTTACACCATTGTTATTCAGTCACTGTGGTTCTTACACCGTTGTCATCTAGTCACTTCGGTTCTTACACCGTTTATCAACTCATTTGTACGGTCTCTTATACCATTTGTTATTTCAGTTTAGGTTCTTCTACCGCTGTTATTTCTTTCAGTTCTTATACCACTATCACTACTCTCGGGGTTTTACATCAATGATAATTTATTTAGCATTGGTTCTTATACCGAGGACGATTGAATTCACAATCCCTAACTATCCCAGTACCCCTATCAGGAATGCTTATTCGGCCTCCCCAATCAGTAACCATCTCCATAGAACCTTTTCAATAAATGACTTTCCCCGTAAACTCACTCACCATGAGTCTTCAAAGGAATATATCAATTAGTCTGTCATCCTGAATGATCATTATCAACTATTGAGCGGGTCTTCACCTCTCACATCTCCAGCTTATTAACCTATCCCATACAAGGGATGCGTTCCATCAAATACATCAGGGTTTTATCAAAGGGTTACACCGGGGGTTTTCAAGGGGTTCCACCAAGGGTTTCATTAAAGAGCTTTTACCAGGAGTTCTATTAGGGGTTTCATCAGAAGTATAAATGATTTTCATCAAGGGGTTATATCAAGGGATTTTACCAAGGGATATTATCAAAGGAGTTTTGTCAAAGGGGTTCAATCAAGGGGTTTTCATCAGAGCATTATCCACCAAGGGTTAACCATGGTTTTACCAAGAAGTTTCAACAAAGTGTTATTATCAAGGGGTTTCATCATGGATTTATCAAAGGGTTTCACCCGAATTTTCTATCAAAGGGTTCCACCAGAATTTTATCAAGGGATTTTATCAAAAGGGTTTTGTCAAGGGGTTTTATCAAAAGGGTTTATCAGAAATGTCATCAAAAGATTCCATCAGGGATTCTACCAGAATTTTACCAAGAGGTTTCATATAGAGTGATCAGGGTATTAGTAGGGTACTATCTGATTCTCGTAAAATTATCGGATGCTCATGGAAATCGTATGCAAGTTTCACTCAGAAGGGTTCAAATTTATCAAAAAGGGTTTCATTAAGAGTTTTCATCAAATGTTCCATTAAGGGTTTCATTAGGGATTTCATCATATTTTTATCAGAAGGGTTTCATCAAAGTTTTATCAAAGGGTTCCACCAGGGTTTCACCAAGGATTTTATCAAGGGTTTCATCAAAGGATTCTATCAAAATGGGTTATATCAGAAGTTTCATCAAAGGGTTCCATCGATGGGTTTCACCAGATTTCTATCAAGGGGTTTCATAAAGGGATATCATCAAAAGGATTTTATCAAGGGTTTCATCTAGGGATTATATCCAAAGTTTTATCAAATGGTTCCATCAAGGGGTTCTACCAGAACTTTATCAAGGGGCTTCACCAGAGTATCAACAGAGGGGTCTCCACCAGAGTGATTGTGGTATCACTAAAAGTCCTACCCGACTTCAGGGACATGATCAAATGATCATAGGAATCATAGGAAAGTGTCACCCAGATAGGATGAAACTGATCATCAGGGATTAATCAAGGGGTTCCATCAGGAATTTGTCAAAGGGTTTCATCAGGGTTTTATCATCAGGGATTCCATCAGAAGTTGTATCAGGGGTTTCATCAAGAATTTTGCCAAGGATTTTATTAGGAGTTTTATCAGGGGTTCTACCAAGGTTTATCAAACAACGACCGGAGGGTCGTCAGAGTCCTACCCAATTTTGGTAACATGATCGGATGATCATACGAATTATATACAAATTTCACCCAGATGGGCTGAAATTAATCGCCAGGGTATTATTGGAGTTCCATCAAAGGTTGGTATGGATGCCAATAAAGCATCAAGAATTATTCAATCCTTGCGTATTCCCAGAATCCACTGACTATGTGGTCAAAACTAGGGTCCCTCTCTATATTTAATCATCTTTCACCATGAGAAGATGAAGGCTCACCGTCATCATCCTCTCAACTTGAAGCTGATTAAATAGAGGCAGCAGTCGTACCCCAAAATTTGACCACCTTTTAATTTTCATTTCCAGTTGACACTAACACATCCAGAGTATACAAGTCATCTAAGTCAAAGGGAGACCATTTTGATTTTTTAGTCCCTCTTAGGAGTTGATTTTAGTTTAGGGGTATTATTTAGATTTTTTTATTATTTAAAAAAGCATAATTTGTAGGAGCATGCTAAAAAGGGTATTACTATTAATTTTTGGGAAAGTTAGTAGGGTTAGTAATCAGGATAACATGTCTTATTTGTTAAAAAAATCAATTAATTAGGGGTAGTATTTACTTAATAAAAGTATAAATTGTTATAGAGGTTTTAATATTATTAATACTAGCGTCCAAACGGTGTCCGCTTTTTTTACTGCGCTAATGCGTGAAAATATTAATAGCGTCTTTTTTTTATATGTTTGATTTTAATATAAACTATTTATATGATAAATTATATTGGTATTTATTCAGATTTATAGATTTATTCCCTTCCCTTTATATATAGATTTTTTTTAACCAAATTAAGTCACTCCAAAATGTATTTTGTAAATGTATGTTATTATTGGATAGTAACCTACATGTATTCCAATAATATTTGTTCAATAAATGTATGTTACCTATATGTGCAGTTGGTAAGTGTATGTCTATGGAGTTGGTAATAAATATACTTCCGTGCCCGTTTTGGTAATATATAAAAGTATGTCTTGATTAATAAAAGTATGTCCTAATAAACATACATTGGATTTATATGCTCATTAGACATACATTGGATTTTAGTAACTCCAATTGGTAACATATATTTATATAAATCTATATATGCAGTTGAACAAATATTTATTACCAACTGCATAGACATACTTTTATTAATCAAGACATACTTTTATTACCTATATGTGCAGTTACCTATATGTTATAAACGCTAAAAGCTCCAAAATAACATAGGTTTATAATAACATACATGTATTCCCTTAATTTGGTTAACAATAAATCACATGATCCAAAATAAATGTATTCCCTTTCTTTAATCGGTATTTTATTTACTTGCAATGGCCTAATTTTGTCCGTTTTTTTAATGCGCACAGCAGAGAAAAATAAATATTTGTTTTTCTTTTTATAAGGTTTGTATTGTACGTCATATTAAAAATAATATTATTACACTTTGAAAATGGTAAACAAAGATATTCAAAATTATATTGAATCATGCAAAATACTATTGATATTGTGTAATCAATGACCTTCTTTAAAAGGAATGCCGAACATGAAATTTTTATTCGAAGTATTTTCTTTTTCACGGCAATTATTTTCCATAGTAAACCAAAAATGTAAGACTCTCAAATTAAAAAAATTTAGAGAGAAAAAGATAGTAAAATTAATAGTAAATAGTGTAATATAGCTTTTTTTACCTTATAAAGATTCAAATCAATTCTTCATACACCATTTTATAAATACGCTCTTGAGATTTAAAAAACTACCAATACATGAAGAAATGTCATATCATCAAACAATACATTCAAAATATATCTCAGCTAAGCATGTGGGATCAAGAAAATCTAATTTGAGCTCGTGGCCATTTTCAAGTCTCCTTATTGCGCTACACCGAGTTTTTGTTTTTACTCCCGTGTCCGTTTGTCCGTTTTTTTTAGTGCGCTTACGTTTGTTTATCTTTTATGATATTGTTCACATATATCATGATAAAAAGAATATTACTTTGACACATTTCATAAAAATAAAATTAAGATGATATATATTCACTTTCAACATGTTTTAGTAAATTATGACTTAAATTTGAGAAATCAACTTAAAAAAAGGTGGAACACCTCTCTCTCTCTCTCTCTCTCTCTCTCTCTCTCTCTCTCTCTCTCTCTCTCTCTCTCTCTCTCTCTCTCTCTCTCTCATATTTAAGTAATAATTTTACTGTAACATATTGAAAGTAAATATTTATCATCTTAATTATATATAAATAAACAAATAAATATTCCTATCTTTTCCAACCAATTTTATCTTTTGTATTATTAAATTTCTCCCTATTTTCATTTGAATATCTATTTTTATTTTCTAATTTTTTTTTCTAAATCTATTATTTTCCTTTCATTTCACACTATTGACCAACATTATAAAGAACATCAGCAAAAATGTTGCAAATATAATCGGTATTTAATTCACTTGCAATAGAGTGTCGGATGCTACGGTGGCCAATAAATCTATGAAACATGATAAAAAAAGAAAGTATTTGCATATAATATTTTGATAATCATGAAAATAATAAGTAGTACATAATCGAGCTATAAGAAAAGCATTTGATAGTCAACAAATCCATAATCTATCATCTTCTGCACCACCATATCTTGAAAATCTCATCTTATGCACCACCATATCTCGAAAAGCATGTCAAAATAAGAAATGATCAAATAAACTTCTACGCCCCACGTCTTGCTCGATCCTACTTGTCTCAATTGGGAAGCCTGCATTAAATTTTTGAAAGACGGTAATAAACTTCTGAATCACTAAATTCAATACTAAGAACATGCATTTTTTTCTTCTTTTTCCCTTTCATTCTATCTCTAAATTTTTAATTTTTATTTTATTTTTGATGAGTGTGTTGTGTATGTTACTCATGATAATACCATTTGTTTTAATTAAATTAAATGAGGAAGTTGAATATTTTGATTAGTAACAGTAATCCATGAATAATGGGTTGGTTGGAATAAAATATAATTGGAATGAAAATAGGTCACTTCAAAATATCATATCCCCATTATAGATAGTTATAGATACACTAATTAGAATTTAAAGTAAGATGTCATAGGTTTTCTGAAATACTTCAGTGTTAAATTCTAGGAACCAATTTAATAATGCAAATGGCATATTATAATAATTAAAAATCATATTATACTTCTAAGTTGTTAAATTCTAAATTGTTTTCAATTGTTTCCTATTCTTTTTCTTAGCATCATATCTCTCCTATTATTTATCTTAATTTATAATCTCTCTCCGCCTTTTTAGTATCCACACACGTAAAACAATTTTCTGTCTATAAATCTATTTCGATTTTTAACTAAATAGAAAAGAAAGACGGGAAATTATATGAATCAGAGTCAAATATAGATAGAAGGATTTGTAGTGGAAAAACTATCTCAAGATAAATGTCATTAAAATGACAAATAGTAATCATTAATCATCTATTATGTAATACTATATGCCGTAAAAATCAGAAATATAATAATGTAAAATAAATTGAATCAACAAACTTAATGAAATAACAGACAATATGTTTTAGCAAATTTGGTAGTTATAGGCATGTTATATTTGTTCTTTAAAACAATTAATGGTAAAACTTAAATAAGAAAATTGTGGACATAGATTTAAAAATATCATATAATACAAACAAATAAATCATCAATGAGAATATGCAATAGTTGATCATTACACTGAATCTCAAATGAAAACAAAAAAGAAAACATGGGCATATCTGTCGCTATCATTATAATGAGTTTGTTTCTTCTTGATCATCATACTAATGTTAAATTTGATCAATGTGAAAACATTGACATGTTTGTGTTAACATTGTGAGAAATTGAGAAAAATATATGTCGTATGGTTATTAATGCCACCAACATGAAAGATCTCTCCGGTTAATATCAATGTGTTGGGGGTTGGCAGCCATATTCTACATTTCTTTTGATAATAGCTTCCATGTTGATGTCACTCAAAATCCAAAATTTTCCCTCTTTTCCTTCCCTTTTTTACATCTCCTTCTCTTTTTATCTCAAAAAGTTATTTATATGTTCATGTGCAATAAAACAACACATAAAGGGAAAAATTAGTTTCTCATATAAAAACACAACTTTAGTATAAAACATAAAAATTAACTAATAATTTCATATATTTTAATAACAATTACGGTCAAGTAAAATGAAATATAATATTTAGAAAGACAGAAAAAAAAACTTAAATGGTGAAAATAAAAGTTCAGTGCTAAATCACATATCAATTATAGATAAATCATTTCCCAAATTTCTCAGTTTTCCTCCTTAAAATCAACTTTAAAGCAAGTATGATGGTTTAAGTAATCTGAAGAACTCAAAGGGAGATAAAAATCAAAAGGAGAGTGAATTGGAATATAGGCAAACCATTTTAGATTTTACATAATCAGTTAAAATCTGAATACAATACAAAAAAATAAACTGAACAAATTTTACAAATAAATAGTAATTTTGTAGATTCAAGTGGTAACTATCAAGAAGTTATATTGATGCATTATTTGTAACTTCTAAATGGAAGAACATGGAGGTTATATTGTTGTAAATTCAAGTGGTAACTACCAAGAAGTTATTATCACACAATTTTATTTTACTATTTATTAAAAAATTAAAAAATTAAATAAGGGTAATTTTGGAAAAAATAAAAATCACTCCAAAACATTGTATCCCCTTTATATATAGGTATAGATAATTAACTCTCATTAAGATATTAGTTCTATGGTTCCATTTTATTTTAACTAAATACATTGGTCCAATTGGTAAAAGAGGATGTCTAAGAAGTAAGAATGGAGATGTCATGTGTTTAACTCTCATCTTTCCTTTTTTATGTGTTTTAATTATAAAAATCACAACAAATTTAAAATTTGCATTTTTTATCTTTTATGAATTAATTTTCGTATTTTTAATTTATATATTTTTTAAAAATTGATTTTTTCACTTTTTTGCATTTTATTCATTAAAATATTTAAAAATTATTAAAAATAAAAAAATATCAAAAGTGTTAAGATTCAATGTATTTTGTCAATTTTTTCAGATCTAATTTTTGATTGATTGTACTTTGTCACAATTAATTCTTTTCTATTTATAGTGACCTAATGTGTCCCATAAATATGACTCATTTTCTCATTACTTGGGGGACGACCATTAGACACTAATCAGAGTCCTAAACCTTTTTTAGAGTCTTTTTCTTTTAAGTAAATTTTTTTATCTCATTTATTCTTTTATTTTACCCAAACCATATAATGGTACCTTATATTTTTTTTTTCTCTTCAAAATTTATTATCATATTTTGTTCTAACTTTTAATATTTCTAACACATTATGTACATAATACAACCACCTAAATCCATCCACCATGATTCTCTAAACTCTATTGTTATATTTTAACTGCATTTTTACTCCTTTATTTATCCACCTTTTCTCTAATATACATCATTTTTATATATTATAAAAATTAACATTATTTTAAGAAAAGTAGTAGAGAAAGTAATAGCTACTTCTCTATACAAAGTATGCATACATGGAAACTTACAAAAGTTTTTATTCTCTTCTTTCTTCTTAAATTTCGCTTTTTCTTGGAATTATGTTATCAATTGAGTTTGTTGTTTCATAAGGGTCATATAAAAATAATTTCTTTTTAGTTCTAAAACACTCTAATTATGTGATCCACGAGATTGCAATTAAGAAGGAATCTTCAAAACATGTTGTGTATGGTGATTTAAGCACTTCTCTGATTTATGTTTACAAAAGTGATTTTGTTGTTAATGTTACCCATTATTTCAATTCAAACTCTCTCTATAATCTTAATTCTTTTTTTTAAAACAAAAATACCTAACAAGAAGTGACATTCTTCTACATGTAGGATGAGATACGTATGAGATTTTGAGAAATTTTGTGCAACAGAATCTGGCAGCTAATTATTTAGGTTTGGTTTCTTAAGAATGAATCCATGGTAAAAAACATTGTGGGATCAAACAACATGAAAGTTGGTTTATAGTGTTGTATTTATTCACAAGATTCCTTTATTTATTTCACATTTCTTTTGATAGCTAATTGAATATATCATATAAGTTTAAAATATGTATTCTTCGCAATTGTTATGTTAGTAGTGACAAGATAACATCGTACACCCGTCGCGAACCGACCGTCCACACAGCCGCATCGACACCACCTCTACGATGCGATCATCATCACCATTGGCCATGTTTTCAGGTTTTATTTTTGTGCTTTATTTTTTCATGAATTGTGTATATTTGATTTCATTTTTTAGTATGCTATGTGTTTTGTTGTTCTGTGAGGAAAATGGGGAAATGGTGAGTACGGATAGAGGAAGAATGACTCACTAGGTTTTAGTTCCTGCTATTGTGACCTTTTATCTTTATTTTTTCTTCCTCGCCACTTATCGCTAAATGAATGGTCTATTAAAATGCAAAAAAAGATTCCTGAATAAGGAGAGAGGAGCGCCGCCCCTGCTCTATATTTGTATGTTTTTTTTTTTATTTTAAAAATTATCAATGTTAGTATTAATAAATGTAATAAGAAATTATTTTAGATAAATCATTTATGCATTTAAAGATCGACAAAAATACCATATTAGGAATAATAAAAAATAACAATTTTACAATTAAATGCAGAAAAAGTATAAAAATAGATAATTTGTAATATTTTCTTATAAACAAAATTTATTAACAAATAATTCTTGAAATAGTCTAATCCATTATAAGAAAGAAAATTATAAATGTAATAGACAAAAATTTCAATTTATTGACTTATCAAATCCTAAAAGCACTAGATCCATTAATTACGTACGGTAACGGATGGCGCCTTCCTACCTTTTCTTTTCAGCATGGTTTATTTATTTTTTTCTTTTTTCTTTTTTTTTTTACATATTTTGTGCTCCTTATTTATTTTTAGATTAAGGTTATTCAAGGGCCTTAAAACCCCTTAGGTTTCGTTAGGACCGATAATCAAATCAATACATCTCATTTTGCCTTTTAATCAATTTAGTTAGTGTTAACTAATTTTATATTTTTTATTATTCATTTTAGCTAGGTAATTTAATTCAACAAATTTAATTATTCTTAGGCTCTATTTAATTTTAAATAGTTAATGTATTTATAAAGGATTGATAGAAATATCAAAGTTATCTCTTTATTCTTTCAAAAATACAAGAATCAAAAATATATATATCTTATCTCTTTTAAATTCAAAATATTAAACTCTTATTTTATTTTACTTTACACTGGAATATTTCTTTTTTATATAAATGTCATAAGAATAAAAAATATTTCCTTCTCTAAAATGTAATTTTATTTCTAAAATCATAAAATGATAACAAATTTTATATCTCTATAAATTCAATATTAAAATAATAATAATAATAATTAGGTATATATGATTTTCTTAATTAAATTTAAAACTATATTTTTTGCAAATTAAACTGGTTGCCGGCGTCACGCCTTGTCAATCAATAGATTAATTCAAAGAACTTAAAATCAATTCTCACACATCAAATACAATTTTCTCTGCCCTTGTGCATTGGGACTCTTTTTCAAATCAAACATTTTATCTCCCCCTCATTTTTATTAATATTTAGTTAATTAATTACTTAATTAACTATTAATTAGGTCCATTCAATATTTAGGATTAATTCAATTAAAATAAAAAAATAATTTTTTGTTATTTTATTTATTTATGACATGTTTATCTAATTAATTAATTATGATAGTAATATATTAATTACTTAGGGATTTATATTATGTATATTAGGCTTAATTAAATCAGGAATTAGGGAATAGAATCGAGGATAATTATTAAGGTTTTAAGGGATGTTAAAATGAGATAAAATAGGGATAAGCAATATACCTGGTGACATCTAATATAATTTATTTAGTTCAATTTATTTATGTATTATATTATTATATCATAATTAATATATATTATATTAATTAAATTAAATGATAAAAAGGGGATAAAGACATGGGATACAATTGGGAATAAACTAAGGGATTATCAAAGGTTAAATCGAGATTAAAATCGAGATAAAGGGGTTATGTCTAACACATGATTATGATTCCTAATCTATTTTCTTAAATAAATTAAAATAATATTTTTGCAAGGGATAAAATCAATTCAAATTACTTCAAACCATAAGACCTCCACCTTAGTGTATTGAGGCATTTTCTAAAATCACTTCTCCGCCCCTGATGCGTGAGAATTTTCAAAGGATAAAAACAATCAATCAATCACCATTTTTAAGAAGAACTACGATACTTTGATCCCTCGCCTAATGCGAAGGTATGTAGGCATCGAGTTGTAAACTCTAGCGAGTACGATTATAAAAAATATTTTTGGATCTCTCATCTATTTAAATAGAATACCTTATATAAATAAATAAATAATTAATAGTTAATCAACAATCAAGCAAATACCTTAGGAATACACACTAGCCCTAGAATTAGAGGAGGATCCCATTGAGTACAATGAAGGTAAGGGGTGCCTAGTATCTTCCCCTTACTTAACTGACTCCCGAACCTAGAACCTCACTCTTAATAATTAGGTTTTCTCATTATTTCCCTGTTCCTTGGGAACGAATAAAGGATGGTGGCGACTCTGTCATTTTTCCAGCCGCGATAATGAGTAGGATATTTTCTCTCATGAATCCTCAATTGTCGTGAAGTATAACCCACAACCATGCCGTCTTGCATTAAGACACCACCTAAACCCATCAACGACGCATCATAATACACCACAAACGGTTCATTCAGTTCAGGTAAAATCAAAATCGGAGTTGTAGTCAACCTTTTCTTCAACTCTTAGAAACTGTTCTCACAATGAACGTTCCACACAAACGATTTACCTTTGCAGGTCAACTGAGTTAACGGAAGTGCCAACTTGGAAAATCCTTTAATAAACCTGCGGTAATAGCCAGCCAATCCCAAAAAGCTTAAATCTCTGTCACCGACTTCGGAGCCTCCCCTTGTAGAATTGCATCTATCTTGGATGGATCCACATCAATACCACCACCTGAAATAACATGACCAAGAAAGCTAAGCTCTTTCAACTAAAATTCACACTTCGACAACTTAGCATAAAGCTTCTTCCCCTTAAAATCATTCTCATGCATTAAACACGTCTGTACGCTCTAGTGTCAAACCATGCATATCATCTCATTCATCTAGCACATTCCCATAACATGAATCTAACATCTTCAAAAGCCCAATCCTACTTGGTACCTACGTCCAAAAGCTCGACCACTCTCGACATTCAATACCTCACAAAAGCTCAATCCTACCTGGAACCCTACAAAAAAACCATCCTCATTAATAATTACATAATCCATCCTTCATCCACTTTTCGAAGGTTCCTCTTAACTCTTCACTAAAAGTAAATAAGCCTTATTCTCCAAATGATTATATCATCCATGGTCAAATGATCTAGAACATCACATTCATGCATCATAGCATAGTATATCCATGAGTATGGAGTATTATGTCATACAAACTCTAAACATGCATACATAACATAGCATAACATGCATACATGACATAGCATAACATGCATACATAACACAAATACATAACACAGGCTGAGACTCATGACTCATCATGAGAGTTTGGATCCATCTCCAACTAAGTCTACAATAGATCTCAGTCCAAGCTTATCCCTAGCTCTTTTTTCGTTGTACCCCCTAGTGAGTCGGTCTTAAGGATAATTCCGCTGCAAGTATCCTTGGAACTCATTCTCCAAGCATAAAATACTTAGCAGTATTGTCCTCGGTATGCCCTAATGGTATACAATTCCTTCACCATATCCTTGCAAGTATTTCTTAGGACTTTCCTCGACACTCACGCTCCTTAGGGAACCTCGCCTGGAAGCCTATTCCCCAGTGTCGCAACCTGAAAAATACAGTGTGCGAAAAAACAACCGGCAAAAGAAGATGACAGAAGAGTCGCCACCGTGCGTTATTTATCCCAAAGGAGGGAAAGGAAACGCTCGAAGTAAACCTGAAAAGAGGAGAGGAAAAGACAAGGTCTCGCAACCAAATCTTGGGTTCGGGAGTCGATTATGCGAAGGAAAGGTATTAGCACCCCTACGCATCCGTAGTACTCTACGGGATCCACTTTTGTAGTTCTTGTCTAAAGGGTGTGAGTTTATCTTGTGCTGTTTACTAAAAAAGGGGTTAAATGAAAATGACTCATGCGGATGTCGCATCCACTGCATACGTATCTCATCTGAATATGAGAATCAGAGTCTTCGTAGCTCGACTGACCTATGGGTTTGAGGGATGTGTGCTCGCTAAGACATCGCGTCTTATGCCTAGGTATCTCATCTGGAATGAGAATCAGAGCAAGCCATAGTTCGGCTAACTACGGGGTTATGGATTGGGTTTTGGACGAACGACGTTACTACGCAATCTACCGGATGCTCGACCTTTGGAGACTTACTCGCCTGTAGTAGAAGGAGTAAACGTGTGTTTAGGAGAAGAAAAATCAATGAAGGGTTAGGGTTTGGGATGCTCATGCAAAAAGGCAGTCCTTGACGAAGGAACCTGCATAAAGTAAACACACAAAACATTACCTTCTATCGAGGTCTTCCAGCTAAGAAAGCGGTAAAAATACGGGAAAATGTAAAAGTACCACACGGGTAAAGATCCGAAGTAACAGTAATTAACGGAACAAGGAAACCCTGAGATCCTGCCAAGCTAACACCATCAAAGAAAGTGAGTCAGTACAGGTAATCGGAATGAAACCTCCAGGTGGTATCCCACAAATAAAGTGGAACACCAGGCAAACCATCTTTGCAAGAGTCATATGAGCCCTCACAAAACAAAACTCAACAAACATGTTAGAGAAACAAAATAGGGTAACCAAGAGTTGCCCCCAAATCAAAATGTAACCACATGAATCATGCCATTAAAATTCACAAAAAGCTCACAAAAAGCAACCAAGGGTAGGAGGCCTAAACCTCTTGTCAAACACATGCATCAAAAGGGTATCAAATTCACCCATAATACCTCATACATTTAGAGCATTCAAATTAAAGGCATAAAGATGATGGATATAGGGCAAACATGATTGGAGAGCTTGATTGAAATTGAGTTGCACCCGTGAGGTTTACAAAACAATCTTTAGGGTTTATGTGAGGCAGAGGTGATTATGTGCAGTTGAGTTCCCTTCAGTCTCTGGAGGTTGCTCTGAACTCTGTTAGCTCTTCTCTCACTATCTTTTTCCTCCAGCCAGGGTAATAGGAATAGAATGGCCTTTTGTTTCACTGAAACTCTGAATTTATAACTTGATTTTTGTGTACCTGTGGGCTCAAATGAGAGAGGTCCAAGTCCAAGATTTTTTCTTTTATTTATTTATTTGTTATTATTTTTTATTTTTTTTGTTGAAAAAATATTCCGATTGCCATGATGAAATGCAAATGCTAAATGACGTAAAAATGAATGCATGCATGAGGTGTAAAGCGTATGCTTCCAGGAAAACTGAAGGGTAAATTTTGGGGTATTACAGCTGCCCCTATTCAATCAACTGGAGACCTGGAAAGAAGATAGCAACGGCTTTCGTGCTTTCGAGGTATCAAGGGATTGAATACAATAAAAGCCCGAAAATTTGCACTGAAGTGAAGTGAAGTAACAATGTCTGTCAGAATCGGCAAAGAGGTGGTCTTGAAAGAAGAATCCGTCTGGTACGGTGAGAGTCAGTCTGAATACCGAAAAAGAATGTTAACCTGGATACCAAAATAAATGGTAACACAGAAATAACCATGGCCTGAATGCCGCTCATCAGTCTGAATACTGGAAATGACTTCGATCTGAACATCAAGAGATATGAGATTATTAATATCGGTCTAAACACCGAGAGGCTGGCCTGAATGCCACAAGTTGCATTGACCTGAACATCGAAAACTTCTTCGATCTGAACATCGGAAAATTGGCCTGAATGCCACAAGTTGCCTCGACCTGAACGTCGGAAACTTCTTCGATTTGAACATCAGAAAACTGGCATGAACGCCACAAGTTGCATCGACCTGAATGTCGGAAACTTCTTCGATCTGAACATCGGAAAATTGGCCTGAATGCCACAAGTTGCATCGACCTGAATGTCGGAAACTTCTTCGATCTGAACATCGGAAAATTGGCCTGAATGCCACAAGTTGCATCGACCTGAATGTCGGAAACTTCTTCGATCTGAACATCGGAAAACTGGCCTGAACACCACTTTGGTCTGAATATCGGAAAAACTTCATGCCTGTCAGCATCGGCAGAAATAGGGAAAGATAATAGAGGCGGCGCATGGGCCAATGACACTTGATGGGGATAATAAAGGTAAGTCATGAACAATCTTCAGTCTGAGTACTGGAAACAACTTCTGGCTTATCACGTGGGATACCGAGAATGTTTTATGCTTACATGCGTATGTTTGAATTTTTCAATGGCGTAATGCTCCATGAAAATGGAAATGCTACGAGATTTGTAATGCAATATGATTCTACATGCAGGGATGCGAAATGATGGGTAGAATGCCAAGCTGAGGCAAAGGGATCTGCTGGGGAAATGATCACCATCTTCTGGACCCTGGCAAGGCTGCTGGAGATGCACAGCGCAAAGAATTCTGTGGGGAAATGACCCGCCACACGGTGTTCTAGCAATGACGAAATAGCGAGATTCTGACTGGGGAGAGAACGGAACTGAAAACCTGCTGTTGGGGAAAGCGATAGTGGTTCTGGAAACCACGATCTGCGAGAGAGACGACTTAGCAGGGGAAGCAAACACCAATACGGTACCGAGGTTCTGCTTCAAGGAAAGAAACCATGGATCTGGCATTGGGATTATCGATCTGGCCTCGAACTCTGAGGAGCAGCCGCTTCTGCTGGGAAGATACAGTCTGGCACTGTCAACTCCGCTGGGGAGTGTATAATCTGAAACCACCGCTTGGGGGGAGGTACAGTGGTGAGAACCTGCTGGGGATTGAAGAATCCAACGCTCTGATCAGCTCTGCAGGGATAAGATATCGAATTCGTCTGTTGACAACTTCACTGGGGAAAACATTCACGATCATCTGCAGGGGATTTTAAGGAAATGCCCCGAGGGTACCTGTTCTGAATAGACGATCCAAAACACTTAAAATTTACAGCAATTTTAAATGTTTATTAAGCATGTACCTGTAAAGCTCTTATGTGTCATGATGCAATGTTTATCAAAAAATTCGGACGTCATTTTTGCAAACAAAACAGAAAAATGAAAATGAAAACAGAGATATACTGAATAACATGATTTTATTGATTGAACGACCTCTGAATAGGCATTTACATCAGGAAGCAATCCCTGGAAAGAGGTAATCGCGCAATAGATAAAAACAGACATTAACCTAATGGCAATGTGAAATGGATTTCTATTGGGTTCCAATTCTGCTATGACTTGCTCGTCTTCAAGATCCTCCAGATGATCGACTTTCTGAAAGAGTGATTGTACTGTTTCCTATCCTTCAAAAGTTTCCAGTCATTGACACGAGATGAGATTCAGAACTACTCAGAACGCAGTCCTTCGCTTAATCCCTAACTTTTGCCTGGATCACCCTTTTCGGGTTTTCAATCCACCGGGACACCCATTTTTGCCTAAGTTGCCTTTTCAGGTTTTCAACTTACCGGGTGTACAATCTTTTCACTTTTAATCCCTAATTTTTGCCCGAACCTTTTTCATTTTCTTGGTTCGCCGGGATGCCCATTTTTTGCCTGGACTATTCTTTTTACTGTCCAATGGGTCTATTTTATGCGAAGTATTTTTTAACTGCGTCTGAGTTCACAGGGGAAGTGAAGTTTTTACCATCCATAGTTGCTAGCATTAAGGCCCCACCATCAAAAACCTTGGTGACAATATACGGTCCATCATAGTTAGGAGTCCACCTGCCTCTGTGATCTATCTGAGGAGGAAGGATCCTTTTCAATACCAAATCTCCGACCTGGAAGCATCGAGGACGCACTTTCTGATCAAAGGCTCTCTTCATTCAACTATTGAACCTTGTCCGAATCCATTCAGCTTCGTCTAACTTGACATCCAACAGGACTCTTAGAGAAGGAATCTCCACTTCAACAGGTAGGACTGCTTCTATACCATACACAAGGGAGTAAGGGGTTGCCCCGGTCGATGTACGTACTGAAGTACGGTACCCATGCAAGGCGAAGGGTAGCATCTCATGCCAATCTCTGTACGTAACGACCATCTTCTGCACAATCTTCTTTATGTTCTTATTTGCCGCTTCAACAGCACCGTTCATCTTAGGGCGGTAAGGGGAAGAATTGTGATGCTGAATGTTGAAGTTCTGGCACAACTCCTTCATCATTTTGTTGTTGAGATTAGAACCATTATCAGTAATGATTCTTTCGGGAATCCCATAGCGACAAATGATTTCTTTCTTGATGAATCGGGCAACCACATGTCTGGTGACCTTCGCAAATGACGCTGCTTCGACCCACTTGGTGAAATAGTCGATGGCAACAAGGATGAAGCGATGCCCATTGTCGCAACCTGAAAAATACAGTGCGCGAAAAAAACAACCGGCGAAAGAAAAAGACAGAAGAGTCGCCACCATGCGTTATTCATCCCAAAGGAGGGAAAGGAAACGCTCGAAGTAAACCTGAAAAAAGGAAAGGACAAGACGGGGGTCTCGCAACCAAATCTTGGGTTCGGGAGTCGGTTATGCGAAGGGAAGGTATTAGCACCCCTACGCATCCGTAGTACTCTACGGGATCCACTTTTGTAGTTTTTGTCTAAAGGGTGTGAGTTTATCTTGTGCTGTTTACCAAAAAAAAGGGTTAAATGAAAATGACTCGCGCGGATGTCGCATCCACTGCATACGTATCTCATCTGAATATGAGAATCAAAGTCTTCGTAGCTCGGCTGACCTATGGGTTGGGGGGATGTGTGCTCGCTAATACATCGCGTCTTATGTCTACGTATCTCATCTGGAATGAGAATCAGAGCAAGCCGTAGTTCGGCTAACTACGGGGTTATGGATTGGGTTTTGGACGAACGACGTCACTACGCAATCTACCGGATGCTCGACCTTTGGAGACTTACTCGCCTGTAGTAGAAGGAGTAAACGTGTTGCTTTGGGTTTTAGGGTTTGGGATGCTCGAGGGCAAACAGGCAGTCCTTGACGAAGGAACCGCGCTACATGCGGGGATATGAATACAAAACACAAAACATGTATCTCAAAGTAAAATGCCACCAAGGGGCTCAAACATTGCCTCCTATCGAGGTATTCCAGCTAAGAAAGCGATAAAGTACGAGAAAAGGAAAAAATTACCACATGGATAAAGATCCGAAGTTACAGCAATTAAAGGATTAGCAACCTTGAGATCTCTCCAGCTAGACCATCAAAGAAAATCAGTCAATACGAGTGATCAAAATAAAACTCCAGGGGGGTATCCCACAAATAAAGTGGGAAACCACGCGAGTGTCTCTGCAAAAGCCATGTGAGCCCTCACAAAACTCGACAAAGGGTTAGAGCAACAGGATGAAATCAAGAGAAAACAATGCCATGGCAACGCAAAGACAGGTTAGAGAAACAAAATAGGGTAACCCAGAGTTGCCCCTAAATCAAAATGTAACCACATGAATAATTCCATCAAAATTCACAAAAGTCTCACAAAAAAGGTATCAAATTCACCCATAATACCTCATACATTTAGGGCATTCAAATAAAAGGCATAAAGATGATGGATATAGGGCAAACCTGATTGGAGAGCTTGATTGAAATTGAGTTGCACCCGTGAGGTTTACAAGTTGAGTTCCCTTCAGGGTTTGGAGGCTGCTCTGAATTCTCTGTCAGGTCTTCTCTCACTATCTTTTTCCTCAGGGTTTTGTTCCAAGGAAACCTCAGAGTATTTTGCTTCTCCTCAAAATCCCCCTTTTGTTCTGTGTTCTCTTAAGTGAAGCCTTGGTATTTATAGACTGAATTTCGTGGGTAATGGGCTCAAATGAGGGAGACCCAAGTCCAAAATAATTTGTTATAATTTATTTATTTATTTTATTTATTTATTTAATTAATTAAATTTTTTTTTTTTTCGTTTTTTTTTCGTTTTTTTTTTTTTTTTTTTTTCGTTTTTTGTTTGTTTGTTTTTTTTTTCAGGAAAAATGAAGGGTAAATTTTGGGGTATTACAGCTGCCCCTATTCAATCAACTGGAGACCCGGAAAGAAGATGGCAGCTGCTTTCGTGCTTTCGAGGTATCAAGGGATTGAATACAATAAAAGCCCAAAAATTTGCACTGAAGTGAAGTGAAGTAACAATGTCTGTCAGAATCGGCAAAGAGGTGGTCTTGAAAGAAGAATACGTCTGGTACCGTGAAAGTCAGTCTGAATATCGAAAAAGAATGTTAAACTGGATACCAAAATAAATGGTAACACAGAAATAACCATGGCCTGAATGCCGCTCATCAGTCTGAATACTGGAAAGGATTTCGATCTGAACATCGGAAAATTGGCCTGAATGCCACAAGTCGCATCGACCTGAACGTCGGAAACTTCTTCGATCTGAACATCGGAAAATTGGCCTGAATGCCACAAGTCGCATCGACCTGAACGTCGGAAACTTCTTCGATCTGAACATCGGAAAATTGGCCTGAATACCACAAGTCGCATCGACCTGAACGTCGGAAACTTCTTCGATCTGAACATCGGAAAGACTTGGCCTGAATGCCACAAGTCGCATCGACCTGAACGTCGGAAACTTCTTCGATCTGAACATCGGAAAGACTTGGCCTGAATGTCACTTCGATCTGAATATCGGAAAATTGGCCTGAATGCCACTTCGATCTGAATATCGGAAAATTGGCCCGAATGCCACTTCGGTCTGGATACCGGAAAACTGGCCTGAATGCCACTTCGGTCTGGATACCGGAAAACTGGCCTGAATGCCACTTCGGTCTGGATACCGGAAAACTGGCATGAATGCCACTTCGGTCTGGATACCGGAAAACTGGCCTGAATGCCACTTCGGTCTGGATACCGGAAAACTGGCCTGAATGCCACAAGTTGCATCGACCTGAACGTCGGAAACTTCTTCGATCTGAACATCGGAAAACTTCATGCCTGTCAGCATTGGCAGAAATAGGGAATGATAATAGAGGCGGCGCATGGGCCAATGACACTTGCTGGGGATAACAAAGGTAAGTCATGAACAATCTTCAGTCTGAGTACTGGAAACAACTTCTAGCTTATCACTTGGGATACCGAGAATGTTTTATGCTTATATGCGTATGTTTGAATTTTTCAATGGCGTAATGCTCCATGAAAATGGAAATGCTACGCGATTTGGAAGGATGCAATGCAATATGATTCTACATGCAGGGATGCGAAATGCTGGGTAGAATGCCAAGCTGAGGCAAGGGGATCTGCTGGGGAAATGATCACCATCTTCTGGACCCTGGCAAGGCTGCTGGAGATGCACAGCGCAAAGAATTATGTGGGGAAATGACCCGTCACACGGTGTTCTGGCCATACCGAGACTCTGATCGGGGAAAGAATAGCATTGGAAGCCTGCTGCTGAGGAAAGCTACAATGGTTCTGGCAACCACGATTTGCGAGAGATGACTCAGCAGGGGGAGCAAACACTGATACGGTACCGAGGTTCTGCTTCAAGAAAAGAAACCATGGATATGGCATTGGGATTATCGATCTGGCATCGAACTCTAAGGAGCAGCCACTTCTGCTGGGAAGATACAGTCTGGCACTGTCAACTCCGTTGGGGAGTGTATGTCCTGAAACAACCGCTTGGGGAAGTGCGGTGGTGAGAAACTGTTGGGGTTGAAGAATCCAACACTCTGATCAGCTCTGCAGGGATAAGACATCGGATTCATCTGTTGGCGACTTCACTGGGGAAGGTAATCACGATCGTCTGCAGGGGATTTTAAGGAAATGCCCCGAGGGTATCTGTTCTGAATAGACGATCCAAAGCACTTAAAATTTACAGTAATTTTAAATGTTTATTAAGCATGTACCTGTAAAGCCCTTATGTGTCATGATGCAATGTTTATCAAAAATTCGGACGTCATTTTTGCAAACAAAACAGTAAAATGAAAATGAAAACAGAGATATACTGAATAACATGATTTTATTGATTGAATGGCCTCTGAATAGGCATTTACATTAAGAAGCAATCCCTGGAAAGAGGTAATCGCACAATAGATAAAAACATAAATTAATCTAATGGCAATGTGAAATGGATTTCTATTGGGTTCCAATTCTGCTATGACTTGCCCGTCTTCAAGATCCTCCAGATGATCAGCTTTCTGAAAGAGTGATTGGACTGTTTCCTATCCTTCAAAAATTTCCAGTCATTGGCACGAGATGAGATTCAGAACTACTCAGAACGCAGTCATTCGCTTAATCCCTAACTTTTGCCTGGATCGCCCTTTTCGGGTTTTCGATCCACCGGGATACCCATTTTTGCCTAAGTTGCCTTTTCAGGTTTTCAACTTACCGGGTGTACAATCTTTTTTTATTTTTGTCCCTAATTTTTGCCCGAACCCTTTCATTTTCTTGGTTCGTCGGGACGCCCATTTTTGCCTGGACTACTCTTTTTTACTGTCCAGCGGGTCTATTTTATGCGAAGTATTTTTTAACTGCGTCTGAGTTCACAGGGGAAGTGAAGTTTTCACCATCCATAGTTGCAAGCATTAAGGCCCCACCATCAAAAACCTTGGTGACAATATACGGTCCATCATAGTTAGGAGTCCACTTGCCCCTGTGATCTGTCTGAGGAGGAAGGATCCTTTTCAACACTAAATCTCCGACTTGGAAACAACGAGGACGCACTTTCTGATCAAAGGCTCTCTTCATCCGACTCTGATACAACTGCCCATGACAAATGGCTGCCATTCGCTTCTCTTCGATAAGACTCAACTCATTGAACCTTGTCCGAATCCATTCAGCTTCATCTAACTTGACATCCAACAGGACTCTTAGAGAAGGAATCTCCACTTCAACAGGTAGGACTGCTTCCATACCATACACCAGGGAGTAAGGGGTTGCCCCGGTCGATGTACGTACTGAAGTACGGTACCCATGCAAGGCGAAGGGTAGCATCTCATGCTAATCTCTGTACGTGACGACCATCTTCTGCACAATCTTCTTTATGTTCTTATTTGCCGCCTCAACAGCGCCGTTCATCTTAGGGCGGTAAGGGGAAGAATTGTGATGCTGAATGTTGAAGTTCTGGCACAACTCCTTCATCATTTTGTTGTTGAGATTAGAACCATTATCAGTAATGATTCTTTCGGGAATCCCATAGCGACAAATGATTTCTTTCTTGATGAATCGGGCAACCACATGTCTGGTGACCTTCGCAAATGACGCTGCTTCGACCCACTTGGTGAAATAGTCGATGGCAACAAGGATGAAGCGATGCCCATTGTCGCAACCTGAAAAATACAGTGCGCGAAAAAAACAACCGGCGAAAGAAAAAGACAGAAGAGTCGCCACCATGCGTTATTCATCCCAAAGGAGGGAAAGGAAACGCTCGAAGTAAACCTGAAAAAAGGAAAGGACAAGACGGGGGTCTCGCAACCAAATCTTGGGTTCGGGAGTCGGTTATGCGAAGGAAAGGTATTAGCACCCCTACGCATCCGTAGTACTCTACGGGATCCACTTTTGTAGTTTTTGTCTAAAGGGTGTGAGTTTATCTTGTGCTGTTTACCAAAAAAAGGGTTAAATGAAAATGACTCGCGCGGATGTCGCATCCACTGCATACGTATCTCATCTGAATATGAGAATCAAAGTCTTCGTAGCTCGGCTGACCTATGGGTTGGGGGGATGTGTGCTCGCTAAGACATCGCGTCTTATGTCTACGTATCTCATCTGGAATGAGAATCAGAGCAAGCCGTAGTTCGGCTAACTACGGGGTTATGGATTGGGTTTTGGACGAACGACGTCACTACGCAATCTACCGGATGCTCGACCTTTGGAGACTTACTCGCCTGTAGTAGAAGGAGTAAACGTGTTGCTTTGGGTTTTAGGGTTTGGGATGCTCGAGGGCAAACAGGCAGTCCTTGACGAAGGAACCGCGCTACATGCGGGGATATGAATACAAAACACAAAACATGTATCTCAAAGTAAAATGCCACCAAGGGGCTCAAACATTGCCTCCTATCGAGGTATTCCAGCTAAGAAAGCGATAAAGTACGAGAAAAGGAAAAAATTACCACATGGATAAAGATCCGAAGTTACAGCAATTAAAGGATTAGCAACCTTGAGATCTCTCCAGCTAGACCATCAAAGAAAATCAGTCAATACGAGTGATCAAAATAAAACTCCAGGGGGGTATCCCACAAATAAGTGGGAAACCACGCGAGTGTCTCTGCAAAAGCCATGTGAGCCCTCACAAAACTCGACAAAGGGTTAGAGCAACAGGATGAAATCAAGAGAAAACAATGCCATGGCAACGCAAAGACAGGTTAGAGAAACAAAATAGGGTAACCCAGAGTTGCCCCTAAATCAAAATGTAACCACATGAATAATTCCATCAAAATTCACAAAAGTCTCACAAAAAAGGTATCAAATTCACCCATAATACCTCATACATTTAGGGCATTCAAATAAAAGGCATAAAGATGATGGATATAGGGCAAACCTGATTGGAGAGCTTGATTGAAATTGAGTTGCACCCGTGAGGTTTACAAGTTGAGTTCCCTTCAGGGTTTGGAGGCTGCTCTGAATTCTCTGTCAGGTCTTCTCTCACTATCTTTTTCCTCAGGGTTTTGTTCCAAGGAAACCTCAGAGTATTTTGCTTCTCCTCAAAATCCCCCTTTTGTTCTGTGTTCTCTTAAGTGAAGCCTTGGTATTTATAGACTGAATTTCGTGGGTAATGGGCTCAAATGAGGGAGACCCAAGTCCAAAATAATTTGTTATATTTTATTTATTTATTTTATTTATTTATTTAATTAATTAAATTTTATTTTTTTTTTCGTTTTTTTTTTTTTTTTTTTTTTTTTTGTTTTGTTTTTTTTTTCAGGAAAAATGAAGGGTAAATTTTGGGGTATTACAGCTGCCCCTATTCAATCAACTGGAGACCCGGAAAGAAGATGGCAGCTGCTTTCGTGCTTTCGAGGTATCAAGGGATTGAATACAATAAAAGCCCAAAAATTTGCACTGAAGTGAAGTGAAGTAACAATGTCTGTCAGAATCGGCAAAGAGGTGGTCTTGAAAGAAGAATACGTCTGGTACCGTGAAAGTCAGTCTGAATATCGAAAAAGAATGTTAAACTGGATACCAAAATAAATGGTAACACAGAAATAACCATGGCCTGAATGCCGCTCATCAGTCTGAATACTGGAAAGGATTTCGATCTGAACATCGGAAAATGGCCTGAATGCCACAAGTCGCATCGACCTGAACGTCGGAAACTTCTTCGATCTGAACATCGGAAAATTGGCCTGAATGCCACAAGTCGCATCGACCTGAACGTCGGAAACTTCTTCGATCTGAACATCGGAAAATTGGCCTGAATACCACAAGTCGCATCGACCTGAACGTCGGAAACTTCTTCGATCTGAACATCGGAAAGACTTGGCCTGAATGCCACAAGTCGCATCGACCTGAACGTCGGAAACTTCTTCGATCTGAACATCGGAAAGACTTGGCCTGAATGTCACTTCGATCTGAATATCGGAAAATTGGCCTGAATGCCACTTCGATCTGAATATCGGAAAATTGGCCCGAATGCCACTTCGGTCTGGATACCGGAAAACTGGCCTGAATGCCACTTCGGTCTGGATACCGGAAAACTGGCCTGAATGCCACTTCGGTCTGGATACCGGAAAACTGGCATGAATGCCACTTCGGTCTGGATACCGGAAAACTGGCCTGAATGCCACTTCGGTCTGGATACCGGAAAACTGGCCTGAATGCCACAAGTTGCATCGACCTGAACGTCGGAAACTTCTTCGATCTGAACATCGGAAAACTTCATGCCTGTCAGCATTGGCAGAAATAGGGAATGATAATAGAGGCGGCGCATGGGCCAATGACACTTGCTGGGGATAACAAAGGTAAGTCATGAACAATCTTCAGTCTGAGTACTGGAAACAACTTCTAGCTTATCACTTGGGATACCGAGAATGTTTTATGCTTATATGCGTATGTTTGAATTTTTCAATGGCGTAATGCTCCATGAAAATGGAAATGCTACGCGATTTGGAAGGATGCAATGCAATATGATTCTACATGCAGGGATGCGAAATGCTGGGTAGAATGCCAAGCTGAGGCAAGGGGATCTGCTGGGGAAATGATCACCATCTTCTGGACCCTGGCAAGGCTGCTGGAGATGCACAGCGCAAAGAATTATGTGGGGAAATGACCCGTCACACGGTGTTCTGGCCATACCGAGACTCTGATCGGGGAAAGAATAGCATTGGAAGCCTGCTGCTGAGGAAAGCTACAATGGTTCTGGCAACCACGATTTGCGAGAGATGACTCAGCAGGGGGAGCAAACACTGATACGGTACCGAGGTTCTGCTTCAAGAAAAGAAACCATGGATATGGCATTGGGATTATCGATCTGGCATCGAACTCTAAGGAGCAGCCACTTCTGCTGGGAAGATACAGTCTGGCACTGTCAACTCCGTTGGGGAGTGTATGTCCTGAAACAACCGCTTGGGGAAGTGCGGTGGTGAGAAACTGTTGGGGGTTGAAGAATCCAACACTCTGATCAGCTCTGCAGGGATAAGACATCGGATTCATCTGTTGGCGACTTCACTGGGGAAGGTAATCACGATCGTCTGCAGGGGATTTTAAGGAAATGCCCCGAGGGTATCTGTTCTGAATAGACGATCCAAAGCACTTAAAATTTACAGTAATTTTAAATGTTTATTAAGCATGTACCTGTAAAGCCCTTATGTGTCATGATGCAATGTTTATCAAAAATTCGGACGTCATTTTTGCAAACAAAACAGTAAAATGAAAATGAAAACAGAGATATACTGAATAACATGATTTTATTGATTGAATGGCCTCTGAATAGGCATTTACATTAAGAAGCAATCCCTGGAAAGAGGTAATCGCACAATAGATAAAAACATAAATTAATCTAATGGCAATGTGAAATGGATTTCTATTGGGTTCCAATTCTGCTATGACTTGCCCGTCTTCAAGATCCTCCAGATGATCAGCTTTCTGAAAGAGTGATTGGACTGTTTCCTATCCTTCAAAAATTTCCATTCATTGGCACGAGATGAGATTCAGAACTACTCAGAACGCAGTCATTCGCTTAATCCCTAACTTTTGCCTGGATCGCCCTTTTCGGGTTTTCGATCCACCGGGATACCCATTTTTGCCTAAGTTGCCTTTTCAGGTTTTCAACTTACCGGGTGTACAATCTTTTTTTATTTTTGTCCCTAATTTTTGCCCGAACCCTTTCATTTTCTTGGTTCGTCGGGACGCCCATTTTTGCCTGGACTACTCTTTTTTACTGTCCAGCGGGTCTATTTTATGCGAAGTATTTTTTAACTGCGTCTGAGTTCACAGGGGAAGTGAAGTTTTCACCATCCATAGTTGCAAGCATTAAGGCCCCACCATCAAAAACCTTGGTGACAATATACGGTCCATCATAGTTAGGAGTCCACTTGCCCCTGTGATCTGTCTGAGGAGGAAGGATCCTTTTCAACACTAAATCTCCGACTTGGAAACAACGAGGACGCACTTTCTGATCAAAGGCTCTCTTCATCCGACTCTGATACAACTGCCCATGACAAATGGCTGCCATTCGCTTCTCTTCGATAAGACTCAACTCATTGAACCTTGTCCGAATCCATTCAGCTTCATCTAACTTGACATCCAACAGGACTCTTAGAGAAGGAATCTCCACTTCAACAGGTAGGACTGCTTCCATACCATACACCAGGGAGTAAGGGGTTGCCCCGGTCGATGTACGTACTGAAGTACGGTACCCATGCAAGGCGAAGGGTAGCATCTCATGCTAATCTCTGTACGTGACGACCATCTTCTGCACAATCTTCTTTATGTTCTTATTTGCCGCCTCAACAGCGCCGTTCATCTTAGGGCGGTAAGGGGAAGAATTGTGATGCTGAATGTTGAAGTTCTGACACAACTCCTTCATCATTTTGTTGTTGAGATTAGAACCATTATCAGTAATTATTCTTTCAGGAATCCCATAGCGACAAATGATTTCTTTCTTGATAAAACGGGCAATCACATGCCTGGTGACATTCGCGAACGACGCTGCTTCGACCCACTTGGTGAAATAGTCGATGGCAACAAGGATGAAGCGATGCCCATTGGAAGCAGTCGGCTCAATCTTTCCAATCATGTCAATGCCCCACATAGAAAACGGCCACGGCGAAGACATCACATTCAGAGGATTTGGCGGTACATGCACCTTATCAGCATAAATCTGGCATTTATGACACTTCCGAGCATACTTGAAACAATCTGATTCCATGGTCATCCAATAATAACCCGCTCTCAACAATTTCTTAGCCATTGCATGTCCGCCGGCATGAGTACCGAAGGAACCTTCATGAACTTCCTGTATTAATATGTCCGCCTCGTGTCTGTCCACACATCTGAGCAAAACCATGTCGAAGTTCCTCTTATACAACACATCGTCTTTGTTCAAGAAGAAACTGCCTGCCAATCTTCTCAAAGTCTTTCTGTCATTGTTGGATGCCCCTGCAGGGTACTCTTGATTCTTCAGAAAGCACTTGATATCGTGATACCAGGGCTTGTCATCGACTACCAGTTCAGCAGCAAACACATACGCGGCCCTGTCAAGGCGCATCACATCGATCCTGGGAGCATGGTTCCAACGAATTACCTTGATCATGGAGGATAGAGTAGCAAGTGCGTCTGCCATCTGGTTCTCATCACGAGGTATATGATACAATTTTACCGTTGTGAAGAAAGTCAAAATTCTTCTCGTGTAATCTCTATAGGGGACCAGAGTGGGCTGGAGAGTATTCCAATCACCATTCACTTGATTGATCACCAGAGCTGAATCTCCGAAGATGTCCAGAGTCTTGATTCTCAGATCAATGGCTTGCTCAATACCCAAGATACAGGCCTCGTACTCAGCTTCATTATTTGTGCACTCAAAAGTCAAACGAGCGGTGAAAGGCATGTGGGCACCCTTCGGAGTAGTAATGACAGCGCCAATTCCACTACCTCTAGCATTGACAGCCCCATCAAACAACAAAGTCCACTTTTCGATTGGATCGGGTCCCTCCTCAACAACTGGCTCTTCACAGTCTTTCATCTTGAGGAACATGATGTCTTCATCTGGAAAATCAAACTTCATCGGCTCATAATCATCAATCGGCTGCTCGGCAAGGTAGTCTGACAGAATACTACCTTTGATGGCTTTCTGGGATGTATACTGGATATCATACTCTGTTAAAATCATCTGCCAACGGGCAACACGTCCGGTGAGAGCCGGCTTCTCAAAGATGTACTTCACTGGATCCATCTTAGAAATCAACAAGGTAGTATGGTTCAACATATACTGCCTCAGTCGGCGAGCAGCCCAGGCCAAAGCACAACAAGTTTTCTCAAGCTGCGAATATTTGACTTCACAGTCGATAAACTTTTTGCTAAGGTAGTATATGGCATGCTCTTTTCGACCAGACTCGTCATGCTGTCCCAATACACACCCCATCGAGTTCTCGGTCACTGACAGGTACATTATCAGAGGTCTCCCAGGAACTGGAGGTATAAGGATTGGAGGTTTCTGTAGATACTCTTTTATCTTCTCGAAAGCCCTTTGACAATCTTCATTCCACCTGATAGCCTGATCTTTCCTCAGCAATTTGAAAATTGGCTCACACGTGGTTGTTAGGTGAGAGATGAACCTTGCAATGTAGTTCAACCTCCCTAAGAAACTACAGACTTGCTTCTCTGTTCTTGGCTCAGGCATTTCCTGTATTGCTTTCACTTTGTCAGGATCCACCTCAATCCCTTTTTCACTAACAATAAAACCCAACAGTTTTCCAGATCTCACCCCGAAAGTGCACTTGTTCGGGTTAAGTCTCAGTTTGAATTTCCTTAGCCGTTCAAACAATTTCTGCAGATTCACCAAATGTTCTTCTTCTGTCTGAGATTTGGCAATCATATTATCCACATAAACCTCGATTTCATGATGAATCATATCATGGAACAGAGTTACCATAGCTCGTTGATATGTTGCTCCGGCATTTTTCAGACCAAACGGCATCACCTTGTAGCAGAAGGTGCCCCATGGGGTTATGAAAGTTGTCTTTTCCATGTCTTCTGGTGCCATCTTGATTTGGTTATAGCCAGAAAAGCCATCCATGAAGGAGAATACCGAGAACTGAGCTGTATTATCTACCAAAACGTCGATGTGAGGTAATGGGAAATCATCTTTAGGGCTAGCTCTGTTCAGATCCCGATAGTCGACACACATCCGTACCTTTCCATCCTTCTTAGGTACTGGGACGATGTTCACAACCCATGGCGGATAATTGGTGACTGCTGGAAACCCTGCATCCAACTGCTTTTGCACTTCTTCCTTTATCTTGACAGCCATCTCTGGTCTCGTTCTTCTGAGTTTCTGCTTGACCGGAAGACAACCTTCTTTGAGAGGCAAGCGGTGTACCACGATGTCTGTGTCCAGCCCAGGCATGTCCTGATAAGACCAGGCGAAGATGTCAACGTATTCTTGCAGCAATTCAATCAGCCCTTTCTTAACATCATCTCCCAAAGCAGCCCCTATCTTGATTTCTCTCTTGGCGTCCTCGGTGCCGAGATTAATCACTTCAACAGACTCTTGATGCGGTTGAATGACCCTTTCTTCCTGTTTTAATAACCTGGTAAGTTCTTCAGGGAGTTCACAGTCTTCATCACCCTCTTTTTCAGCTTGAAAGATTGGATTTTCAAAGTCGAAGCGAGCCATAGCAGAACCGTTATCAATAGGATCCGGTGATGTGCATCTGCATGAGTGATGGTATGTGCTTATGAGTGTGAACAAGAAGTGAAAACTAAACGAAACATTGCCATTTTTTTATTTTGAAAAACTGCAAAAATAGAAAGACAGGGAACGAAATATTTGAATGCAAAAATACGTCCTTTATTTATGATAAAAATGCAAGCGTCACATAGATGGGCCCTACAATGAGTCATTACGCCCTGGGCGGAACGTAAGACTTGGATATGCATGAATAAACAAAGAAAATTATTCTTCAAGAAGAGTGACTTGGATAATCTCCTCAGAAGACCAATTGTTGATGACTTCACCCGGGATCCTCGGACGCACCCAGTTGTCAATGTCACAATCACTATCCCCATCTTCTTCGTTGATTGCAGAGACTTGACCATACTGAATGATGCCAGCACTGGAGAAAGTGATCGGCCCCTGAAGTGTTGTAGAAGTCAAAACTGGCTGATACCCAATACCGAACTTATCTTCTTTCACTGGTAATTCCAACAGACGCCCCCAACCGGGAGCAACACCTGAATCCACCACGGCTCGTGCCTGCTTAAAGGATGAGATAGAGGCACCCGCTTTAACCTCTTTCACAAACTCTTGGACAGACAAATCTTCAACCTGGAGGATACCCTTGTCGAGCAAGGCCTGGATACCCTGCTGTAGCTTCAAACAACCTCCACTCTGAGTGGCACAATCCAAACAATCCTTCCCACAACCGGGGAAAACATCGGCCTTCAGCAAGCATCCTTTGATATCCAACAATGGAGTCTTCAACTTCAACACATCCTTAATGGACTTGGCTTCTCCCTCTACCAAATTAACATTCGCACCACCATGCTGGGGCATGGGATTGTTGACGACATTCGGAGCCGGTGCAAGGTCGATGGCCTTTGAATCTATGAGGTCCTGAACTACGTGCTTAAAAGCTTTGCAGTTCTCAATGTCATGGCCAGGTGCCCCAGAGTGGAAGCTACACCTAGCGTTGGCGTCGTAACCCACCGGAAGTCTACCAATAGGAGGAGCCAGAGTACGCAATTGCACAAGTTGTAGTTGTTGAAGACTAGAAAGCAACTGGGCGTACGACATTGGAAGGGTGTCGAAACGCCGGTCCATCATCCTTTGCCTCTGTTGATAAGCGGGTCTGTTACCCAGTTGTTGCTGCTGTTGATACTGAGCTGGTTGACGTCGTGATTGTTGTTGTTGTAGTGGTGCTACAGCTGGAATGGTCACCCCTGCGGCAGTACCTGTTATGCAAGACATGCTAATGAATATGCAAATGCAATGACATGTTTATCAATTCCAAAGGTATTCTACCCCCTTGATTCCAGTCTCACATTTGATAAACAGTGTAAAAAAAAGACTAAGCCGTTGATGAGAACCAAGAAAATTCCGACTAGAATCAAGTGGAAGATATAAACCTCACAGAAATGGATAAACATGTGTGAATGATTATGAATGCAAAATGATGTGAATGCAGTGCAGTGGCATGGGAATCAGGATTGCTGTATCTGCTTGAACATCTGTCAGGTTGCACTGTCTGGAGAGAAATTAAGAGCACACCAAACAAAGGTCATGGGATGGATCATGTTATCCTTAATATCAACCACCCATTTTGGTGGATTATGGTTTACACCTTATCAATACCCGTGTTTCATTGATATTAAGGATACCTGATCGGATCAACCATGAATCAAGGGTTTGTCGCAAGTCACGAGCATGGAGTTTAGGTTAAGAACCACCCAAAAGGAGTGTACTAAGGTTTAAACCTGCCAAACATGTTCTACAAAAGGTTCCCATAGTCATAATCCCATCTTTCGGATATTATCAGAGGAACGACTACTCGTATTCCAACAATATTCTCAAGAGAGACTCTTATGAGTGTAGTATCGCGTAACAATCGTATCAAATCTTACATTTGAACGACTTTCGCACTACGTCCTACGAATAGGCCAAGATGGGTTAGGTAAACTAAGGTCCATGGCTTCTTAGGTCTATATTGGAACAAGTAATGTCTAACCACAACTTACTTATGTGACATTATTGATCTCAACATGACCTCCACCAAGTGAATGGGCTTGCAAGTCAACTCGCTAAGGAATACTCCACACAAGTTGACAGGACTATGCCATTCTCCTATCTTAAGTGCACTCGAGTTCGGGTATAGAACTCATCTCAAAAAGATCACCAAGCAGCCATATCCAGCCAACAGATACAACAATGATATGTACACCATGCAATAAGGTAAAGCAGGTAAATAAATAATTGTACAAAAGCATGAACACCCAATAAACAAACAAACTACAAAAGCTAGGAGGGACTCGCTTAGGGAAGGTGGACCAGCAAGAGGTCAAGTTCTATAGTCCCCAGCAGAGTCGCCAGCTGTCGCAACCTGAAAAATACAGTGCGCGAAAAAAACAACCGGCGAAAGAAAAAGACAGAAGAGTCGCCACCGTGCGTTATTCATCCCAAAGGAGGGAAAGGAAACGCTCGAAGTAAACCTGAAAAAAGGAAAGGACAAGACGGGGTCTCGCAACCAAATCTTGTGTTCGGGAGTCGGTTATGCGAAGGGAAGGTATTAGCACCCCTACGCATCCGTAGTATTCTACGGGATCCACTTTTGTAGTTTTTGTCTAAAGGGTGTGAGTTTATCTTGTGCTGTTTATCAAAAAAAAGGGTTAAATGGAAATGACTCGCGCGGATGTCGCATCCACTGCATACGTATCTCATCTGAATATGAGAATCAGAGTCTTCGTAGCTCGGCTGACCTATGGGTTGGGGGGATGTGTGCTCGCTAAGACATCGCGTCTTATGCCTACGTATCTCATCTGGAATGAGAATCAGAGCAAGCCGTAGTTCGGCTAACTACGGGGTTATGGATTGGGTTTTGGACGAACGACGTCACTACGCAATCTACCGGATGTTCGACCTTTGGAGACTTACTCGCCTGTAGTAGAAGGAGTAAACGTGTTGCTTTGGGTTTTAGGGTTTGGGATGCTCGAGGGCAAACAGGCAGTCCTTGACGAAGGAACCGCGCTACATGCGGGGATATGAATACAAAACACAAAACATGTATCTCAAAGTAAAATGCCACCAAGGGGCTCAAACATTGCCTCCTATCGAGGTCTTCCAGCTAAGAAAGCGATAAAGTACGAGAAAAGGAAAAAATTACCACACGGATAAAGATCCGAAGTTACAGCAATTAAAGGATTAGCAACCTTGAGATCTCTCCAGCTAGACCATCAAAGAAAATCAGTCAATACGAGTGATTAGAATAAAACTCCAGGGGGGTATCCCACAAATAAAGTGGGAAACCACGCGAGTGTCTCTGCAAAAGCCATGTGAGCCCTCACAAAACTCGACAAAGGGTTAGAGCAACAGGATGAAATCAAGAGAAAACAATGCCATGGCAACGCAAAGACAGGTTAGAGAAACAAAATAGGGTAACCCAGAGTTGCGCCTAAATCAAAATGTAACCACATGAATAATTCCATCAAAATTCACAAAAGGCTCACAAAAAAGGTATCAAATTCACCCATAATACCTCATACATTTAGGGCATTCAAATAAAAGGCATAAAGATGATGGATATAGGGCAAACCTGATTGGAGAGCTTGATTGAAATTGAGTTGCACCCGTGAGGTTTACAAGTTGAGTTCCCTTCAGGGTTTGGAGGCTGCTCTGAATTCTCTGTCAGGTCTTCTCTCACTATCTTTTTCCTCAGGGTTTTGTTCCAAGGAAACCTCAGAGTATTTTGCTTCTCCTCAAAATCCCCCTTTTGTTCTGTGTTCTCTCAAGTGAAGCCTTGGTATTTATAGACTGAATTTCATGGGTAATGGGCTCAAATGAGGGAGACCCAAGTCCAAAATAATTTGTTATATTTTATTTATTTATTTTATTTATTTATTTAATTAATTAATTAAATTTTTTTTTTTTCGTTTTTTTTTTTCGTTTTTTGTTTTTTTGTTTTTTTGTTTTTTCAGGAAAAATGAAGGGTAAATTTTGGGGTATTACACCCATTGGAAGCGGTTGGCTCAATCTTTCCAATCATATCGATGCCCCACATAGCGAAAGGCCACAACGAAGACATCACATTCAAAGGATTTGGCGACACATGTACCTTATCAGCATAAATCTGGCATTTATGACACTTCCGAGCATATTTGAAACAATCAGATTCCATGGTCATCCAGTAATAACCTGCTCTCAACAATTTCTTAGCCATTGCATGTCCGCCGGCATAAGTACCGAAGGAGCCTTCATGAACTTCCTGCATTAACATGTTTGCTTCGTGTCTATCCACGCATCTGAGCAAAACCATGTTGAAGTTCCTCTTATACAACACATCGTCTTTGTTCAAGAAGAAACTGCCTGCCAATCTTCTCAAAGTCTTTCTATCATTGTTGGATGCCCCTGCAGGGTACTCTTGATTCTTCAGAAAGCACTTGATGTCGTGATACCGGGGCTTGTCATCAACTACCAGTTCAGCAACAAACACATAGGCAGCCCTATCAAGGCGCATAACATCGACCTTGGGAGCATAGTTCCACCGAATCACGTTGATCATGGAGGATAAAGTGGCAAGAGCATCTGCCATCTGGTTCTCACCACGAGGTATGTGATACAACTTTACTGTTGTGAAGAAAGTCAATAGTCTTCTCGTGTAATCTCTGTAAGGGACCAGATTGGGCTGGAGAGTGTTCCAATCACCATTCACTTGATTGATCACTAGAGCTGAATCTCCGAAGATGTCCAAAGTCTTGATTCTCAAATCAATAGCTTGCTCAATACCCAAGATACAAGCTTCATACTCAGCTTCATTATTGGTGCACTCGAAAGTCAGACGAGCGGTGAAAGGAATATGGGCACCTTTCTGGGTAGTAATGACAGCACCAATTCCACTTCCTCTGGCGTTGACGGCCCCATCAAACATTAAAGTCCACTTTTTGTCTGGATCAGGTCCCTCTTCAACAACTGGCTCTTCACAGTCTTTCATCTTGAGGAACATGATGTCTTCATCTGGAAAATCAAACTTCATCGGCTCATAATCTTCAACCGGTTGTTGAGCAAGATAGTCTGACAGAATACTCCCCTTGATGGCTTTCTGGGAAGTATACTGGATGTCGTACTCTGTTAGTACCATTTACCAACGAGCAACTCTTCCGGTGAGAGCTGGCTTCTCAAATATATACTTGACTGGATCTATTTTGGAGATTAGTAAGGTTGTGTGAGACAGCATGTATTGTCTCAATCGCTTAGCAGCCCATGCAAGTGCACAACATATTTTTTCAAGCATTGAGTATCTCGACTCGCAATCTGTGAATTTCTTCCTCAGGTAGTAGATGGCATGCTCTTTCCTACCTGTCTCGTCGTGTTGACCGAGAACACAAACCATGGAATTGTCCAGTACTGTCAAATACATAATCAGCGGTCTCCCTGGGACCAGAGGCGCAAGGATAGGAGGATTCTGCAAATACTCTTTTATCTTCTCGAAAGCCCTTTGACAATCATCATTCCATATGATAGCCTGATCTTTTCTCAACAACTTGAATATTGGCTCGCACGTGGCTGTTAGGTGAGAGATGAACCTTGCAATGTAGTTCAACCTCCCTAAGAAACCACGGACTTGTTCTCTGTTCTTGGCTCAGGCATTTCCTGTATCGCTTTCACTTTAGCCGGATCCACCTCAATCCCTTTTCTGCTAACAACAAAACCCAGTAGTTTTCCAGATCTCACCACAAAAGTACACTTGTTCGGATTAAGCCTCAACTTGAATTTTCTCAAACGCTCAAACAATTTCTGCAAATTCACCAAATGTTCTTCTTCCGTTTGAGATTTGGAAATCATATCATCAACATAAACCTCGATTTCATGATGAATCATATCATGGAAAAGAGTCACCATCGCTCGTTGATATGTTGCCCCAGCATTTTTCAGACCAAACGGCATCACCTTGTAGCAGAAGGTGCCCTATGGGGTTATGAATGTTGTCTTCTCCATGTCTTCTGGTGCCATCTTAATTTGATTATAGCCAGAAAAGCCATCCATGAAGGAGAATACCGAGAACTGAGCCGTGTTATCCACCAAAACGTCAATGTGAGGTAAGGGGAAATCATCTTTAGGACTAGCCCTGTTCAGATCCCGGTAGTCAACACACATCCGTACCTTTCCATCCTTCTTAGGTACCGGAACGATATTTGCAACCCATGGCGGATAATTTGTGACTGCTAGAAACCCTGCATCCAACTGTTTTTGCACTTTTTCCTTTATCTTGACAGCCATCTCTGGTCTTGTTCTTCTGAGCTTCTGCTTGACCGGAGGGCAACCTTCTTTGAGCGGCAAGCGATGTACCACAATGTCTGTGTTAAGCCCTGACATGTCCTGATAAGACCAAGCGAAGATGTCAACATACTCTTGCAGCAATTCAATCAACCCCTTCTTCACATTGTCTTCAAAAGCAGCCCCTATCTTGATTTCTCTCTTGGCGTCCTCGGTGCCGAGATTAATCACTTCAATAGACTCTTGATGCGGTTGAATGACCCTTTCCTCTTGTTTTAATAACCTGGTAAGTTCTTCAGGGAGTTCACAGTCTTCATCACCCTCTTCTTCAGCTTGAAAGATTGGATTTTCAAAGTCGAAGCGAGCCATAGCAGAACTGTTATCAATAGGATCCGGTGATGTGCATCTGTATGAGCGATGGTATGTGCTTATGAGTGTGAAAAAAAAGTGGAAACTAAACAAAACATTGCCAAATATTTTTTGATTTTTGAAAACTGCAAAAATAGAAAGACAGGGAATGAAATATTTGTATGCAAAACATGTCCTTTATTTATGATAAAAAATGCAAGTGTCACATAGATGAGCCCTACAATGAGTCATTACGCCCTGGAGGAACGTAAGACTTGGATATGCATGAATAAACAAAGAAAATTACTCCTCCAGACAAGTGGCTTGGACAATCTCCTCAGAAGATCAATTGTTGAGAACTTCACCCGGGATCCTCGGACGCACCCAGTTATCGATGTCGCAATCACTATCTCCATCTTCTTTGTTGACCGCAGAGACTAATTTGACTTCTCCTTCAACCATGTTAACGTTGGCTCCACCATGCTGGGGCATGGGATTGTTGACGACATTAGGAGCTGGTGCAAAGTTAACGGCCTTTGAATTAATGAGGTCCTGAACTACGTGCTTAAAAGCTTTGCAGTTCTCAATATTGTGGCCAGGTGCCCCAGAGTGGAAGCTACACCTAGCGTTGGCGTCATAACCCACCGGAAGCCTACCAACGGGAGGAGCCAGAGTGTGCAACTGCACAAGTTGTAGTTGTTGAAGACTAGAAAGCAACTGAGCGTACGACATTGGAAGAGTGTCGAAACGCCGATCCATCGTCCTTGGCCTCGGTTGATAGGCGGGTCTATTACCCGGTTGTTGTGGTTGGTACTGAGCTGGTTGACGTTGTGGTTGTTGTTGTTGTAGTGGTGCTGCAGCTGGAATGGTCACAGCCGCAACATACGGTTGCTGATGATAGTTCTGAAAGTTATTCCTCCGGTTATCCCTGTTCTGATAAGAAGATATGGCACTTGCATCCCCTTCTCTCCTCTTCTGTCCTTGAATGAACGGCTTCTTCACCCCTGATGAGGATCCGTCTCCACTCTGGGTCTTGTATGTTCTTAGGTAATTCTCCAACCTCTCTCCGGTAGAGACTACATCAGCAAAATTGGAGGCATTGCAACCCACCAAGCGCTCCAAATAAGGTCCGGGCAGAGTGTTCATGAACATGTTAGCCATTTCCTTCTCCAACATAGGAGATTGAACACGGGAAGCTGTTTCTCTCCAGCGTTGAGCGTATTCTCTGAAGCACTCATTGCTTTTAAGAGACAGATTTTGAAGTTGAGTTCTGTCCGGAGCCATGTCTGCATTATACTGATACTGCTTCACGAAAGCCTCAGCCAAATCCCTCCAGCAACGGATGTGGGCTCTGTCCAGACTCATATACCATTCCAGGGATGCCCCAGCTAGGCTGTCCTGAAAAAAGTACATAAGCAACTTTTCGTCATCGGAGTATGCAACCATTTTACGGAAATAGGCTTGCACATGGGTCTTCGGGCAAGAGTTGCCATTGTATTTGTCAAATATCGGGACCTTGAATTTCGGTGGCACTCTCACACCTGGGACCAACCCCAAGTCAGCAACATCTACTCCTAGAGGATTCTGTCCTTCCACTGCCTTCAACCTCTCTTCCAATCTTCTAAACATGGGGTCCACACCATGACCCATACCAAAGTCTTCCTGCAGCAGGGGGAATTGATCGTCCTAATCATCATGAATAGGCTGTTGACCGGAGGTGACATGTAGGATTGGGATAGGCCCCGGTCCATTGGGTCCATTAGCCTCTCCAGCTGGAGGATCAATCACCGTCTCTGGTTGAGCATGGGGATTCCTCTGTATCATATGCCTGAGCTCTTGCTGTCCCTGAGCCACCCCTTGAACCACATCCATGAATTGATTCATGCGGATTTTCATCTCGGCGAACTCTGCCTGTAGGCTTTCCATTACTCTCTGTTGGTTTCTGCGGGTACCGTACCGGTGAATGCCTGGGTCAGCTATCCTGCTGATTGGAACACCAAACAAACTGAGAACACTGTGGCGGTACCTGTTATGCAAGACATGCTAATGAATATGTAAATGCAATGACATGTTTATAAATTCCAAAGGTATTCTACCCCCTTGATTCCAGTCTCTCAATAGATAAACGATGTAAAAAAAAGAGACTAAGTCGTTGATGAGGACCAAGAAAATTCCGACTAGAATCAAGTAGAAGATATAAACCCCACAGAAATGGATAAACATGTGTGAATGATTATGAATGCAAAATGATGTGATGCAAAATGATGTGAATGCAGTGCAGTGGCATGGGAATCAGGATCGCTGTATCTGCTTGAACATCTGTCAGGTTGCACTGTCTAGAGAGAAATTAAGAGCACACCAAACAAAGGTCATGGGATGGATCATGTTATCCTTAATATCAACCACCCATTTTGGTGGATTATGGTTTACACCTTATCAACACCCAAGTTTCATTGATATTAAGGATACCTGATCGGATCAACCATGAATCAAGGGTTTGTTGCAAGTCACGAGCATGGAGTTTAGGTTAAGAACCACCCAAAAGGAGTGTACTAAGGTTTAAACCCGCCAAACATGTTCTACAAAAGGTTCCCATAGTCATAATCCCATCTTTCGGATATTATCGGAGGAACGACTACTCGTATTCCAAAAATATTCTCAAGAGAGACTCTTATGAGTGTAGTATCGCGTAACAATCGTATCAAATCTTACACTTGAACGACTTTCGCACTATGTCTTACGAATAGGCCAAGATGGGTTTGGTAAACTAAGGTCCTCGGCTTCTAAGGTCTATATTGGAAAAAGTAATGTCTAACCATAACTTACTTGTGTGACATTATTGATCTCAACATGACCTCCACCAAGTGAATGGGCTTGCAAGTCAACTCGCTAAGGAATAACTCCACACAAGTCAACAAGACTATGCCATTCTCCTATCCTAAGTGCACTCGAGTTCGGGTATAGAACTCATCTCACAAAGATCACCAAGCAGCCATAGCCAGCCAACAGATACAACAATGATATGTACAACAATGATATGTACAACAATTATATGCTTGGTGATCTTTGTGAGATGAGTTCTATACTCGAACTCGAGTGCACTTAGGATAGGAGAATGACATAGTCTGGTTGACTTGTGTGGAGTTATTCCTTAGCAAGTTGACTTGCAAGCCCATTCACTTGGTGGAGGTCATGTTGGGATCAATAATGTCACACGAGTAGTCGTGGTTAGGCATTACTCTTTCCAATATAGACCTTAGAAGCCAAGGACCTTAGTTTACCAAGCCCATCTTGGCCTATTTTTTAGGACGTAGTGCAAAAGTCGTTCAAGTGTAAGATTTGATACGATTGTTACGCGATACTACACTCATAAGAGTCTCTCTTGAGAATATTTTTGGAATACGAGTAGTCGTTTATCCGATAATATCTGAAGGTTGGGATGATGACTAATGGAACCTCTTGTAGAACATGTTTGGCAGGTTTAAACCGTAGTACACTCCCTTTGGGTGGTTCTTAACCGAGACTTCATGCTCGTGACTTGCAACAAACCCTTGATTCATGGTTGATCCGTTCTTGTATATCCTTAATATCAATGGAACTTGGGTGTTGATAAGGTGTAAACCATAATCCACCAAAATGGATGATTGATATTAAGGATGACTTGATCCATCCCATGACCTTTGTGTGGTGTGCTTTGCTTGATCCTTGAGTGTGATTTTTGCATCCATGCATTCATGCACCCATTTGCATCCATATCATCAATAATGAGAAAATTTTCAAGGAACTTAAGAGGTCTATTTGCAAATTTTCAAACATGGATAAACAAAGAAGGAGTACGAAGAAGTACACTTTCAGACAACCCGACTTGAAAGAGTTAAGGAATTTGACATCCTATGTATTAGATCCCTTGGATTTGAAGGCTCGTCATAGGAAGCTTCTATCTATTCTGGATACTCAAGTGGACGAAGGTTTGATGAGTGTGTTGGTGCAGTTCTATGATCCCTTGTACCGTTGCTGCACATTTCTGGATTTCCAGCTTTTGCCCACGCTTGAGGAGTATGCCTATCTTGTGGGTATACCTATCCTAGATCAGTTGCCGTTCAGTGGCTTAGAGAGGGTTCCTACTTCTCAAGAGATAGCTGATATGTTGCATATAGATGAATCTCTGGTTGGTGCTCATATGACTACCAAAGGTGGAATTCAAGGCCTCCCTTCTGAGTTCCTCATTGCTCAAGCTACTTTATATGGGAAGGCCATGAGTGAGGATGCCTTTGAGGCCATATTTGTACTTCTCATCTATGGCTAGTGTTATTCCCCAACATCGATAAATTTGTGGGTGTGAACGCTATTAGGATTTTCTCTACTCTTAATCCCGTTCCGACTCTGTTGGGTGACACTTACTTTTCTTTGCATATGAGGAATGCAAAGGGTGGTGGTACCATTGTATGATGTTTGCCTCTATTGTACAAGTGGTTTATTTCGCACTTGCCACAGACGGTCTCCTTCAAGGAGAACAAAGGATGTCTACAGTGGTCCACGAGACTTATGTCTCTCACTAATGATGATATCTTTTGGTACAACCGTGTATATGATGGTGTGCAGATTATCGAGTCTTATGGTGAATTCTCCAATGTGCCTCTTCTTGGTACATGTGGTGGGATTAACTACAATCCTATTTTGGCACGTCGTCAGCTTGGGTTCCCCCTAAAGGATAAACCTAATAACATTCTATTAGAAGGTGTATTCTTTCAGGAGGGTAAAGATCCACAAGGCTTGAAGGGCAGGATGGTTCGTGCTTGGCGCAAGATCCATAGGAAGGGAAGGAAAGAGCTTGGTCCGAAGAACTGTATTGCTTTGGAACCCTATACCTCGTGGGTTAGGAGGAGAGCTTCTGAGTACCTTATGCCTTATGAGTATCCAAGACCTACGCCTTTGGTAGTGGCTGGGCCTTCAACCCTCCCTGACCAAGGAGAGGCGAAGACCGTTCACGTGCCTAGATCCGTTAACGAGAGGAGCTACTTCAGCAGCTTAGAGATAAGTGTCGCACCTCGAAAAATGGGGATACGACCTTAAGCGAAGCGCGATCGCACACTCGCAATGATGGACTGAACAGAGTCGCCACTGAACTTTATTTATTCCTAAAAAGGAAAGGGGAAATATCGATAAAACCCAAGACAAAACGACAATGATTATTGGTCGTCGCAACCAAATCAGGGTTCGGGAGTCGGTTACGCAAGGGGAAGGTATTAGCACCCCTCACGTCCGTTGTATTCAACGGGAACCGTTTAGTTTGTTTTGTTTTGAATGTTAGCTTATGTTAGTCTTCTCAAGTTATAATGAGGGAGAGAGAGAATAGAAGAGAGAAGAAATGTTTTTGGATTTTTGACGAAGGACTAAACCTAAGTTTTTTATTAGTGGGCCTGACAAGATTTACAAATCCTGCTCCTACGTATCTCAATAGAGAAGTCAAGGCTTACGTAGTTCTGGGTAGAAAAATGTTTGTTTGTTGGTCAATTTTAGCGAAAGCTATATTGTATTAATCGATGAAAACATTGTTTTACCCAAAACAGATGAGGAGTGGACGCATACCACACATCGAACGGATTTATAAATCTACATTCGGAAAAGCATCACTTATCTCGACTCAACAATCGTGGCCGACACATTGTTTTGCATCACCTTAAGACAATATATCTTTCATTTACGAAAAAGGTTTTTTGATTAATCGCACGGCGGCGAGAAAGACTTTGATTGGTTGGATGTATTTTGAGTGATGTCGAGAACTTGGATGAGCGAGATATCCATCTCGAATCCTAGTCTCAGGAGTGCACGGTATACACCATGTTCCATTTCCATCTTATATTGATAAAAGTGTTTAATAAAGATTAAGTATTTTTAGGTTTGATAGAGAAAGGGTTTGAAGAAACCGCATTGACAATTTTAGACGATGGCGAGAGCTAAGATAAGCAAGGCATCCACCTTGAATCTTAATCTCAGGAGTGCACGATATACACCATGTTCCATTTCCATCTTTATTGAAAAAGTGTTTAGGTAGAAATCAAGTATTTTTTGAGTTTGAAAGACGGATATTTAAGAACGAGACATAAGCCCCGAGATTAATAATTCAGGGTTCCACCGGAATGCCAGATTCCAATGGTCCTTTTTCAAAGGAATTATTTAAGAAAATTACTTGGACAACGAGCACTTGATGAGAATCAACTATTCAAAGGGTTACGCCAGAATGCTTGATCCCAACGATCCTTTTCTTTGTCCAAGTTAATTATTGAGTGTTTTAAGAATGAAGAAAAAAGAATGAACGGTTAATCCAAAACGTGAAGCTCAGGACGGATTATTCGAATGGTCCTCTTCTTTCGTGTTTTTTTTAAAAAGGACTGGCCTTAGCATTAGTTAAAATGATGTGTGAAATGGTTGCCAAAGAAATGTATTCATTTTGAAATGGATTTGGAAATTGATTTTGCAAATATGGTAGAAAGAGTTTGAAATTGAAATTGTTAAGTGAAATCAAATATAATTATTTGCATGTAGAAAATGGACCTAGGTAGATTTCTCAATTAAAATGATCAAATACAAGAGATCGATTGATCATCTAATCAAATACTTCACTAAATAATTATGAAAAAAAAGTAATCAAATAATTAAATCATAATCATTTACTCAAATAATAAAACTTAATTACTCATTAATTAAATAATTAAAATAAACAACAAGATAATAGAAACACTAACTGCAATAGGTTGCACACTAAAATGGAGTGTAAGTAATGGACATGTAAGTGTGAAACGTCAAATGGGCTTTTAGACCCAAATCTACAAAAACTTAACCTAATTAAATTATAAAATAAATAATTTATATTATAAAAAAAATCAGCATATTGCAAAGAATGAGACAACGCTCCACTTACTGATAATTTTAACTAACCCTTTTTTTTATAATAATAATAGTAATAATAATAATAATAATAATAATAATAATAATAATAATAATAAAATGAGATAGAGAGTTCTACGAAAGGTGAGACTATTCCTTTTGTAATCCTGGTCTTAACATTTTTTAATTTTTAAAAGGAAAGCTAACGGTCACGTGAAGGCAAGTGTCCCAAGGTGGGACGGTCATCAATGCAGGAGAGAAAAAGTAAACGGTCAGGAAGGGGAAAAAACAATTTCAATGATAGTTATTAAGAACGTGTCTTTGGAAAAGCTTAAACGGTGAAAACACAGACAAACAACATCCTTCCCCAAAACCCTCGCCCTATCTGCCTTACCGTTCAATCTCTCAACCTCACTCGTCAACTCTCATCATCTCTCAATCTCCCTCCTCTCTCTCTCAAACTCGTCACTCTCAATCGCTCACACTAACCTCACGATACACTACTCCCAACCTCACTCTAAACACGAAAACCATGGTTTCAAAAGAAGATCCAGTAAGAAAGCTCACCTTTGGCGGTGATTCGGCGGCGGTGGTGAGCTTGTATCTTCCTCTCCTCGCTAGGTTCTTTCACGCCGTCACCAAAATCAAGTTTTGTTTGGAAAATTAGGGTTGTTTCGTGGCCGCCCAGATTTAGGGTTTTTCTCCCGTGATCCCCTTTCGTCCTCTCCCCCCTCACCTTTTATATTCAGCAATTAGGGTTTTAGACTGGCCTCTGGAGATCAAAAGGGGTTTCTGCGAAATCCCTTTAGGGTTGTCAGATTTTGGTCGCCCTATTTGATTGTTAAATTCGGAAAAGGTAACACAAACCTACACTTTCTTCTTTGATTTTGTCTTAATTCTCTTTTGGGACATTTTTTTGAAATTCTAACGCCTTGCTAATTGCTTTGTTTTTACCGCAGTGAAGATTGGTGAAAATTCATGGGTAGTTTGATGCTTAACACACTCATGAGGTGAAAAGTAGCATGGCCACTGGTTTAACGCTTCTGATATGTATTGTGTCTGTTCTGGTTTTTTCGATTCCAATTGGCTTTGTTCATACCGTGCAGCTTAACCATTTGCCTTTTATTGTTTGTTGCAGATTCAAGTCCATGACATGGTTGATGGTAGGTTTTGATGCAGGTTGTGCCTTGCCAAAGCTTATGTGCAGGAGGCCGTGTTCTACAATACTTCATGTGTTCAGTCTTGATTTATGCACTGGTTTAGTTCTTGGTCATGTGTGTGGAGTATTATCGTTGCAAACTTGCAGTGGTATGGTTCTGCAGTATCATTGCTCTAGGCCATTTGCAACATGATGATCCATGTGCATTGCTTGTTCTTGATTTTACTCAATTCTTGGTTGGTACTGGTTGCACTGCTGTTATGGCATGGTATCATCACAGCTTTGGTTATGAAGATTTGAGGCTTAAAAGTTGTCATCAAAGTTTGTTATTTCTATTGGTTTTTTGTTTCAGTTATCGGGTGCTTCCAAGAGCTAGTGAGGATGAAGAAGTTCCCGTCGTGATTAGCGAGGTTGTCGTTCTTATATACTCTCAGTTTTGTCTCATTCTGTTAGTTTTTTCTTTCACAGTTTATTATTCTGTTTTGGATATTGTAGTAGGTTTGAAATCCATAGAATCAGTTATACATTGATTGAACCGAATCTTGAAATGTGTCGTGGCTATTTGTTAATACTTTTAAGATTTATGACTTATGCTGAAGTTCCCTAGGTGCTGGTGAAATAGGATATTACTGCTTGATACTCATTATGCAAATGTTAGTAAAAACTGTTAGCAGGTTGGCCGAATATGATGCTATTATTTGAGAGAGAAATTGATGCACAAATTTCTACCTTTTAGCCTTCTTAAACATCCCATGAAGTGGTTTGGATCACTGGTTTTTTATACTTTGGGTGCAGGTTAACCGCTTGGATGCGAGTTGCTTAGTTCGGGGCTTGCTTGGAATCTTGGATGATAAAATGCAATGGAGCTGTTTCGGACTTTATCGCATTGGCTCATGTTGTGTAATAGTAGAAATGTATGAGATTATTGAATTTGAAGTGTGATGAAATGGTTGTAATGGTTATGTAGTTTATGAAATGTATGTGGTAATGTTACCTTGTAACCTTGGATTAGAAATTGTGGTGGTTGTATAATGATATTGGTTTAGAAATGAACATGTAATTAGGTTTTGGCTGTAATTTGAACTTGATTGAAGTGATTGTAAAGAATAAGAATGGTTGTAACTTGGTTTATGGAAATAGATATTTGGTTATAAAAATGGATATGGATTTTAGAAATAATCCAAGACTCATCTAAATGTCAATTTAAAATAAAAAAACCAATAAAACCAATTGAAATCAAATTAATCTATAATTTGTTAAAATTAATTTGATATCAATTCTAACATTTATTTGAAAATTAAAATCAATTAAAGTTTGAATCATTAGTAAAAAAACAATTAAGATTAAATTGAAATTTGAAATTAGACTTAATTTGAAATTAAAATCAAATTGAAAATTAAAAAGTCAAATAACTTAAATTAGAATCCATTTTGTAATTAAAAGCACCATGATCGAAAAGGCCTAGATAATGACCAATGTTTATCAAAATCGAGACAATATGGATTTGGGAATGGACGGTTGACTTTGGTCAACTAATTGACCAGAAAGTCAACGATTGATCTCAGACGTGAATTAGGGTTTATATTAAAATGAATGCATGATGCATAGTGGATGAATGTAGATGGATCTAAAATCGGGGTATGACAGTTGCCCCTTTTTAAGTATCTTCAACTAGAGAATATGAAGCAGGACACTCTTCATATGATCATAGTGGGAGATAGTTAAATACTAAGAAGACCCGGATTTTGATCCTGAATCCCTATGACATGATATGATATGATATGCGCTGATGGAAGATTCTCTTTTTTGTAATTTTTATCTGCTAGGGATATGGTGAACCCTTAACAGGAGATGCTACTAGATAGACCAACCTGTGGGGAATGCTGATGGTCCACAGGGAGACAGACAAATGGTAAAAAAAATAACTCGCCGGGGAAAATAATCCTGCTGGAGAGTCAGACACACACCGGGGAGTACTCAAAGTGAAATTTGATAAACGATACTTAGAATACAAGAGATTTCGGTAGTAAGTTCACATATGACTTACTAAACCCGAATATGAAAATTTCTACAACAGGTTCATATATGACCTGATAACACTGAAAAAATCATAGAGAAAGACTCTTCAAAACAGGTTCATATATGACCTGATAATCTGGAATAAAGCTCAACAACAGGTTCATATATGACCTGACAATGCTGTGGAACACCAAGAACTTGGTAATACTGGAATAAAGCTCAACAACAGATTCATATATGACCTGAAAATGCTGAAACAAGCATAGAGAAAGATTCTTCAAAACAGGTTCATATATGACCTGAATAAAGCTCAACAACAGGTTCATATATGACCTGACAATGTTCAACAACAGGTTCATATATGACCTGAATAAAGCTCAACAACAGGTTCATATATGATCTGACTAAAGCTCAACAACAGGTTCATATATGATCTGACAATGGAATAAAGTTCAACAACAAGTTCATATATGACCTGAATAGCACTGAACAACAGGTTCATATATGACCTGATAATGGAATAAAGTTCAACAACAAGTTCATATATGACCTGAATAGCACTGAACAACAGGTTCATATATGACCTGATAATGGAATAAAGTTCAACAACAGGTTCATATATGACCTGAATAGCACTAAAGAACAGATTCATATATGACCTGATAATGGAATAAAGCTCAACAACAGGTTCATAGATGACCTGAATAGCACTGAACAACAGGTTCATATATGACCTGATAATGGAATAAAGTTCAACAACAGGTTCATATATGACCTGAATAGCACTGAACAACAGGTTAATATATGACCTGATAATTGAATAGAGTTCAACAACAGGTTCATAGATGACCTGAATAGCACTGAACAACAGGTTCATATATGACCTGATAATGGAATAAAGTTCAACAACAGGTTCATATATGACTTGAATAGCATTGAACAACAGGTTCATATATGACCAAATAATGGAATAAAGCTCAACAACAAGTTCATATATGACTTGAATAAAGCTCAACAACAATTGGACTTGAAAATGACTGCGAAAACCGGATGTTGGTTTAAGGGCACCAAAGACAAACTGGAATTAGAGGTCAAAGGATATAGGATCAACAACAAGACCTAGGTGAATGCAAAATGAGCACGAAGTACATTTCGGCTATGCATGATTTGGATTTTTTTTATGCATGATATATGAATGATCATGATATGAAAATTCTAACACTTGAGTGGACTGGGAGTTGTAGAGGCTATTTACAGAGATTCTAAAGGAGAATCTATTATGATTGACAGTTATAAATAACCAAGTTCATCTTTCCAGAGGATTAATAAGTTGTGTTCCATGGAGATTTTTGTTGGTAATCTAGGAATATTTGTGCAACCTTGAGACTTTCGGGAAAACAAAAGATTTTCCTTTGATTTTCACATATATCAAAGTAACTTTGTTCCTTTTACTAAATTTCGAAAAAAAAATTCAAGTTTCAAAATTTCATTATTAACAAATAAATGACACTTGGCATAACAAAGAAAAGCGTAGAAGATCATAATTAACAATGATTGGGAAAACTGGTATTTTATTCAAGAATGGTAGCACGCAAATGGCGTAACTCCATAGAATGTTACAATTTTTTTTGGAAAATGGCAAAAAGGAAAGGTTTACGTTGAATTTAGGGACCACTAACATCCCTAATAGATATGATTCTCCCCAAAACCTTGCTTCTAAGGGGAGTAACTGGATTGATCTTCCGCCTTAGATTCTTCGGTGTTAATTAGTAACAACTGGTGCAGTTAATGCCTTGTGCCCCTAACTTTTGCCTGGATCGCCCTTTCGGGTTTTCAATCCACCAGGACGCTCCTTTTTGCCTAAGTCGCCTTTTCAGGTTTTCAACTTAGCGAGCTATCATTTTTTTTATTCATCCCTAACTTTTTTATTCAATCCACCGGGATACCCTTTTTTGCCTAAATCGCCCTTTCAGGTTTTCGATTTTGGCGGGTTTTGATTAGGCGTAATATTTTTTAACTGCATCAGAGTTCACGGGGTGTGAGAGCTCTTCATCATCCATAGTTGGAGACTCAAGGAACCTCCGGAGAAGGCTTTCTTCACAACATATGGGCCTTCATAATTGGGAGTCCACTTCCCACGTGAGTCCTTGTGTATTGGCAAGATCTTCTTAAGCACGAGGGTCGGGGTTGCCTCTGTTGAAGTGTGAACGGAAGTTCGGTATCCATGCAGTGCAAAGGGTAGCATTTCGTGCCAATCTTTATAGGTTTTTACCATTTTCTGCAGGATCTTCTTGATGTTTTTATTAGCGGCTTCAACAGCGCCATTCATCTTTGGACGATATGGTGAAGAGTTATGGTGCTCAATCTTGAAGCTCTCGCATAATTCTTTCATGGTCTTATTGTTCAGATTCGTCCCATTATCTGTGATGATCCGGCTTGGAATTCCATAACGGAAAATGATCTCTTTCTTGAGGAACCGTGCAACCACTTGTTTTGTCACATTAGCATAAGAGGCGGCTTCTACCCATTTGGTAAAATAATCAATAGCAACCAGGATGAAGCGGTGACCATTGGAAGCTTTAGGCTCGATGGCGCCAATCATGTCGATGCCCCACATTGAGAAAGGCCAAGGTGACGTCAAAACATTTAGTAGGGTCGGAGGCACGTGTACCTTGTCGGCATAGATTTGGCATTTATGACATTTTCTAGCATAATTGAAGCAGTCAGATTCCATGGTCAACCAGTAATAACCAGCTCTCAAAATCTTCTTGGCCATGGCATGCCCATTGGCGTGAGTTCCAAAGGATCCTTCATGAATCTCCTTGATCAACAGGTCCGCTTCATGTCCATCCACGCACCTGAGCAGAATCATGTCGTGGTTTCTCTTGTATAACACACCATTGCTTAAGAAGAATTTGGATGCTAACTTCCTCAACGTCTTCTTGTCATGGGTTGTTGCATCTGTTGGATATTCTTGATTTTGCAAAAAGCATTTGATGTCGTGAAACCAAGGTTTACCATCGGCTTCCTCTTTAACCGACTGGCAGTAGGCAGGCTCAAATTTCCGCTCGATCCGAATGAGAGGCGCTTCATTATGGAATCTAACTTGGTACATTGAAGCCAACATAGCCAAAGCATCAGCAATTTGATTCTCAGTTCTCGGAATATGACGGAAAGTGATTTCTTCAAAGTATTTTATTAGTTCCATGACATAGGCACGATATGGGATCAACTTGGTATCACGGGTTTCCCATTCGCCTTTGACTTGGTATATCACCAAGGCTGAGTCTCCACATACTTCGAGGATTTTGATTCGGAGATCAATTGCTGCTTCAATGCCTAGGACGCACGCCTCATATTCTGCTATATTATTCGTGCAATCAAAACACAACCTTGCTGTGAAAGGAGTGTATCCACCATTCAGATTCAATAGAACAGCTCCTACGCCATGCCCCATGTAATTAGATGAACCATCGAACATGAGCTTCCACCGAGATCCGAGTTCAGGTCCTTCATCAAGTCCTGGGATTTCACAATCTTTTACTACCATAATGTCTTCATCAGGGAAGTCAAACTTCAACGGCTGGTAGTCTTCAACGGGTTGGTTCGCCAGGTAATCAGACAACACGCTTCCTTTGATGGCTTTCTGAGATACATATTAGATGTCATACTCAGATAATAACATCTGCCAACAGGCGACTCTTCCATTCAAAGCAGGCTTTTCGAAGATATACTTTATTGGGTCCATTTTTGAGATCAACAAGGTAGTGTGGCAAATCATGTATTGTCTTAGACGATTAGCGGCCCATGCTAAAGCACAACAAGTTTTCTCCAAGAGTGAATATCAGGTTTCACAATCGGTAAATCTCTTACTTAGATAATAGATGGCATGCTCCTTTCGACCGGTTTCGTCATGTTGTCCCAGCACACATCCCATTGACTTTTCAAGCACAGTTAGGTACATAAAGAGTGGTTTCCCCTGAACAGGTGGAATTAGAATAGGGGGCTCTTGCAGGTATTGTCCGATTTTCTCAAAAGCCATTTGGTAGTCAGAGTTCCATTCAACTGCTTGATCTTTTCTGAGCAACTTGAATATATGTTCACACGTAGCAGTCATATGAGATATAAACCTGGAGATATAGTTCAAACGTCCCAGGAATCCTCTAACTTCTTTCTCTGTACGTGGAGCAGGCATTTCTTGTATTTCCCTAACCTTGTCCAGATCTACCTCAATTCCTCGTTGACTAACAATGAAACCAAGCAACTTTCTAGATCGGACACCGAAGGTGCATTTAGATGGATTCAGCCGTAGTCGAAATTTCCGAAGACGCTCAAATAGCTTTTGCAAGTGGTCTATGTGACCCTCTTCACTCTGGGATTTCGCTATCATGTCATCCACGTAAACCTCAATTTCCTTATGCATCATGTCATGGAAAAGAGTGACCATTGCTCTTTGGTAAGTTGCCCTAGCATTTTTGAGACCAAATGGCATTACCTTGTAGCAAAATGTTCCCCAAGGGGTGATGAATGTGGTCTTTTACATGTCTTCTGGATCCATCTTAATTTGATTATAACCCGAGAAGCCGTCCATAAAGGAGAAGACTACGAACTTAGCAGTGTTGTCTACCAAAGTGTCAATATGTGGCAGGGGGAAGTCGTCCTTTGGACTTGCTTTGTTTAGATCCCTGTAATCAACACACATCCTGACTTTGCCATCCTTTTTGGGTACTGGCACAATATTGGCTACCCATTGAGGGTACTTTGCAACTGCTAGAAATCCAGCATCAAATTGACGTTTCACCTCGTCGCAAATCTTTAGAGCCATGTCGGGTCTTGCTCTTCGGAGTTTCTGTTTTACTGGCGGATAATCTGGCTGTAGTGGTAGCTTGTGGACAACAATATCAGTATCTAAACCTGGCATATCCTGATACGACCAAGCAAATACATCTACATACTCTTGTAGCAACTTGATCAATCTTTCTTTGATGCTTGCCCCAAGCGTAGTCCCAACTTTGACCTCTTTCTTGTCTTCCTCAGTGCCAAGGTTGATTGTTTCCACTGGTTCTTGATGCGGCTGAGTGGCCTTTGACTCGTGCTCGGGCATCCTTTCCAATTCTTCAGGGAAATCACAATCTTCCTCATTATCCTCTTCCGCTTGGTAGATGGGGAGTTCAAAGTTATAGGAAGTAGTGGGGTCATCGAATTCAACTGGTTTATTGATTATTCTGCATGCTTTTTAATGATGGTTTTTTTAGAAAAATGGAAATAAAAATGCAAAAGGAATAAAAATACTTTTGTAGTTTTTGAAAGGATTTCCATTTTAAAGAAAGAAAAACAAATGAACGAACGATAAGAATTTGAACAAAATGCTCTTTATTTGTCATAATGATTTTTGAAATTTAAAGGGGCCCTACAAATGATCCATTAGCCTTGGGCAGAGCTAAGCATTTTCAAAAACACAAAGGAAAACACAATTACTTTGACACAGGAAAAACTTCTGGAATCTCAACCGCTTCCCAATTTGTTAGGGTTGCTTCAAACCGGTATATCAGGTTTGATGTTTCTCCATCTTCAGTGTCATCTTCCACTGCACCAACTTGATCTCCATGGATAAATCCTGTGCTCAGGAAAACTTCTTGTTTGCTCCGCACACGGTCCTTTGCAGGGACCAGGGCTCCTCCATTAGTAGAAGGCTTGTACCCCAAACCAAAACGATCATTTTTCTCACTGACATTGATGACTTGCCCCCAACCTGCAGGGCCTCCACTTTCAACTGCTGATCTCGCACTATTCAAAGAGGCGAATGACAAACTGGTTTTCTCAATAGGATCCTTAACCTCTTCAAGTGTGGCATTGGATATTTCAAGTGCTTGGAAAGAGGTCTCTAAGGCATCCTCATCAGCCTCGATATAACGGAAAGAGGAGAGTTGACTGATGATAAAATCTTCTTCACCCGAAACAATGACGAGCTTGTCATCGACAACAAACTTCATCTTTTGATGCAGAGTAGAAGTTACTTCCCCAGCAGCATGTATCCATGGGCGTCCCAAAAGGCAATTGTAAGCGGCATTTATGTCCATGACTTGTAAATTGATGGGGAATACATGCGGTCTGATCTGTATTGGTAGCTCTACCTCCCTAACTAGTGTCCTCTGAGACCCATCAAACCCTTTTACCACAAGTGCACTAGGTTTCAATTCCGAACCTTGGTAAGATAATTTAGCAAGTGCCCTCTTTGGTAGAACATTGAGGGACGATCCAGTGTCAACTAAAACTTTGGCCAGAGCATCTTCTTGGCACCTTATAGATACATGTAAAGCGCGGTTGTGATTCTTCCCCTCCTTGGGTAGCTCTTCATTGTTGAAACATAGAGTGTTGTAGGCTGTGATATTGGCGACCACCCCATCGAATTGGCCAACCGTTATATCTTGGGTAACATGATCCTGAGCAAGCACTTTCAGTAGAGCCTCCCTATGAGCTTCGGAATTCAGAAGCAAAGACAAGATAGATATTTTTGGTGGTGTTTGATGTAACTGATCAACTATCTTGTAGTCAGATTTCTTTATTATCCTTAGAAACTCACTCGCTTCATCTGCTTGCACAGGCGGCTGTGCCCCTCCATGTTTTTTGGGGTAGGATTTGCATTTGCAGCTTCCCTTGTTGGTTCTTGAGGGTTTATATTAATATTGGGAGTATAAATCCAACCGCTGCGGGTCATCCTGCTCGTCCCTGCGATGTTAGTGATGTCGGTGTCAGTATTCTCCAAACCTTTCTTACTTTCAGCAGCTTTGGGTTTTTCATCTACCACTCCATCTACCACAGTTATATCATACTTCCAGGGTACCGCTTTGGTGCTTTCAAAAGGAAAGGGGGTAGGCATACAAACTACCACGGGTGATGGATGAACAACATCTTTTCTATGATAAGTTATCTCAAACGGTTTTGGTAAATTGAAAACAGGTTCAATGACTGAAACTTCCTCGTTTGTTGTAGGACCACAAATTTTTAAAACACCTTGATCCATCAAGTTCTGAATGGCATTCCGTACCACTTTACATCCCCTTGGATGAATGACACATTCTTCACAATTGTCGTAGCGTGTATTAATCAAACTAGCTCCCACCAATCTTGCATGAAGTGCTATCAACGGGGTCTTAACATCTTCGACATTTTTGATTATACAAACATCAAAAGCATCCTCGATGGCATTAACATCACCATGCGCCGACAGAGGGTTACTTTTTACGTTGGGTCCGATATCTCGAAATGAAAGAATCTTCTTCTCAACCAGGTCTCGCACAATATGCTTCAAAGCATAACATCCCTCTAAATCATGTCCAGGGCACCCCCATGGAAAGGACAATGGGCATCTGGATTGTTCCATGGAGGTAAAGGATTTGGTGGAGGACCCAAAGGTCTGGGAGTCACCAACCCTTTTCGTAGTAACGATGGGTACAATTCAGTGTATGTCATAGGGATTGAAGCAAATAGAAGTCTACCTCTTTGTACCCTATTTGGATTTGGAGGATTCTGTGGACGAGGAGCCTGTGCCCTTGGCTGTTGGTAAGCAGGTGGCGCGGGCGCTTGCTGGTATACTGGTGCTTGTTGAATAGGTTGATAGACAGGAGCTTGTGACTGGTTGAAATTTGGTGTGACAGCTGCCACATACGGTTGTTGAACATACTGCACTAGATAAGTTGGTTGTTGCTGAGCAAATTGATGTTCCTTCTTCCATGAATGACTCCTCCTTTGACTGGTTGACACTGTATTTGTTTCACCTTCTTTCTTTCTTTTAAAAATTCCAGGGAACTTTTTGGCATTATTACCAGAGGTTTCAGGGGTGGCTATCATTTTTCCATTCTTCAATCCAAGCTCGACCTTTATGCCCACGGCGACCAGGTCAGAGAAGCTTGTAGATACACTACTCACCATTCTTTCATAGAACATAGGTTTTACTGTATCCAAGAACCAATCTGCTAACTCCTTCTCAGCAAGGGGTGGTTCGACTTGCGAGGCCACTTCCCTCCATCGTTGTGCATATTCCTTAAAAGACTCATTATCTTTCTGGGACATACTGAGCAATTGCCTCCTATTTGGGGGCATATCCATGTTATACTTATAATGCTGGATGAAAGCATCAGATAAGTCTTGGAAACAATGAATTCTACTTTGATCAAGGCTTAAGTACCACTTAGAGGGAGCACCCCTCAAGCTGTCTTGGAAGCAATGTATCATAAGTTTATCATCCTCTACATGCGCAGCCATTTTTCGATAGTACATAATAAAGTGACTTTTAGGACAAGAGTGGCCCTCATATCTATCAAAATCTGGGGTCTTGAACTTTGTAGGAATCATAAGACCTGACACTAAGCACATCTCCTTAGCAGTAGCACCAAAAACATGGTCACCTTCCATAGCCCTTAACCTTTTCTCAAGAATCTGGAAATTCTCCTTCATCCCTCTTATGTCCTCCTGCCTCTCATCATCTTCGTCTGAAAAGTCCGGAGTATGTTGTTGATCCTCAAAATAAGGTTGCACATGTGCACGAATGAGAGGTGGTGCGAACGTGTGGACCACTGGGTGAGTTTCATTGATGGTTGGTAGAGGGACCGTTTGCTGAGTAGATTGTGCAAAACCAGGGGCGCCTTCAACTATATGTGTGAAACCGAGAGGTAAACCATAGGCTGGCCAAGTGGTTGGTATCGTCCTTGCAGGTTGGGGTTCAATCGTGGGACCGACGATTTCTGAAACGACCGTCGTTTGGGTGTCCAACTTCGCCCTGATGACCTGTAGTATCTCCATGACTTGACCCATGTTTCCTCGTAGGTCTTCGAGTTCTGAGCTTACTCGCTCCAATTCTTGTTCTTGGTCCGCCATTCTTCGACGAGCGCTAGCTCTGGTGTTGTAGTGGTGTTGAGGACTCAGTGTGTAACAAATGATAGAGAAAACGGAATGAGTTTTTTATTTATTTATATGGAGAATGCATGAATGTATGAATGCATTTTATGTTTATTTATTTTTAGGGATTCTTATAAACTTCGCAGTTGTTGAGCACGTACTTTGAAAGTAATGTGAACAGAAAACAATAGTCAGAAGCCAATTCAAAAATTCAATACCCATTCATTCAATGAAGCCAAAAAGTACGAAGTACACAGTCAAAGTGGGTACAAAACATTAAGCCAAATACAAAAATGGGAAATAACACGAAGCAAACAACTTAAAGAGTCCTCTTAGCAACTCGCTCTTTGTGTGCCTTCAATTCTTCTTTGAACCTTCGCATCATCCGTTCGCAAAGCAAAACAAGGTCACGAGCCGATGGATGAGTGTTATTTTCATCCATGTCCTCTAGAGCCTTTTCTAACTTCCATGGTAAGTCTATGGCCACGACATTACAAAACTCTATGAGGTTAGCCAACTTTGTGCGGTAAGCATCAAGACTTGGCTGCAGAAGGTTGATGGTGCATTCATACTCATCCAATATCTCATTCAAATGCTTCCTATGATTTAGCCAATCCATGCTTTGGCTCTTCAGAGACTCATATTGTTCCTTCCAATAACTAGCTAGCTCCTTGTTAGTATTCACCTCATCACACTTCTCTTCCCAGGCTTTAGGACATATTTGAGAGGTTCTTTGGACTTGTTCCTTAGGACGTCTCTCACGTACCACTTCAGCTTCGGAGCTTCGAAGTTGCTCCTTCAGTTCTTGTATTTGGGCTTCAAGCTCCTCCCTTACCTCCTTCTTTTGCTTAGTGGCTAGGTCCCACCAACGCTTCCACTCTTGTCCATCTCTTTTAGCCTTAGCTAACTCATCACGGAGTGAACCTAATCCACTATCAGCTTGATCTAGGCACTCTAAGACTCTTTCCTTGAGATCTTGCTCAATTCTGTTCTTCTTACGACTCTCCTCCAAAAGTTCCTTCCTTTGGTTACACTTCCTTTTGAGAATCATATTTTTCCCAGTTTCTTTGTAAAGTTCAGATTGCAGATCATCTTTCTCCTTTCCAAGTTTAGCTACCATGGCTCGAAGTTCTTCAACCTCTTCAAGAGAAACAGGGACTGGTTCTGGTGAAGTAGACCTTAGAGGAATCTCTATAGAAAAAGGGAGCTTCACAATTTTGATCCTCTCCGAGAGCCATTGATGATAAGGAACCCTTACTGCATCGTTCTTCTTTACTATTTCTGTTCCTTTGGTATGCACCTTTTACCAGGATCGAATGATCTTACGGAGGAGAAAAGGATCATTGGTTCCCATATCATTCAAAACCATCTCTTCTAACTCTTTATCATCGGGCTTCCCACGCATAGGATATCCAAACTGCCGCAAAGCTAACATGGGGTTGTAGCTGATGCACCCTTTAGATCCTATTAGTGGTACATTTGGGAAACTACCACAACTGATAATGATTTCTTCAACATTCAGCTTGTGTCGGTACCAAATGATATCCTTACTAGACAAAGACACCAGGGGTCTTGCCCACTCCCCATTGGACATTTCACTGATGTGAGCATCGGGCTTGAACATATACGAGATAAGCCAATTATAGAGCAATGGAAGGCAACATATCAACATTCCATTCTTCTTTTGATGTCGAGTATGCAAAGTATGGAAAGTGTCAGCTAGTAGTGGAGGAACCAAACTTTGTTTATCCTTCCAAACGGCCCAAAAGATACTTATGGCAGCTGAATCTATAAAACCTTCATGGGTTGGGAACAATACTAGCCCATATATGAGAAGGGCTAGCATATTTGCTAATGCATCCCAATGATGTATCTCAAACAACCTTTCTGCTTCTTCTTCTAGGTAAGCCCTCCAAAAACCAAAGAGATTCTCCCTTTTCTTCCAATTAGCCAATGCATCAGATATGGGGATGTGGATACAAGGGCTAGCATCTCTACCTCAGGTACCTGACCAAGAGTCGGTCGAATTCTTCCAAGGTTGGAGTCAACTGAAAGTCTTGGAACAAGAAACTTCGAAGCGGAGGATCATAGAACTGAGCTAAAGCGGTGATGGCTGGTGTTTGAACATCCGCTGAGAGAAGATCTAAAATGTGGCCAAACTTTCCTTGCAAAGTAACCCTGAAGTAGGCGGGAAGTTCATTCAGAAGTCTTGATATGTTGGCAGTATCTGGCATTTTGGCTTTGAATGGTAATGCTTTCCTTCTTTCTGAACCCATTACAAAACTTTTTGTGCTTAGCAACCGCGTGTTCAAAGATTCCCTAAAAATAAAATTTTGTATGAGTGTCATGATGTTATGCAAATGATCATGAATGCATGGTATTTGGTTTTGGGATAAGGTAACTCAAAACATCCTATTTGGTAGGCTTCTTAATAGATAGTTCTAAGTTGGTTACCCATAAACCCACTCACAGGATAACTTCTACGTTTTTGATAAGGTTCCCAGAGTCATGGACTATAATCGTATCAACATCATGCAACAGGCTAGCCGCTTTATGATAAGAGTGACAAAAGGTCTCTTCTGAGCGGGGTTTTCATGTTGGGTGCAACAAGGAGAGGCCCTTGGAGTCCAACATTACGTGACCACCAAAGCAGGACTTGGTTCTAAGAGGGGCTCCTAGAGTCATGGACCCTTCATGAATCAACGTCATGCAACAGGCTAGCTGTCTTATAACGAGATCTACAAACAGGTCTACTCTAGGGGAGTCTTCATGCTAGACACGCAAGGAGTGGCCCTTGGGGACTAACACTACACAACTTCCAATTCTAACTTATGTGTTCTCTCTTCTTTTTCCAAAGCTCGGGTGTAGAGCTTTATTCATGATATCAAAATCCCAACACCCACACATAGATATATATATATATATATATATATATACTTATATAAAAATGCGATAAAACAGAGATAAAGAAATCATATAACAAAGGAAGAAAAATAAACAAACAAAGCTAACACACATACGAAAACTTAACTGAACTAGGGTTGACTCACTTAGGGATGTTCCTGTCCCCAGCAGAGTCGCCATCTGTCGTACCTCGAAAAATGGGGATACGACCTTAAGCGAAGCACGATCGCACGCTCGCAATGATAGACTGAACAGAGTCGCCACCGAACTTTATTTATTCCTAAAACGGAAAGGGGAAATATCGATAAAACCCAAGACAAAACGACAATGATTATTGGTCGTCGCAACCAAATCAGGGTTCGGGAGTCGGTTACGCAAGGGGAAGGTATTAACACCCCTCACGTCCGTTGTATTCAACGGGAACCGTTTAGTTAGTTTCGTTTTGAATGTTAGCTTATGTTAGTCTTCTCAAGTTATAATGAGGCAGAGAAAGAATAGAAGAGAGAAGAAATGTTTTTGGATTTTTAACGAAGGACTAAACCTAAGTTTTTTATTAGTGGGCCTGACAAGATTTTCAAATCCTGCTCCTACGTATCTCAATAGAGAAGTCAAGGCTTACGTAGTTCTAGGTAGAAAAATGTTTGTTTGTTGGTCGATTTTAGCGAAAGCTCTACTGTATTAATCGACGAAAACATTGTTTTACCCAAAACAGATAAGGAGTGGACGCATACCACACATCGAACGGATTTACAAATCTACATTCGGAAAAGCGTCACTTATCTCTATAGCGGGGTATTCGTTACCATTAGTGATATTGACTAAATCCAATGTAAATCATACAAGTCGAGTCGCCACCGCACTTCTATTTATCCAAAGGAATGGTTAGAAAGCGAGCAAAAACCTAAAAGTTTTAACAAAAACTAGTAAAAGAAACAGAGATCTGGGCAAGGGGGTTGGTTATGCAATGGGAAGGTGTTAGGCACCCAAAACATCATAGGTACTCCTAGGGAGCCCTTTTCACACTTTGAAGGTTGTTGTCTTGTGAAAATTTTGTTTGTGCAAACATGATTGAAGAGATGAGAAGAGAATGTACAAGTTATTTACATTTTGTGTTTGGATGGATAAACCCATTGCCTACGTACCATCTTATAAAAAGATTAGGATCAAAACCTCGTAGTTCGGGGTAAAAATCTCAAAATGAGTTGGTGAATTGATTGGTACAAAAGCCTTAAGGTCTTTTGTTATCAAAGGGAGAAAACTCAACCAAACCACAAATCCACCATGTGAGGATTGCTTCAACATGCTAGTGAGGGGTTAACCCTATAATAATCATGGAAGACTCATTGTCCATCACTAAGGATATAGGTGAGTATTACATCTACCACAAGGATAACTCAAACCTAATAGCTAAAGGTTATGGAAAATTTGATTAAAGAAGTGGCCATTGGAACCACAAAAATAAATTTGAATGGGTTACATTTACCAATTGGAAGTATATACAAAAGTGGTCAAAGTTGACTTAAAGATTCAATTCAAAATAAGTGTTATGAAAAGAAAGTTTGAAAATCAAAAGCATAAGGCTTAAGTTTCTAATGTTTGAAAACAATAGTTAAATGTTTGCACAAAAAGTTTTGGTTGGGTTAGAGTGGAGAGAAGAAGAAGAATGGCTAAGTCCTAAGCAAAACAAAAAGAGAAGGGATAAAGGGACAAAACCACAATGGAGTTCCTCTCTTGAGATCATATTGATGATCCAAGTAGCTCCCATCCTTTGGAATAAGCAACCACATCAAAAGTTTCATGGAGTAAAACAAGAATGGACAAGAGAGAGTTAGAGATTTGGTTCTTCTAATCCATCTTCATCATTAAGATCCTTTCATTCCAATTTTGCATAAGGAAGGTCCTAGAAACTAAGTCCAATTCTCCATTTCTTTGCATAGGGAAAGTCCTAGAAACTAAGTCCATCCCTTTGCATTTTGGTTCAAAATAATCAAAACAAAACACAAGCACAATAATATATATACAATTATGTGCTCAAGTGAGCAAAAGGCAAATGGTATTAACATAAACATGTGCTCAAGTGAGCAAAGAGAAAAGCAAATGAATAATATGTGCAAGAATAGTAAATTGCATTAAAGTAAATTGCATAAAGTAAATTGTTAATTGTCAATAGTTAGTGTTAGTAATTAGTGTGCCATAAGGAAAATTTAGCGCTATCTTAAGCAATCGTAATTGGACTTATGTAGAAGTCACAACTATCTGAGGCCGGTCAATAATAATGTAGGCAACAAACACAAGTTAGGAGTCTTAATTAGTGAACCAAGTCCCAACAACTTGCCATGCCAAAAAGGAGAGGAAAATTGATCTTGTATTGGTTTAAGCCTTATGCATGATTTAAAAGACAACCTATCCTTAATGCAAAGTCATTCACTTGATCAATTGATCAAGATGAATTAGATTTGAATCAAGGAAGGTTAAATCCCTGTATTCAATGCTAACTTATCAACCTTTAAATCATTGATCAAAAAAGAAAAAGAAGAAGAAGAAGAAGGAGATGAATAAGAGAAATGGAAATGGCAAAATTAATGTGCATTAAATGAAACCTCATGTACGAATCCTCATATGTTGACCAATGACATTGAAAGTCAAGGTCAAACAATCAAAAACAGAAGTGAGATGAAGATTGGAAGTCAAGAAATGAATAAACTATTTTTGGCATTTTTTAATATTAAAAATAAACTTGAATTAAAATAAATGGAAAGTTCAAACTTCAAAATCACTTCAAATCAACCTTGAAAGGTCCAAGTGATTTATCCCAAGTTCAACAAGGTCAAACAAGGTTTGACAAAAAATTTCAGCATATTTAAAAGTCAGAAACTATTTTTAATCAATTAAAAATGAATAAAAATAACCTAATTGAACTAAAATCTCAAATAAATCTCAAATCAATTCAAAAATTGATGAGAATATTTTTCATAGATCCATCATCATCCAAATAGGTTAGGAAAATATTTTTGTATTTTTTTAATATTAAAAACTATTTAAAATGAATTAAAAATAACCAGAAAAGAGAAAATTCACAAAAAATATCAAATGACAAAATAAAAAATATTAAAAATCAGAAATGGAAACTAGAATTTATTTGGGAAATAATGCAATTGGTCCCATAATTTTTGGATTAAAAATGAAGAAGATATTGATTTTTGAAAATTATTGGAATTAAAGAAATTAAATCAGAAATTCAGAAAATGGAAAAAACCACAAGCGTCTGATCAAGCCTCATTAATTGACGTGGCTGATCAGACGGATGTGATATGCACGCGCATGAAAGGCATGAGTCAACAGCGAAGCATCCAGCATTATTGAAAGTCATAAGATCCAAAGGACACGATTCAATCTGGAAACAAGATCAAACGGTCCAGATTTAAACTGGACATGATGAAGCCACCGGAGCCACCGTCTTCTCCGATGAGCTTTCAGATTCCGGCCAAAATGCAGAACTTCAAAAGGCAACCAAAACGTGCGATCTATACATCAATTGAAAGCTAAGATGATGTACATCATCTCTATACCATCCAGTTTCCTTCTAGATCTCTATGATTTGAGAAATCAGAAGTTGAAAAATCTGGTATTCATCATGAACTCAATGAATTGCAAAAATTAAAAGCATAAACATGATGCCTCTATTGAGAGGACTTCAGCCAACACAAAGTCACAACCAATAGGTCTAAGGATTAGGAGAATCAAAGAAAATACCAGTTGGAGTTCAAGTTTGAGTTCTGGTGATTTGAGCTTGAAACCTTTCTTGCTTTATTAAAAATAAGTTCAATGAAGTGTGTAATGAAGGTCTAGAAGCATTAGATCTATGAATACAACCAGATGAAGCTGAATTCGACATCTGAAAATTTTTGAGAAAAATGCAATTGCTTCTTTAGTGATGGTTGAGGAATTAATTCTGCAGCATTTCAGGTTGAAATTCGGTGTCCAAATGGAGGGAGTGAATTCTTCTATTTATAGAGAAATTGGCAAGGAAAGGGTGGAATGATCCGTGTGCATAAATTTGGATACCACTTGCATGGGCTTGCATGATCATGCACAAGGCCCAAAAGCAATGCCAAATGCAAGCTGAGTTCAAATGCCAAGGGTTTGGACGTGTAATTTGCTCTGAATTGGCTTGTGCAACAAGATTTCAACATGAATTCCACAATTGAACCTAATCATTCACCTCTTCGAAAATACCATTTAGAAAATCCAAGCATAGGCATATGGGTAATGGTTGGAAAGGTTTTTGTATAAGGAACAAATGTTATATTGGACAAAAACTCATTTGAGGTGTGGAAATTTATGAATTTTGAGTTTAAAGTGTGATGTGCAAAACATGCCAAGGCAAGGTTTCTAAAATTGGCCAACTTTCAAGCCCTTCTGTTTTGATGATGCAAGCTTCAAATGGAAAACCCTCCAACATCAAAGTTGTAGATATTTTCAAGAAAATCAATATGGACTTAAATTTTGCATCATTTGGATTTTTGATAAAGAAGTTATGGGCACTTGAAGTTGGACGTTTTTTACTTTTAATGCCTTTGACCCAAAAGGACCTATAATGTCTTGCATTATCACATGTATTTCCTTTGAGATTTTGAAATTTTGTTCAACATAACATTTGAAGTAGACATCTCAATATTTCCAATGCATTTGATCCCACCTCAAAATCATAAAAAATGAATGAGTTATGTCCTTGGGAAGTTGATCCAAAATTAGGGTTTCAGTCAAAATGACCTATAATGTATTGGAATAGCAGATGGTTTTCCATGCTTCAAATCAAATTTTGATGAACATGACAGTTGTTCATATTGTCCTTAAGAACATATTTGATTTTCGAACCATCTCCATTTGACCAACACATAAAAAGTTAGGTCTTAGTGTATTTCAAAATAGTCAGATGATTTGACTGATCAACTTTTCAAGTCCACAACTCATATCTTGATGAATTGATAATTGAGGACACTCAAATAAGTTCAAATATGCATGAAATGATGAATTAAATAACTTCCCTTGATTGTATTTGACCATGGGCTGAGGTTACTTCCTGAGCAAGGCATTGTGGTACACAGATGAATTAGAGTTTCTCTGAAGAACAAGACCTCAACCCCTTTGACTTGTTTTGATCAAAATGATGAATTGAGATGCTAGGGAGGCCTATTTGATGGATGAGAGCCTTGGGAACCATTACCATGCTTGCTTTCATCTTCTCTTGGCCATATCATTGCATAGAGGATCTCCTAGAAGCTTTTGACTTTGTGATTGCTCAAGCTACAAACAAAAGATGTTAGTGACATATTTTTGTGCTTTTGGTTAGTAAATAAAATGAGAAAAGCAATGATATACAATTCAAGCATGCTTGGTGATCTCAAACCACTCACAAGGAGTCCCACTCAAAGGCAAGGGACCAAGATGCTCAATGATCCTTGAGGTTATGCAATGCAATGATATGATGCTATGAGGGATCTTAGGGACAAAATTGGGGTCTTACAATCTCGACTCAACAATCGTGGCCGAAACATTGTTTTGCATCACCTTAAGACAATATATCTTTCATTTATGAAAAAGGTTTTTTGATTAATCGCACGACGGCGAGAAAGAGTTTGATTGGTTGGATGTATTTTGAGTGATGGCGAGAACTTGGATGAGCGAGATATCCATCTCGAATCCTAGTCTCAGGAGTGCACGGTATACACCATGTTTCATTTCCATGTTATATTAACAATTTTTTTTTAATAAAGATTAAGTATTTTTAGGTTTGATTGAGAAAGGGTTTGAAGAAACCGCATTGACAATTTTAGACGATGGCGAGAGCTAAGATAAGCAAGGCATCCACCTTGAATCTTAATCTCAGGAGTGCACGGTATACACCATGTTCCATTTCCATCTTTATTGAAAAAGTGTTTAGGTAGGAATCAAGTATTTTTTGAGTTTGAAAGACGGATATTTAAGAACGAGACATAAGCCCCGAGATTAATAATTCAGGGTTCCACCGGAATGCCAGATTCCAATGGTCCTTTTTCAAGGGAATTATTTAAGAAAATTACTTGGACAACGAGCACTTGATGAGAATCAACTATTCAGAGGGTTACGCCAGAATGCTTGATTCCAACGGTCCTTTTCTTTGTCCAAGTTAATTATTGAGTGTCTTAAGAATGAAGAAAAAAGAATGAACGGTTAATCGAAAACCTGAAGCTCGGGACAGATTATTCGAGGGTTCCCACCGAAATGCGAAATTCGAATGGTCATCTTCTTTCGTGTTTTTTTTAAAAAAGGACGGGTCTTAGCATTAGTTAAAATGATGTGTGAAATGGTTGCCAAAGAAATGTATTCATTTTGAAATGGATTTGGAAATTGATTTTGCAAATATGGTAGAAAGAGTTTGAAATTGAAATTGTTAAGTGAAATCAAATATAATTATTTGCATGTAGAAAATGGACCTAGGTAGATTTCTCAATTAAAATGATCAAATACAAGAGATCGATTGATCATCTAATCAAATACTTCACTAAATAATTATGAAAAAAAAGTAATCAATTAATTAAATCATAATCAACTACTCAAATAATAAAACTTAATTACTCATTAATTAAATAATTAAAATAAACCACAAGATAATAGAAACACTAACTGCAATAGGTTGCACACTAAAATGGAGTGTAAGTAATGGACATGTAAGTGTAAAACATCAAATGGGCTTTTAGACCCAAATCTACAAAAACTTAACCTAATTAAATTATAAAAATAAATAATTTATATTATAAAAAAAATCAGCATATTGCATAGAATGAGACAACGCTCCACTTACTGATAACTTTAACTAACCCTTTTTTTTTATAATAATAATAATAATAATAATAATAATAATAATAATAATAATAATAATAATAATAATAATAATAATAATAATAATAATAATAATAAAATGAGAGAGTTCTACGAAAGGTGAGAGTATTCCTTCTGTAATCTTGGTCTTAACATTTTTTAAATTTTAAAAGGAAAGCTAACGGTCACGTGAAGGCAGGTGTCCCAAGGTGTGACGGTCATCAATGCAGGAGAGAAAAAGTAAACGGTCGGGAAGTGGAAAAAACAATTTCAATGATAGTTATTAAGAACGCGTCTTTGGAAAAGCTTAAACGGTGAAAACACAGAAAAATAACATCCTTCCCCAAAACCCTCGCTTTATCTGCCTTACCATTCAATCTCTCAATCTCACTTGTCAACTCTCATCATCTCTCAATCTCGCTCCTCTCTCTCTCAAACTCGTCACTCTCAATCGCTCACACTAACCTCACGATACACTACTCCCAACCTCACTCTAAACGCGAAAACCATGGTTTAAAAAGAAGATCCAGTAAGAAAGCTCACCTTTGGCGGTGATCCGGCGGCGGTGGTGAGCTTGTATCTTCCTCTCATCACTAGGTTCTTTCATGCCGTCACCAAAATCAGGTTTTGTTTGGAAAATTATGGTTGTTTCGTGGCTGCCCAGATTTAGGGTTTCTCTCCCGTGACCCCCTTTCGTCCTCTCCCCCCTCACCTTTTATATTCAGCAATTAGGGTTTTAGACTGGCCTCTAGAGATCAAAAGGGGTTTCTGCGAAATCCCTTTAGGGTTGTCAGATTTTGGTCGCCCTATTTGATTGTTAAATTCGGAAAAGGTAACACAAACCTACACTTTCTTCTTTGATTTTGTCTTAATTCTCTTTTGGGACATTTTTTTGAAATTCTAACGCCTTGCTAATTACTTTGTTTTTACCGCAGTGAAGATTGGTGAAAATTCATGGGTAGTTTGATGCTGAACACGCTCATGTTCTGGTTTTTTCGATTCCAATTGGGTTTGTTCATACCGTGCAGGTTAACCATTTGCCTTTTATTGTTTGTTGCAGATTCAAGTCCATGACATGGTTGATGGTAGGTTTTGATGCAGGTTGTGCCTTGCCAAAGCTTATGTGCAGGAGGTCGTGTTCTACAATGCTTCATGTCTTCAGTCTTGATTTATGCACTGGTTTAGTTCTTGGTCATGTGTGTGGAGTATTATCGTTGCAAACTTGCAGTGGTATGGTTCTGCAGTATCATTGCTCTAGGCCATTTGCAACATGATGATCCATGTGCATTGCTTGTTCTTGATTTTACTCAATTCTTGGTTGGTACTGGTTGCACTGCTGTTATGGCATGGTATCATCGCAGCTTTGGTTATGAAGATTTGAGGTTTAAAAGTTGTCATCAAAGTTTGTTATTTCTATTGGTTTTTTGTTTCAGTTGTCGGGTGCTTCCAAGAGCTAGTGAGGATGAAGAAGCTCCCGTCGTGATTAGCGATGTTGTCGTTCTTATACACTCTCGGTTTTGTCTGATTCTGTTAGTTTTTTCTTTCACAGTTTATTATTTTGTTTTGGATATTGCAGTAGGTTTGAAATCCGTAGAATCAGTTATGCATTGATTGAACCGAATCTTGAAATGTGTCGTGGCTATTTGTTAATACTTTTAAGATTTATGACTTATGCTGAAGTTGCCTAGGTGCTGGTGAAATAGGATATTACTGCTTGATACTCATTATGTAAATGTTAGTAAAAACTATTAGCAGGTTGGCCGAATGTGATGCTATTATTTGAGAGAGAAATTGATGCACAAATTTCTACCTTTTAGCCTTCTTAAACATCCCATGAAGTGGTTTGGTTCACTGGTTTTTTATACTTTGGGTGCAGGTTAACCGCTTGGATGCGAGTTGCTTAGTTCGGGGCTTGCATGGAATCTTGGATGATATAATGCAATGGAACTATTTCGGACTTTGTCGCATTGGCTCATGTTGTGTAATAGTAGAAATGTATGAGATTATTGAATTTGAAGTGTGATGAAATGGTTGTAATGGTTATGTAGTTTATGAAATGTATGTGGTAATGTTACCTTGTAACCTTGGATTAGAAATTGTAGTGGCTGTATAATGGTATTGGTTTAGAAATGAACATGTAATTAGCTTTTGGCTGTAATTTGAACTTGATTGAAGTGATTGTAAAGAATAAGAATGGTTGTAACTTGGTTTATGGAAATGGATATTTGGTTATAAAAATGGATATGGATTTTAGAAATAATCTAAGACTCATCTAAATGTCAATTTAAAATCAAAGAACCAATAAAATCAATTGAAATCAAATTAATCTATAATTTGTTAAAATTAATTTGATATCAATTCTAACATTTATTTGAAAATTAAAATCAATTAAAGTTTGAATCATTAGTAAAAAAACAATTAAGATTAAATTGAAATTTGAAATTAGACTTTATTTGAAATTAAAATCAAATTGAAAATTAAAAAGTCAAATAACTTAAATTAGAATCCATTTTGTAATTAAAAGCACCATGATCGAAAAGGCCTAGATAATGACCAATGTTTATCAAAATCGAGACAATATGGATTTGGGAATGGACGGTTGACTTTGGTCAACTAATTGACCAGAAAGTCAACGATTGACCTCAGACGTGAATTAGGGTTTATATTAAAATGAATGCATGATGCATAGTGGATGAATGCAGATGGATCTAAAATCGGGGTATGACAATAAGGATGCATTGATAGAGTTTCTTGAGCATCAGGTTATCGATGAGCCTGATGATGTGTTGACTTCTCTTCTTCCTCAGTCTTCCATGTTTTTGAAGAGGAAGTACGATCGACTCGCCAAAGAGAAGGCAGGTATGGAGGCAGCCTATGAGAGCGAGGTGAAGAGGCTTCGTGTAGCTTATCTTCCAGTCTCCAGAGCTTTAGATGATTGTTTCTAGGGATCCATAGGATGCTCATTTTCCTTCTCTCTTGTATTGTATTTGGTTACCAAGACTGTACTTCTTTGGTGTAAAAATATTTTCCAGATATTATTGACATAATATTTCCATATATGTCTAAATGATTAAATATTTGCAAATAGGACTCTAAAGTTCCTCTGATTAAAAAACAAATCATATGCACAAGCATTGCATGCATCATGTGCATAAATAGGTTTTGCTCCAAGCTTCTTGTTCAATGGTCTAACTCTGTGTTCTTCATTTATTTTGAAGACAAGCTGACTCACCGGTACTACACTCGAGCCAACACTTCAAGACTGATGGATCACTTAGAGCAAGAGAACCGTGAACTCAAGGAGGAAGTGGCCAGATTGACTGCCCTGATGGAGTCTTTCATGGCCGTCCAGAGCCAGTCGTCTCCGACGCCTTCAACTCCTCCTCCAGAGGACAGTCATCTCCGAGATTGCCTCTTCAACAGTGCATGCGGCCAGCGCCCACTTTGCACCAACTGCTATGCCAACCGGGTTTCCCACCAACTTTGTTCCTGAGGGTCTTGCCCCCATGTTTGCTTCTCTGCCGGCATCTAGCCCGGTCTTCGCCGTTCCACCTCCTGTCGTGCATACTATGCCAAGAGTAGACGACACCATCTACCACTCTGAGCCGTCTGAGGGCCTAGATGTTTATGAAAAGATGGACGCTATGAATGATCAGTTTCTTGAGCTCCGCAAGGAACTCAAAACTCTCAGAGGAAAGGACCTCTTTGGCAAGTCTGCTGCTGAACTCTGCCTAGTCCCAAATGTTAAAATCCCTGTAAAGTTCAAAGTGTCTGACTTTGAAAGGTACAAGGGAAATACTTGCCCTCTTAGCCACCTGGTTATGTATGCGAGGAAGATGTCGACTCAGACCGACAACGATCATCTCCTCATTCATTATTTTCAGGACAGCCTGTCCGGTGCTACCCTGAGATGGTACATGGGCTTGGACAGCGCGAACATTCGATCCTTCAAGGATCTTGGCAAAGCCTTCGTCAAGCAAGAAAGATGGCGAGGCACATGCTGTGACCTCCCATGTTAAACCAAGAAGACCCTCAATAAGGAGGAAGATCGTGAGTCCCGCCGGTAATCAGCATTAGGTGGCTCACATAGCACATGTTTCAGGGAAAATCAGCACTATCAACACAATAATAACCAGCAACAACAACATCAACAATATCAACAACAATAGAACCGTCCTCAACAGCAGGCCTACCAGCCTCGAAACAACAATCAGACTAGTACCAGCTATGAGAGGAAGAGGGTCACCTTTGATCCTATTCCTATGACCTATGCAGAGCTATATCCCTCTTTGATAGAGAGGAAACTAATTACTCCACGCGACCCACCAGCTATACCTACCAACCCTCAGTGGTGGTATAAGCCCGAGCTACATTGTGTTTATCATTCCGGTGCCCCGGACATGACGTGGAAAACGGTTACCCGCTGAAGACCAAGGTTCAAGACCTTATGAGAAGTGGTATCTCGTGTTTCGAGGATGTAGGTCCCAACGTGAAGAAGAACCCATTGCCCGAGCATGGGAAATCCTCTGTCAACAAGGTCTGGGGCTGCCCTGGTAAATATAAGGTCAAATATGTCAGCCATATTCGACAATCTTTGGTCGAGATGCACAGACTGTTGAGTGAATACAATCACTATGAGCACGACCATGACAGATGCCGAGTTTGCATTGTCAATCAGAGGGGATGTCGCCAAGTCCATAAAGACATCCAAGAAATGCTGGATGAATGTGTAATTGAAATACTTCAAAATTGTGATGCTGATGATGAAGTCAATGTGATATCACCAGTATTTCGGATCCCAGAGCCTGTTGTCATCCGGTATGATGGCAGCAAGCAGAAGGCTTCTTCCTCTTTGATTATTAAACCAGCTGGCCCTGTGCCATATTCTTCCGATAAAGATGTCCCCTATCGTTACAATGTTTTGGCATTGGAAGATGGGAAGGAGGTGCCCCTGCCCTCTACCTCGGTTGTTAATATCACCGATGTCAGCGGCCTGACGTCCGAAGGGCTGATGTTGCTGATTGTGTTGTGCGCCCGGTTGGGAATGCTGTTATTGCTCCAAATCCGACACTTATTGCTAGTAAACCTACCACTGTTGTAAGAACTCCTGCCTCTATTGGCCAGAATGACACAATGAAATAAGACTGTGATGAGATGCCGAGGCTCACCAAAAGGAGTGAATACAACGTTATAGATCAGCTTCTACAAACGCCATCAAAGATCTCAGTGCTATCTTTGCTTATGAACTCAGAACCACACCGTGAAGCTCTGCAGAAGGTGTTGGATATGGAATATGTAGATCATGACGTCACAATATAATAATTCGATAGTATTGTTGCAAACATTACCGCTTGTAACAATTTGAGTTTTTAGGATGTTGATCTCCCTGAGGAGGGAAGAGACCACAATTTGGCACTTCACATATCTATGAGCTGCAAGGATGATGTCATGTCTAATGTGCTGGTAGACACTGGATCATCACTAAATGTGTTACCAAAATCCACTCTGGCTAGATTGTCATACCAGGGGCCTCCCATGAGGCAGAGTGGAGTGGTTGTTAAAGCTTTTGATGGATCCCGCAAAACGGTGAGTGGTGAGGTTGAACTCCCAATCAAGATTGGACCACGTGATTTCCATATCACTTTTAAGGTCATGGATATCCACCCATCATATAGCTGTCTGTTGAGAAAACCATGGATTCATGAGGCAGGCGACGTGACATCCACCCTACACCAGAAATTGAAATTTGTCAAGAACAAAAACCTGGTGGTGGTAGGGGGAGAGAAGGCTCTCCTGGTTAGCCATCTGTCTTCCTTTTCTTATATAGATGCTGAGGATGAAGTTGGAACGCCATTCCAAGCTTTATCTATTGCTGAGCCTACTAAGAAAGGAACTTCTTCATTTGCGTCCTACAATGATGCTAAGTTGGCCATTGAGCATGGCACAACTACAGGTTTGGGACAAATGATCAAGATGGAAGACAACGAATCCCGGGCTGGCATAGGGTATTCTTCTGGCACTTTCAACAAGCATGGGTTGTTTCAGAATGGTGGGTTCATCCACACTGTCCAAGACGAGGAAGCTGCTGCTATTGTGGAAGAGGATGCAGAGGAAGATTCCGGCAACTTTGTCATCCCTGGAGGGGTCTGCAATAACTGGGTCGCTGTTGATGTTCCAATAGTTGTTCATAAGTCAATGTAATGTTCATTTTGTTTAAAAACCCTCCTCCCATGCCAAAAGGAGGAGTGATGACATTGTTGGCTCATAAATACAATGATATTTTCATTCAGTAAATTCATGTTAAATGTTTGTTTTTCCAATTATTTTCACTTTTTGCTTTTTGCATGAAATTGGTGATCACATAAAACCTTAAAAATAGAATAAAATCAATCTTTTCATCTGCATAATGATTTGCCTTGTTTGAATTCTAAAATCTCTTTATATCCAAAATCATTATGCAGGTTGATCAAACCCATTGAACATAATGATCCAACACCATCTCCCAACTTTGAGTTCCCTGTATTTGAGGCCGAAGAAGATGATGTTGAAGAGATTCCTAACGAGATTACCCGTCTACTTGAGCACGAAAAGAAGATCATTCAGCCACATCTTGAGAATCTGGAGACACTCAACTTGGGGTCTGAGGATTGTGTGGGAGAAGTGAAGATTGGGGCACTCCTAGAAGAGTCTTTTAAGAAGGGGTTGATTGAGTTGCTACGAGAATACGTCGACGTCTTTGCCTGGTCATATGAAGACATGCATGGTCTAGATACTGATATCGTGCAACATTTCCTGCCGTTGAAGCCTGAGTGTGTGCCTGTGAAGCAGAAGCTCAGAAGAACTCATCCCGACATGGTAGTGAAGATCAAAGAAGAAGTTCAAAAGCAAATTGATGCGGGGTTTCTGGTGACTTCTACATATCCTCAATGGGTGGCCAATATTGTGCCCGTGCCTAAGAAAGATGGAAAAGTCCGAATGTGTGTGGACTATAGAGACTTGAATAAAGCTAGTCCGAAAGATGATTTCCCTCTACCACATATTGATATGTTGGTAGATAATACAGCTAAATTAAATGTCTTCTCATTTATGGACGGATTTTCCGGATATAATCAAATCAAAATCGCACCCGAGGATATGGAGAAGGCAACATTCATCAGACCTTGGGCAACATTCTGTTATCGAGTGATGCCTTTCGGTTTGAAGAACGCCGGAGCCACGTATCAATGAGCTATGACTACCTTGTTTCACGATATGATACACAAGGAGATTGAGGTATATGTTGATGATATGATTGCGAAGTCAAGAACGAAAGTTGAACATGTAAAGCACTTGTTGAAGCTATTTCAGCGTTTGAGGAAGTATAAGCTTCGTCTGAATCCCAACAAGTGTACATTTGGAGTCCGTTCCGACAAGTTATTGGGCTTTATTGTCAGTGAAAGAGGTATTGAGGTTGACCCTGCCAAGGTCAAAGTGATACAAGAGATGCCTGCGCCCAAAACTGAGAAGCATGTCCGAGGTTTTCTTGGCCGCTTGAATTATATTTCCAGGTTTATATCCCACATGACTGCTACATGTGCGCTAATATTCAAGCTCCTCCGGAAAGATCAGAGTCATGATTGGATCGAGGATTGCCAGAAAGCCTTTGACAATATTAAAGAGTATTTGTCCGAGCCTCCGATTTTGTCTCCGCCTGTGGAAGGGAGACCCTTGATTATGTATCAAACAGTTCTTGAAGATTCAATGGGTTGTGTCTTGGGTCAGCAAGACGAATTAGGGAAGAAAGAATATGTCATCTACTACCTGAGTAAGAAGTTTACTGATTGTGAGTCTCGATACTCGATGCTTGAGAAAACATGTTGTGCTTTGGCTTGGGCTGCTAAACGCTTACGCTAGTATATGTTGAATCATACGACTTGGTTGATATCCAAAATGGATCCAATCAAGTATATCTTTGAGAAGCCTGCTTTAACTGGGAGGATTGCCCGTTGGCAGATGTTGTTATCTGAGTATGATATTAAGTATCGAGCTCAGAAAGCTATTAAAGGTAGTATCTTGGCTGACCACTTGGCACATCAACCAATTGAAGATTATCAGTCAGTTCAATATGACTTCCCAGATGAGGAGATTTTGTATTTGAAAATGAAAGATTGCGATGAGCCTACGCTCGATGGAGGGCCAGAGCCTGGTTCCCGATGGAGCATGGTGTTTGATGGCGCTGTAAATCAATATGGAAATGGTATTGGGGCAGTGATTATTACTCCTCAGGGCACACATTTTCCTTTTACAGCAAGGCTAACTTTCAAATGCACGAATAAATATGGCAGAGTATGAGGCCTGTATTATGGGTTTGGAAGAGTGTATTGATCTTAGGATCAAGCATCTCGATGTTTATGGTGATTCGGCCCTTGTTGTTAATCAAATTAAGGGTGAATTGGAGACGAATCAGCCTGGCCTCATCCCATATAGAGATTATGCGAGGAGGATTTCAACATTCTTTACCGAGGTTGACTTCCATCATATTCCTCGAGATGAGAATCGGATGGCAGATGCACTTGCTACACTTGCTTCAATGATAGTGGTAAGACACTGGAATGAAGTTCCCAATATTATTGTGATGCGCTTGGATAAACCAGCTCATTTGCAGTTGAAGAAGTGATAGATGATAAGCCATGGTATTATGATATAAAGTGTTTTCTTCAAAGTCAGATTTACCCTCCTGGGGAATCTGTGAAAGACAGAAAGACTTTGAGGAGATTATCTGGCAGTTTCTACCTCAATGGCGATGTGCTTTATAAAAGGAATTTTGACATGGTATTGCTCAGACGTGTGGATAGACACGAAGCAGACCTGTCAATGACTGAAGTCCATGAGGGTTCATTTGGTACTCATTCCAATGGACATGCCATGGCTAGGAAGATGTTGAGAGTAGGCTACTATTGGCTGACAATGGAGTCTGACTGCTGCAAATATGTGAAGAAATGCCATAAGTGTCAAATTTATGCGGACAAGATTCATATTCCCCCGACACTTCTGAATGTGATTTCATCACCATGGCCTTTCTCTATGTGGGGAATTGACATGATTGGCATGACAGAGCCGAAAGCATCCAACAGTCACAGATTTATTCTCGTAGCAATTGATTACTTCACCAAGATGGTCGAAGCGACATCATATGTGTAGAGGGGTATTCGTTACCATTGGAGATATTGACTAAATCCAAGGTAAACCAGACAAGTCAAGTCGCCACCGAACTTCTATTTATCCAAAGGAATGGTTAGAAAGCGAACAAAAACGTAAAAGTTTTAACAAAAACTAGTAAAAAAGAAACAGAGATCTGTGTAAGGGGGTTGGTTATGTAATGGGAAGGTGTTAGGCACCCAAAACATCCTAGGTACTCCTAGGGAGCCCTTTTCATACTTGTTGCAAGGTTGTTGTTTTGTGAAAATTTTGTTTGTGCAAACATGATTGAAGAGATGAGAGGAGAATGTACAAGTTATTTACATTTTGTGTTTGGATGGATAAACCCATTGCCTACGTACCATCTTAAAAAAGATTAGGATCAAAACCTCGTAGTTCGGGGTAAAAATCTCAAAATGAGTTGGTGAATTTATTGGTCCAAAAGCCTTAAGGTCTTTTGTTATCAAAGGGAGAAAACTCAACCAAACCACAAATCCACCATGTGAGGATAGCTTCAACATGCTAGTGAGGGGTTAACCCTATAATAAGCATGGAAGACTTATTGTCCATCACTAAGGATATAGATGAGTATGACATCTACCACAAGGATAACTCAAACCTAATAGCTAAAGGTTATGAAGAATTTGAGTAAAGAAGTGGCCATTGGAACCACTAAAAGGTATTTGAATGGGTTATATTTACCAATTAGAAGTATATACAAAAATGGTCAAAGTTGACTTAAAGATTCAATTCAAAATAAGTGTTATGAAAAGAAATTTTGAAAATCAAAAGCCTAAGGCTTAGGTTTCTAGTATTTGAAAACAATAGTTAAATGTTTGCACAAAAAGTTTTGACTTGGGTTAGAGTGGAGAGAAGAAGAAGAATGGCTAAAGTCCTAGGCAAAGCAAAAGGTGAGGGATAAAGAAATAAAACCACAATGGAGTTCCTCTCTTGAGATCATATTGATGATCCAAGTAACTCCCATCCTTTGGAATAAGCAATCACAAAAACCATAAGCAATCAAACAAATCTCTTAAGGGATCTTCAATTCATCTTGTATCTTTCACTTTGAATGAACATGGCAATGGTCCTCCAATTAAGCTCAAGTGGGAATCCCTAGCACAAGAACACACACATCAAAAGTTCCGTGAAGTAAATCAAGAATGGACAAAAGTGAGTTTAGAGATTTGGTCCATATTTATCATTAAGGTCTTTTTACTCCAATTTTGCATAGGGAATATCCTAGAATCTAAGTCCATTTCTCCATTCTTTGCATAGGGTATGTCCTAGAATCTAAGTCCACTTCTTTGCATTTAGTTCTCAACAATCAAAACAAATCACAAGCATAAAAAATATATACACAATTATGTGCTCAAGTGAGCAAAAGGCAAATGGCATTAACATAAACATGTGCTCAAATGAGCAAAAGGAAAATTGCATTAACATAAACATGTGCTCAAATGAGCAAAAGGCAAATTGCATTAACATAAACATGTACTCAAATGAGCAAAAGGCAAATTGCATTAACATAAACATGTGCTCAAATGAGCAAAGAGAAAAGCAAATGGATAATATGTGCAAGAATAGTAAATTGCATAAAAGTACAGAGCAAAAAGTAAATGTTAGTTGTTAATGGTTAGTGTTAGTGGTTAGTGTGCCATAAGGCAAATTTAGCGCTATGTTAAGCAATCATAATTGGACTTATGTAGAAGTCACAACTATCTGAGGCCGGTCAATAATAATGTAGGCAACAACACAAGTTAGAAGTCTTGATTAGTGAACCAAGTTCCAACAACTTGCCATGCCAAAAAGGAAAAGAGAATTGATCTTGTATTGGTTTAAGCCTTTTGCATGATTTAGAAAACAACTTATCCTTAATGCAAAGCCATTCACTTGATCAATTGATCAAGATGAATTAGATTTGAATCAAAGAAGATTAAGTCTCTCTAATCAATACTAACTTATCAACCTTCAACTCATTGATCAAAAAGAAAGAAGAAGAAGAAGATGAAGAATGGATAAGGAAATGGAAAGATCAAAATGCATAAAATGAAACAACATATACCAATCCATATGTATTGATCAAATGACATTGAAAGTCAAAGTCAAACAATGATAAATCAGAAATGAGATGAAGATTGGAGATCAAACAATAAGCAAAATATTTTTGGCATTTTTAATATTAAAATAAACTTGAATTAAAAATAAAAGAAAGGTCAAACTTCAAAATTACTTCAAATCAACCTTGAAAGGTCCAAGTGATTTATCCCAAGTTCAACAAGGTCAAACTAAGTTTGACAAATTTTTTTAGCATTTTTAAAAGTCAGAAACTAATTTTAATCAATTAAAAATGAATAAAAATAGCCTAATTGAACTAAAATCTCAAATAAATCTCAAATCAAATAAAAAATTGATGAGAATATTTTTCATAGATCCATCATCATTCAAATAGGTTAGGAAAATATTTTTGTATTTTTTGAATATCAAAAACTATTTAAAATGAATTAAAAATAACCAGAAAAGAGAAAATTCACAAAAAATATCAAATGACGAAATAAAAAATATTAAAAATCAGAATTAGAAACTAGAATTTAGTTGGAGACTAATGCAATTGGTCCCATAATTTTTGGATTAAAAATGAAGAAGATATGAATTTTTGAAAATAATGGAAATAAAAGAAATTAAAGTAGAAATTGAAAAATTCAAAAAAACCACAAGTGTCTGATCAAGCCTCATTAATTGACGTGGCTGATCAGACGGATGTGAGATGCACGCGCATGGAAGGCATGAGTCAACTGAGAAACAACCAGCATGATTGAAAGTCATAAGATCCAAAGGACACGATTCAATATGGAAACATGATCAAACGGTCCAGATTTAAACTGGTAAAGGGTGGCCACCGGAGTCACCTTTTTCTCTAGTGAGCTTCCAAATTCCGGCCAGATTTGCAGGTTTTCAAACCTCCACCATTTTGCACGATCCTTATACCAAAATGAAGCTGGGGTGATGTACGTCACCCCTGTAACCTTGAATCACACTCAAGATTCCTATAGGTTGAGAAATCTGAGGTGGAAGATTCAGGTATGAAAAATGCAGATCAAAGAAAAACAAAATTGAAGCTACCACTAGCTTGCCTCTCAAGTGACGACTTCATAAAACACTTTGGCCAGGCAAATAAATCAAAGAGATGAGAGATTCGAAGCAAATACCAGTTGAAGAACAAATTTGAATTCTGGAAAATTGATCTTGATTCCTTGCTTTCTTTGACAAAATGGAAGATCAATGAGATGCAAGATGAAGGTTTAGAAGCTTTATATCCAAGGATTCAATCAGATGTAGTTGAATTTTGGATCTGAAAAATTTGGAGAAAAATGAACTAACTTCTTTGGTAATGGTTATGGATTCAATTGTACAGCATCTTAGGCGCCATTAGGTTGAGAATTGAATGAAGAGGAGCATGTATTTATAGCTGAGCTTGAAGCAATGCAAGGCAATACTCGTGTGCATGGAATTTGGACCCTTCATGCATGGGCCTGTACAGGCGCGTGCAAAGCCCAAAAGCTGATGCAAATGAATGTTGAACACAAACCAAGTTGAATTGGACGTGTAATTTGAATGGTAATAGCTTGTGTATGAAGTTTCATCATGAATTGCATAATTATGTTTAAAACTTCATCTCTTCGAAAATGTCAATTGCCAAATCCAAACATGATCATGTGAGTAATGGTTGGTAAGGTCTTGATGTAAGGAACAATTGTTATGTTGGGAAAAAATCCATTTGGGATGTGGAAATTGGTGAAATTTGAGTTTAAAGTGCAAGGTGCAAAACATGTCAAGCCAAAGTTTCTAAATTTGGCCAATGTTCAAGCCTTTCTGTTTTAATGATGCAAGCCTCAAATGAAAAACTCTCCAACATAACAGTTGTAGATATCTTCAAGACACTCAAAATGGACTTAAAATTTGCATCATTTGGATTTTTAGTGAAGAAGTTATGGGCACTTGAAGTTGGACTTTTTTTGCCTTTCAATGCATTTGACCCAAAAGGACCTATAATGTCTTTCATTATCACATGTATTTCTTTGTGGTTTTGAAATTTTGTCCCATATAACATTTGAAGTAGACATCTTAAGCTTTCTAATTCATTTGACCCCACCTTAAAATAATAAAAAATGAATGAGTTATGTCCTTAGGAAGTTGACCCACAATTAGGGTTTCAGTCAAAATGACCTATAATGTATTGGAAAGGGAGATGGCCTTACAAGCTTCAAATCAATTTTTGATGAACATGAAAGTTGTCATATTGTCCTTAAGAACATGTTTGCTTTTGGAACTATCTCCATTTGACCAACACATAAAAAGTTAGGTCTCAGTGTATTTCAAAATAGTCAAATGAATTGATTGATCAACTTCTCAAGTCCATGACTCAAATCTTGATGAATTGATGATTTAGGACACTCAAATAAGTTCAAATATGCATGAAATGATGAATTAAAGAACTTCCCTTGATTGTATTTGATCATGGGCTGAGGTTGCTTCAAGAGCAAGGCATTGTGGTACACAGATGAATTAGGGTTTCCTTGGGGCACAAACCTCAAACCCTTTGACTTGCTTTGATCAAAATGATGAATTGAGATGCTAGGGAGGCATATTTGATGGATGAGAGCTTTGGGAACCATTACCATGCTTGCTATCATCTTCTCCTGACCATATCTTTGTACCAATGATCCCCTCGAGGCTTTTGGACCTTGTGATTACTCAAGCTACAAACCAAAGATGTTAGTGACATATTTTTGTGCTTTTGGTTAGTAAACAAAAATAAGAAAACCAATGATATACAATTCAAGCATGCTTGGTGATCTCAAACCACTCACAAGAGGTCCCTCCCAAAGGTAAAGGGAACCAAGATGCTAATGATCCTTGAGGCAATGCAAATGCAATGTTATGATGCCATGAGGGATCTTAGGGACAAAATTGGGGTCTTACAGATGCCCCTATTTAAGATCATTCAAGCCGGAGAAGTGAAGGTTAAAATCTTCGTCTCAACGGGGTAGAATGGGCTTAAATAACAACAAAGAGATGAATTTTTGTCCCTAAGAGACCTCATGATGCAGATGTATGCATGCAAAAAATGGTAAAACTCTGTGGGGATATGCGTCCACAAAAGAAAAGATCAGAAGGAAATGAAGATCTACTGGAGTGACACACTCATAAATGGAACAGAGACTCCGGGGGAGTAAAGGGTGAAAATGCGTGAGCAGGTCACGACTTGAGACATGCTGAGAGACACAGAGAGAATCCATAAAATAAATCAATGGAAGGATTCGAGCTGACTCGAAGATGCATGTATTGGGGACTATGCCAATACAGCCAAAAACTTATCCGCAACGGATACTTCGGATAAAAAAATCTGGACTCAGGTGGGGATGTCCACTAAGGACTCAACAAAAACCTCCTGGGGAAGCAACGGGATGAGGTATTACCGGTTACTGGGTAATAAGCTCAAAGAGATGTGTGATCTGAACACCGGTATAAGGGTGAGAGAACAACATGCTCGTGAAGAATGAGTATCTAAGACTGGTATAAGGGTGAGAGATATCACTCGACCAAACCATCTGAGGAAGACCTAGAAAGGTATATCTTAACTCAGGAAAATCTGACTCCACAGGGGACAAAAAGTCATAATAGGGAGCAGAAGGAGGAAACACCAAGGATGCCGGTTACTGGGCATATAATAGGTGACCAACCAAAGCGTGAATTGGGGAATATTCCCAAAACACTCATCATCCAAAAAAACAGGGGAAAAAGCAAACTCGATTACAGGATGGACATTCGATTCCACACAGGGATACAAATCTTACTCGACTGGGGAAGAACAAAAGGCTTCGACCAAAGAGTGCATGAGGTATATTATCTATTACCGTCAGAGCGTAGATAATATACTCGCATGGAAGATTATCCACAACCGGTTACTGGGTTAATAAAGGATAAATCGACCGAGAGGGAAAGGCATCGGGATACCGAAACTAGGGATATAATGATGACCAATCAAGGGGAGCAACAAACATTACCGACAACCGGTAAATGAAATATGACTTGTTGAGGATAAACTGCCTAATCAGAGCAATTATCCAAAAGAAGGAATATCATCACCGAATATTGGATAATGATAACTGTCAAGGAGGGGAGTACATCTACCGGATACTGGGTAGAAAACCACGGAAGAGTAACTGTCATCGACTAGGATGAACAAAAAGGTTAACTGTGCAAAGGGGAGAGAATAGGGTTTACAACTAACGGTATAAGGGTAGAAAACCACAAACTCCGCCGAGGATAAGATGAATAATTACCGATTACTGAGCAATTATTCATTTATACCACGTGGAAACACAGGAACCAGTCACAAGAGGCCAATTTAGGATCAAACCAAAGAGGCAAACTGAATCAAAACTCGTCCTAGTGAGGATATAACTCAAATAGGGAAACCTGCCCCAATATATGTGTTGGGAGGAAGCAAAAACAACCGTCATCAACGAGGATATAACTCAATGGGGAATGCGGAAGGAAAGATAAACACTTTCTGCTTATTAGGCTGACTCTATATTGAGGGATAAGACGCTGTCATCTGCTTGGGGAATGTACTACCAACTAGCAGAGAATAACAAACAAAGATATATGGCGAAAAATGCAATATGAATATCCGAATGTTTGAAAATTATATGCACACGTGCGTGGTTTATGTATGATGAATGCTGACAAACAGACATTTCTAACACAAATAGCTCCAAGGAAAGAGCACACGAACAACCAGTACTACATCTCAAGAGAGAAAGCCAGATTCCACGGAAAGTATCCAATTTGCCAGGGATCAGAGATACCAGGAAGCAAAGACCTCTGCAGGGGATAAATCATCAGTCCTTCCAGCTGGGGACAAGAGTTCATTCTACTGGGAAATCTATCCAAGGGATAAAGGGATTCTGGGGGTCAACCACCAAGTACTGTACCCACCAAGGAAATCACATCTGCTGAGGAGGAAAGGTCGCTACTCCGCTGAAGGAGAGAGTGGTGAATGTTTCAACAAGCATTCCGCTCAGTAGAATAAGCCACAAAAGGCTCCGGAGAAAGAAGATACAGTCATGCCAGGAATATGAACAAATGTATTACCCTGTTGGAGATCATACCATCCTTGGGAGAGCACTGAGGACCTCCTAAGTATCTTTGCGTCATTGTGAATGTTCACTTTGTTTAAAAAACAAGTTATGAAAAATTCATTTCTTCAAAACAATGATATTTTCTCAATTAAACATGAAAAATATTTGTCGAATAGAAACAAATAAGAGTGCCAATAATTGGATAAAAGGCTCAAATTTATTTGATGGAATGGAAATCTGCAAATGGAAAGACTCCATAGATCTTTATAAGTTTGAAATTGGTGATATATATTGGAAAAGGGCTACATTGAACATAATGACCATTTCTCCACCAATTTTGAATTCGATGTATTCGAAGCTTCAGTTGATGACGAATGAGCAAGAAATTCCGATGGATGACAGTTGTAGAACAAAGTCTTGTCAGGATGCAGTTACTTGCCAAATCCCTAATTTTTGCCTAGATTTCCCCAGGATGAGGTACTCAATCTAGCGGGATACATATATTCATTTTTTCATGTCTCTAACTTTTGCCTGGATCACCCTTTCGGGTTTTCAATCCACCGAGACGCTCATTTTTTCCTAAGCCTCCCTTTCGGGTTTTCAACTTAGCGAGCTATTCTGTTTTTATTTTTTTTAGGCGAAGTATTTCTTGACTGCATCTGAATTCACAGGACGAGTGAAATCCTCCCCATCCATAGTTGTAAGTATCAAAGCACCGCCTGAAAAGGCTCTCTTAACAACATATGGACCTTCATAGTTTGGAGTCCACTTGCCCCTGGAATCGGGCGCGAAAGACAAGACTTTCTGGATAATTTTCTTGATATTCTTATTAGCAGCTTCAACAGCCCCATTCATCTTGGGTCTATAAGGAGAAGAGTTGTGATGCGCAATCTTGAACTCACTACACAACTCCTTCATCATTTTGTTGTTCAAGTTAGATCCATTATCAGTAATGATCTTATCTGGCACGCCATAACGGCATATGAGTTGATTCTTGATAAACTTCACGACCACCTGCCTGGTCACATTTGCGTATGATGCTGCTTCAACCCACTTGGTGAAGTAATCAATTGCTACAAGAATAAATCTGTGTCCGTTAGACGCTTTCGGTTCTATCATGCCAATCATGTCAATTCCCCACATAGAGAAAGGCCATGGTGATGAAATCACATTCCGAAGTGTCGGAGGAATATGAATCTTATCCGCATAAATCTGACACTTATGGCATTTCTTCACATATTTGCAGCAGTCAGACTCCATTGTCAGCCAATAGTAGCCTGCTCTCAACATCTTTCTAGCCATGGCATGTCCATTGGAATGAGTACCAAATGAACCCTCATGGACCTCAGTCATCAACAGGTCTGCTTCGTGTCTATCCACGCATCTGAGCAGCACCATGTCAAAATTTCTCTTATAAAGCACATTGCCATTGAGATAAAAACTTCCTGATAATCTCCTCAAAGTTTTCCTATCTTTTATAGATGTCCCAGGCGGGTAAACCTGGTTCTGAAGGAAGCACTTGATATCATAATACCACGGCTTATCATCTTTCACCTCTTCTACTGCAAATACATATGCTGGTCTGTCCAAGCGCATCACAGTGATATTGGGAACTTCATTCCAATGTTTTACCACAATCATTGAAGCAGGTGTAGCAAGAGCATCTGCCATCCGATTCTCATCTCGAGGAATATGATGGAAGTCAACCTCAGTAAAGAACGTTGAAATCCTCCTCGCATAATCCCTATATGGAATGAGACCAGGCTGATTCGTTTCCCATTCACCCTTAATCTGATTAACAACGAGGGTCCAATCACCATAAACATCGAGGTGCTTGATCCTTAGATCAATGCATTCCTCCAATCCCATAATACAGGCCTCATACTCAGTCATATTATTCGTGCATTTGAAAGTTAGCCTTGCTGTAAAAGGAATATGTGTGCCCTGAGGAGTAATAATCACTGCCCCAATACCATTTCCATACTAATTTACAGCGTCATCAAACACCATAATCCATCTGGAACTAGGCTCTGGCCCTTCATCGAGTGTAGGCTCATTGCAATCTTTCACTTTCAAATACATAATCTCCTCATCCGGAAAATCATACTGAACTAACTGATAATCCTTGATCGGCTGAAGTGCCAAGTGATCAGCCAGGATACTACCTTTGGTAGCTTTTTGAGCTCGATACTCAATATCATACTCAGACAACAACATCTGCCAACGGGCAATTCTTCCAGTTAAAGCAGGCTTCTCGAAGATGTACTTCATTGGATCCATTATGGATATCAACCAAGTCGTATGATTTATCATATACTGGCGTAAGCGCTTAGCAGCCCAAGCCAAAGCACAACATGTCTTCTCAAGCATTGAGTATAGAGACTCACAATCAGTGGACTTCTTACTCAGGTAGTTAATAACATATTCCTTCTTCCCTGATTCGTCTTGTTGACCAAGAACACAACCCATTGAGTCTTCAAGAACAGTCAGATACATAATCAATGGTCTTCTATCCACGGGTGGAGACAGGATCGGAGGCTCAGACAGATACTCTTTAATGCTATCGAAAGCTTTCTGGCAATCCTCGGTCCAATCATGGGACTGATCTTTCCGGAGGAGCTTGAATATCGGCGCACATGTGGCAGTCATGTGGGATATGAATCTGGAAATATAATTCAAGCGGCCAAGAAAACCTCGGACTAGCTTCTCAGTTTTGGGCGCAGGCATCTCTTGTATTTCTTTGACCTTTGTAGGATCAACCTCAATACCTCTTTCATGCCCAATAGCTTGCCAGAACGGACTCCAAATGTACACATGTTGGGATTCAGACGAAGCTTATACTTCCTCAAACACTGAAAAAGCTTCAACAAGTGCTCTACATGTTCAACTTCCGTTCTTGACTTAGCAATCAGATCATCGACATGTACCTCGATCTCTTTGTGCATCATATCATGAAACAAGGTGGTCATAGCTCTTTGATACGTGGCTCCGGCGTTCTTCAAACCGAAGGGCATCACTCGATAACAGAATGTTCCCCAAGGTGTGATGAATGTTGTCTTCTCCATATCCTCGGGTGCCATCTTGATCTGATTATATCCGGGAAATCCATCCATAAATATGAAGACGTTGAATTTAGCTGTATTGTCTACCAACATATCAATATGTGGTAGAGGAAAATCATCTTTTGGACTAGCTTTATTCAAGTCTCTATAGTCCACACACATTCGGACTTTTCCGTCTTTCTTAGGCACGGTCACAATATTGGCCACCCATTGAGGATATGTAGAAGTCACCAGAAACCCCGCATCAATTTTCTTATGTACTTCCTCTTTGATCTTCACTGCCATATCAGGATGAGTTCTTCTGAGCTTCTGCTTCACAGGCACGCACTCAGGCTTCAAGGGTAAGAAATGTTGCACAATATCAGTATCTAGACCTGGCATGTCTTCATATGACCATGCGAAGACATCGACATATTCTCGTAGCAGTTCAATCAACCCCTTCTTAACAGACTCATCCAGGAGTGCCCCAATCTTCACTTCTCGCACACAATCTTCAGACCCCAAGTTGACTGTTTCCAGATTCTCAAGATGCGGCTGAATGATCTTCTCCTCATGCTCAAGTAAACAGGTAATCTCATCAGGAATCTCTTCAACATCATCTTCTTCCGCCTCAAATACAGGGAATTCAAAGTTGGGAGATGGTGTTGGGTCATTATGTTCAATGGGTTTGATCAACCTGCATAATAATTTTGGATACGAAAGCTTTAGAATTCAAACAAGGCAAATCATTATGCAGATGAAAGATTGATTTTATTCTATTTTTTTGGTTTTATGTGATCACCAATTTCATGCAAAAATCAAAAAGGGAAAATAATTGGAAAAACAAACATTTAACATGAATCTATTGAATGAAAATATCATTGTATTAATGCGCCAACAATGTCATCACTTCTCCTTTTGGCATGGGAGGAGGGTTTTTAAACACAATGAACATTACTTCGACTTATGGATAGTTGTTGGAATATCCACAGCGACCCAATTATTGCAGATTCCCTCAGGGATGACTAAGTTGCCAGAATCCTCTTCATCCTCTTCCAGAATGGCAGCAGCTTCCTCGCTCTGATTGGTGTGGATGAAACCTCCACTCTTGAACAGCCCTTGCATGTTGAAAACCCCAAACGAATAACCTATGCCAGCCCGAGACCTGTTGTCTTCTAGCTCGATCATTTTCCCTAAACCAGCGGTTGCGCCACGCTCAATGGCCAATTTTGCATCTTTATAGGAAGCAAATGAAGGAGTTCTCTTCTCAATAGGCTCAACAATAGATAAAGCTTGGAAAGGAGTTCCAACTTCATCCTCAACATCTATGTATGAGAAGGAAGACAAGTGGCTAACCAGAAGAGCCTTTTCTCCCCCTACCACCACCAGTTTCTTGTTCTTACCAAATTTCAGTTTCTGGTGTAGGGTGGATGTCACACCGCCTGCTTCGTGAATCCATGGTTTGCCTAAGAGACAGCTATACGATGGGTGAATGTCCATAACCTGGAAGGTAATCTGGAAGTTACTCGGTCCGATTTTGACTGGGAGATCAACTTCCCCAATCACAGTTTTGCGAGACCCATCGAAAGCCTTCACAACTACTCCACTCTGCCTCATGGGAGGCCCTTGATATGACAGTTTCGAGAGAGTGGATTTTGGCAATACGTTTAGTGATGACCCAGTGTCCACCAACACATTGGACATGGCGTCGTCTTTGCAGTTCATAGATATATGTAATGCCAAGTTGTGGTCTCTTCCCTCCTCGGGGAGATCAGAGTCACAGAACTCAGGTTGTTACAAGCAGTAATGTTTGCAACAATGCTATCGAATTGTTCTATTGTGACATCGTGATCTACATATGCAACATCCAAAACCTTCTACAGAGCCTCTCGATGCGGTTATGAATTCAAAAGCAATGATAACACTGATATTTTGGATGGCGTTTGTAGAAGCTGGTCTACAACATTGTACTCACTTCTCTTGATGAGCTTCAGCATCTCATCGCAGTCTTCTTTCATATTGCCGCTTGGGCCAACAGAAGCAGGAGTTCCCAATGTAGAGGAGGGCTTAACAACAGGTGTCGGATTCGGAGTGCTCACAACATTCCCAATCGGGCGTTCAACAGAATCAGCATTAGCTTAGGGCTTGGAAGGTGCTGAAAACACACGACCGCTGCGGGTCAAACCACTAACATCCGCAATGTTAACAACATAGGAAGATGGCAAGGACACCTCTTTCCCACCTTCTACCGCGATAGCATTGTAGCGATAGGGAATCGCCTTCTTAGAAGAGTATGGTACTGGTCCGGCTGGCTTAATGATCAGAGCAGGAGAGGCCTTCTGCTTGCTACCATCATACTTGATGACAACAGGTTCGGGGATCCGGAATACTAGATAAATTACGTTGACCTCGTCAGCATCTTCGTCAACATTCCTGTTTTGAAGGATCTCAATAACTCTTTCATCCAGCATTTCCTGAACATCTTTGCGCACCTAGTGACAACCTCTTTGATTGACAGAACAAACTCGGAATCTATCGTGGTCTTGCTCATAATGACTATACTCACATAGCAAACGATGCATCTCGACCAGAGATTGTCGAATATGACTGACATATTTGACTTTGTATTTGCCAGGGTAGCCCTGGACCATGTTGACAGATTTCCCATGCTCGGGCAATGGGTTCTTCTTCACATTAGGACCTACGTCCTCGAAACACATAATGCCACACCTCACAAGGTCTTAAACCTTGGTCTTAAAAGGGTAACAATTCTCCACATCGTGGCCGGGAGCACCAGAATGGTAAACACAGTGTAATTCAGGCTTATACCACCACTTGGGGTTATAAGGTATAGCCGGTGGGTCTCTCGGAGTAATCAACTTCCTCTCTATCAAAGAGGGATATAATTCTGCATATGTCATTGGAATAGGATCGAAGGTGACCCTTTTTCTCTCGTAACTCGTACTGGTTTGATTACTGTTTTGAGGCTAGTAGGCCTGTTGTTGCGGACGGTGCTGTTGTTGTTGATATTGCGGATGTGGTTGCTGATTGCTGTTATGTTGCTGGTACTGCTGATTATCTCTGAAAACAAGTGCTATATGAGCCACCTGGTGCTGGTTACCGGCGGGACGCACGATCTTCCTCCTCACATAGGGTCTTCTTGGTTTTACATGGGAGATCACATCATGTGCCTCGCCATCTTTCTTCTTTGCAAATGCCCCATAACGTTTGGTAGAAGATCCATCTTCTCTGGTCAGACGTCCTTCTATAACCTCTTCTTCTAGACGCATCCCCATATTCACCATCTCGGTGAAGTCAGAAGTAGCGCTAGCAATCATCCGCTCATAATAAAAAGAACTTAAGGTCTTCAAAAAGATCTTAGTCATCTCTTTCTCTTCTAGCGGAGGCACGATCTTTGCTGCTAACTCTCGCCACCTCTGGGCGTATTCTTTGAATGTTTCCTTGTCCTTCTAGGACATGGCCCTCAATTGATCCCTATCGGGAGCCATATCCACATTGTACTTGTACTGCTTGACGAAGGCCTCGCCCAGATCGTTGAAGGATCGGATGTTCGCACTGTCTAAACCCATGTACCAACGCAGAGCAGCACCGAACAGACTGTCCTGAAAGTAGTGGATGAGCAATTGGTCACTGTCGATCTGAGTCGACATCTTCCTGGAATACATGACCAGGTGGTTGAGAGGGCAAGTATTTCCTTTGTATTTTTCAAAGTCAGGGACCTTGAATTTCACATTAATCTTCACATTAGGAACCAAGCAGAGTTCGGCAGCAGACTTGCCAAAAAGATCCTTTCCTATGAGAGTTTTCAATTCCTTGCGGAGCTTAAGAAATTGAGCGTTCATAGCGTCCATCTTCTCATAGACATCTGGGCCCTCAGATGGCTCAGAATGATAGATGGTGTCGTCTACCTTGGGCATAGTATGCACGACAGGAGGAGGAACAGCAAGGACCGGGCTAGATGCCGGCATAAAAGCAAAGGTAGGAGCAGGACCCTCTGGCATGAAATTGGGAGGCATCCCCCACGAGAATCCGGCTGGCATGGCCGTTGGAGCAAAGTGTGCACTGAATGCAGGCACAGTTGAGGAGACAATCTCAGAAATGACTGTCCTCTGGGGAGGATTTGAAGGTGTCGGAGAAGACTGGCTTTGGGCAGCCAAGAATGATTCCATCAGGGCACTCAATCTGGCCACTTCCTCTTTCAACTCGCGGTTCTCTTGTTCTAGAAGATCCATCAATCTTGAAATGTTCGCTCTGGTGTAGTACGGATGAGTCAGCTTGTCAGTTGAAATAAATGAAGAACAACAGAGTTAGACCACATGACAAGAAGCTGGGAACAAAACCTACTTATGCACATGATGCATGCAATGCTTGTGCACATGATTTTTCTTTTATTTCAAAGAAACTTTAGGGTTTTATTTGCAAATTTTTGGAAATATTAAACATTTATCACATATGGAAATATCTCCTCAAATAATATCGGGGAAAAGAAGTACAACATTATCAATCATATACAAGAGAAAAGGAAAATAGTCATCCTATGGATCCCTAGAAACAATCATCCAAAGCTCGGGACACAGGAAGATAGGATGCACAAAGCCTCTTCACCTCTCTCTCGTGGGCTGCCTCCATATCTGCCTTCTCCTTGGCGAGTCGATCGTACTTCCTTTTCAAAAACTTGGAAGACTGAGGAAGTAGAGAAGTCCATTCATCATCAGAATCATCAATAACCTGATGTTCGAGGAACTCTATCAAAGCATCCTTCTCCTTGATCTGCTGAAGCAACTCATCCCTTTCACGGATCCAAGCACATGATCGGTCTTCGTCTCTCAACTCCTCTACTCCTTGGTTAGGGAGGGTTGAAGGCCCAACCATAACCAAAGGTGTAGGTCTCGGATACTCGTAAGGCATGAGATACTCAGACGCTCTCTTCCTAACCCAAGCAGTGTAAGGTTCCATAGCAACACAATTCTTAGGACCCAACTCTTTCCTTCCTTTCCTATGAATTTTGCGCCAAGCGCAGACCATTCTGCCCTTCAAGCCTTGGGGATCTTTACCCTCCTAGAAGAACACACCCTCTAACAAAATGTTATTAGGTTTATCCTTTAGGGGGAACCCAAGCCGACAACGTGCCAAAACAGGGTTGTAGTTAATCCCACCATATGTACCAAGAAGAGGCACATTGGAGAATTCACCACAAGAGTCGATAATCTGCACATCATCATACACGCGGTTGTACCAAGAGATATCATCATTAGTGAGAGACATAAGTCTCGTGGACCACCGTAGACATCCCTTGTTCTCCTTGAAGGCGACCGTTTGCGGTAAGTGAGAAATAAACCACTTATACAACAGGGGAAAATAGCATACAATGACGCCACCACCCTTTGCATTCCTCATATGCAAAGAGAAATAGGTATCACCCAACAGAGTCGGAACGAGAGTAAGAGTAGAGAAGATCCTAATAGCATTCACATCCACAAACTTGTCGATGTTGGGGAACAATACCAATCCATAAATGAGAAGTACAAATATGGCCTCAAAGGCATCCTCACTCATGGCCTTCCCATACACAATAGCTTGAGTGATGAGGAACTCAGAAGGGAGACCTTGAATTCCACCTTTGGTAGTCATATGAGCACCAACCAGAGATTCATCTATGTGCAACATGTCTGCTATCTCTTGAGAAGTAGGAATACTCTCCAAGCCACTGAACGGCAACTGGTCTATAATAGGTATACCCACAAGGTAGGCATACTCCTCAAGCGTGGGCAAAAGCTGGAAATCCGGAAACGTGAAGCAACGGTACAAAGGATCATAAAACTGCACCAATACACTCATCAACCCTTCATCCACCTGAGTAGTCAGAAGAGGAAGAAGCTTCCCAAAACGAGCCTTGAAACCCACAGGATCTAATACATAGGATGTCAGATTCCTTAACTCTTTCAAGTCTGGTTGTCTGAAACTGTACTTCTTTGTATTCCTTCTTGGTCTTTCCATGTTTGAAAATTTGTAAATAAACCCCTTAAGTTCCTTGAAAATTTCTTTATTATTGATGATATGGATGCAAATGGGTGCATGAATGCATGAATGTAACAATCACAATCAAGGATCAAGCAAAACACACCAAACAAAGGTCATAGGATGGATCATATCATCCTTAATATCAATCATCCATTTTGGTGGATTATGGTTTGCACCTCATCAACACCCAAGTTCCATTGATATTAAGGATACATGAACGGATCAACCATGAATCAAGGGTTTATTGCAAGTCACGAGCATGGAGTCTCGGTTAAGAACCACCCAAAGGGAGTGTACTAGGGTTTAAACCTGCCAAACATGTTCTACAAGAGGTTCCCATAGTCATCATCCCATCTTTCGGATATTATCGGAGAAACGACTACTCGTATTCCAAAAATATTCTCAAGAGAGACTCTTATGAGTGTAGTATCGCGTAACAATCGTATCAAACCTTACACTTGAACGACTTTCGCACTACATCCTAAGAATAGGCCAAGATGGGCTTGGTAAACTAAGGTCCTTGGCTTCTAAGGTCTATATTGGAAAGAGTAATGTCTAACCACAACTTACTTGTGTGACATTATTGATCCCAACATGACCTCCACCAAGTGAATGGACTTGCAAGTCAACTTGCTAAGGAATAACTCCACACAAGTCAACAAGACTACGCCATTCTCCTATCCTAAGTGCACTCGAGTTCGGGTATAGAACTCATCTCACAAAGATCACCAAGCATACAAGGAATTAATATCAAGCAAATCAATCATTACATACAATACAATAATCCCAAATTGCACACAAATATGTCACAAAACAATACAATACAACAAATATGAAAAGTAGGCAAAACCCACTAGGCATTACATCCCCAACAGAGTCTCCACTTTTTTGTAGCGGGGTATTCGTTACCATTGGAGATATTGACTAAATCCAAGGTAAACCATACAAGTCGAGTCGCCACCGCACTTCTATTTATCCAAAGGAATGGTTAGAAAGCAAACAAAAACCTAAACGTTTTAACAAAAACTAGTAAAAAAGAAACAGAGATCTGGGTAAGGGGGTTGGTTATGTAATGGGAAGGTGTTAGGCACCCAAAACATCCTAGGTACTCCTAGGGAGCCCTTTTCATACTTGTTGCAAGGTTGTTGTTTTGTGAAAATTTTGTTTGTGCAAACATGATTGAAGAGATGCGAGGAGAATGTACAAGTTATTTACATTTTGTGTTTGGATGGATAAACCAATTGCCTACGTACCATCTTAAAAAAGATTAGGATCAAAACCTCGTAGCTCGGGGTAAAAATGTCAAAATGAGTTGGTGAATTGATTGGTCCAAAAACCTTAAGGTCTTTTGTTATCAAAGCGAGAAAACTCAACCAAACCACAAATCCACCATGTGAGGATAGCTTCAACATGCTAGTGAGGGGTTAACCCTATAATAATCATGGAAGACTCATTGTCCATCACTAAGGATATAGATGAGTATGACATCTACCACAAGGATAACTCAAACCTAATAGCTAAAGGTTATGAAAAATTTGATTAAAGAAGTGGCCATTGGAACCACAAAAAGATATTTGAATGAGTTATATTTACCAATTAGAAGTATATACAAAAATGGTCAAAGTTGACTTAAAGATTCAATTCAAAATAAGTGTTATGAAAATAAAGTTTGAAAATCAAAAGCCTAAGGCTTAGGTTCCTAGTATTTGAAAACAATAGTTAAATGTTTGCACAAAAAGTTTTGGCTTGGGTTAGAGTGGAGAGAAGAAGAAGAATGGCTAAAGTCCTAGGCAAAGCAAAAGGTGAGGGATAAATAAATAAAACCACAATGGAGTTCCTCTCTTGAGATCATATTGATGATCCAAGTAACTCCCCTCCTTTGGAATAAGCAATCCCAAAAAGCATAAGCAATCAAACAAATCTCTTAAGGGATCTTCAATGCATCTTGTATCTTTCACTTTGAATGAACATGGCAATGGTCCTCCAATTAAGCTCAAGTGGGAACCCCTAGCACAAGAACACACACATCAAAAGTTCCATGAAGTAAATCAAGAATGGACAAAAGTGAGTTTAGAGATTTGGTCCATATTCATCATTAAGGTCCTTTTACTCCAATTCTGCATAGGGAATGTCCTAGAATCTAAGTCCATTTCTCCATTCTTTGCATAGGGTATGTCCTAGAATCCAAGTCCACTTCTTTGCATTTGGTTCTCAACAATCAAAACAAAACACAAGCATAAAAAATATATACACAATTATGTGCTCAAGTGAGCAAAAGGCAAATGGCATTAACATAAACATGTGCTCAAATGAGCAAAAGGCAAATTGCATTAACATAAACATGTGCTCAAATGAGCAAAAGGCAAATTGCATTAACATAAACATGTGCTCAAATGAGCAAAAAGCAAATGGATAATATGTGCATGAATAGTAAATTGCATAAAAGTAAAGAGCAAAAAGTAAATGTTAGTTGTTAATGATTAGTGTTAGTGGTTAGTGTGCCATAAGGCAAATTTAGCGCTATGTTAAGCAATCGTAATTGGACTTATGTAGAAGTCACAACTATCTGAGGTCGATCAATAATAATGTAGGAAATAACACAAGTTAGAAGTCTTAATTAGTGAACCAAGTTCCAACAACTTGCCATGCCAAAAAGTAAAAGAGAATTGATCTTGTATTGGTTTAAGCCTTTTGCATGATTTAGAAAATAACCTATCCTTAATGCAAAGCCATTCACTTGATCAATTGATCAAGATGAATTAGATTTGAATCAAAGAAGATTAAGTCTCCCTAATCAATGCTAACTTATCAACCTTCAACTCATTGATCAAAAAGAAAGAAGAAGAAGAAGATGAAGAATGGATAAGGAAATGGAAAGATCAAAATGCATAAAATGAAACAACATGTATCAATCCATATGTATTGATCAAATGACATTGAAAGTCAAAGTCAAACAATGATAAATCAGAAATGAGATGAAGATTTGAGATCAAACAATAAGCAAAATATTTTTGGCATTTTTAATATTAAAATAAACTTGAATTAAAAATAAAAGAAAGATCAAACTTCAAAATCACTTCAAATCAACCTTGAAAGGTCCAAGTGATTTATCCCAAGATCAACAAGGTCAAACTAAGTTTGACAAAAATTTCAGCATTTTTAAAAGTCAAAAACTAATTTTAATCAGTTAAAAATGAATAAAAATAGCCTAATTGAACTAAAATCACAAATAAATCTCAAATCAATTAAAAAATTGATGAGAATATTTTTCATAGATCCATCATCATTCAAATAGGTTAGGAAAATATTTTTGTATTTTTTGAATATCAAAAACTATTTAAAATGAATTAAAAATAACCAGAAAAGAGAAAATTCACAAAAAAATATCAAATGACGAAATAAAAAATATTAAAAATCATAATTAGAAACTAGAATTTATTTGGAGACTAATGCAATTGGTCCCATAATTTTTGGATTAAAAATGAAGAAGATATGAATTTTTGAAAATAATGGAAATAAAAGAAATTAAAATAGAAATTGAAAAATTCAAAAAAAACCACAAGCGTCTGATCAAGCCTCATTAATTAACGTGGTTGATCAGACGGATGTGAGATGCGCGCGCATGGAAGGCATGAGTCAACTGAGAAACATCCAGCATTATTGAAAGTCATAAGATCCAAAGGACACGATTCAATCTGGAAACATGATCAAACGGTCCAGATTTAAACTGGCAAAGGGCGGCCACTGGAGCCACCTTCTTCTCCGGTGAGCTTCCAAATTTCGGCCAGATTTGCAGGTTTTCAAGCCTCCACCATTTTGCACGATCCTTATACCAAAATGAAGCTGGGGTGATGTACATCACCCCTGTAACCTTGAATCACACTCAAGATTCCTATAGGTTGAGAAATCTGAAGTGGAAGATTCAGGTATGAAAAATGCGGGTCAAAGAAAAACAAAATTGAAGCTACCACTAGCTTGCCTCTCAAGTGAGGACTTCAGAAAACACTTTGGCCAGGAAAATAGATCAAAGAGATGAGAGATTCGAAGCAAATACCAGTTGAAGAACAAACTTGAATTCTGGAAAATTGAGCTTGATTCCTTGCTTTCTTTGCCAAAACAGAAGATCAATGAGATGCAAGATGAAGGTTTAGAAGCTTTAGATCCAAGGATTCAACCAGATGTAGTTGAATTTTGGATCTGAAAAATTTGGAGAAAAATGAACTAGCTTCTTTGGTAATGGTTATGGATTCAATTGTGCAGCATCTTAGGCGCCATTAGGTTGAGAATTGAATGAAGAGGAGCATGTATTTATAGCTGAGCTTGAAGCAATGCAAGGCAATACTCGTGTGCATGGAATTTGGACCCTTCATGCATGGGCCTGTACAGGCGCGTGCAAAGCCGAAAAGCTGATGCAAATGAATGCTGAACAAAAACCAAGTTGAATTGGACGTATAATTTGAATGGTAATAGCTTGTGTATGAAGTTTCATCATGAATTGCATAATTATGCTTAAAACTTCATCTCTTCGAAAATGTCAATTGCCAAATCCAAACATGATCACGTGAGTAATGGTTAGAAAGGTCTTGGTGTAAGGAACAATTTTTATGTTGGGCAAAACTCCATTTGGGATGTGGAAATTGGTGAAATTTGAGTTTAAAGTGCAAGGTGCAAAACATGTCAAGGCAAAGTTTCTAAATTTGGCGAATGTTCAAGCCTTTCTGTTTTAATGATGCAAGCCTCAAATGAAAAAAAAACTCAAACACTAAAGTTGTAGATCTCTTAAAGACACTCAAAATGGACTTAAATTTTGCATCATTTGGATTTTTAGTGAAGAAGTTATGGGCACTTGAAGTTGGACTTTTTTTGCCTTTCAATGCATTTGACCCAAAAGGACCTATAATGTCTTGCATTATCACATGTATTTCCTTTGTGATTTTGAAATTGTTTCCAACATAACATTTGAAGTAGACATCTTAAGCTTTCCAATGCATTTGACCCCATCTCAAAATCACAAAAAATGAATGAGTTATGTCCTTAGGAAGTTGACCCATAATTAGGGTTTCAGTCAAAATGACCTATAATATATTGGAATGGGAGATGGCCTTACAAGCTTCAAATCAATTTTTGATGCACATGAAAGTTGTACATATTATCCTTAAGAATATTTTTTCTTTTGGAACCCTCTCCATTTCACCAACACATAAAAAGTTAGGTCTCAGTGTATTTCAAAATAGTTAGATGAATTGACTGATCAACTTCTCAAGTCCATGACTCAAATCTTGATGAATTGATGATTGAGAACACTCAAATAAGTTCAAATATGCATGAAATGATGAATTAAAGAACTTCCCTTGATTGTATTTGATCATGGGCTGAGGTTGCTTCAAGAGCAAGGCATTATGGTACACAGATGAATTAGGGTTTCCTTGGGGAACAAACCTCAAACCCTTTGACTTTATTTGATCAAAATGATGAATTGAGATGCTAGTGAGGCATATTTGATGGATGAGAGCTTTGGGAACCATTACCATGCTTGCTATCATCTTCTCCTGACCATATCTTTGTACCAATGATCTCCTCGAAGCTTTTGGACCTTGTGATTACTCAAGCTACAAACAAAAGATGTTAGTGACATATTTTTGTGCTTTTGGTTAGTAAAAAAAATAAGAAAAGCAATGATATACAATTAAAGCATGCTTGGTGATCTCAAACCACTCACAAGAAGTCCCTCCCAAAGGTAAAGGGAACCAAGATGCTAATGATCCTTGAGGCAATGCAAATGCAATGTTATGATGCCATTAGGGATCTTAGGGACAAAATTGGGGTCTTACAATATGCAAACGTGACCAGGCAGGTGGTTGTGAAGTTTATCAAGAATCAACTCATATGTCGTTATGGTGTGCCAGACAAGATCATTACTGATAATGGATCTAACTTGAACAACAATATGATGAAAGAGCTATGTAGCGAGTTCAAGATTGCACATCATAATTCTTCTTAGTATAGTCCCAAGATGAATGGGGCTTTTGAAGCTGCTAATAAGAATATCAAGAAGATAGTCCAGAAGATGGTTGTTGCGTACAAAGATTGGCATGAGATGTTTCCATTGCTTTGCATGGATACCGTACATATGTCCGGACTTCAACAGGGGCAACCCCTTTCTCCCTTGTATATGGAATGGAGGCTGTGCTCCCAGTAGAGATGGAGATCCCATCAATGAGAGTCTTGATGGAAGCCAAGCTGACTAATGTTGAATGGGTTCAGAGTCGTTATGACCAACTGAATTTGATTGAAGAGAAGAGATTGACTGCCATGTGCCATGATCAGTTATATCAGCAAAGGATGAAGAAAGCCTTTGATAAGAAGGTCAAGCCTTGTGTGTTCCGAGAAGGTGACCTCGTGCTCAAAAAAGGCTTGTCTTTCGCGCCCGATTCCAGGGGCAAGTGGACTCCAAACTATGAAGGTCCATATGTTGTTAAGAGAGCCTTTTCAGGCGGTGCTTTGATACTTACAACTATGGATGGGGAGGATTTCACTCGTTCTGTGAATTCAGATGCAGTCAAGAAATACTTCGCCTAAAAATAAAAACAGAATAGCTCGCTAAGTTGAAAACTCGAAAGGGCGGCTTAGGCAAAAATGAGCGTCTCGGTGGATTGAAAACCCGAAAGGGCGATCCAGGAAAAATTCAGAGACATAAAAAATGAATATGTATCCCGCTAGATTGAGTACCTCACCCTGGGGCAATCTAGGCAAAATATAGGGATTTGGCGAGTAACTGCATCCTGACAAGACTTTGTTCTACAACTATCATCTATCAAATATTTTCGCTCAGTCATCGTCAACTGAAGCTTCAAATACATTGGATTCAGAGTTGGTGGAGAAATGGTCATTATGTTCAATGTAGCCCTTTTCCAATATATATCACCAATTTCAAATTTGTAAAGATCCATGGAGTCTTGCCATTTGCAGACTACCACTCCATCAAATAAATTTGAGCATTTATCCAATTCTTTGCACTCTTATTTGTTCCTATTCAACAAATATTTTGCATGTTTTAATTGATAAATATCATTGTTTTAAATAAATAAAATTGTCACAAATTGTTTTTAAACAAAGTGAACATTCACAATGACAAAAAGGATACTTGTGACGTCTTCAGTGCTCTCCCAAGGATGGCATGATTTCCAAAAGGGTAAGACAGTTGTTCATATTCCCAGCATACTTGTATCCTCTTCATTTTCTTCCAGGTTGCCTCCTCCGCGAGTGCAGAAGAAGATTATGCATCACTAAATCCCCAGAGAGTTTGGGAGTCTGGTCCTAATCTTCTAGCTTCCCAGTGAGGTTGAATTTAGCATTTGTGTTATCAATTATTTGGTTGTCATCCCTTGCGTGGATTGACCTAAAATCCCTTATACATTGATAAATTGAATATTCTAATATTTCCGAAGAAGTTGGTTTTCCCTTACTTCAAGTTAGAAATCTCTCCGCTTGAGTGAGCGAAAATCCCCAGCATGAGCGGAATTATCATCAAGTTTGGTTTGTAGCTTTTCCCCTACGGACTTGTCTACTTTGATCTCCAACAGATTTGCTCCTCGACCATCCTCAGTAGGGTTGAGCCTACTTTTACTCCCTAGTATGGTCACCAACAGGGTATCCCCAGTGAATTGCCTACAGGTAATCCTCGGTTCAGTCATCAGCAGTGTTTCCCTAGTGGAATTGTCTGATCAAAGCCCATTTGTTGTTTCCTCTCGAGTAGAGTGGTTGATGAAGATGTTTATCTTTCCATCCCCAGCAGAGTAGTGTTCCCTTCTCCTCGGCATATATGATTTATCCAGCAGTGAAAGGAAATTTGTAGGTTTTGGAACTTTTGATTGGTGGTTATTCCCCACAGAGTTTGATTTCTCTCTTTCATAATTTCCCCAGAAGGGTTGCTTTTATGGCGGATTTTATCCGTGTTTAGATTCCCCAGCCAAGACTTTGCCTGATTGCAGTTTGACGTGGGAACTTCTGAGGAAGATGTGTTGATCCCTTCCCCAGCGGAGTGACTGGTTCTCCTTCCCCTGTAGAGATTGGTATTTCCTGGTATCTATTGCCCCCATCAGATTGGATGTTCTCTAGTGGGCCTGGCTTTTTCTTTTGAGATGTAGTACCAGACGTTTGTCCATTGATTCTTGGACCTGGTTGTGTTAGTGTAAGACACCAATTTTTGCACTAAGATCCCTCATGGCATCATAACATTGCATTTGTGTTGAGACAGTTTTTAAGTGTCGGGTTTTTGTTATCGTATCCACAGAGATTGTAAGATATCACTGCCGTTCAATGGTTGAATTAATCTTAACTTAATGTAACACTAGGGTTTTGGTTTTAATCAAGTTATCTTGCATACAAAGTAATTAATTGCGGTAAAAGTTATGTTTTGATTAATATGAGAAATATTGTCAAAGTTAGGTTTCAATGATTACATTTGCTTTGCATGTATTTGCTCGGTCAACAATCTTATAAACTCCTTTAGATGATAAATTATTTCACAAGGTCCTCTCAATGCGTTTCTCTCGAACACCCATTGTGAGTTTTGCCATTTTGATCCATTGTTTCTCTCGAACACAATCTATCAAAATGACAACTTTTTGGTTCAACCTTATGGTGAACAAAATCATTCGTTACTATCTCTAGCTAACAAACAAGTTTGGATGAAAACCTAGGTCAAGAATCGATAAACATCTCTCGATCAAATACCAACACAAAGAGTTTTAAATAGAAACAAAGTTTTCATCATATATTTACCGTTAAAGAGTTTACATATGAGGATACTTACATTTACACACAAAGCTTGGAAATCACCTACATCTAACCTTGACAAATGGAGACTTAGCTACTCATTTTCATGGTAGCTTGGTCGGCAAGTAAGGAAAGAGGGTTGATCAACATCCAAGTCGAATAATCGAAGTTGGATGGGAATCCACCTTCTTTTTGTGGAAGATGGTTGCTAGATGAAGAGAAATGAAATTAGGGCATAAAAGCTCCCACAAAACAATGCTGTAAAATATCTAGGAGAAAGTACAAAAAATGGAAAAGTTGGTAAAAATGAGGTATGGTGCCCAAAAGTGGCACCTGCTACTTATAGACAAGTGCAGAACTGTCATGTTCGCTAGGCGAGCAGAATGGCTCGCCTAGCGAAGGTCAAATATGAGCACAAAAAGCCCCTGCGCCCAGAGAAAACAGGGCCTTGGTGAACTGTGATGTTCGCCTAGCGAACATACCTTCGCCTAGCGAAGGACTCGCCTCAACCTTCGCCCCAGCGAGGTTGAGAGGTTTTGCTACTGGAATGCTCGCTGGGGACTCGCTAGAGCCTCGCCTAGCGAGTGAGTGTTGGCTGCACTTTTCACCAAAACAGAATGAATTCGCTGCAAACTTCGCCATGAGCTCGCCTAGCGAATTAATTTGCCAATTTACTGGAGCTGTTCGCCAGGAGCTCGCCTAGCGAACCCATTCTTCGCCACAGTCTCGCCTAGCGAGCAGGCAGATGAAATGCTTGCTTGCTTTGGTTCCTTTGCCAATTCTCTTGTGTCTTTATTATCAATTAATTCATGCCTTTCCTGCACAATAACACACACATCAAAGGCACCAAGCTTGTTCATCAATGTAATGCATTCCATGTAAAACAAATGTGATTTTGACAATTTTAGCAAGGCAAAAGAGTGAAAGATGCCCACATATGATAGCTCAAATAAGCACTTTTGGGCATCTAACAACTCTCCCCAACTAGATTCTTGCTTGTCCTCAAGCAAAGTATGCCTCTTGAAAGACAAGAGGATTTGCATAAAGAAACGGTTTCTCCGAAGTTGGATAAACGGCTCAAACACAAGCGAAATTCGCATATACAAGTTCCCAACGGTTCGAATAAAATAATACCTAGGAACTTAAACTTAAATAGCAATGCAAAATATTTATCTATCTACAACAATACTATTCTGAATGAATCATCCTATCTCTCCTCTTCGAATAAGGAATGAAGATTTTGCGCGTTTGCAACCGCGGGACTAATCTCACTCACTAACAAATAATGAAGATATCAAATAGATTCATACAATGTCTAACAATTAAAAATGGTACTGTGGAAGCATAAAGATCACTAAGGGCTTTTCGGTTGAAGCTTGGTTAGGTTAACAAACAAGGGTCATTTCTAAGGCCATTGAAACGAAAGTGCCGATGCAAAAGAGACATTCACAGTATTATTCACACTACTCGACTTTGTTTCCTTTGTTTCTTATTTGTAACCTTCACAACACATTTTCCACAACTCCACTTTTATTTTTCACTATTTTTCTTCCAAGCAAGCATTTTTTTTTTCATTCTTTCTATTTTTGTTCTTTTCTTTCACATCAAATGTACAAAATAGATGTTTATTTTCTACATTTTCTATACATATTTTTTTTTTCTATGCTTGCTCGTTTTTTCTTTTCTTTTTCAAGAGTTGTGGTACTTACCAATTCTTTTTCGTTCTCCCCAACTTATTTCTTCCACACCCTAAGTGAATGCTCTTAACTTTTTACGGCAAAAGAACAATAATCAATTTTTTTTTCGGGTTGTAAAAAAAGATTTTTGAGATCTCGCTTTATTTCAAGCCGAGATTCAACTGTTTAGGCTCAAAGGGGTTAACAAATACTCTCTCTGCTCACAGGTAAGTTGTTTTTTGATGTAGTTGTGCTCGAAAGAAAACAAGTGCCTTGATCATTTCTAATTGCTTCCACAATTTCACAATAATAAAAGACAAATAATGAATCACATGAATCAACAAAACTTATTAGAATCCAGCATTTAAGTGAACAATGGAGGTTTCCTCACAATTTGTGGTTTTAAGTTCTAGATGAAACATTCATTCAATTATGTTGCACAAAGACAATATTCAATTTACCAAAAAGAGTAAAGTTCCTAATGCATTCTAAAATTCTAGCCGACGGTAACCATGTACCTTGGCTTCATTCACTTGTTATTCTTATCATTGCCATCCAAGCTCGGATGCACCTTCATTGGGTACTTCTTGAGGAGCAACCAATCTAGAAGGGTTTGCCACTCATTCAACCAAAAATTTATTAAACACACAAAATTAAAAACATAATTAAATAACATTAACTGAAAAATAAAAATTTGTTCGTGGGGGACAAAACACCCCAATAGTACAACCCATGGTCAAAATACAAAATTCGAAAATACAAATGGAAATGACATAATAAAAACTGAAATACAAATACAAAAACTTAACCCACAAAGGGCTCAGGACTCCTCTTCGCTACCGGCCTCAGAACCGGTAGCCTCATCATCAACATCATCATCATTCTCAGCTTCAGCGTCCACCCCCTCACCATAGACTGGCCTGTCCACAGGCCAATTAGCGTTAAGCATAAACTGCTCACGCGCTAACAATGCTCGAGCACCGGAGGGGTCATTACCTTGCAGCTCCAACCTCTGCATACTGTTATGCATATCAATCATAGCTCGTTGGGATGCTGCCATCCACTCAAAACTGTAGTCACAAACAGCCCTCAGGTACGGATCAAGTCCGGGAGAAGAAGCACTAGGACCATCAGTAGCCCGAGTACTTCCTGAGGCTGCACTGCCACCAGAAGTCTTAGCTCTACAATACTTAGCCACATACCTATCATCAATAGGTGCCGGGATTCGAACCTGCCCACGAGACGGAAGCCGGACCCTAGCCTGAACACATAAGCTCATAATCAAACACGGGAAAGCCAAGGGACAATTAACACGAGCCCCTGACTTAAGCCCGCTCTCGACGACGGTCTTCAGCTCGTTGGCGATTATCCTCGCCACATCAATCTCAACATTTGTGAGGATGGAATGGACTAAATGTGCCACTGGGATCGGCACAGTAGAAGTGTGTGATTTGGGCTGGATATTGGTCAAAACCAAAAGTAGGATCAGCTGAGCCATGGGAGTCATGTCCTCCCGGTGATATCTCACAGGAACCCCAGATGGGTTCGGCTCAACCGATCTCCCAGGTAAAAGCAGGTCGGCGGTAATGGCAGCGACATCTCGATGAAGTCTGAGGTCGGTGTGGTACTGGTCTCTCTGATCAGCTCCCAGCTGGAGCGGTTCCCCTAGGATTCGGTTGATCGCATCCCGGTCAAAAGGAATTTCACGCCCGGCAACTCTAGAAACCCAAGTGAAGGGCTCGTCGTCGTCGGGCAGTGCGTTAGCATAGAACTCCCGCACTGTAGCAATGTCGTAGTGTTCCAAGGGACTTATCAACCTATCCCACTTCTTGGCGTCGATCAACCCGGTGAAAGTTCTGTAAGTGCCTTGTGGGTTGATCAGAAAACGCCTCTCAGGAAGTATTTTACGCTTCTCCAAAGCTATGTACCGTGCAGCCTGTTTTGGACCGACAAACTTGTAGGTATCGAATTGAATCGGCACGGTCCTGGAAGTATTTGCAGCTCCCTTTCTTTTCTTACCAGCGCCAGATCGAGACTCCATCTGCAAAAGATACAAAGAAACAACACACACCAACACACAGATTAGCCATTAAAACACAAATCAAAATACTGTCATGTTCGCTGCTGCTTCGCCTAGCGAAGTTGCAGCGAACGCTCGCCCCAGGTTCGCCTAGCGAGCTGCTAGCGAACCTTACGGGTTTTGGGATTTTCTGCATTTTCAAAGATGTTTTTCCCAAAACCCGTACTCTAATGGTTCCCACACAGAACCTAATGATTTTTAATAACAATGAATCGTTCTATGCTATTGGGGATTGGCTAATTGCATGCAAAACCTAAAGTAATCCTAAATCCCCAATTTGAAAACCTAAATGTACAAACATTGCAAACTCCCAAAATAATACATGCAACTTCAAGGTTTCCATACCACACTTATCCTATTTGCTATTCAAATTTGGAACTTAATAGTGCAATAAAAAGAAACATGTAATAGGGCAAACCTTTAGGTATACGGATTTGGAAAAGAGAAGTTAGGAGAGTTTGCAATCGACCGACACACAAGAGTTGTTGATAAAGATGCAAAGGAGAGATTTTGAGAAGCCACGCACGAAATCTTCAGCAGAGCAGTTCAGACGATTTTTTTAGGGTAAGGGCAAAACTGCTCTGCTGAGGTATTTAAATAGAACAGTACTGGTGCGCTCGCTACTGCCTCGCCTAGCGAGCAGTCAGCGAGCGCGCTCGCTGCAGCCTCGCCTAGCGAGCTGCAAGCGAGCATGACAGCAAGTGCATTTGCAAATGCTGCACTTGCTTGTCATCCAGCCTGAATAAGCACACTGTTCTCACTACAACATTAAACATAAAACAAAATAATACTTACAATGTTGGGGTGCCTCCCAACTAGCGCTTGTTTAACGTCGGCTAAGCTCGACGGTGCGATGCTCACAGAGGAGCATCGAGTGGCTGAGCACAACTCTCGCGATCCACATGACCGCCGAGATACACTTTCAATCGTTGGCCATTCACGGTCCAACTGTCTTTCTCGTCCATGTCTTCAATGATAATGGCCCCGTATTCTTTTACTTCTTTCACCCGAAATGGCCCGGACCATTTTGATTTCAACTTCCCGGGAAACAACTTCAACCGGGAGTTGAACAATAAGACCAATTGTCCGGGCACGAATTCTTTGGTTCGGATCTTCTTGTCGTGATATTTCTTTGCTTTTTCCTTGTACAACCAACTTGAGTGGTATGCGGCATTGCGCATCTCCTCCAACTCAAGTAGTTGTACTTTCCTTTTGTTACCGGCCAACTCATGTTCAAAATTTAGAAATTTTAGGGCCCACAAGGCCTTGTGCTCCAATTCAACCGGCAAATGGCAAGTTTTACCAAATACCAATTGAAACGGAGTTAGGCCAATTGGAGCTTTAAAGGCCGTACGGTAGGCCCATAATGCTTCGTCCAATTTTTGGGACCACTCTTTTTTAGAATTAGACACGGTTTTTTCTAGGATTCTCTTAATCTCTCGATTAGAGACCTCCGCTTGCCCGTTAGCCTGAGGGTGGTACGGAGTTTTCACCCTATGCGACACACCATAATGTTTTAGAATTGTTTCCAAAGGTGCATTGCAAAAGTGTGACCCTCCGTCACTAATCAACACTCGGGGGGTTCCAAAACGGGAAAAGATGTTTTTCTTTAAAAAATTTATCACCGTTTTGGCATCCGCCCGAGGTGAGGCAATCGCCTCAACCCACTTAGAGACATAATCAACAGCTACAAGCATGTACTCATTCCCGTAAGAGGGTGGGAAAGGTCCAACAAAATCTATGCCCCAACAATCGAACACTTCCACTTCTTGGATATTTTGGAGAGGCATCTCATCTCTCTTACCTATCCCACCACTTCTTTGGCAACTGTCACAACTTTGCGCATGGGTATGTGCGTCTTTGAAAATAGTTGGCCAATAAAATCCCGATTGAAGAATTTTAGTGGCCGTTCTAACCCCATTATAATGTCCGCCATAAGGCGAGTTGTGACAATGCCAAAGGATGCTCTGGGCTTCATCACCAGTTACGCATCTCCTTAACAGGTTATCGCTACCCAACTTAAACAAGTATGGGTCATCCCAAACATAATACTTCGCATCCGAAAGGAACTTCCTCTTTTGGTTCGAAGTTAGGTCGGCCGGCACACAACCACTAGCCTTGTGGTTTGCAAAGTCTGCAAACCACGGCCTAACTTGAACCTTAAACAATTTTTCATCAGGAAATTCTTCCCGGATTTCCTTTTCAGATGCGGTAACCTCGACATTCACCAAGCGGGATAAATGATCCGCTACCAAGTTTTCCGACCCCTTCTTGTCTTTGATTTCGACATCGAATTCTTGTAACAAGAGGATCCAACGGATGAGCCTTTGCTTCGAATCCGGCTTGGTTAGCAGATATTTAATCGCCGCGTGGTCCGTGTACACAACGACTTTCGACCCTATAAGATAGGACCTAAACTTTTCTAGCGCATACACTATTGCGAGTAGTTCTTTTTCCGTCGTGGCATAATTTATTTGAGCCTCGTTAAGAACCTTACTCGCATAATGTATCGCATGAAAAGTTTTGTCCTTTCTTTGGCCAAGTACCGCTCCAACGGCATAGTCACTCGCGTCACACATTAGTTCAAAATTTTCATTCCAATCGGGAGCGACTATTATTGGAGCGGTAACCAATTTTTCTTTCAAAACCTCGAAAGCTTGCAAACAATCGTCGGTGAAGAGAAATACCTGATCTTTGGCGAGTAAATTGCTCAAAGGCTTAGCCACCTTTGAGAAGTCCTTGATGAAGCGCCGGTAGAACCCCGCGTGCCCCAAAAAACTACGGATGCCCTTCACATTGACCGGAGGGGGTAATTTTTCAATTACATCAACCTTAGCTCTATCCACTTCAAGCCCCCTTTTAGAGACTTTGTGGCCTAGCACAATCCCCTCGGTCACCATAAAGTGACACTTTTCCCAATTTAGCACCAAATTAGTCTTCACACACCTTTCTAACACCGTCTTCAAATTTGCCAAGCATAGACTAAACGTCCCACCAAACACCGAGAAGTCATCCATGAAGACTTCCATTGTTTTCTCTATCAGATCGGCAAAAATAGCTTGGACACATCGTTGGAATGTCGCCGGCGCATTGCAAAGCCCAAAAGGCATTTTTCTGTATGCGAACACTCCAAACGGACACGTGAAAGCCGTCTTCTCATGATCAACCGGGTCAACCGCAATTTGGTTGTACCCGGAGTAGCCGTCTAAAAAACAGTAGTAATGTTGGCCCGATAGTCTTTCAAGCATTTGATCCATAAATGGGAGTGGAAAATGGTCCTTACGAGTCGCGGTATTCAACCGTCTATAATCTATACACATTCTCCACCCCGTTGCAACTTTAGTCGGGATCAATTCGTCTTTGTCATTACGGATTACGGTCATTCCACCCTTCTTCGGAACCACGTGCACGGGACTAACCCACGGACTATCCGAGATCGGGTAAATCATTCCTGCATCCAATAGCTTCACCACTTCCTTCCTTACAACCTCCTTCATCGTAGGATTTAAGCGGCGTTGTGGTTGAGCTACCGGCTTGAAATCCTCCTCCATCAAAATCTTGTGCATACAATAGGATGGACTAATTCCTTTTAGATCGGAAAGAGTCCAACCCATAGCTTCTTGATTGGTTTTTAGCACAATGATTAGACGGGCTTCTTCTTCTTTGGTCAAAAGGTTGCTTATGATGACCGGCTTTGCCTCGGTCTCATCTAAAAACACATATTTCAAAGTCGAAGGTAACTCTTTTAATTCAATTGGCGCTTTCTCGTCAATTACCTCCTTCTTCAAATTTTCTTCCTCTACTTCCCACGGTTGTAGGTCTTCCAAGCTATCAAGTTCCTTTAAGCATTCCTCAAGAGCTAGCTCCTCCTCAACAGTGAAAACCTCCAATGAGTCGTCGAGAGCTAACTCCATAGGAGATATCTCGTGGATATGCTTTGAAACTTCCATAATAGCGTCTTCAATCACATCGATGCGAAAGCTATCATTTCGATCCTTGGAATGCTTCATCGCCTCGAATAGATCAAATGTGACCTCCTCATTTTGAACCCGCACCTTCATTAAACCGTCATCGACATCAATCATCATTCTTGCGGTCTTCATGAATGGTCGTCCCAATATGAGCGGAGCATCATCATCTTCCTCCATATCAATTACAATAAAATCCACCGGGAAAAAGAATTTGTCGACCTTCACCAACACATCTTGGGCTACGCCATGAGGATGGGTCGTCGACTTATCCGCCAATTGTAATGTCATTCGGATGGACTTAATCTCGATGTTGCCAAGCCTTTTGATAATTGACAAAGGTATAAGATTTATGCTCGACCCCAAGTCAATAAGTCCCTTTCCGACATACACATCACCAATTTTAACCGGCAATGTAACTCTTCCCGGATCAACCTCTTTCTTAGGAAGCGTCCTTTGAATGATGGCACTACAGCTCGCATCAAGGACGATGGTCTCCGGTTCCGTATACCTCCGCTTTTTAGTCAGTATGTCTTTCATGAATTTGGCATACTTTGGCATTTGTTCCAAAGCTTCAGCAAACGGAATGTTAATTTGTAATTGCTTAAAAATATCCATAAACCGGGCGTAATGCCGTTCATTTTCCCTTTTGGAAGGAGCATGAGGGTAAGGAAGATTTTGGACCGGAGTAGCGCTCACTACCTCCTTTCCCTTTGCAATTCTAGCACTTTTCCATCTAGGCTTCTTCACTACCTCCCTTATTACCTCATCATTTTTATTTTCCTCAATCTCCACACCTTTTTCTTTTTCAACTTCACCATTATTTTTATTATTTTCAACTACTTCCTCATCACTCCATACTCCTACTTCACCATCAACATTTTCATCCACTATTTCCTCCTCAATCTCCTTCTCTTTCTCTCTTTTTTTACTCTCCACTCTTTTTTCATTTTCACTACCCAACTCCCTTCCACTTCTCGTCATAATCGCCTTACAATGCTCCTTAGGATTTGTTTGCGTATTAGCCGAGAAAGAAGGACCGGTTTGTTGTTCAGCTAGTTGCTTGGCAAGTTGCCCAACTTGAGTTTCAAGATTTTTTATGGCCGCGTCATTACTCTTTTGATTGGCCATTGACATTTGCATGAATTGCGTCAATGTCTCTTCCAATTTAGAATTGACTACCGGCGGTTGTTGAGGTTGATACGGATTTTGGGGAGGGTTTTGACGGTTAGAAGAACCACCTCCATAACCTTGGTTATGATAATAGTTGCTTCTAGGTTGGAACCCTTGGTTCCCTTGGAATTGTTGTTGTTGTTGTTGTTGTTGTTGAGGGTGCGGTTGATAAGGTTGTTGTTGTCTTGGTTGATAGTCCCGTTGATTGGCCATGTAATTTACTTCGTCAAAACCGGGAGGTGGACAAAATCCGGTGTCATGTTCACCTTTACAAAGTTCACAACAAGCTATTTGTTTAGCTTTTGACGGTTCTCTTAACTCTTTGATTTGTTGCGTTAAGAGTTCCACTTGTTGTGAGATGAGCTTGTTTTGGGCAAGTATGGCATCATTCGTCCCTAACTCAAGCACTCCCGCCTTCTTCAAAGAATTTCCACGACTTTGACTTTGAAGATCATTCAAAGCCATACGGTTGATAATGTTTGTGGCTTCTTCGGCACTTTTTGACATCAACGAGCCACCCGAGGTGGCATCCAACAACGTCTTACAGTTTGGTTGAAGTCCATTTCTGAAGATATGGATTTGAGTTAATTCATCAAATCCATGCCCTTTGCATTTCCTTAGCATGGACTTGAATCTCTCCCACGCTTCATTCAACGATTCACTGGTTCCTTGAGAAAACACCGAGATGGCCGTCTTTGATTCCATGAATCGGTTATGAGAGAAAAATCTTTCAATGAATTTCTCTTCTAACACATTCCCGTCGGTCATTACGGCAGGTGTTTGATCAAGATACCAATCCTTTGCTTTACCGAGCAAAGCGTGGGGAAACAATCGTCTGAACAACGGAAGCTCCTGAGCCTGATCCACTCCGGCAGCCAATGCTATCTCATAAAATTTTGTGAGAAAAGCAAATGGGTCTTCATGGTCCATTCCGGTGAATGGACTCCCATACAATAAATTCAGAGTTCCCGTCTTCATCTCAGCTTGCCTTCCTGTGTGGTTGGCAAACTGAGCAGTGTTCCTTGGACTGTTGATACATGGAGTAGAAATCGGTGGTGGTGGTTGTGGCTCCATGTTTGGTATGAATGGGTGTGGATTTGTGATCGAAGAACTTTCCCCTTGCTCTTGGCGTTGTCTAGCCTGTTGCCTCCTACGTCTTGTTTTGCTATTGAGCCTCCTTGCGGTTCTCTCGATCTCAGGATCAAAAAGAAGTTCGTCCACAGGGATTTTCCCTCGCATAAAACGTAAGCTGCACACTAAACCAAACAAATTACAAGCACAAGTCAAAAATTCACAAGCTAAAACTTAAACAACCAATGCGATGCTCGCAATATCAATTTACAATCCCCGGCAACGGCGCCATTTTGTTGAGACAGTTTTTAAGTGTCGGGTTTTTGTTATCGTATCCACAGAGATTGTAAGATATCACTGCCGTTCAATGGTTGAATTAATCTTAACTTAATGTAACACTAGGGTTTTGGTTTTAATCAAGTTATCTTGCATACAAAGTAATTAATTGCGGTAAAAGTTATGTTTTGATTAATATGAGAAATATTGTCAAAGTTAGGTTTCAATGATTACATTTGCTTTGCATGTATTTGCTCGGTCAACAATCTTATAAACTCCTTTAGATGATAAATTATTTCACAAGGTCCTCTCAATGCGTTTCTCTCGAACACCCATTGTGAGTTTTGCCATTTTGATCCATTGTTTCTCTCGAACACAATCTATCAAAATGACAACTTTTTGGTTCAACCTTATGGTGAACAAAATCATTCGTTACTATCTCTAGCTAACAAACAAGTTTGGATGAAAACCTAGGTCAAGAATCGATAAACATCTCTCGATCAAATACCAACACAAAGAGTTTTAAATAGAAACAAAGTTTTCATCATATATTTACCGTTAAAGAGTTTACATATGAGGATACTTACATTTACACACAAAGCTTGGAAATCACCTACATCTAACCTTGACAAATGGAGACTTAGCTACTCATTTTCATGGTAGCTTGGTCGGCAAGTAAGGAAAGAGGGTTGATCAATATCCAAGTCGAATAATCGAAGTTGGATGGGAATCCACCTTCTTTTTGTGGAAGATGGTTGCTAGATGAAGAGAAATGAAATTAGGGCATAAAAGCTCCCACAAAACAATGCTGTAAAATATCTAGGAGAAAGTACAAAAAATGGAAAAGTTGGTAAAAATGAGGTATGGTGCCCAAAAGTGGCACCTGCTACTTATAGACAAGTGCAGAACTGTCATGTTCGCTAGGCGAGCAGAATGGCTCGCCTAGCGAAGGTCAAATATGAGCACAAAAAGCCCCTGCGCCCAGAGAAAACAGGGCCTTGGTGAACTGTGATGTTCGCCTAGCGAACATACCTTCGCCTAGCGAAGGACTCGCCTCAACCTTCGCCCCAGCGAGGTTGAGAGGTTTTGCTACTGGAATGCTCGCTGGGGACTCGCTAGAGCCTCGCCTAGCGAGTGAGTGTTGGCTGCACTTTTCACCAAAACAGAATGAATTCGCTGCAAACTTCGCCATGAGCTCGCCTAGCGAATTAATTTGCCAATTTACTGGAGTTGTTCGCCAGGAGCTCGCCTAGCGAACCCATTCTTCGCCACAGTCTCGCCTAGCGAGCAGGCAGATGAAATGCTTGCTTGCTTTGGTTCCTTTGCCAATTCTCTTGTGTCTTTATTATCAATTAATTCATGCCTTTCCTGCACAATAACACACACATCAAAGGCACCAAGCTTGTTCATCAATGTAATGCATTCCATGTAAAACAAATGTGATTTTGACAATTTTAGCAAGGCAAAAGAGTGAAAGATGCCCACATATGATAGCTCAAATAAGCACTTTTGGGCATTTAACAATTTGCATATTGCCTCAAGGATCATAACATCTTGGCTCCTTACCTTTGGGTGGGAACTTTTGTGAGTTGTTTTGAGATCACCAAGCATGCTTTAATTGTATATTATTGCTTTTCTCATTTTATTCACTAACCAAAAGCACAAAAATATGTCACTAAAATCTTTTGTTTGTAGCTTGAGCAGTCACAAGATCCAAAGCATCTAGGAGATCCTATGTGCATTGATATGGCCAAGAGAAGATGAAAGCAAGCATGGCAATGGTTCCCAAAGCTCTCATCCATCAAATATACCTCCCTAGTATCTCAATTCACCATTTTGATCAAAGCAAATCAAGGGGCTTGAGGCTTGTTTCCCAAGGAAACCCTAATTCATCTATGTACCAACTGTGCCTTGCTCATGAAGCAACCTTAACCCATGATCAAATGCAATCAAGGGAAGTTATTTAATTCATCATTTCATGCATATTTGAACCTATTTGAGTGTACTCAATCATCAATTCATCAAGACATGAGGTTTGGACTTGAGAAGTTGATAAGTCAATTCATCTAAGTATTTTGAAATATACTGAGACCTAACTTTTTATGTGTTTGTCAAATGGATATGACCCCAAGAGTAAAAATGTTCTTAAGAACAATATGAACAACTTTCATGTTCATCAAAAATTTATTTGAATATTGGAAGGTCATCATCCATTCCAAGACATTATAGGTCATTTTGACTGAAACCCTAATTTTGGGTCAACTTCCCAAGGACATAACTCATTCATTTTTCATGATTTTGAGGTGGGATAAAATGAATTGGAAATATTAATATGTCTACTTAAATATTATGTTGAGAAAAATTTCAAAATTCTAAAAGAAATACATGTGATAATGCAAAACATTATAGGTCACTTTGGACTAAAAGCATTGAAATGTGAAAAAGTCCAACTTCAAGTGGCCATAACTTCTTCATACAAAATCCAAATAATGCAAACTTTAAGTCCAAATTGATTGTCTTGAAAATATATACAACTTTGATGTTTAAGATTTCGTCATTTGGAGCTTGCATCATTGAAATAGAAGGGCTTGAACTTTGACCATTTTTGAAAATCTCACATGTACATGTTTTGCACCCTACACTTCATGACCACTTTTCATCAATTTCCAAGGCTCAAATGGAGTTTTTATCAACATAACAAATGATCCTCATGCAAAAACATTTCCAACCATCACTCATGAGGTGATGTTTCAAGTTTGGACATGGCATTTTCGAAGACTTGAACATAATGGTGCAATTTTTGAAAATCATTTAATTTGCATTGCATGAGCCATTACGACATAACCTGCACGTCCAGTTTGCATATGCTTATGTTCAATTGCCAAATCCAAGTGGAATTGGGCCCTCCATGCGCCTGTACAGGCCCATGCATGGAGGCCCTTTCCATTCATGCAAAGTTGTGATCATGCATTTCAGCATTGCCTTTCCTATAAATACAATGCCATTGCTCTTCATTTCACTAACCTGAAGGCGCCCTAAATGCTGTGCAATTGAACCCTCACCCTCACACCAAAGGAACTCACTAATTTTTCTCTCAATTTTCAGATCTAGAATTCAATTTGAAATTCTGGTATCAGATATAAGATGTCGAAGGTAATGTCACGACACTAATATCTGGTAAAACATAATGGATAAACAAAAACAGAATGGTAAAGCAAATAACACAAGCAATTGTTAACCCAGTTCGGTGCAACTCACCTATGTCTGGGGGCTACCAAGCAAGGAAGGAAATTCGCTAAAATAGAATTAGTTCAAAGACTCTTCGTACACTTCAACAAGTTACAGTCTTTATCACCTAATCTCTACCCGTGCAACTTCTACCTAAGCACTCTTAGATATGAGAATCCACTCACTTCCCTTACAATCACACACCAGTGAATTTTAAACAACAATCCCTTGTGAAAAGAAAATACTTTTCAATTACACACTCTTGATTATACTTCACCGTTTCAATCAAGAAGACACACTCTTGATCTTGCTTCACAGCTTTGATCAAGAAAACACACACTTGATCTTGCTTCACAGCTTTGATCAAGTAGACACACACTCTTGCTTAACAACTTTAGAGTGACAAATTACAACCACAAATCAGTCCAATTTAATCATCAATGGATGACTTGAATGACCTACAAGTCTTACGACTAAACAGACACAAACCCTAGCTCTCTCTCTATATTTCGCTCAGCCTTGGTTGTATGTTCAAACAGGTTTTCTAAGTCCCTTTTTATAGAAGCTTCCAGTTCGGCTTGGACATCTTGAAAACCCTAAATCTATTTTCGAATCAAATCTTTTTATAACAGCTGTATAGATCTCCTTGGAAAATAAGTAAATCTGGTTGTAATCCATGATTGAATGCGCCAGCTAGCCATATCTTCAATCATCCAAAGATTGCCATTAACTGTGCAATCACAAAACACCAGACATTCATACTGAATGTTCTGTGTACAGGATGTCATGACATCGGGTCTGACATCCTGGAAAAATCCTGCATAATCCAATAATTCCTTTTATAACTTCCAGCAGGTACAACCATATCAGATGCCATGACATTGTGTATGTCATCTGAAACAATCCTGCATGAACATGTCTTTCATTTAAGCTCCAGCAGGTACATCCATATCAGAAGCCTTGTCATTGTATGTGGCATTCTGAAACAATCCTGCATGCACATGTTCTTGAACTCCAGCAGGTACATAGGATATCTTATGTTAAGACATCACACATGACATCTTGTGAACACTCTTTGTTTTACCAAAATTACTGGCAACACTTAGAATCAATAAACTCCCCCTTTGGCAAATTTTGGCTAAAACATATATTTGTCCTTTTTGTTCACAAGGCAAACTATCAGCAGTTAAACAACATAACAGAAGTTTAATCAGCAGCAGAAGCAAAACAATTACTAGCTATGGCTATTAGTAATACACATATGCACCAGGGTACTTCTCCTCCCCCTAAAACTGTGCAACAAACAACAGAATTACTAGTTATGGATGCAACTAGTAAGACACACCAATGCACAATGCACCAGGGTACTTCTTCTCCCCCTAAATTTGTGCATGCAACAACCATAACAGTTACTGAACTCCAGTACCTGTACCAGCCAGAATGTCATACTGACATCTGCTACAACATCAACACCAATGCACCATGCACCAGGGTACTTCTTCTCCCCCTTTTTAGTCAAAATTGACCAAAGGTGACCAATGAGACAAAATAAATGTCTATTAGCCTAGCAGAGAATGTTAGATCAGATGTTATAACATTAAGCATGTTAAAACAAAATATTCAGGAAGTACACACCACCATTATACACAGCTGTGATAGCTGAGACAATGAACAAATCCAAGGAACTCTTTAAGAGCCCTAAATATTACAAAACAGGCATCAAAAGGACTGCCACAAAATACAAAAACAGTAAACACATCAGCCTTCCAAACAGCACTGGCTTCCACCACACTTTCCAACACACCTCCCAGTCTTCAATTCAGTCAGGAACCATTAATCAGAAGAAGAAGAATCATCTTCACCTTCTTCTTCATCTTCTGAGCCATCAGAGCGTTCAGAGCTATCAAAGGATTGTGTTTTTGCATCTGAATCCTTACCAGCCTTCTATAACTCCTCTTTTTCCAGGCTACAAATAAGAGCTTCCAAAGCTTCTTTTCTTGCCTTGGCCACCTTCATACCATTCTCCAATTCCTTGCAGGTATCTTTCAATTGATCAATTAGGCTTCCTTGAGATGCAGGCTCTCTTCTGTCAGATGTCATAACAACATCATTTATATGACTTCCCTCAAACAGCTTATAATGAATGGATAGAGGGGTTTTTCTTCTGCTTGGCATGTCATTTGTATTGAGTATCCCTGGTTGTTGGCTAAGGATAATCCCACACATAAGGGAAGGGAAGGCAATAGGTAACTTCACAGCATTTGTAGAAGCATGTCTGATGGTTTGATCAAATATATATTTCCCAAAATCATAGTTTATCTTGGTTCCAATTGCATGAATGATTCTTCCAAGGGCAATGGAGATGGTAGAGACATGATTAGTAGGTACCCAATTTGCTGAACCAATCTTGTGCAGAATGGCATATTTAATAGTGAGCTTACTAGCTGATAGGTGTTTCCTACTAGGCCATTCCTTAACTTGACCAGCTGTAATAATTCTACAGACCTCATTGTCCGTGGTCTCTAGATCTACTCCTCTATCAGTTCCTCTCCCTAGGAACTTGTTGATGATGGTAGGTGAAAGTTTCACACACTTACCCCTTACAAAAACTATGCAGCCCTCCTTGCTGCTTCTTTCATAAATCTCCTCAGGGATGTTCACAATGAATTCTTTGACCAACCCCTCATAGCACTGAGGCAGAGCAGTCACAGTTTTCATAAGACCAGTTGCCTTAATTAACTCCATGACTTCCTTTACTTCACTTGCCTCTTTATCTAATTCTCTTTCAACTGCTACCCTTCTTTGAGTCACAAACTTCCATTTGGCAACACCACCTTCTACGTGAAAAGAGATATTGTCAAGATGAATAGCAGCCACTTTGTTTGGAGACTTCTTTACAGACTTCCTTTTAACAGGGGGGATGTCTGAGACATCGTATTCGACATCCTCATCAGATTCAGAACTTTCACTTTCTTTCTTCTTCCTGACGTCTACTTTACTCCAAGATTGGAGGGATCTATACCAGCAACCCTTTTCTCTTTCCTACATGTCCTTATCTCAGCCATACTCTTCCTTTTTCTCAGTCTATTAGCTACACTTGTTTTCACAAGATTGACCAACGTGTCATCTTCTTCCTCAGACCTTTCTTCCTCAATTTCCTGAGCAGTATCAGGGAACATACTAGGTAAGTTTTTTCCAAGAGAACATAGTGCCTCAGCAGCTACTTCCTTTTCTGTTTTAGATGGGTCATCATCTTTCTCAGCTTGGGTTTCCACCTCAGGAGAGGGGTCCCTTCTGGACAGAGGGGTAAAAATGTCCTTGACTCCATGCTCTTCATTCAGTATCCTAGTAACTAGGTTTCTTATGATGCGATCAGTAGAGTGCATGTCCTCTTTATCAGGCGATTTTTTGGGAGTGTTACCTTGCTTAGCTCCAGCCATGGAGGGGGAGCCTGGAACGTCACCTGGTATCATACGCAGAGGAGTCACGTCCATCAAATCTTCATCTAAAAATTCCATGGAGGAAGTTCTAGTATGAAAGGGTTTTGAGCTAGATGTTGATGGATGTTGAGACATGTTGTTGAACTTTTGAGAAAGCTTTCTTTGCCCAAGCATATGTTCTCTGAGTAGTTTGATGAAGATGGAAAGAATTGTGTTTAGGCAGAGCGTGCAAATGAAATAGATACTATTTCCAATACTAGGAGATGATTCATTATTAATTTGGCTTTTTCTTTTCATTGGGCAGACAATAATTTTGTTACCTTTTCCATTCCACATTAATTTCCATATTTTCTCAAGAAACCAAGCCCCTAATTTTCCCTTTTCATATTTCAGTTGGACATCATACAAATCCCTTGCAGTCTTGTTGGTTAGTTTCATTTCATGTTGTAGAACTATGAGTTTGTTTTCCACATATTTTCTACATGAGTGATGAAAGCAAATAATGTACTTGGTCCAGCTGTGCTGAATATGGTCTTTGGACATAGGTGTACCATACAGGTTGTCATAATACAATGTCATAGCATCGAGTGTGACATTGTATATAATTATCAGTAATTTCATCCAACCTGGTTGAGCATTGTTGCTTTCATCTGATATCTTTTCAATTTTCTTTGCACACATAGTCCCTTATGTCTCAGTTCCAGCAAAGCTCTCACTACCTTCAGACTTCATACCACCAGTCATATGTTCAGGTGTTTGGGCCATCATGACCTTCTCTTCCTTGAGGTTAGGTCTTAGCATCCTTGTCTAACATTTTTCCTTTCCCTTGAAGATTCTTCTTGCAGCTGTACTCATCTTAGAGGGGTCATCCATTTGAGAGCTCCACATGTAGCAGTTGTTTTTTTGGTCCTGATTCCTTTCATAATTACTTCACTGTCTTTGTTAACAATCATACATTCAGTTTTAGTGAAGATGATATTGAGACCTTGATCCCCTAGCTGACTGATGCTTATTAGATTTGAAGTCAAGCTCTTCACCAGTAGAATATTGTCAAGTTTAGGAGCTCCAGGACACTCAAGCTTGCCTATCCCCTTTATTTCACCTTTTGCTCCATCACCAAAGGTTACATAGCTTAAGTCATGAGGGTGAAGATCAGTTATCAAGTCTGAGTTTCCAGTCATGTGTCTAGAGCATCCACTATCAAAATACCACTCTTCTTTGTGAGCTGTTAGACTTGTAACATTAGTCTTAGGAACCCATTGCTTCTTGTTGATAGGCCTGTGTTGTTTGGGTCTGGATTGATAGTGAGTCTGTTGATGAACAGGGGTAGGGTAACCATGTAGCTTATAGCAGAAGGGCCTTGAGTGTCCAAATTTCTCATAGTAATGACATCTCCATCTTTGGTGTTTGCCTTTCTGCTGTTTTCTCTTCTGATGATGTGACATATGATGTGACATCTTAGGACTGCTCTTGGTCTTGCTGTATTTAGGTTTAGCTTGAGGTTTGCAACCAGTGTAACTACTTTCAGCCTTAGATTTATGGTATCCTATTCCAGATTTGGCTCCTGTGATTAGTCCAGATTGGAGAATCTTGTCTAAGGAGTCAGATCCATTGTTTAGCATCCTTACATACTTGGTTGTCTCTTCTAGTTTTGAGTTTAGGAGCATGGCTTCAGTTTTTAGCTTGAAGATGGTTTCAACCTGTTTTACCTTTTCATTCTCCAGTTGTACTATCTTCTGGCTCTCAACTTGTTGACTTTCATCTAGCTTGTCCTTCAGACCCACAACTTCTGTTTTCAATTTGGTGATGGTTTCCAAGTATTCTACCTTCTCATTTTCAAGTTGAGTTATTTCTTTCTTCTGGTTTAAAATCTGCTTGCTCAGCTCTACACTTTTATGACACAACTCTTTGTAGGTAGAGGCCAAATCCTCAAAGGTTACTTCACCATCACTTGAGTCTTCATCAGATCCTCATCTTCCTGTCAAAGCAATCCCAAGATTTGCAGCCTCCTCTGTACACTCTCATCTGACCAGGTGGCAGCAAGACTCATCTTCTGCTTCTTGAGGTAGGTTCCAGACTCTGTTCTAATGTGTCCATACCCATCACATTCATAGCACTTTACTTCTTTTCCTTCTTTGGGCTTCTCTTCTGGCCTTACTCTTCTTTCATCGCTGATGTCAGATGAGATATTCTTGACATTTGCCTTGGATCTTACATCCATTTTCTTTAACAATCTGTTAAACTGTCTCCCCAGCATTGCAACTTCGTTGGCCCATTCTTTATCCATATCTTGACTGTTTTCCTCTTCTGTGTTGGATATGAAAGCAATGCTCTTGGTTTTCTTTTCAGTTCCATCATTTATTCCCATCTCAAAGTTTTGGAGGGATCCAATTAGCTCATCTACCCTCATGTTAGAGATGTCTTGAGACTCTTCTATAGCAGTCACCTTCATTGCAAATCTCTTAGGGAGTGACCTAAGTACTTTTCTTACTAGTTTTTCATCAATCATCTTCTCTCCCAGGGCTCCTGAAGCATTAGCAATCTCAAGGATACTCATGTGAAATTCATGAATGTTTTCATCTTCTTTCATCCTTAAATTTTCAAACTTGGAGGTGAGCAGTTGAAGTCTAGACATCTTTACTCTAGAGGTGCCTTCATGAGTGGTCTTGAGAATGTCCCAAGCATCTTTGGGCACTTCACAGTTATTTACCAGCCTGAAAATATTCTTGTCTACCCCATTGAATATTGCATTCAGGGCTTTAGAGTTTCCAAGAGAAAGATCATCCTCCTCCTTGGACCATTGTTCTTCAGGCTTCTTCTCAGTGGTGGCTTCTCCTTCCTTAGTAATGACAGGATGCACCCATCTTGTTAGCACAACTTTCCAAGCCTTGTTATCAAGGGATTTCAGAAACGCTACCATTTTAGGTTTCCAATAGTCATAGTTAGAACCATCCAAAAGTGGTGGCCTATGAACAGATCCTCCGTCTCTCTCCATTGTACTAGAAAGTATTGCCCCTAGATCTCACCCAGAACCAGAGCAGGATGCCTGCTCTGATACCAATTGAAATTCTATTATCAGATATAAGATGTCGAAGGTAATGTCACGACACTAATATCTGGTAAAACACAATGGATAAACAAAAACAGAATGGTAAAGCAAATAACACAAGCAATTGTTAACCCAGTTCGGTGCAACTCACCTACGTCTGGGGGCTACCAAGCCAGGAACAAAATTCACTAAAATAGAATTAGTCCAAAGACTCTCCGTACACTTCAACAAGTTACAGTCTTTATCACCTAATCTCTACCTGTGCAACTTCTACCTAAGAACTCTTAGATATGAGAACCCACTCAATTCCCTTACAATCACACAACAGTGATTTTAAACAACAATCCCTTGTGAAAAGAAAATACTTTTCAATTACACACTCTTGATTATACTTCACCGTTTCAATCAAGAAGACACACTTTTGATCTTGCTTCACAGCTTTGATCAAGAAGACACACACTTGATCTTGCTTCACAACTTTGATCAAGTAGACACACACTCTTGCTTAACAACTTTAGAGTGACAAATTACAACCCCAAATCAGTCCAATTCAATCATCAATTGATGACTTGAATGACCTATAAGTCTTACGACTAAACAGACACAAACCCTAGCTCTCTCTCTATATTTCGCGCAGTTTTGGTTTTATGTTCAAACAGGTTTTCTAAGTCCCTTTTTATAGAAGCTTCCAGCTGGGCTTGGACATCTTGAAAACCCTAAATCTATTTTCCAATCAAATCTTTTTATAACAGCTGTATAGATCGACTTGGAAAATAAGTAAATCTGGTTGTAATCCATGATTGAATGCACCAGCTAGCCATATCTTCAATCATCCAAAGATTGCCATGAATTGTGCAATCACAAAACACCAGACATTCATACTGAATGTTCTGTGTACAGGATGTCATGACATCGGGTCTGACATCCTGGAAAAATCCTGCATAATCCAACAATTCCCTTTATAAATTCCAGCAGGTACAGCCATATCAGATGCCATGAGATTGTGTATGTCATCTGAAACAATCCTGCATGAACATGTCTTTCATTTAAGCTCCAGCAGGTACATCCATATCAAAAGCCTTGTCATTGTATGTGGCATTCTGAAACAATCATGCATGCACATGTTCTTAAACTCCAGCAGGTACATAGGATATCTTATGTTAAGACATCACACATGACATCTTGTGAACACTCTTTGTTTTACCAAAATTGCTGCCAACACTTAGAATCAACACAATTACCTCGATTGTTTTCTGAGATCTAAAGTTCCTTAGCCTTCTTCTCTTTGATCTAAAGAACAAACTGCAAGCATCCGTAGCAAGGAATTGTGACTTCAAGCTCTGCAAATAAGAGGTTTACCTCACATTTTAATTTCTTCGAATCTACTCATATACTGGTTATTTCTTGCTGTTGTTGTGTGATCTAAAGTCCTCTGTATAGAGGTAACATTCTTGAGCTTCGAATTTTCAAAATCCATTAAGTTCATTTGAACACCACAGAATTTCCATCTCTGATTTCTCTTAATGTAGAAACCTAGAGTGGATTTGGTTGGTGAAGGGGTGATGTACATCACCCCAGCTTTCGATTTGTATCTGGATCGTGGCTTTTCATGAACATTTGTTTCTCTATAACTTGGAGCTTGGCTGGAAGTTGGCCGGAGAAGACGGTGGCGCTGGTCACCGTCTGATCTTCAGATTAAATCTGGGCCTTCCATTTGTTTTTCCAGATCAAATCTCATATGTTCATTGTTATGACTATTTTAATGGCATGGTGCGTTTTAGTTGACTAGCGTGTATGGTGAGCGCGCGCTTCTTGGCCGCGTGATGATCCACGTCAATTAATGAGGTCTCATCAGATGGTCCACGCATTTTCTAATTTCTAATTTTTGATTTCTATTTCTTTTAATTCTTTTAATTCTGTTTCTTTTTAAAATTTCATAGCTCCTTCATTATTGGTCCAAAAAATACGAGACCAATTTCATTTTTCTCCTTTTAATTTCTAGTTTCAAAAAATGATTTTTAATAATTTTTATTTTATCATTTGATATTTTTTAGGAATTTTCTCTTTTCTGCTTATTTTAAATTCATTTAAAATAGTTTTTGATATCCAAAAAATACAAAAATATTTTTCCAACCTCTTTGAATGATGATAGATCTATGAAAAATATTCTCATCAATTTCTTAATTGATTTGAGATTTATTTGAGATTTTAATTCAATTAGGTTATTTTTTATGCATTTTAATTGATTAAAAATAGTTTCTGACTTCTAAAAATGCTGAAATTTTTTGTCAAACTTTGTTTGACCTTGTTGAACTTAGGATAATTCACTTGGACTTTTCAAAGTTGATTTGAAGTGAGTTTGAAGTTTGACCTTTCTTTATTATTTTAATTCAAGTTTTATCTTAATATTGAAAAATACCAAAAATATTTTATTTGTTTCTTGACTTCTAATCTTCATTTTGCTTCTGTTTACTATTGTTTGAGCTTGATCTCATATATCCTTGGTTAATACTCGTTGATTACCTCATTTCATTTCCATTAATGCACTTTATTATTCATCTTCTTCTTCTTTTTCTTTTTCTTTTTTGATCAATGAGTTAAAGATTGGTGCTAGCCTTGATACATGGGAGGTTTAACCATCCTTGATTCAAATCTAATTCATCTTGATCATGGATCAAGTGAATGGTTTTGCATTAAGGATAGGTTACTTCCTAATCAAGCAAAGAACCTAAATCAATACAATATCATTTCTCATCTTCTTTTTGGCATGGCAAGTTATAGAAGTTTGATTCACTAATCAAAATCTCTAACTTATGTTGTTGCCTACATTATTATTGACCGACCTCAGATAGTTGTGACTTCTACATAAGTCCAATTACGATTGCTTAACATAGCGCTAAATTGCCTTATGGCACACTAACTCTAACACTAACCATTAACCATTAACATTTAATTCTTGCTCTTTACATTTATGCAATTTACTATTCCTAAACATTTTATTCATTTGCTTTTTCCCTTTGCTCATTTGAGCACATGTTTATGTTAATGCAATTTGCCTTTTGCTCACTTGAGCATATAATAATGTATATATTATTGTGCTTGTGTTTTGTTTTGATTGTTGTGGACCAAAATGTAAAAACGGATAAATGGACTTAGATTCTTGTCCATTCTTGATTTACTTCATGGAACTTTTTGATGTGTGTGCTTTTGTTCTAGGGAATCCTATTTGAGCCAAATTGAAGAACCATTTCCATGTTCATCCAAAGTGAAAGATACAAGAGCCATTGGGGATCTTCTAAGAGCTTGCTTGATTAATTTGATTGCTTGAGCTTACACTTATCTTGCTTGCATATTCCAAAGGATGGGAGCTACTTGGATCATCCATATGATCTCAAGAGATGAACTCCATTTGTGGTCTTGTTTCTTATCCTTCATCTCTTGTATGATTAGGACTTTAGCCATTCTTCTTCTTCCCTCCACTCTAACCCAAGCCAAAACTTTTGTGCAAACATTTAACATTTGTTTTCAAACATTAGAAACCTAAGCATTATGCTTTTGATTTCAAACTTTCTTTTCATAACACTAATTTTGAATTGAATCTTTAAGTCAACTTTGACCATATTTTGTAAATACTTCTCATTGGTAAATATAACCCATTCAAATACTTTTGTGGTTTCAATGGCCACTTCTTATCAAAAACTTTTCATAACCATTAGCTATTAGGTTTGAGTTGTAACACCCTTCTAAATACCCCAAAATATTTAATTAAAATATATAACATATCAAATCAGAGTAATTATGCCCCGAAGGGTGTCACACAATCATTTCACAACAATAATCAATTTATCCTGTCATGCTCATTTGTTTAATCAAAATAAGACTCTTTTGCATAATTCGCAGCGGGTATAAAACATCGACATTCAAATCATGTACTACATTACATGTAAAGTTGAATCAACAACTAAATTAAAACATAGTCAAACATTCCCTCCCGATGTTACATCTACCAGAGCATGACCACTAAGGACGACACTAGACTCCAAGGACTAGCTTCTAATCAACTCACTGCTCGTTACCTAAAAATTAGATGTAAGGGTGAGTTCCTCAATCAATATAATAAGCATTATAGAACAACATGTAATGCTAAGTAAATAACACATCAATTCACCCTAATCAGACTACGCACTCAGCAACGGCAATATCCTTTCAAACATCATATTCAACAGTAACATATAGCATATGTATAATCTCAACCATACTCAACATCAACAACACAACACATAACACTCATATAATACTGGAATACATCCATTCATATTATATGTCATACATTCATTATGAAATGAGACTCCACACATGCGGTACCGACTATTCTTGAACATACAGTTCAAGCTCACCGATCAACTCCAGATACGGCTACTAAGCTCACTAGTCCCACTCATTTGAGATCTAATGACTCACTCACCAATTCTTCACCATGGGAATTAGCTACAGCCCCGAAGGCTAGACTATGCACATTAATCATCTAGCATGCAAACATCAACAACAAATCCACAATGATTCACTCACTAATTCCTCACCATGGGAATTAGCTACAGCCCCAAAGGCTATGCCATGCATAATATATACATTCACAACAATATGCATATCATCAGACATCCTCAATATTTTATCACATAAGCATATCAGATCATGCCAAACAACAACCACAGTATTAGTACACTCTACTAATACCTATACTACTCAAAGTCACGGGAAACGATCCCTAATATGTCATACATCAGCTGAATTACAACACTCAGCCTAAACAACCAAAACTGCACAACAACAGCACAGAAAATACACAATTCTGCCCATACGCGTATTGCCTATGCCCATACGCGTATTGCCCACGCCTGACCAAATACATACGCGTATTGGCCATTCCCATACGCGTATGCTACGCGTATCACCTCCCCATACGCGTACCACCAGAGACCAAAACACGTTCAAAACATCATCTTTCTCATCCATACGCGTATTGCCTAGTGCCATACGCGTACCAGCCATCTCATACGCGTATTGCCTAGTGCCATACGCGTATGACCAGAGACCAGAACTCTCAGATCTGCCATGGCTTTCTCTGCTACGAGATCTACCCAATCCAACCTTCCACAGTCCAATTTCTACACAGAAATCATTCATATTTTCAACACAATTCGTATCTTATTCGATTACACAAAATTTGACACTTTTACATCTAATTCCTACGAATTCTTTCTCAATTATACCCCAATTTCGTTCATCCAAAAAGTTCACAAATTCATCATGCATCAATCTAATCAGAGGTAAAACAATGGTTATCACTACCCAGTACATATTATCACATAATGCCCTTTAACCGATGATAAACCCGCCTTACCTGAGTTAATCCAGCAATCTCTGAGCTCCAAGCTTTTCCTCTTCTCTTGCTCTGCCTTTTTGCCCTTTTTCCACTTTCAACCGCTTCTCTGTGTTTTCCTTTTCAGGTGCAAACCCTTTTTACCAAAAATGGGACTTTTTATTATTCCAACTTATTTTATTCCAATAAATAATTATCCCAATAATTATTATTCCAAAATAATAATAATAATAATTCAATTATCTAATTAAATTAATAAACATATTATTAACTTAATTTAAATAATTATTATATTATTATCGGGGTGTTACAACTCTCCCCCACTAAAAGAGTTTTCGTCCTCGAAAACATACCTCAAGCGAACAACTCTGGGTAAGACTCCTTCATCTTACTCTCCAGTTCCCAAGTCACATTGCCACCTGCTGGTCCTCCCCAAGCTACCTTCACCAAGGCAATCTCTTTACCCCGCAACTGCTTCAATGCTCGATCCTCGATCCTCATAGGTGATGTTTCAACAGTCAGGTTATCTCTCACCTGTACATCATCTATTTGGACTACGTGCGACGGATCATGAATGTACCTCCTCAACTGAGACACATGAAAAACTTCATGCAAATTCGCAAGCGACGGCGGTAAAGCGATACGATAGGCTACCTCCCCTATCCTCTCCAAAATCTGATAAGGACCAATAAAACGAGGCGTCAACTTCTTCGACTTCAAAGCTCGCCCAACTCCAGTTATCGGAGTAACACGAAGAAACACATGATCTCCCTCTTGGAACTCAAGTGACTTCCTCCTCTTATCATGATAACTCTTCTGACGACTCTGAGCAATTCTCATTTTCTCCTGAATCATCTTAATCTTTTCTGTAGTTTGTTGAACAATCTCCGGTCCAACCACAGCACTCTCACCGGGCTCATACCAACATAACGGTGTCCGACATCTCCTACCATACAAAGCTTCAAACGGTGCCATACCAATGCTCGAATGAAAACTATTGTTGTAGGTAAACTCAATCAAAGGCAAATAACAATCCCAAGCACCTCCCTTTTCCAAAACACAAGCTCTCAAAAGATCCTCTAATGACTGAATCGTCCTCTCAGTCTGACCATCAGTCTGCGGATGATATGCAGAACTCAATCTCAGCTTAGTTCCCAAAGCTCTCTGCAAACCTTCCCAAAACTTCGATGTAAATCTAGGATCTCTGTCCGAAACAATACTTGACGGAATACCATGCAAACTTACAATCTTCTCAATATACAACTCAGCTAGCCTCTCTAACGGATAATCCATTCTGATCGGAATGAAATGAGCCGACTTCGTCAATCTATCCACAATCACCCAAATAGCTTCAAAATTCCTACTTGTCCTCGGTAAACCAGAAACAAAATCCATACTGATACTATCCCACTTCCACTCTGGAATAGCCAACGGTTGCATTAGCCCAGACGGCTTCTGATGCTCAATCTTTGACTTCTGACAAGTCAAACAGGAATAAACAAAACTCGCAATTTCTTTCTTCATTCCCGGCCACCAAAATAACTTCTTCAAATCATGATACATCTTCGTAGCTCCAGGATGAATACTCAGGCCACTACGATGTCCTTCTTCAAGAATGCTCTTCTTAAGCTCAGTAACCTCCGGAATACACACCCGATTACCAAATCTCAAAACACCATTCTCATCAACTCTGAATTCACCACCTTGACCTTGATTCACTAGAGTCAACTTATCAACCAAAAGCATATCGGATTTCTGACCCTCTCTGATCTCTTCCAAAATACTACTCGTTAACTTCAACATTCCCAATTTAACACTATTGTGAGTACTCTCACACACCAAACTCAAGTCTCCAAACTGCTCAATCAAATCCAATTCCTTAACCATTAACATAGACATATGCAATGATTTCCGACTCAATGCATCAGCTACTACATTTGCTTTACCCGGATGGTAATTCAAACCAAAGTCATAATCCTTCAGAAATTCTAACCATCTCCTCTGTCTCATATTCAGCTCTTTCTGATCAAACAAATACTTTAAACTCTTATGGTCACTGAAAACCTCAAATCTTGACCCATACAAATAGTGCCTCCACAACTTCAGAACAAATACCACAGCTGCCAACTCTAAATCGTGTGTCGGATAGTTCCTCTCATGAACCCTCAACTGTCTCGAAGCATAAGCTATAACCTGCTTATTCTGCATCAACACACCACCCAAACCCAACAATGAAGCGTCACAGTAAACCTCAAATGATTCCGACGAACTCGGTAATATCAGAATAGGAGCAGTAGTCAACCTTCTCTTTAACTCTTGGAAACCTTCTTCACATTTTGAATCCCAAACAAACGCTTGCCCCTTTCTAGTCAACATCGTCAACGGTAACGCCAACTTAGAAAATCCCTCAATGAACTTCCTATAATAACCAGCCAAACCAAGAAAACTTCGAATCTCAGCAACAGACTTAGGAGCTTCCCACTTAGACACCGCTTCTATCTTAGAAGGATCAACAGCAACACCACCTCCTGAAATCACATGACCAAGAAAACTCACCTCTTCTAACCAAAATTCACATTTGGACAGTTTAGCAAATAACCTCTTTTCTCTTAGAACTTCTAAAACCACTCTCAAATGCTCAGCATGCTCTTCTTCAGATTTCGAATACACCAAAATGTCATCAATAAACACTACCACAAACTTGTCTAGGTACGGATGGAAAATCCTATTCATATACTCCATAAATACTCCAGGCGCATTAGTCACACCAAAAGGCATCACAGAATACTCATAATGTCCATACCTTGTTCTGAAGGCAGTCTTCTGAATATCTTCAGTTTTCACACGTATCTGATGATACCCAGACCTCAAATCTATTTTGCTGAACACACTTGCACCAACCAACTGATCCATCAGATCATCAATCCTCGGCAAAGGATACCGATTCTTGATCGTCACTTTATTCAGTTGCCTGTAGTCCACACACAACCTCATAGTACCTTCTTTCTTCTTAACCAACAACACTGGAGCACCCCACGGTGACACACTCGGACGAATAAATTTCTTATCCAATAAATCTTCCAACTGACTCTTCAGTTCAGTTAACTCAACAGCAGACATACGGTACGGAGCCATCGATATTGGTCTAGTACCAGGTACCAAATCAATCGAGAACTCAACTTCACGCTCTGGCGGCAATTCATTCACTTCTTCAGGAAACACATCAGGAAAATCACACACCACAGCCAGATCACAAATCACCAGTTTATCTTTAGCTCCCAAAGTCGCTAACAGCATAAACAACTCTGCCCCATCTGCTACTTCCTCATTCACTTGCCTTGCTGATAGAAACAAACTCTTTTCTTCCTCAACCTCAGGAAAGATCACAGTCTTATCAAAACAGTTGATATAGACTCGGTTAAACACTAACCAGTTCATGCCCAGAATAACATCAATCTGCACTAGTGGAAGACACACAAGGTCTATCCCAAAGTCTCTACCAAAAATACTCAAAGGACAACTCAAACAAACTGAAGTAGTAGTCACTGAACCCTTCGCAGGAGTATCAATCACCATACTACCCAACATCTCAGATATCTCTAACTTAAGTTTCACAGCACAATCCAAAGATATAAAAGAATGAGTCGCACCTGTGTCAATAATAGCTACAAGAGGAAAGCCATTAATATAACACGTACCTCGGATCAAACGATCATCTGCAGAAGTCTCAGAACCCGATAAAGCAAAGACCTTGCCTCCTGACTGATTCTCTTTCTTCGGCTTAGGACACTGTGGACTGATATGGCCCAACTCTCCACAGTTGAAACAAGTCACAGTCTTCAACCGACACTCTGCAGCCAAATGACCACCTTTTCCACACTTGAAACACTTCATCTCAGCACTGGTACACTCATGGACACGATGCCCAGCCCGACCACATCTATAACACTTAACAGGGGCACTAGAGTCTCCCCCACTAGGCCTCTTCATCCCACTCTGCCTCTGGAAACCTTTGCCAGCTGCATACGGTTTTCCACGATCAATCTGATTCTTACCTTTCCTATCAACCCTTTGCTGGTAGCTCTCTGCTCTGGCCTTGGAATCCTGTTCAAAAATCCTGCAACAGTCAACCAAGTCAGAAAACACTCTGATCCGCTGATATCCAATAGCCTGTTTGATCTCGGGACGCAGCCCGTTCTCAAACTTCACACACTTAGAAAATTCTCCAGCAGCCTCACTATAGGGAGTATAATACTTTGACAGCTCTGTGAACTTAGCAGCATACTCTGTAACAGACTTGTTACCCTGCTTCAATTCCAAAAATTCTATCTCTTTCTTCCCTCTAACATCCTCTGGAAAGTACTTCCTCAGAAATCTCTCTCTGAACACAGCCCAAGTGATCTCAGCACCTCCAGCAGCTTCCAACTCAGTGCGGGTAGCAACCCACCAATCATCAGCTTCTTCTGATAGCATATGCGTACCGAACCTGACCTTCTGGTTCTCGGCACACTCAGTTACTCGGAAGATTCTCTCGATCTCCTTCAACCACTTCTGAGCGCCATCTGGATCGTATGCTCCCTTGAACATTGGAGGATTGTTCTTCTGGAACTCACTCAGTTGACGAGCAGCTCCCATTCCCACAACATTCGGATTTCCTCCAAGTACTCCAGCTAGCATACCCAGAGCCTCAGCAATCGCAGCATCATCTCTACCTCTTCCAGCCATCTCTATTCTGAAAACCCAACAAACTAAAACCATGAGTACTGATAGGTTACACAACACCTATACCGTACAGGGGAAACAGAATAATTACGACTCGACTCGACCGACTATGCTCTGATACCACTAATGTAACACCCTTCTAAATACCCCAAAATATTTAATTAAAATATATAACATATCAAATCAGAGTAATTATGCCCCGAAGGGTGTCACACAATCATTTCACAACAATAATCAATTTATCCTGTCATGCTCATTTGTTTAATCAAAATAAGACTCTTTTGCATAATTCGCAGCGGGTATAAAACATCGACATTCAAATCATGTACTACATTACATGTAAAGTTGAATCAACAACTAAATTAAAACATAGTCAAACATTCCCTCCCGATGTTACATCTACCAGAGCATGACCACTAAGGACGACACTAGACTCCAAGGACTAGCTTCTAATCAACTCACTGCTCGTTACCTAAAAATTAGATGTAAGGGTGAGTTCCTCAATCAATATAATAAGCATTATAGAACAACATGTAATGCTAAGTAAATAACACATCAATTCACCCTAATCAGACTACGCACTCAGCAACGGCAATATCCTTTCAAACATCATATTCAACAGTAACATATAGCATATGTATAATCTCAACCATACTCAACATCAACAACACAACACATAACACTCATATAATACTGGAATACATCCATTCATATTATATGTCATACATTCATTATGAAATGAGACTCCACACATGCGGTACCGACTATTCTTGAACATACAGTTCAAGCTCACCGATCAACTCCAGATACGGCTACTAAGCTCACTAGTCCCACTCATTTGAGATCTAATGACTCACTCACCAATTCCTCACCATGGGAATTAGCTACAGCCCCGAAGGCTAGACTATGCACATTAATCATCTAGCATGCAAACATCAACAACAAATCCACAATGATTCACTCACTAATTCCTCACCATGGGAATTAGCTACAGCCCCAAAGGCTATGCCATGCATAATATATACATTCACAACAATATGCATATCATCAGACATCCTCAATATTTTATCACATAAGCATATCAGATCATGCCAAACAACAACCACAGTATTAGTACACTCTACTAATACCTATACTACTCAAAGTCACGGGAAACAATCCCTAATATGTCATACATCAGCTGAATTACAACACTCAGCCTAAACAACCAAAACTGCACAACAACAGCACAGAAAATACACAATTCTGCCCATACGCGTATTGCCTATGCCCATACGCGTATTGCCCACGCCTGACCAAATCCATACGCGTATTGGCCATTCCCATACGCGTATGCTACGCGTATCACCTCCCCATACGCGTACCACCAGAGACCAAAACACGTTCAAAACATCATCTTTCTCATCCATACGCGTATTGCCTAGTGCCATACGCGTACCAGCCATCTCATACGCGTATTGCCTAGTGCCATACGCGTATGACCAGAGACCAGAACTCTCAGATCTGCCATGGCTTTCTCTGCTACGAGATCTACCCAATCCAACCTTCCACAGTCCAATTTCTACACAGAAATCATTCATATTTTCAACACAATTCGTATCTTATTCGATTACACAAAATTTGACACTTTTACATCTAATTCCTACGAATTCTTTCTCAATTATACCCCAATTTCGTTCATCCAAAAAGTTCACAAATTCATCATGCATCAATCTAATCAGAGGTAAAACAATGGTTATCACTACCCAGTACATATTATCACATAATGCCCTTTAACCGATGATAAACCCCCCTTACCTGAGTTAATCCAGCAATCTCTGAGCTCCAAGCTTTTCCTCTTCTCTTGCTCTGCCTTTTTTCCCTTTTTCCACTTTCAACCGCTTCTCTGTGTTTTCCTTTTCACGTGCAAACCATTTTTACCAAAAATGGGACTTTTTATTATTCCAACTTATTTTATTCCAATAAATAATTATCCCAATAATTATTATTCCAAAATAATAATAATAATAATTCAATTATCTAATTAAATTAATAAACATATTATTAACTTAATTTAAATAATTATTATATTATTATCGGGGTGTTACATGAGTTATCCTTGAGGTAGATGTAATACTCACCTATATCCTTAGTGATGGACAATGAGTCTTCCATGCTTATTATAGGGTTAACCCCTCACTAGCATGTTGAAGCTATCCTCACATGGTGGATTTGTGGTTTTTAGGCTGAGTTTTCTCCCTTGGATAACAAAAGACCTTAAGGCTTTTGGACCAATTAATTCACCAACTTGTTTTGAGATTTTTACCCCGAACTACGAGGTTTTGATCCTAATCTTTTTTAAGATGGTACGTAGGCAATGGGTTTATCCATCCAAACACAAATTGTAAATAACTTGTATATTCTTCTCTCATCTCTTCAATCATGTTTGCACAAACAAATTTTCACAAAATACCAACCTTACAACAAGTGTAAAAAGGGCTCCCTAGGAGTACCTAGGATGTTTTGGGTGCTTAACACCTTCCCATTGCATAACCAACCCCCTTACCCCGATCTCTGACATTTTTACTAGTTTTTGATTCGATAAAACGTTTAGGTTTTTGTTCGCTTTCTAAACATTCCTTTGGATAAATAGATGTGCGGTGGCGACTCGACTTGTATGGTTTACCTTGGATTTAGTCAATATCTCTAATGGTAACGAATACCCCGCTACAGAAAAGTGGCGACTCTGCCGGGGACATTTGCCTAGTGGGTTTTGCCTACTTTTCATATGTGTTGTATTGTATTGTATATTATTTTGTGACATATTTTTTGTGCAATTTGGGATTACTGTATTGTATGTAATGATTGAATTGCTTGAATATTAATTCCTTGTATGCTTGGTGATCTTTGTGAGATGAGTTCTATACCCGAACTCGAGTGCACTTAGGATAGGAGAATGACATAGTCTTATCAACTTGTGTGGAGTTATTCCTTAACAAGTTGACTTGCAAGCCCATTCACTTGGTGGTGGTCATGTTGGGATCAATAATGTCACACGAGTAGTCGTGGTTAGGCATTACTCATTCCAGTATAGACCTTAGAAGCAAAGGACCTTAGTTTACCAAGCCCATCTTGGCCTATTTTTAGGACGTAGTGCGAAAGTCGTTCAAGTGTAAGATTTGATACGATTGTTACGCGATACTACACTCATAAGAGTCTCTCTTGAGAATAATTTTGGCATACGAGTAGTCGTTTATCCGATAATATCCGGAAGATGGGATGATGACTATGGGAACCTCCTGTAGAACATGTTTGGCAGGTTTAAACCCTAGTACACTCCCTTTGGGTGGTTCTTAGCCGAGACTTCATGCTCGTGATTTGCAACAAACCCTTGATTCATGGTTGATATGTTCTTGTATCCTTAATATCAATGGAACTTGGGTGTTGATAAGGTGTGAACCATAATCCACCAAAATGGATGATTGATATTAAGGATGACATGATCCATCCCATGACCTTTGTGTGGTGTGCTTTGCTTGATCCTTGAGTGTGATTGTTGCATCCATGCATTCATGCACCCATTCGCATCCATATCATCAATAATAAGGAGATTTTCAAGGAGCTTAAGAGGTCTATTTGCAAATTTTCAGACATGGAAAGACAAAGAAGGAATACAAAAAAGTACCGTTTCAGACAACCCAACTTGAAAGAGCTAAGGAATTTGACATCCTATGTATTAGATCCCTTGGGTTTCAAGGCTCGTTATGGGAAGCTTCTATCTATTCTGACTACTCAAGTGGACGAAGGTTTGATGGGTGTATTGGTGCAGTTCTATGATCCCTTGTACCGTTGCTTCACATTTCCGGATTTCCAGCTTTTGCCCACGCTTGAGGAGTATCCCTATCTTGTGGGCATACCTATCCTAGACCAGTTACCGTTCAGTGGCTTAGAGAGGGTTCCTACTTCTCAAGAGATAGCTGATATGTTGCATATAGATGAATCTCTGGTTGGTGCTCATATGACTACCAAAGGTGGAATTCAAGGTCTTCCTTCTGAGTTCCTCATTGCTCAAGCTACTTCATATGGGAAGGCCATGAGTGAGGACGCCTTTGAGGCCATATTTGTACTTCTCATCTATGGGCTAGTGTTATTCCCCAACATCGACAAGTTTGTGGATGTGAACGCCATTAGGATTTTCTCTACTCTTAATCCCGTTCTGACTCTGTTAGGTGACACTTATTTCTCTTTGAATATGAGGAATGCAAAGGGTGGTGGTACCATTGTGTGCTATTTGCCTCTGTTGTACAAGTGGTTTATTTCGCACTTGTCGCAGACGGTCGCCTTCAAGGAGAACAAAGGATGTCTACGGTGGTCCACGAGACTTATGTCTCTCACTAAATATGATATCTTTTGGTACAATCGTATATATTATGGTGTGCAGATTATCAACTCTTGTGGTGAGTTCTCCAATATGCCTCTTCTTGGTACATGTGGTGGGATTAACTACAACCCTGCTTTGGCACGTCGTCAGCTTGGGTTCCCCCTAAAGGATAAACCTAATAACATTCTGTTAGAAGGTGTGTTCTTCCAAGAGGGTAAAGATCCCCAAGGCTTGAAGGGTAGGATGATTCACGTTTGGCGCAAGATCCATAGGAAGGGAAGGAAAGAGCTTGGTCAGAAGAACTCTATTGCTTTGGAACCTTATACCTCTTGGGTTAAAAGGAGAGCTTTCGAGTACCTTATGCCTTATGAGTATCCAAGACCTACACCTTTGGTTGTGGCTGGGCCTTCAACCCTCCCTGACCAAGGAGTAGAGGAGTTGAGAGACGAAGACCATTCACGTGCTTGGATCCGTGAACGAGAGGAGTTGCTTCAGCAGATTAGAGAGAAGGATTCTTTGATAGAGTTCCTTGAGCACCAGGTTATTGATGAGCCTGATGATGCATTGACTTCTCTTCTTCCTAAGTCTTCCAAGTTTTGGAAGAGGAAGTATGATCGACTCACCAAAGAGAAGGCAGATATGGAGACAGCCTATGAGAGGGAGGTGAAGAGGTTTCGTGCAGCTTATCTTCCAGTTTCCAGAGCTTTAGATGATTGTTTCTAGGGTTCCATAGGATGTTCATTTTCCTTCTCTCTTGTATTGTATTTGGTTACCAAGACTATACTTCTTTGGTGTAAAAATATTTTCCAGATATTATTGATGTGATACTTTCGTATATGTCTAAATGATTAATATTTTCAATATTTACAAATAGGACTATACAATTCCTTTGATAAATAAAATAAATCATATGCACAAGCATTGCATGCATCATGTGCATAAGCAGGTTTTGCTCTAGGCTTCTTGTTCTATGGTCTAACTCTGTTTTCTTCATTTATTTTGAATACAAGCTGACTCACTGGTACTACACCAGAGCCAACTCTGCAAGACTAATGGATCATTTGGAGCAAGAAAATCATGAACTGAAGGAGGAAGTGGCAAGATTGACTGCCCTGATGGAGTCATTCTTGGCCGCCCAGAGCCAGTCGTCTCCGACGCCTTCAACTCTTCCCTAGAGGACTGTCATATATGAGGTTGCAACGTCTATTGTGCCTGCTGCAACAACCCATTTTGCACCGTCTATGCCAGCCGGGTTCCCGTGGGGGATGCCCGCTAAATTTGTGCCAGAGGGTTTTGCTCCTACTCTCGCTTCTTTACCGGCATCTAGCCCGGTCCTTTCTGTGCCACCTCCCGTTGTGCACACCTTACCAAGAGTTAAGGACACCATCTACCATTATGATCCATCTGAGGACCCATATGTTTATGAGAAGATGGATGAAATGAAAGACCAATTCCTTGAGCTGCGCAAGGAACTGAAGACTCTGAGGGGTAAGGACCTCTTTGGTAAGAGTGTTGCTGAGATGTGCCTTGTCCCCAATGTTAAAATCCCTATTAAATTCAAAGTACCTGACTTTGAGAAGTATAAAGGGAACACATGCCCTCTCAGCCATCTTGTGATGTATGCTCGCAAGATGTCAACACAAACTAATAACGATCAGCTTCTTATCCACTACTTCCAGGACAGTTTGTCTGGTGCTGCTCTCCGGTGGTACATGGGTTTGGAGAGTTCGAACATCCGCTCTTTCAATGATCTTGGCGAGGCCTTCATCAAGCAATACAAATATAATTTGGATATGGCTCCCGATAGGGACAAATTGAGGGAGATGTCCCAGAAAGAGAAGGAAACTTTTAAAGAATACGCCCAGAGATGGCGCGAGTTGGCAGCTCAGATAGTGCCACCCCTCAAGGAGAAGGAGATGACCAAGATCTTTTTGAAGACCTTGAGTTCATTCTACTATGAGAGGATGATAGCCAGTGCCCCCTCAGACTTCACCGTGATGGTGCATATGGGAATGAGACTGGAGGAGGGAGTCCGTGAAGGACGTTTGACCCGTGATGAAGGCTCTTCAACAAAGAGGTATGGGAGCTTTGCAAAGAAGGAGGGGGAGACACATGTTGTGTCTTCCCATGTCAAGAGAAGACCCTCTGTAAAGAGGAAGACTGTCCGCCCTGTCGGTAACCAGCATCAGGTGGCTCACGTAGCACCTGTTTTCAGAGATAACCAACAATATCAGCATCACAATAATAACCAGCAACAGCAACATCAACAATATCAACAAAAACAACACCGTCCTCAACAGCAGGCCTACCAGCCTCGAAACAACAATCAAGCCAGTCCAAGCTATGAGAGGAAGAGGGTCACCTTTGATCCTATTCCTATGACCTATGCAGAATTGTATCCCTCTTTGATAGAGAGGAAGTTGATTACTCCACGAGACCCACCGGCTATACCTACCAACCCTCAGTGGTGGTATAAGCCTGAGCTACACTGTGTTTATCATTTCGGTGCTCCCGGACATGACGTGGAAAACTGTTACCCACTGAAGACCAAGGTTCAAGACATTGTGAGATGTGGTATCTTGTGTTTCGAGGACGTAGGTCCTAATGTAAAGAAGAACCTATTTCCCGAGCATGGGAAATCCTCTGTTAACATGGTCCAGGGCTGCCCTGGTAAATATAAGGTCAAATATGTCAGCCATATTCGACAATCGTTGGTCTAGATGCATAGACTGTTGTGTGAATACAATCATTATGAGCATGACCATGAAAGATGCCGAGTTTGCACTGTCAATCAAAGGGGATGTCGCCAAGTTCGTAAAGACATCCAAGAAATGCTAGATGAAGGAGTAATTGAGATACTTCAGAATCAAGATGTTGATGATGATGATGAAGTCAATTTGATATCTCCGGTATTCCGGATCCCTGAGCCTGTTGTCATGAAGTATGATGGTAGCAAGCAGAAGGCTTCTTCCTCTTTGATTATTAAACCAGCAGGCCCAGTGCCATACTCTTCTGATAAAGCGGTCCCCTATCGCTACAATGTTGTGGCATTGGAGGATGGGAAAGAGGTGCCCCTGCCCTCTATTTCTGTTGTTAATATTGCCGATGTCAGCGACCTGACCCGTAGCGGTCGTGTTTTCTCGGCTCTGCCGAAACCTCAAGCTGACACCAGAAGGGCTGATGTTGCTGACTATGCTGTGCGCCCGGTTGGGAATGCTGTTAAGGCTCTGAATCCGGCACTTGTTGCCAATAAACCTGCCTCTGTTGTAAAAACTCCTGTCTCTGTTGGCCAGAATGGCACTGCGAAAGAAGACTGTGATGAGATGCTGAGGCTCATCAAAAGGAGTGAATACAACGTTGTAGATCAGCTTCTACAGACACCATCAAAGATCTCTGTGTTATCTTTGTTGATGAATTCAGAACCACACTGTGAAGCTCTGCAGAAGGTGTTGGATGTGGCGTATGTAGATCATGACGTCACAATAGAACAATTTGATAGTATTGTTGCAAACATTACCGCTTGTAACAATTTGAGTTTTTGTGATGATGATCTCCCTGAGGAGGGAAGAGACCACAATTTGGCACTACACATATCTATGAGCTACAAGGATGATGTCATGTCCAATGTGCTGGTGGACATTGGATCATCGCTGAATGTGTTGCCAAAATCCACTCTGGCTAGATTGTCATACCAGGGGCCTCTCATGAGGCAGAGTGGAGTGGTGGTGAAAGCTTTTGATGGGTCTCGCAAAACTGTGATTGGAGAGGTTTAACTCCCAGTCAAGATCAGACCAAGTGATTTCCAGATCACTTTTCAGGTCATGGATATTCACCCATCATATAGTTGTCTGTTGGGCAGACCATGGATTCACGAGGCAGACGCCGTGACATCCACCCTACACCAGAAACTGAAATTTGTCAAGAACAAGAAACTGGTGGTGGTAGTGGGGAGAAGTCTCTCCTGGTTAGCCATTTGTCTTCCTTTTCTTACATAGATGCTGAGGATGACGTTGGAATGCCGTTCCAAGATTTATCTATTGTTGAGCCTATTAAGAAAGGGACTTCTTCATTTGTGTCCTACAATGATGCGAAGTTGGCCATTAAGCATGGCACAACTACTGGTTTGGGATAAATGATCAAGCTGGAAGACAACAAATCCCGGGCTGGCATAGGGTATTCTGCTGGCGCTTTCAATAAGCATGGGCTGTTTAAGAGTGGTGGATTCATCCACACTGTCCAAGACGAGGAAGCTGCTGCCATTGTGGAAGAAGATGCAGAGGAAGATTCTGGCAACTTTGTCATCCCTGGAGGGGTCTGCAATAATTGGGTCGCTGTTGATGTTCCAACAGTTATCCATAAGTCAAAGTAATGTTCATTGTGTTTAAAAATCTTTCTCCCATGCCAAAAGGAGGAGTGATGACAGTGTTGGCTCATAAATACAATGATATTTCATTCAATAAATTCATGTTAAATGTTTATTTTTCCAATTATTTTCACTTTTTGCTTTTTGCATGAAATTGTTGATCGCATAAAACCTTAAAAATAGAATAAAATCAATCTTTTCATCTGCATAATGAGTTGCCTTGTTTGAATTTTAAAATCTCTTTATATCCAAAATCATTATGCAGGTTGATCAAACCCATTGAACATAATGGTCCAACACCATCTCCCAACTTTGAGTTCCCTGTATTTGAGGCAGAAGAAGATGATGTTGAAGAGATTCCCGACGAGATTTCCCATCTGCTTGAGCACGAAGCAAAAGATCATTCAGCCGCATCTCGAGAATCTGGAAACAATCAACTACGAGAATACGTTGACGTCTTTGCCTGGTCCTATGAAGACATGCCTGGTCTAGATACTGATATCGTATAACATTTCCTGCCTTTGAAGCCTGAGTGTGTGCCTGTGAAGCAAAAGCTCAGAAGAACTCATCCTGATATGGAAGTGAAGATCAAAGAGGAAGTTCAGAAGCAAATTGATGTTGGGTTTCTGGTGACTTCTACATATCCTCAATGGGTGGCCAATATTGTGCCCGTGCCTAAGAAAGATGGAAAAGTCCGAATGTGTGTGGACTATAGAGACTTGAATAAAGCTAGTCCGAAAGATGATTTCCCTCTATCACATATTGATATATGGTAGATAATACAGCTTAATTCAACGTCTTCTCATTTATGGACAGATTTTCTGGATATAATCCGATTAAAATGGCACCCGAGGATATGGAGAAGACAACATTCATCACACCTTAGGGAACATTCAATTATCGAGTGATGCCCTTCGGTTTGAAGAACAACGGAGCCACGTATCAACGAGTTATGACTACCTTGTTTCATGATATGATGCACAAGGAGATCGAGGTATATGTTGATGATATGATTGCAAAGTCGAGAATGGAGGTTGAACATGTAGAGCACTTGTTGAAGTTTTTTCAACGTTTGAGGAAGTATAAGCTTCGTTTGAATCCTTACAAGTGTACATTTGGAGTCCGTTCCGGCAAGTTATTGGGCTTTATTGTCAGCGAGAGAGGTATTGAGGTTGATCCTGCAAAGGTCAAAGCAATACAAGAGATGCCTGCGCCCAAAACTGAGAAGTAAGTCCGAGGTTTTCTTGGCCGCTTGAATTATATTTCCAGATTTATATCCCACATGACTGCCACATATGCACCAATATTCAAGCTCCTCCGGAAAGATTAGTCTCATGATTGGACCGAGGATTGCCAAAAAGCCTTTGACAGTATCAAAGAGTATCTGTCTGAGCCACCGATTTTGTCTCCGCTTGTGGAAGGGAGACCATTGATTATGTATTTGACAGTTCTTGAAGACTCAATGGGTTGTGTCCTTTGTCAGCAAGATGAAACAGGGAAGAAAGAATATGCTATCTACTACTTGAGTAAGAAGTTCACCGATTGTGAGTCTCGATACTCGATGCTTGAGAAAACATATTGTGCTTTGGCTTGGGCTGCTAAGCGCTTACGCAAGTATATGTTGAATCATACAACTTGGTAGATATCCAAAATGGATCCAATCAAGTATATCTTTGAGAAGCCTGCTTTAACTGGGAGGATTTCCCGTTGGCAGATGTTGTTTTCTGAGTATGATATTGAGTATCGAGCTCAGAAAGCTATTAAAGGTAGTATCTTGGCTGACCACTTGGCACATCAACCAATTGAGGATTATCAGTCAATTCAGTATGACTTCCCAGATGAGGAGATTCTGTATTTGAAAATGAAAGATTGTGATGAGCCTACGCTCGATGAAGGACCAGAGCCTGGTTCCCGATGGAGCATGGTATTTGATGGCGCTGTAAATCAGTATGGAATTGGTATTGGGGCAATGATTATTACTCCTCAGGGCACAAATTTTCCTTTTACAGCAAGGCTAACTTTCAAATGCACAAATAATATGGCGGAGTATGAGGCCTGTATCATGGGATTGGAAGAGTGTATTGATCTTCGGATCAAGCATCTTGATGTTTATGGTGATTTGGCCCTTGTGGTTAATCAGATTAAGGGTGAATGGGAGACGAATCAGCCTGGCCTCATCCCATATAGAGATTATGCGAGGAGGATTTCAACATTCTTTACTGAGGTTGACTTCCATCATATTCCTCGAGACGAGAATCGGATGGCAGATGCACTTGCTACGCTTGCCTCAATGATCGTGGTGAGACTCTGGAATGAAGTTCCCAATATCACTGTGATGCGCTTGGATAGAACAACTCATGTATTTGTAGTAGAAGAAGTGAAGGACGATAAGCCATGGTATTATGATATCAAGTGTTTTCTTAAAGCCAGATTTACCCGCCTAGGGCATCTGTGAAAGATAGAAAGACTTTGAGGAGATTATCAGGCAGTTTCTACGTCAATGGCAATGTGCTTTATTAGAGGAATTTTGACACGGTTCTGCTCAGATGCGTGGATAGACACGAAGCAGGCCTGTTAATGACTGAGGTCCATGAGGGTTCATTTGGTATTCATTCCAATGGACATACCATGGCTAGGAAGATGTTGAGAGCAAGCTACTATTGGCTGACAATGGAGTCTGACTGCTGCAAATATGTGAAGAAATGCCACAAGTGTCAGATTTATGCGGATAAGATTCATATTCCCCCGACACTTCTGAATGTTATTTCATCACCATGGCCTTTCTCCATGTGGGAAATTGACATGATTGGCATGATAGAGCCGAAAGCGTCCAACGGTCACAGGTTTATTCTCGTAGCAATTGATTACTTCACCAAGTGGGTTGAAGCGACGTCATATGCAAACGTGACCAGGCAGGTGGTTGTGAAGTTTCTCAAGAATCAACTCATATGCGGTTATGATGTGCCAGATAAGATCATTACTGATAATGGATCTAACTTGAACAACAAGATGATGAAAGAGTTGTGTAGCGAATTCAAGATTGCACACCATAATTCTTCTCCTTACAGACCCAAGATGAATGGGGCTGTTGAAGCTGCTAATAAGAATATCAAGAAGATTGTTCAGAAGATGGTTGTTATGTGCAAAGATTGGCATGAGATGCTGCCATTTTCTTTGCATGGATATCGTACATCTTTCCGCACTTCAACAGGGGCAACCCCTTTCTCCATTGTATATGGCATGGAGGTTGTGCTCCCAATAGAGGTGGAGATCTCATCAATGAGAGTCTTGAGGGAAGCCAAGTTAACTAGTGCTGGATGGGTTCAGAGTCGTTATGACCAACTGAATTTGATAGAAGATAAGAGATTGACTGCCATGTGCCATGGTCAGCTATATCAGCAAAGGATGAAGAAAGCCTTTGATAAGAAGGTCAAACCTCGTGTGTTCCGAGAAGGTGACCTTTTGCTCAAGAAAGTTTTGTCTTTCGCGCCCGATTCCAGGGGCAAGTGGACTCCAAACTACGAAGGTTCATATGTTGTTAAGAGAGCCTTTTCAGGCGGTGCTTTAATACTTACAACTATGGATGGGGATGACTTCACTCGTCCTGTGAATTCAGATGCAGTCAAGAAATACTTCGCCTAAAAATAAAAACAGAATAGCTCGCTAAGTTGAAAACCCGAAAGGGCGGCTTAGGCAAAAATGAGCGTCTCGGTGGATTGAAAACCCGAAAGGGCGATCCAGGCAAAAATTAGAGACATAAAAAATGAATATGTATCCCGCTAGATTGAGTACCTCACCCTAGGGAAATCTAGGCAAAAATCAGGGATTTGGCAAGTAACTGCATCCTGACAAGACTTTATTCTACAACTGTCATCTGTCAGAGATTCTCGCTCAGTCATCGTCAACTGAAGCTTCAAATACATCGGATTCAGATTTGGTGGAGAAATATTCATTATGTTTAATGTAGCCCTTTTCCTATATATATCACCAATTTCAAATTTGTAAATATCCATCGAGTCTTGCCATTTGCAGACTACCATTCTATCAAATAAATTTGAGCCTTTATCCAATTCTTTGCACTCTTATTTGTTTCTATTCAAACAAATGTTTTGCATGTTTTAATTGAAAAATATCATTGTCTTAAATAAATAAAATTTTCATAAATTGTTTTTAAACAAAGTGAACATTCACAATGGCAAAAAGGATTCTTGGGACGTCTTCAGTGCTCTCCCAAGGATGGTATGATTTCCAAAAGGGTAAGACATTTGTTCATATTCCCAGCATACTTGTATCCTCTTCATTATCTTTTAGGTTGTCTCCTCCGCGAGCTCAGAAGAAAGTTGTACATCCCACCAAATCCCCAGAGGGTTTGGAGTTTTGGATGCGGTCTCAATCTTCTAGACCCCAGTGAGTCTGGATTCAGCATTTGTGTTATCAATTATATGGTTGTCATCCCTTGCGTGGATTGACCTAAAATCCCTTATAGATTGATGAATTGAATATTCTAATCTTTCCAAAGGAGTTGGTTTTCCCTCACTTCGAGTTAGAATTTTCTCCACCAGAATGAGCCGGAAATCGCCAGTATAAGCGGAGCCATCATCAAATTTGGTTTGTAGATTTTCCCCTGTGGACTTGTTTACTTTTTAAGCTCCAGCAAATTTGCTCCTCGACCATCCTTAGCAGGGTCGATCCCACTTGTACTCCCCAGTATGGTCACTAGCAGGGTATCCCTAGTAGTTGCCTACGGGTAATCTCCGATTCAGTCGACATCAATGTTTCCCTAGTGAAATTGTCTGATCAGAACCTGTTTGTGGTTTCCTCCCGAGCAGAATGGTTGATGAAGATGTTTATCTTCCTATCCCTAGCGGAGTTGTGTTCTCTTCTCCTCGACAGATATGATTTCTTCAACAGTACAATGAGATGTGTTGGCTTTGGAAGCTTTTGATTGGTGGTTATTCCCCACAGAGTTTCATCCCCCTCTCCGATAATTTCCCTAGTAGAGTTGATGCTACGATAGATTTTATCCGTGTGTTGATCCTGTCCCCAGCTGGAGGGACTGGTTCTCCTTGCCCTGCAAAGATCTTTGTTTCCTAGTATCTTTTGCCCCCCATCAGATTGGATGTTCTCTAGTGGGCCTGGCTTTCTCTCCTGAGATGTAGTACCGAATGTTTGTCCATTGATTCTTGAACCTGTTTGTGTTAGATATGTCTGTTTGTCAGCATTCATCATACATAAACCACGCATATATATGCATAATCTTAACATTCAGATATTCATGTTGCATTCTTTGCCATATTTATTTTTATTTGTTGTCTCCTGCTAGTTGGTGATATATTCCCCCAAGCAGATGTTTGTGTCTGATCTCTCCATAATAGAGTCAGCCCCATAGGCAGAAAGTGTCTTTCCTTTCTTCCATATTCCCCACTGAGTTATGTCCTCGTGGATGATTGTTATTTCAGTTTCCTCCCAACACATATATTGGAATGGAGTTCTCCCCTGAGTTATATCATCGTTGGATCGAGTCTTGTTTCATTGTGTCTCTCTAGTTTGTTCCTAGATCGACTCCTTTTGATATTTCCCCTGCATTTCCCCGCAGCTTATATGAATGATTACTCAGTAACCAATAATTACTCATCTTTTCCCCGGGCGAAGTCTGTGGCCTTCTACCCAGTAACCGGTAGTTGTAATTCCTATTTCCGTGGTTTTCTACCCTCATACCAGTAGATGTAAACCCCATTTTATCCCCTTGCAGAGTTAACCTTATTTTTGTTCATCCTAACCGATGACGGTTACTCTCTTATGTGGTTTTCTACCCAGTAACCGGTAGATGTAATCCCCTCTTTGTTGGTTATCTTTATCCAATATTCGGTATCGATATTCCTTTACCCTTTTGAGTATATCTCCCAGTAACTGGTGATATATCTCCCGGATCATTGCTTTTGTCAATGTATCCCCAGCGAGTCATCTTTCATTTACCCTTGTTTGGTAATGATTGTTTTCCCCATTGATTGGCCATCATTTTATACCTAGTATTCGGTATCCTGATGTCCTTTCCTTTCGGTTGATTTATCCTTTATTAACCCAGTAACCGGTTGTGGATAATCATCCATGCGAGTATGGTATCTACGTTCTGACGGTAATAGATAATATATCTCATGCGCTCTTTGGTCGAAGTCTTTTTCTTCCCTAGTCGAGTAAGATTCATATTTCCTTATGGAATCGAATGTCCATCCTGTAATCGAGTTTGCTTTTTTTAGCCCTCTTTTTGGATGATGAGTGTTTTGGAAATATTCCCCAATTCACGCCTTGGTTGGTCACCTATTATATGTCCAGTAACCGGCATCCCTGGTGTTCCTTCCTTTTCTGCTCCCTATTATGACTTTTTGTTCCTTATGGAGTCAGATTTCCTGAGTTGAAGTATACCTTTTTAGGTCTTCCTCAGATTTTTGGATGTTTGATATCTCTCACCCTTATACCGGTCTTAGATATTCATTCTCCCCGAGCGTGTTGTATCTCACCCTCATACCGGTGTCTTGATCACACGTCTCCTTGAGCTTATTACCTAGTAACTGGTAATACCTCGACTTGTTGTTTCTTTAGCTGAGTCCTCTTTGGAAATTCCCCAGCGAAGTCCCTTAGTGGATTTTCCCCATCTGAGTCCGGATTTTATCCGAAGTATCCTTTATGGATAGTTTTTGCTGTATTGGCATATTCCCCAATGTCGTACCTCGGAAAATGGGGATACGACCTAAGCGAAGCGCAATCGCACGCTCGCAATGATGGACTGAACAGAGTCGCCACCGAACTTTATTTATTCCTAAAAAGGGAAGGGGAAATATCGATAAAACCCAAGAAAGAAACGACAATGATATTGGTCTTCGCAACCAAATCAGGGTTCGGGAGTCGATTACGCAAAGGGAAGGTATTAGCACCCGTCACGTCCGTTGTACTCAACGGGAACCATTAGGTTAGTTGTGTGCATTAGTGTTAGTTGAAATGTTAGGCTTTAAGTTATTAGGTGGGAAAGAAAGAACAAAAGAGAGGAGAATATTTTTGGATTTTTGACGAAGGACTAAACCTAAGTTTTTTATTAGTGGGCCTGACAAGATTTACAAATCCTGCTCCTACGTATCTCAATAGAGAAGTCAAGGCTTATGTAGTTCTGGGTAGAAAAATGTTGTTTGTTGGTCGATTTTAGCGAAAGCTACTTTGTGTCAAATCGACGAAAACATTGTTGGACTACCCAAAACAGGTGGAAAAACATCGCTTTGCATTGTTTTGAAACAAAGTACCTTTCATTTGTGAAAAAGGTTTACGAGTCAATCGCACGGCGGCGAGAAAAGAAATTGATTGGTTTGATGTGTTTTGAATAATGGCGAGAACTTAGATGAGCGAGATATCCATCTCGAATCCTAGTCTCAGGAGTGCGTGGTATCCACCATGTTCCATTCCCATCTTATTTGCAAAAATGTTTAATAAGAATTAAGCGTTTTTGAGGTTTGATTGAGAAAGAGTTTGAAGAAATCGCATTGACAATTTTAAACGATGGCGAGAGCTAAGATAGGCGAGGCATCCACCTCGAATCTTAATCTCAGGAGTGTGTGGTTCCACCACGTTCCATTCCCATCTTTGTTGAAAAAGTGTTAAATAGGAATTAAGTATTTTTGAGTTTTATTATGAAAATGGCTTGACATTGGATCAAGCATTTGATGGAAGTTTAAGAGAAAGATTTGAATGAAGGTTTGAGAGAAACAGAATAGATAAATTTGGATGATGGCGAGAGTTAGGATAGGCGAGACATCCATCTCGAACCCTAGTCTCAGGAGTGCGTGGTATCCACCACGTTCCATTTCCATCTTTATTGAAAAGGTCTTAAATATGAATTAATATTTTTTGAGTTTTTATTATGAAAAATGGCTTGACGTTGGATCAAACATTTGATGAAGGTTTGAAAGAAATGGAGTAGAATGGGAGGAAGAAACGGATTGATTTGTTTATTGAGAAAATACTCGACGTTGGATCGAGTCATTATTTTTGATCTGTTGGAAATGGTTGATTTTATTCTTGTGTTAGTAGCTAACTAAACAGTCAAGCAAATAAAGAAATAAAAAGCGATAAAAATTATTACATGCCATGGGAGTGGGGATACATTTTGTCGAATGGGGATTCAAAGTAATGAAATAATTAAATCGGGCCCAAACAACAAGCAATGTGATGTATGAGTGTTAGTGCAAAAGATATGTCTCATTGTAAGAAGGTCCAAGAGCAAGCCATGTGAAGAAAATAAATAACACAACAAGTTATATATACAAATCACTCAAACATTTAATTGAAAGAAACAACATCGGGACGTGCACGGATAAAAATCGGGATGCGAGGATACGAATAAAAGTCGCATAACGCAATGACGTGCAAGGCAGATGGAAATTGAAAAGCAAACAAGAAATCTAGATAATGTGCTCAAAGCCGGTTTGCACATATTGACAATAATCGAAATGTCATATGTGATTAATCAAAACATGGCGAAATACTATCGATGTATCGATAAAAATAATCATGGATAAACAACATGGAAATTGTTGAATCCATAAATTGAAATCGATATTTAACAATTAAAATAAATAAAAGGGGTGATAAACATTAGGAATAATGAGGGGATTAAAAAGAAATGTGAAATAGAAATTAAAGTGCTGCAAAAATCAAATATGGCGCACACAGGAATTGAACCCAAGACTAGGAGATTTCCAAACCATCCTTTTACCAACTCTGCCGAATAGGCATCCTTGTAATATGGTTTCAAACGCTAATACATAACATAAAAAAGGACGCACCAAACCTTTTAAATAAAACACAAAGTTGAAAACAGTAGTGACGGATAACCAGAGATCATTTTTCTTTCCATTTTGAACATCAAAAATTTTACAGCAAGATAACCAAACAAATGGAAGCTTCAAGGAAGCTAAAACAGAGAAATGGAAATAGAAACTTGAAAAGGAAACTAACCGGTTGCGGCGAGATTGACCGACAGATGTAGGTAAGGTTTCGTCTGAACCGGTCTTTGATCTTCTTGTCCGTTCTTCACCACCAAGAAAAACTATAGTTTTCTTTTCTCCTTGTCGTCGACTCCTTTTTTTTCTTAGTGAATAGTAGCGGCTCCTCTTCTAGGGTTTTTGTGAATAGTGGTCCTCCTTTTATATGCTACTAATCTCTTTCCTCTACTGTGTTTCCTGCTGTGTAGTGGAGGTCTATTAGTACAGAGGACGTCTGGGGATTTTTGTCCTTATTCCACCTGTGGTCCCTATTCCTTCTACTCAATCTTTTACCGTTGGTAACAGGTAAACAATTGCTGTAAAACCACTCGAATATGTGTTTTCTTGAATTAATGATACGTGGTCGTGTCAATTTCAATTGTTGTTGATACTTGCAGGAGAATTACAAAGCAAAGTAGTGACAACTGCATCATATCGTCGAGCAGCAACTGCAACGGCACCAATAGGCACATCAGGAACGAGATCAACACCAAACATCAGAATGTCTTTTGCATAGGGGTGGTGCACAATCGCTCGATTGCACCAGTTGTTCCCCTGTCTTCAGGAATCACGACACGACTCGATGATAGGTCGGGAAGAGCTAAGGCATTGGACAGTACAGAAGTTAAGGACTCTGGCACATAAGGGGTGATACTACTAGTGTAAATTCATTCTAGAGAATAAATTTCGGATTCGTTATTATTTTCTAAACTCAAAGATGGAACCATGAGCATTCAAATGTTGTGGGGTATGAATCTTTTCGGTGTTGACCCTCGTTGCAGTCCCGGATACCACTGTGACATAATTCAACATGATACTGGTAATGTCTATGATAAAACTACTTTCGTGACCATTACGATTTTGAAGGTAACCAAGTAGAGAATAATAGGTGCATCGCACGAATTCTTCAAGAAGAGTTTTTACAGCTAGATTTTGCCAAGCATTCAGATTATTCATGGGCAGAGGAAGAACACTGTCATGCTTTGGAACCTTCATATGATTGGCAAAGCATACTGATAATGAACCATTGTTCAGAAACTCATAATCAGGAGTTGGAGATATAGAAACTCGTAGCTCATGTTGAGGCCCGACGTAAGGGGGATGCTCATTGGAGCCGGTTGACAACTGTCCGTCGGATGGTGAAATAGATAGGATACTGAGTGAGATAACTCCAATTCACCAAACTGCTTGCATAGAAAACTAAAAAAACAAAGAGCCTAGAAGGTCCAATACAAAACTCGTACTCAACCGGCCACTTCAACACATCACCGATTATGTTCAAACATCTTCATAATAATACATATAAAAAACCCGCAGTATGACGTAGCCTAGATAGTGCACTTCACAAAGAACATGGGATGGAACTTGGAGCAAGATGGAAATAAGTCCACGCCGCGGTCTGCAAGTAACCCACATCGGAACATGTTAGGAGAACCTTCTAGATCAGTTCAAGTCAGTAATATATATCGCCAAGATCCGTTGGATGCTCAGCTGCAAAATGTGTAAGCCACCCCAAACAGAACATGGAGTAAGTGAACAATCATTGTCATAGCATTCTGCATAAACCATCAGCATGTTAAGATCATGCTGCATATCATGTTGAGTCAGCTATATCTGGAGAAGTGTTAAAGCTACTTGTTGGTGAAGGAGACCCCGTTGGTTAGGGAGATCACGTGGTTGTCGTATTGCCCTCATTTCATGACAGTAGTGTAGCACCTCAAATTTGCACCCCCACTCATGCATTCATTTCATTTTTAGGTCATTAAATATTGCATATGGCATTGCATCATATCAACAAGAACTGGCATCAAGAGAATTCATCTGTGCAAAAGAGGGCAAGTTTTTCCTTGATATGAGGGCCACATGAGTATTCCAGTTAGCTTATATGAATCAGGGTTCATTTTGAAGCAACTTTGCCAAGTGTTAGAGGCTCAAAGTCATCAGTGCATGGCCAGGTCATCTGGGCCCATAAAAGTCAACTAAAAGTCAACTGAGGGCTAGGAGGTGGAGAAATGGTTTGAGACACTTCATTCATGTCCAAAAGAGGCTTATTCATCATGTCAAACATCTATCTTAAAGAATTTGAAGCCATATCAAAAGTTTCCAAAAATGGAAAGTGACCTGTAATTTCAAGTTTCCAAAAATGTCAAGTTTTAGACCATATTCAACTTGACATTCCAACATCAAAAAGCTTAAAATGAATTTTTGTCCAACATGAAAGTTGAAGATCTTTCTCTCCCATTTCCAAAAAGTCCAAGATCATGAGCATCTGATGAATGGTTGAGGAGATGTGAGCAAATGATCACCAAGTGTACATGAAACTTCAAAGTGCCATAACTTTTGATTCAAAACTCCAATTTAGGCCACTCTTTTTGCAAATTGCATGTCATGATCTATATTTTCCAAATCCATCATTACATTGCATGAAATTTAATCACATGATCATTTGTTCATGCATGACCATTTTGGAGGGAAAATACCAAATTCAAATTTGGTGCATCATATGAACAAAATTCCAACTCCAACATGTGCATGAGATGATTTTAAGTGATTTTGAGCATGCACATGGTACAGTTCACGTTCATTCACCATGCGTAGGGTGCATTTTACTAATTTTGCATAACACCTCATATTTCATTAACTTTCCATTAACCATTGTCTAATTACATTTTCAGCATGATTAACACATAGTATAAAGCCTTAATCATAACAGATTTTCTCATTCTAACACATTCTAGATCTAGATCACATTTTTCCCTCCAATTTTTCTCTCAATCCAAATTCAAAAATTCTTCATATAACACATGATTTTTATTGCATAATCTTGTTCCTGGATCATCATATAGTAGGAATTGAGTGCTGGATTGAAGAATTTCACCAAGATTCGTGCATACTCTAAACAAACTAATGATGATGAAATGTGCAAACTGAGCTAGATCTAGGTGGAATCAAGCATCAATTCACACACAAAGCTTCATAACATCAATATAGGAGTGAATCTGGAGATTGCTAGGCCTTGAATCCACCGTTTCCATTGACTGCTCTTCAAGAAGGTTTGAAATCGAATCTCTCAATTCTCCATTCTATTGCCAAGATTGTGTAGAGTTTTTCATGCTGATTACACTGATATAAATTTCGTGGAAAATGGTGGAATATTGAGCAAGATATGTGAACTTGAACTTTTGACATGCATTATGTTTTCATTCGATTCGCGCGATTCTTTGAGTTATAGGCTTAGCAAATGCTGGATTCGTGTTGTACATGAGATAAGCCTTCGTTTGATATATAGCATGCTCATTTCTGGAATATTTGTTGAATTTGCTCCGCCGGTTCCCATGAAGAAGACGGTGGAAACCACCGTGTTCCACCGTCTATGAACAGTACATCCACCGTCTGGTTTTTGTACTTAGGGCTTACTGTAGCGCGCCCTGCCCGTTTCCACTTGATTTCCTTCATTAGGCTAAACGCGGCGTTTTGATGTGCCCTGGGTTCGATTCCAGGCGTGGACAATTCCAATTAATTTTTCCTGAGCACCTGTATTTTCTGCATATAGGGTTCGAGTCCTTCATGTAGCATCTTTCAAATTTCATTTTCAATTAACATTTTCCAATTGATTCAACATTATTTCATTTTTTGTTCATTAATTCAAAAAATCATAACAAATAGAATATTGATCCAAATTGAATGGAATTTTTTCCTACATGTTCGTCTTGATGTCTAGTATTTTGTAATGTCCATTTCTTGATTTTATCATTTTTGGATTTTTTATGATGAGCTGTTATTTGAACATGTGTGCAAATGTGACATGTGTTACTAAATGATTTGTGAAATGCTCATACTTTCTCCAATTGCCTTGAAATTTAACATGCTCGGTCCTAGCATGTAATCTGATTTTTGAGAATTGGTTTGGCATTTTTAGCATTTTTCATTTCTGTTTTGGACACATGGATGTATGGTGTGACAATTTGTGTCACATATTTTGATGTTGATCTTGTTCATTTTCATTGACATGCCAATTGATGTCTTCTGATTCCAATTTTTTGCATGATGATTGTGTTTAACATGTTGATATTACACAAAAAGTTCCATGATTATTGGATGTGTTTTTGATTTAATATGCATTTTCTCTTCTTGATGCTCAATTGTTGACTCCATTGTATGCCTTTGCCTTAGCATGATCATTAGATGGATTTGCCTTAGGATTTGAGTTGGGTCCTTTTTAGGACATGTTCATGATTGAATAAATGTGCTTCACATGGAAGATCAACTTCTGTTTTGACTTTTTGCTTTGCCTTTGACCCTAGTCTTTGTACTAGTGGTTTGTACTCATCTTTTGAGCTTTGTGTTTCAGGTTCAAGCTATTAACTTTAGTGGTTGATGCAATCTTATGACTTGAGATGCAAATTTGCTTTGTCCACTAACCTTCATTGTGTTGTGGGTCCCTTGGTGATGAATTCACTTGAGTTGTTGACTTGCCTTGTGTGCATATTGGTTGTAACACTGTTGTGTCTGATTGGTTTATCTGAAATGTGGATATTGACTTGTTTGACTTTCTTACAGGTACTTTAGTAGCTTTAGCTTTGCTTTGCTTGTGGTTGGCATACCAACTAGGTAATCATTCTCTAACTCCATGTAGTCTGGAAGCCTTATCGTTTCTTTTGGCAGGAATTTGGCTGAAGTCCTCCTTAAGAGGCAATGACTGTGTTTGTTTATATTTGTGCCATGTACTTCAAGTCCTCCTAAGTGAAGAGGCAATTGACAGATAGAAGGGATTCAAAATCAATCCCCTGTTATTCGTTGAGTCGTTCATTATGCTCGCACCACGTGCTGATGCTCTTGAACCTAACCCAAGATCTTTGTATATAGAGTCAGTCAAGTGGAGCAGGGTCCGACATTCTGGATCCCCACGTTTTCATTGATTCAAGCTCACCCAGGCCCGGGTTAAGAGCTATGAGGTCTTATCCTCATTACCTTTCATCTGCTCACCCTGACGGTCAATGTCAGTGGTTAAGAGCTTCATCAGATACCCCTTCTAGTATTGGCTTGTTTATCGAGGTTGACATGACCCTTTGACTAAAGCCCAGCCTTGTATGAGCCACTTGTTTGCATATAGTGTGTGATACCTGTTCACCTGTGTTGCTTACTTGCTGTGTGATTGACTTGCTTCCTGTGCGAGTTAGGTTCTGATTAGAGACCTCAACTTAGGGATCGTATGCATGAGAACTTCTAGGCTCGAGTTGTAGTCTCCCTAGTAGTTTGTTATCTCCCTAGTCTCTGGTTAGGAAGGTTTTTTCCCTATTAAGGGGAACTACGTCGCCCTGATCCTCATACCAGATGAGGTACGTAGGCAGGAGATTGAGTTGATCTCTCCGGGCGCCCTTTTTCTTTTTCAACCCTTGTGTGTGCGTTAGGAGTCTGATGTAAGTCCAGCGATTGGCATTCGGTTTCCTGTTTGCGTTTGTTTGTTTGGAGTTCGATGTAAGCCCAGCGATTGGCATTCGGTTTCCTGTTTATGTGTTTCGTTTGACGTCTCAGCGTCTCCTTTCAGTGCTTTGTTTCGGCGTGCGTTAGCCGAGCTACGAGTGCTCTGATTCTCAATCTGGTTAGAGAAGATATGTATGCATAGGATGCGATGTCCTAGCGAGCACGTTCCCCACTTCCCCGAACTACGTCAACTCTGATGTTTGTGTCTGACAAACTACGTAGGCCCAGGATGCGATATCCTGCCGAGTCCGCTTTCTCCGTTTTCTCTTTCCTATTTTTATTCTAGTATGTGCAGTTTTGAGCAGTTTTGTTAGCAACCTTATTCTATTCTTTTGAACGTGGATCCCGTCGAGTACGACGGACGTGAGGGGGTGCTAATACCTTCCCTTCGCATAACTGACTCCCGATCCTAGCAATCTCTGGTCGTAAGACCATTCCTTTCCCTTTCTTAGGTTTACTTCGAGCGTTTCCTTTCCCTCCTTTGGGATAAATAACGCACGGTGGCGGCTCTGTGTCTTTTCCCGCCGGTTATTTTTCGCGATATGACAGCTGGAGACTCTGCTGGGGACAAAAGAGAAGTTGACCTCTTGCTGGTCCATCTTCCCTAAGCGAGTCAATCCTGACGCTCTTTAGGATAGTTGTGGTTACTTTTATTACTTTATTTATTGCATTCATTATTATGCTGTGATTGTATATATGTGCATATATGTTTGCATGCATCATAGTATCATTGTGCTGGCTGTGTATCTGTTTCTTTGTTGGGTGGGAGTTACAAGAGGTAAAAGGTCCAATACCCAAGCTATGAGTGAACTTTAGGACACCTAGGAATAGAGTGATTCGTGGGAAGCGGGTGGTATGGCGCCACTTAGCGGAACTTGATATCACAAGCAGTTCAGATTCTGATGGAGTATTATCGTTGCATACACCTGGTGTGCATATGATGATATTCTTGAAAGGGTTGTCTATCTTGCGTTTCTCTTGACCTTACCCTGGCCTAGATGACACCCGTGAGTAAGGAGGGAATGAATCATTACAGGTACTGTTGGTGACTTGATCTGTTGGTGACTTCTGTTTGGTCCTGTTGGTGACTTGGTTCTGAAGTATGGGTTCCAGATGACCTTGATCTGTGGTTTCTGATGCCGAGTTCATGCCGAAGTTCTGATCCTGTGCCTCGTGATACACAGCCAACCAATCATGGTCTCGTCATTTGCATCATAGCATGTTTATATTCAAAAAAATTAATGCAAAAAAAAAAAAGAAGAGAAAAAAGATAATTTGCTCATGCATATCATTTCTCAGGTTCATTCAAGAGTCTGTTCACGTTGAGAGATGGCAGCCAGTCCAGAGTTGAAGAGGAAGACTTGCACCTACATCTTTTACCGTGAGCCTTTGACATCTTTGGAAGAATTGGGGAATCTTGTGACCGGTTGTAATCAGAAGGTGTTTGATGATCAGTATGGGGATATTCTGACACTGTTGAAGATGGTGGTTGATCCGGTACCTTTGTAGACTCTCTTACAGTTCTATGATCCAGAGCTCCGTTGCTTCACCTTTCAGGACTACCAGTTAGCGCCCACTCTTGAAGATTACTCCATCCTTATGAATGTCCGAATCAAATACCAGGTACCTTTCCTGGATGTGCCAAAGGAGGTGGATTTCAGAGTTGTTGCTAAGGCTCTTTATTTGAGTATTAAAGAAGTGAGTGACAATTGGAAACCAAGTGGTGATGTTGTGGGTTTGCCCTTGAAGTACTTGGTGAGAATGGCTAGAGAAGAAGCAAAGAAAGGAAATTGGGAAGCTTTCAACGCTCAGTTGGCTGTCATGATTTATGGAGTTGTCTTGTTCCCTAGTATGCCTAATTTTGTGGACCTTGCAGCAATCACTATTTTCATCAGAGGAAACCCGGTTCCTACCTTGTTAGCTGACATTTACTATGCTATACACAACAGGCATGGTAAGGGTGGAGCTATCAGGTGTTGTCTTCCGTTGCTACTCAAGTGGTTCTTGTCTTTTCTGCCAACCAGTGGACCTTTTGTGGATACTCAGAGCACTCATAAGTGGACTCAGAGGATCATGTCGCTCATATCCAATGATATTAAGTGGCAAGCTTATAGGATTAATGTGCGCAATGTCATTATGAGTTATGGAGGGTTTCGTAATGTTCCACTTATAGGAACTAAGGATTGCATCAATTACAATCCGGTTCTTTCTCTCCGTCAGTTGGGCTTTGTCATGAATGAAAGGCCGCTAGATGCTGAGATAGCTGAGAATGTGTACTTTGAGAAACGAAGCGATCCAGTTAGATTGGAGCAAATAGGAAGAGCTTGGGAGACTATTGGTGTCAAGGATGGAGCTGTGTTAGGGAAGAAGTTTGCTATTGCTATGCCTGCCTACATTGAATGGGTCAAGGAGAGAGTTGGAACTTTGTTGCTACCATATGATCGGATGAAACCATTGCAAGAGCAACCGCCTTTGATACATTCTGAGAATGTGCCAGCCGAGCAGTACAAACAAGCCTTAGTGGAGAATCGCCAGTTGAAAGAAAAGGAACAAGAGATCCAGATGGAGCTTTACAAAGCCAAAGCTGATAAGTTGAATTTGGCTCATAAACTCAAAGGTGTGCAAGGTGAAAGTGCTAGCAGATTGAAGAACAAAAAGAGGTCCTATGAGGAGATAGAGACAATGTTGAATGAAGAATGCCATGAACGCTTGAGGTTGCAAAAAGCGGAAGCCAATTACCAGAAGAAGATACGAGAGTTGGAGAGGCAGCTTAAGGACAAAGATGTTCAGTTAAAGAAAGAAGTGGACCTAAGGCATGCAGCAGAGAGCCAGTTCAGAGAAGAAGTTGTGGAACTCAGAGTGCAATTGAAGGAGAAGCTCACTCCTTTACCTGAGTGTTCAGAGTGTGACCGGTTGATAGATCAGTGCCAGTACCTGAAGACTCTCATTCCGGGAGGACGACGTTCTTAGTTTGTCTTGTTGTTTACTTTGGGAATCACCTCCAGGATTGTTGGATGGGATTTCTTATTCTACTCTGATGATGTGAATCTTGGCTCGAACCATGTTGTATGATCTTTATTTCTCATGATTATAGATGAGATTGATGATGTTTCCCTAGTGCTCATCATCCCGTGTAGGTTGCTTCTTTGATGTTTGTATTGCAGGTTGCCATTTTCCAAGATGGACGAGACTCTTGAATGCCTGAGAAATGAACATAGCATATGCATCATACGCATCATACGCATCATACACATATCATTCTTGCATTACAGGTGTTCTTGACAAGACTTCTCATTCTGGTTCCTGTTTTAGGCAGGATTGCTGATCATCGTCCGCACCGTTACGCGACAAGACTGAATCAACAGAGAAGCATGGATCAAGTTCAGGCTGAATTGGCAGAGATGAGGGCTAACATGGCCCAATTCATGAATATGATGTAGGGGGTTGTACAAGGGCAAGAGGAGCTGCAAGCCTTGGCCCAGAGACAGGAAGTTGTGATTCCACCTGTCAACCATAATTCGCCAGAGGGAGTCCCCGTTAATGACAATGTTGCTGCAACCATTCCCGTCAATAACTATGTTGTGGGTGATGAATTGAGGGGTATCGGAATCAACAGAAAACCTATCGCTCCAGAGACTGTTAATTTTCGAGGGACCCGTGCTCCAGCCCGCCATCCTGCTCCATTGGTTGATAGACAGGAGGATATGTTCACTCTCCTCAGTGATGATGATGAGGTGGGAAAGACTGAAGAGAGGGATAGAAAAGTTGATGCCCTTGCTGAGAAAATCCATGCCATGGAGTGTCAGAACTCTTTGGGATTTGATGTAACCAATATGGGCTTGGTTGATGGGCTGAGAATCCCTTACAAATTCAAGGCGCCATCCTTTGACAAATACAATGGCACTTCTTGTCCTCGCACCCATGTACAGGCCTACTACAGAAAGATCTCTGCATACACTGATGGCGAGAAGATGTGGATATACTTTTTCCAAGACAGCTTGTCTGGAGCGTCTTTGGACTGGTACATGGACTTGAGGAAAGAATCCATTAGAAGCTGGAGGGATTTGGGTGAAGCCTTCTTGAGGTATTATAAGCACAACATGGATATGGCTCCGAGCAGAACCCAGTTACAGAGCTTGTTTCAGAGGTCTGGTGAAAGCTTCAAAGAGTACGCCCAAAGGTGGCGTGAATTAGCGGCAAGAGTGCAACCTCCTATGTTGGACAGAGATCTGACCGACATGTTCATTGGGACACTACAGGGTGTGTTTATGGACCGTATGGGAAGTTGCCCGTTCGGTAGCTTTTCTGATGTTGTTATCTGCGGAGAGAGGACTGAAAGTCTTATCAAAGCAGGAAAGATTCAAGACCCTGGTTCCTCCAGTTCTTCGAGTTCTAAGAAGCCATTTTCTGGGGCACCCAAAAGGAGGGAGGGTGAGACAAATGTTGTACACCATCGGAGGAATGTAAACAGAGGGCAGTATCGTCAGGTTGCCGTTGTGACCATCCAAACACCTCAATCTCAACAACAACATCCAAGACAACAACAACAACAGCAATGCCCATTTCAGCCAAGACAGAGGATGCCGGATCGTCGTTTAGACCCGTTGCCGATGACATATGCTGAATTGCTTCCCGAACTGCTCAGGTTGGGGTTTGTTGAACTTCGCACCATGGCTCCGCTAACGAAGATACCTGCTGAGTATGATGCTAATGTCCGTTGCGACTTTCATTCCGGTGCACCTGGGCATCATATTGAGAATTGTCAGGCTTTCCATCATAAGGTCCAGGATTTGATTGATGCCAAGACAATCAACTTTGCTCCTGTTCCGAATGTTGTGAATAATCCTATGCCTCAGCATGGTGGGCCTAGGGTGAACAATGTGGAAAGTGAGGAAGCTGTAGATTTGGTAGTCAGTGTTGATGAGGTTCAGACTTTGTTGCTTGTGGTAAAAGAACGTCTGTTGAAAGGGGGAGTGTTCCCGGGCTGTGATGAAAGTTGTTCAGATTGTGGTGATCAAGAGAATGGTTGTGGAAAGTTGAGAAGAGGTATCCAGGGTCTGATGGATGAGGGTTGCTTGCTGTTTAGTCGGGATGTGAAAGATCGTGGGGTGGTATCAACTGTCACCATTTACTTCAAACCGTCCGAGGGTCCTGGACGTGCCCCAAGAACTGTCAGTGCACCCGTAACTGTTGGTACTCCGGTAACCATATCTGCACCAGTGACGGTTGGTACTCCTATCACCATTGTTGCTTCCGGTGGAAGACCTGTTGAGAACAGTAGAGCAGTTCCTTGGAAGTATGATAATGCTTTTCGCAGTAACAGAAGGTCAGAGAGTCAGAAAAGACCGGTGAATCAGGCTCCAGTGACAATTGGTGTGCCAAATAGAACTCCTGTAACTGTTGGTCCGACTGTGGACAATGTGGGAGGACTTGGAGGGTTTACTAGAAGCGGTCTTCTGTTTGCACCACACACTCTGAGGGATAGCAGTGCTGAGGCTCTTGCTAAAGCAAAAGGTAAGCAAGTTGTGGTTGAAGAAGGACCTGTACAGAAGGAGGTGCCTTAGGGTTCATTTGAGAAAGATGTAGAGGAGTTCATGAAGATCATTAAGAAAAGTGATTATAAGATTGTGGATCAGCTGAACCAAACCCCGTCTAAAATCTCTATCCTCTCGTTGTTGATGTGTTTAGAGGCACACCGTAATGCCTTGCTGAAAATGTTGAATTTGGCTTACGTGCCTCAAGAGATTTCCGTCAATCAGCTCGAGGGTGTTATTGCAAGTGTTAACACACGACATGGTTTGGGGTTCACAGATCTGGATTTGACACCTGAAGGTCGAAATCACAACAGAGCCCTACATATCACTATGGAATGCAATGACGCAGTGCTGTCGCATGTGTTGGTTGATACTGACTCTTCTTTGAACGTGTTGCCCAAGAAGGTTTTGGGCAAGCTTGATGTTGAAGGGGTTGTTCTCACTCCGAGTGATCTCATCGTCCGTGCTTTCGATGGATCCAAGCGGTCTGTTTTTGGCGAAGTCACGTTGCCCGTGAAGATAGGCCCGAAGGTGTTTGATATTGTCTTCTATGTGATGGATATTCAACCAGCATATAGTTGTTTATTTGGGCGTCCCTGGATACATGGGGCTGGAGCAGTTTCGTCAACTCTCCATCAAAAGCTGAAGTATGTGTGGAATGGTCAGGTTGTGACGGTGTGTGGCGAAGAGGATATTCTTGTGAGTCATTTATCTTCCTTCAAGTATGTGGAGATGGATGGCGAGATTCATGAAACTCTGTGCCAAGCTTTCGAGACCATTGATATTGAGAAGGTGGCTTTTGTTGAGCAGAAGAAGCCAGGTGTCACAATTGCGTCGTACAAGCAAGCTTTGGAGGTTGTCAACTCTGGCAACACAGAAGGCTGGGGAAAGATGGTTGACATGCCCGTCAAGGAAGACAAATTTGGCATCGGTTATCAGCCTCTTCAGTCAGAGCAGGGTGTTCAGAAAGGGCCGAGTACCTTCACCAGCGCTGGGTTGATGAATCATGGTGATGTCTTTGCAACCGGTAGTGAAGACGGGGACAATGGTTGTGATTTGGACAACTGGGTGCGCCCGTGTGCTCCAGGGGAGATGGTCAACAATTGGACAGCCGAAGAAATAGTCCAAGTTACTCTTCAGACAGAGTAATTTTCTTTTGTTTTTCATTCTGCACAAAAACCCTACGTTCTGCCCGGGGCGTAGTGGTTCATTGTAGGTCCACATCATGTTATGCAATGATTATCATTAATAAAGGCGTTTTGCAAACAAATTTGTGCTCATTGTCTTTCTGTTTTTTATTTTCATTTTCAAAACAATAAAAATGGCAATGTTTTTGTTTTTGTGACTTTCTTGAATTCTTTTTCTGAAATAAAGCATTAAACATCGTTCATGCAGAATCGATCTTGCGGACTCCACTAAAAACAGTTCTGTTATGACTCAGTATGATTTCGATAATCCCGTTTACCAAGCCGAAGAGGAGAGTGAAGAAGATTATGAACTCCCCAAAGAATTGGTCAGATTATTGAAACAGGAGGAAACGGTCATCCAACCTCATCAGGAAGAGTTGGAAATTGTTAACCTTGGTACTGAGGACGCCAGGAAAGAGATCAAGATCGGGGCTGCTTTGAAGGAAACAATCAAGAGAGGGCTGATTGAAATGCTGAGAGAATATGTGGAGATATTCGCATGGTCGTATCAAGATATGCCTGGGTTGGATACAGATATTGTGGTGCACAGGCTGCCTCTCAAAGAAGATTTTCCCTCGGTAAAGCAGAAGCTTCGCAGAACCAGTCCTGATGTGGCCGTCGAGATCAATGAGGAAGTTCAGAAGCAGTTGGATGCGGGTTTTCTGGCAGTTACCAACTATCCCCCTTGGGTGGCCAACATCGTACCCGTGCCGAAGAAGGATGGTAAAGTCAGGAGGTGTGTCGATTACCGGGATTTAAACAGAGCCAGTTCGAAAGATGATTTCCCATTACCTCACATTGATGTATTGGTTGATAACACTGCTCAATCCTCGGTTTTCTCTTTCATGGATGGATTTTCTGGCTATAATCAGATCAAGATGGCGCCAGAAGACATGGAAAAGACGATATTCATTACACCTTGGGGCACGTTCTGCTATAAGGTGATGCCATTTGGGCTGAAGAATGCCGGTGCTACCTATCAGAGGGCTATGACGACTCTCTTTCATGACATGATGCACAAATAGATTGAGGTGTATGTGGATGATATGATTGCAAAGTCTCAAACAGAAGAGGAGCACCTGGTAAACTTGCATAAGTTGTTTGAAAGGCTGAGAAAGTTCAAACTGAGGCTGAATCCAAACAAGTGTACGTTTGGAGTGAGATCCAGAAAGCTGTTGGGTTTCATTGTCAGTGAGAAAGGGATTGAGGTTGACCCAGCGAAAGTAAAAGCTATTCAAGAAATGCCTGAACCAAGAACGGAAAAGCAGGTTCATGGGTTTTTAGGGAGATTGAACTACATTGCACGGTTCGTATCTCACCTAACTGCCACGTGTGAACCGATATTCAAATTACTAAGAAAAGATCAAACAATCAGGTGGAATGATGACTGTCAAAAAGCTTTTGATAAGATAAAAGAATATTTGCAGAAACCTCCAATCCTTATACCTCCAGTTCCTGGGAGGCCTCTGATAATGTACCTCTCAGTGACTGAGAACTCTATGGGGTGTGTATTGGGACAGCATGACGAGTCTGGTCGAAAAGAGCATGCAATATACTACCTTAGCAAAAAGTTTACCGACTGTGAAATAAGATATTCGCAGCTCGAGAAAACTTGTTGCGCTTTGGCATGGGCTGCTCGCCGACTGAGACAATATATGTTGAACCATACTACCCTGTTGATTTCTAAGATGGACCCCGTAAAGTACATCTTTGAGAAGCCGGCTCTCACCGGACGTGTGGCTCGTTCACAAATGATTTTAACAGAGTATGATATCCAGTACACATCGCAAAAGGCCATCAAAGGTAGTATTCTGCCCGATTACCTGGCCGAGCAACCAATTGATGATTATCAGCCGATGATGTTTGAATTCCCTGATGAAGACATCATGTACTTAAAGATGAAAGATTGTGAAGAGCCTCTTGTCGAGGAAGGACCGGATCCTGATGACAAGTGGACACTGATGTTTGATGGGGCGGTTAATGTGAATAGAAACGGTGTTGGGGCAGTACTCATCAATCCTAAAGGTTCACACTTACCTTTTTCTGCCAGATTGACTTTTGAGGTAACTAACAACGAAGCTGAGTACGAGGCTTGTATCATGGGGATCGAAGAAGCCATCGATCTAAGGATCAAAACTCTGGACATTTCTGGAGATTCCGCTCTGGTGATTAACCAAGTCAATGGAGACTGGAATACTCATCAACCGCATTTGATTCCTTACAGAGATTACACCAGAAGGATCCTGACTTTCTTCAAAACAGTGAAGTTGTATCATGTACCCCAAGATGAAAATCATATGGCTAATGCCTTGGCTACTTTGTATTCTATGATTAAAGTCCATTGGCATAATCATGTGCCACACGTTGCTGTGAATCGACTCGAGAGGCCTGCATATGTGTGTGCAGCCGAGTCTGTTGTTGATGAGAAGCCGTGGTACTATGATATTAAGAATTTCCTCAAATGCCAAGAGTATCCTGAGGGAGCGTCAAAGAATGACAAGAAGACCCTGAGAAGGCTAGCTGGAAGCATTTATTTGAATCAGGATGATGTGTTGTACAAGAGGAACTTTGACATGGTTCTGCTCAGATGCGTGGGTAGACACGAAGCAGACATGTTAATGCAGGAAGTACACGAGGGGTCTTTCGGTACCCATGCTGGTGGTCATGCAATGGCCAAGAAGTTGTTAAGAGCCGGTTATTACTGGATAACCATGGAATCCGATTGTTTCAAATACGCTCGGAAGTGCCATAAATGTCAGATCTATGCAGAAGAGGTGCATGTACCACCAAGCCCTCTGAATGTCATGAATTCGCCTTGGCCATTCGCGATGTGGGGCATCGATATGATTGGAAAGATTGAACCTACTGCTTCTAATGGGCATCGCTTCATCCTGGTCGCGATTGATTACTTCACCAAGTGGGTGGAAGCGGCTTCCTATGCTAATGTTACCAAGCAAGTGGTTGCCCGATTCATCAAGAAGGAGATTATCTGTCGTTATGGGGTTCCCGAGAGAATCATCACGGATAATGGTTCGAATCTCAATAACAAGATGATGAAAGATCTTTGTAAAGATTTCAAGATCGAACATCACAACTCTTCTCCTTACAGACCAAAGATGAATGGTGTCGTAGAGGCGGCTAACAAGAACATCAAGAAGATTGTGCAGAAGATGGTCGTGACGTACAAGGATTGGCATGAGATGTTGCCTTTCGCTTTGCATGGGTACCGTACCTCAGTACGTACGTCGACCGGGGCAACCCCTTACTCCCTTGTGTATGGTATGGAAGCAGTCCTACCTGTTGAAGTGGAGATTCCTTCTTTGAGAGTCTTGCTGGATGTCAAGCTAGACGAAGCTGAATGGATCCGGACAAGGTTTAATGAGTTGAGCCTTATCGAAGAGAAGCGGTTAGTAGTTGTGTGCCATGGGCAGCTATATCAGAGAAGGATGAAGAAAGCCTTTGATCAGAAAGTGCGTCCTCGAAGTTATCAGACAGGTGATTTGGTTTTGAAGGGGATCCTTCCTCCCGGTACAGATAACAGGGGCAAGTGGACTCCGAATTATGAAGGTCCATATGTTGTTAAAAAGGTCTTCTTCGGCGGAGCCTTGATGCTTACAACTATGGATGGTGAGGATTTTCTGTCCCCTGTGAACTCAGAGGTAGTCAAAAAATACTTCGCATAAATTGACCCGCTGGACGAAAAGAATAAAAGAGTCCAGGCAAAAAAGGGCATCCCGGCGAACCAAAAGAAAAAGAAAAAGGTTCGGGCAAAAGTTAGGGATAAAGAATGAAAATATGTACACCCGGTAAGTCGAAAACCCGCAAGGGCGGCTTAGGCAAAAATGGGTATCCCGGTGGATTGAAAACCTGAAAAGGCGATCCAGGCAAAAGAGGGATTAGAGCGAAGACTACAGTCTGAGTTATCTGTACTTCATCGCGCTTCAGTGCCTACCATCTCGAAGGGTATGACCGGTCCAATTGTTCTTCTCAGAAGGCGAAGAATTTGGGGAAATTGAGGATATACGAGTCATAACAGAATTGGAAAATAGTGGATGTCGTGTTCACATTACCAATAGGATAGTTTATTTCCATGGTTGGCGCAATTACCTCTTCCTAGGAATTGCTTCCTGATGTATTCGCCTTTATAGGCCATTTTCAATCAATAAAAGTCGTTATTCAGTCAAATTGCTCTCTTGTTTTTATTTTTACTGTTTTTTTTGCAAAAACGTCCGAATTTTTGATAAACATTGCATCTAAAAACATGAAGGCTAGACAATAACGTGCAGAAAGATAAAACATTTGAAAATCATTATTGAATGTTGAGTACACTTGGGTGTATCTTGTCCATACAATCCCCTGGGGCATGTATGTCTTGCTGTTTTGCAGGTCACTGTCTTTGATTGCTGGCTGAAGCAGGAGAGCCCCAGTTTGTTTAAAGGTGTTTCAACACTGTCCAGTAGTGTGAGAAGTTGGGTTGCCCAAGTCGAGTTCAGAACTTGTCTCCCCAGCGAGTCCAAGATCAGTGTTGCCTCGGCAGTCAGGCCTGAAGTTGATTGCAATCCCCAGCAAGTCTGAGGACTGTTAGTTCCTCAGCGAGGCTGAAGGTTTCTATTTCCCCAGCGGAGGGGTCTGTGGGTAGTTTGATCCCCAGCAGGGTTGAGTCCACAGTTTCCCCAGCAGGGTTGAGAATGTTTTTCCCTAGCAAATCTGAAGTGGGTTGTTTCCCCAACAGAGGCAGGAAGTGGTTGTTTCCCCCAGCGGAGTCCCCAAGTGGATTGGGATCAGTGGAGGTCGTCCCAAGTGAGGGTTATCCTTTCCCCAGCAGCAGTGCTTCCCTAGCATGGTCGAGAGGTTGGCATTTTCCCCACAGGTGACTCCCTAGTTGAGTTGGGTTCTCTGCCGTTCCGAGGATGTCAGATCAGCAAGTATCCGCAGTAGAATTGTTGCGTTTCCCCACAGAGTTGGAGGATCCGAATCAGAATTGTGCGCTCAGCAGAGTGATCACTTGCTCCCCTAGCAGGGGTTTTCATCATTTGCATCTTGCATATAGTAATCATTTGCATTTGCATCCTCAAACCGCGTAGCATTTCCATTCAATATGGAGCATTACGCCATAGAAAACTCAAACATATGCATTCATGTGTTGAACCAGATTGGATCATATCCCCAACGGAGGCGGATCATTTTTCAAACATCTGTACGACACATTTGCTGCAGATGCTCCCGACAGCATTCAGGATTGTCAATCCCCAGAGAGATTTATTTCCTCACCCGTCCGTGAAAGGAAAACTTGATTCTCCTCAATGTGGTTCCCGGCATGTGTCTGCCTTGTTGTGACATATGTAGATGTCATTATTGCGATACCGGTAAGTGTCGTGTCGACCCCCGTAAGGTCTGTTTTTTTTGGTGTCCGTAAACATCATCTTTCGATTTCGGTAAACATCGAGTCGCTTGTTAACCATCGGTAAATGGTTTTGTTGTTTCAAATCCCCAACAGATTTATTATCTGTGGATATCAGCCATCGGTAAATGGTTTCGTATCATGAGGGTATTCTTTCCTTGGTGTCGGTAAACACCATTATTTCGGTGTCAGTAAACATCGAGTTTCTTCCCAGTCATCGGTAAATGTCTGGTTGTAATTCTTCTTTTCCCCAATCATCGGTAAATGTATGGTCGTGATTCTTCTCCTTCCTAGTCATCGGTAAATGTCTGGTCGCCTTTCTTTGATGTCGGTAAACATCATCCTTCGATGTCGGTAAACATCGAGTTCCTTCCCAGTCATCGTTAAATGTCTGGTCGCCTTTTTTTGATGTCGGTAAACATCATCTTTCGATGTCGGTAAACATCGAGTTCCTTCCCAGTCATCGGTAAATGTTTGGTCACCTTTCTTTGATGTCGGTAAACATCATCTTTCGATGTCGGTAAACATCGAGTTCCTTCCCAGTCATCGGTAAATGTCTGGTCGTCCTTTTGTTTCGTGTAAAAACATCATCTTTCGATGTCGGTAAACATCGCGTTTCTTCCCAGCCCCGATGTCGGTAAATGCCTGGTCATGAAGCGTTTTCTTTGATATCGATAAATATCAATTCCTCAGTAGAGTCATCGGTAAATGACTAGTCTTATTTCAATTTTAAACTTATTGTTTCTCCCCAGTGGAAGCCGCCATCGGTAAATGGCCTCGCTCTCCTTGATATCGGTAAATATCAATTTTGTTACCCAGCCACCATCGGTAAATGGCCTCGCTTTCCTTGATATCGGTAAATATCAATTTCTTTCCCCAGCCGCCATCGGTAAATGGCCTCGCTGTCCATGGATATCTGTTTTGAAGCCGCCATCGGTAAATGGCTTCGCTTTCCTTGATATCGGTAAATATCAATTTCTTCCCCAGCCGCCATCGGTAAATGGCCTCGCTTTCTCGCTACATCCCCTGCAGAGTGCAAATTCCAGGTTCTTTTGGTATTCAATCCCTGTTTACCTTGAAGGTCTGACAGCCGTTGCTCTCATCCGTTCAGGTTCTCGATTGATCGAATAGGGGAAGCTGTAGCACCTCAAATTTGCACCCCCCACTCATGCATTCATTTCATTTTTAGGTCATTAAATATTGCATATGGCATTGCATCATATAAACAAGAACTGACATCAAGAGAATTCATCTGTGCAAAAGAGGGCAAGTTTTTCCTTGAGATGAGGGCCACATGTGAATTCCAGAGAGCTTATATGAATCAGGGTTCATTTTGAAGCAACTTTGCCAAGTGTTAGAGGCTCAAAGTCATCAGTGCATGGCTAGGTCATCTAGGGCCCATAAAAGTCAATTGAAAGTCAACTAAGGGCAAGGAGGTAGAGAAATGGTTTGAGACACTTCATTCATGTCCAAAAGAGGCTTATTCATCATGTCAAACATCTATCTTGAAGAATTTGAAGCCAGATCAAAAGTTTCCAAAAATGGAAAGTGACCTCTAATTTTCAAGTTTCCAAAAATGGCAAGTTTTGGACCATATTCAACTTGACTTTCCAACATCAAAGAAGCTTCAAATAAATTTTTGTCCAACATGAAAGTTGAAGAGCTTTATCTCCCATTTCCAAAAAGTCCAAGATCATGAGCATCTGATGAATGGTTGAGGAGATATGAGCAATTGATCACTAAGTGTGCATGAAACTTTAAAGTGCCATAACTTTTGATTCAAAACTCCAATTTAGGCCACTCTTTTTACAAATTGCATGTCATGACCTATATTTTCCAAATCCATCATTACATTGCATGAAATTTAATCACATGATCATTTGTTCATGCATGACCATTTTGGAGGGAAAACACCAAATTCAAATTTGGTGCATCATATGAACAAAATTCCAACTCCAACATGTGCATGAGATGATTTTAAGTGATTTTGAGCATGCACATGGTACTGTTCACGTTCATTCACCATGCATAGGGTGCATTTTACTAATCTTGCATAACACCTCATATTTCATTAACTTTCCATTAACCATTGTCTAATTACATTTTCAGCATGATTAACACATAGTATAAAGCCTTAATCATAACAAAATTTCTCATTCTAACACATTCTAGATCTAGATCACATTTTTCCCTCCAATTTTTCTCTCAATCCAAATTCAAAAATTCTTCATATAACACATGATTTTTATTGCATAATCTTGTTCCTGGATCATCATATAGTAGGAATTGAGTGCTGGATTGAAGAATTTCACCAAGATTCGTGCATACTCTAAGCAAACTCATGAAGATGGAATGTACAAACTGAGCTAGATCTAGGTGGAATCAAGCATCAATTCATACACAAAGCTTCATAACATCAAAATAGGACTGAATCTGGAGATTGCTAGGCCTTGAATCCACCGTTTCCATTGACTGCTCTTCAAGAAGGTTTGAAATCGAATCTCTCAATTCTCCATTCTATTGCCATGATTGTGTAGAGTTTTTCATGCTGATTACACTGATATAAATTTCGTGGAAAATGGTGGAATATTGAGCAAGATATGTGAACTTGAACTTTTGACATGCATTATGTTTTAATTCGATTCGCGCGATTCTTTGAGTTACAGGCTTAGCAAATGCTGGATTCGTGTTGTACATGAGATAAGATTTCGTTTGATATATAGCATGCTCATTTCTGGAATTTTTGTTGAATTTGTTCCGCCGGTTCCCATGAAGAAGACGGTGGAAACCACCGTGTTCCGCCGTCTGTGAACAATACATCCACCGTCTGGTTTTTGTACTTAGAGCTTACTGTAACGCGCACTGCCCGTCTCCAATTCGATTCCCAGCAAGTGCCTTTTTATTTGTCCACTTGATTTCCTTCATTAGGCTAAACGCGGCGTTTTGATGTGCCCTGGGTTCGATTCCAGGCGTGGACAATATCAATTAATTTTATCTAAGAGCCTGTATTTTATGCATACAGGGTTCGAGTCCTTCATGTAGCATCTTTCCAATTTCATTTTCAATTAACATTTTCCAATTGATTCAACATTATTTCATTTTTTGTTCATTAATTCAAAAAATCATAACAAATAGAATATTGATCCATATTGAATGGAATTTTTTCCTACATGTTCGTCTTGACGTCTAGTATTTTGTAATGTCCATTTCTTGATTTTATCATTTTTGGATTTTTTATGATGAGCTGTTATTTGAACATGTGTGCAAATGTGACATGTGTTACTAAATGATTTGTGAAATGCTCATACTTTCTCCAATTGCCTTGAAATTTAACATGCTCGATCCTAGCATGTAATCTGATTTTTGAGAATTGGTTTGGCATTTTTAGCATTTTTCATTTCTGTTTTGGACACATGGATGTATGGTGTGATAATTTGTGTCACATATTTTGATGTTGAACTTGTTCATTTTCATTGACATGCTAATTGATGTCTTCTGATTCCAATTTTTTGCATGATGATTGTGTTTAACATGTTGATATCACACAAAAAGTTCCATGATTATTAGATGTGTTTCTGATTTAATGTGCATTTTCTCTTCTTGATGCTCAATTGTTGACACCATTGTATGCCTTTGCCTTAACATGATCATTATATGGATTTTCCTTAGGATTTGAGTTGGGTCCTTTTTAGGACATGTTCATGCTTGAATAAATGTGCTTCATGTGGAAGATCAACTTCTGTTTTGACTTTTTGCTTTGCCTTTGACCCTAGTCTTTGTACTAGTGGTTTGTACTCATCTTTTGAGCTTTGTGTTTCAGGTTCAAGCTATTAACTTTAGTGGTTGATGCAATCTTATGATTTGAGATGCAAATTTGCTTTGTCCACTAACCTTCGTTGTGTTGTAGGTCCCTTGGTGATGAATTCACTTGAGTTGTTGACTTGCCTTGTGTGCATATTGGTTGTAACATTGTTGTGTCTGATTGGTTTGTCTGAAATGTGGATATTGACTTGTTTGACTTTCTTACAGGTACTTTAGTAGCTTTAGCTCATTGCTTAAGCTTTGCTTTGCTTGTGGTTGACATACCACCTAGGTAATCATTCTCTAACTCCATGTGGTCTGGAAGCCCTGTCGTTTCTTTTGACAGGCATTTGGTTGAAGTCCTCCTTAAGAGGCAATGACTGTGTTTGTTTATATTTGTGCCATGTACTTCAAGTCCTCCTAAGTGAAGAGGCAATTGACAGATAGAAGGGATTCGCAATCAATCCCCTGTTATTCGTTGAGTCGTTCATTATGCTCGCACCACGTGCTGATGCTCTTGAACCTAACCCAAGATCTTTGTATATAGAGTCAGTCAAGTGGAGCAGGGTCCCACATTCTGGATCCCCACGTTTTCATTGATTCAAGCTCACCCAGGCCCGGGTTAATAGCTATGAGGTCTTATCCTCATTACCTTTCATCTGCTCACCCTGACAGTCAATGTCAGTGGTTAAGAGCTTCATCAGATACCCCTTCTAGTATTGGCTTGTTTGTCGAGGTTGACATGAACCCTTGACTAAAGCCCAGCCTTGTATGAGCCACTTGTTTGCATATAGTGTGTGATACCTGTTCACCTGTGTTGCTTACTTGTTGTGTGATTGACTTGCTTCTTATGCGAGTTAGGTTCTGATTAGAGACCTTAACTTAGGGATCGTATGCATGACAACTTCTAGGCTCGAGTCGTAGTCTCCCTAGTAGTTTGTTATCTCCCTAGTCTCTGGTTAGGAAAGTTTTTTCCCTGTTAAGGGGAACTACGTCGCCCAGATCCTCATACCAGATGAGGTACGTAGGCAGGAGATTGAGCTGCTCTCTTCGGGCGCCCTTTTTCTTTTTCAACCCTTGTGTGTGCGTTAGGAGTCTGATGTAAGTCTAGCGATTGGCATTCGGTTTCCTGTTTGCGTTTGTTTGTTTGGAGTCCGATGTAAGCCCAACGATTGGCATTCGGTTTCCTGTTCATGTGTTTCGTTTGACGTCTCAGCGTCTCCTTTCAGTGTTTTGTTTCGGCGTGCGTCAGCCGAGCTACGAGGGCTCTGATTCTTAATCTGGTTAGAGAAGATACGTATGCATAGGATGCGATGTCCTAGCGAGCAAGTTCCCCACTTCCCCGAACTACGTCGACTCTGATGTTTGTGTCTGACAAACTACGTAGGCCCAGAATGCGATATCCTGCCGAGTCCACTTTCTCCGTTTTCTCTTTCCTGTTTTTATTCCAGTATGTGCAGTTTTGAGCAGTTTTGTTAGCAACCTTATTCTATTCTTTTGAGCGTGGATCCCGTCGAGTACGACGACGTGAGGGGGTGCTAATACCTTCCCTTCGCATAACCGACTCCCGATCCTAGCAATCTCTGGTCGTAAGACGGCTCCTTTCCCTTTCTTAGGTTTACTTCGAGCGTTTCCTTTCCCTCCTTTGGGATAAATAACGCACGGTGGCGGCTCTGTGTCTTTTCCCGCCGGTTGTTTTTCGCGATGCGACAAGTAGGTGATCCGGCATTTTCCTGCTGCTGAAGGTTTAATTATGCAGCATTTATATTGGTATATTATGGGTCTGTTTCAAGTATACTAGATGGCATCATGAGCTTCCTAAGGCTGTCGTTGTTTTCCTAATTTGGTGTTGCCTGATATGTGCGGGCAGTGAGAGCTCAATGCACCGACCTACAATTCAACCTTCCAAAGCCAACAGGATTCCACACCCAACTAATTGAATTTGTCCTGCATAATTCAAACTTGGTATTTCAGTCCAGACCAAGCTTCACCTCACTGCATTTCAGACAACGTCAATCTCATTCAATTTCATCAACTTTAGATCACATGAGTTTGCATATTGGCATCCGATTTAAGCATTGAAACCGTGTTTACAATCAGCGGCAGGTGAAGTGCTATAAGAGGCAAAAGAGAGAAACGAAGAGCCAAGCACTAATGGGAAACCAAAGTCTGGTAAGCATAATTCGAAGCTTTTAGGTCAGGACCCTCAGAGTGGAAGTGTTGCAGGATGAAGATCCGACGTTGAAGCCATGAAATACTTGAAATTGTTGCGGAAAGATTCACCTGATTTTTGGAGACATACTTGCCCTCTTTTGAATTATACACGAGAAGGTAGAGAATCTTGCTAGCCTTCCAAGCTGTAAAATAGTTGCTGAGAAACCGGAACGCAAGCCAAGCTGCAAACGCGAACAAGGCCACGAACGAAATGACGAACATTGCACCAAGCATTATTGCAGACGAACAAGTCCACGATGGTAGCTTCACATAACAACCGTAACCATCAACATGAATGGAAACTACAGAACACAATAAGACGACACAATGGATATGTTGTAATGAATTAACCAAACTGCGACATGAGGCAATGATGCTATACCGACACAAGTCAGTGTAAATGGATGCAGCAAGCTCATGACTGTAGGAATGCATAGTTCCTCTGCCACATCTAATACGCACAATAGGAGAAGAAAAGTCACGATGCCGCCTTACCTTTGTCATCGTCACTGCTGGTTAAGCAAGAACCTTAACATTTAGCTGTATCCCATTTCAATTTCATTAACGTTGTGAACTGCACTAGCAGTGCTACCCGAGTTATACGATTCGGTTAACCACTCTTTTTTGCTATCAATTTATCATACATGAGTATGAGAATTCCATATGAATTAGAATCCTCAAGCGGAGGAAAAAGGTTTCCAAACATACGAAGGATATAACAGGAAAGCCGTCATTGGTGGAGCTGCTGGATGTGCTGCAGGTTTTGCCTTTATGGCAGCAATCTGCATTACTGTCTTCAACAAGAAGAAGAGAGTTCCAGGGTCATCCACAAACACAAGATGGCTTCCCATATACGGAAACTCACACACAAATGCCAGTAAATCCACGTCTGGGAAGAGCATTGCTAATGCAAACCTCGTTGCCATGGCTCAAGGTCTGTGTCGATATTTTTCCTTACAAGAGATAAAGTAAGCAAATAAAACTTTTGATGAGTCCCTGGTTACAGATTTTAAGGTACTTGATTCTTCTGCTTTATTTGGAGTACTGCGAGCTGTAGAAGTTGAAATTTTCTCATTAGTTGGTCTTATCTCTGGAGTAGAACCACAAAATGGAGGTGCACTCGGAACATCCTCGTCGCCCGATAATCTTCCATTCTTTTCTGCAGAACTTTTTTGATTCATCCTTGAAGGTACTCTGGAAGCATACCCTTGTGACATATAAGCCCTACTCTTCAGAAGAGTGCCATTGACACTTCCTACTTGCGTGGAGGAAAATTCTGAGTTGTCCGCCGAATCCGACGATTCATCCTAGATGAAACCATTCTGCCTTACATTAGAAGCAACTCTCATAATTGGATCCCTCGTGATGTTGTTTCAAAATCTATTGGGAATGGGAAAATGATAGTGAGGTGATTAACATGATTGCATATTCATCTGAGTTCAAGAATATTGTTGTTCGAGAAGAAGAACATAATGATCTAGAGATGTTGGCATGCATATCATGTCCATTAGAAATTAAGTGCGGTCCTTTCAATAAACATGGAAAGATTTCCATTCTGATTCAGTTGTACATATCTCGAGGCTCTATGGATTCTTTCTCCTTGGTTCCCGATGCTTCATACACTAGTGCAAGCTTGACTTGTATAATCTGAGCTTTATTTGAGGTTTGTCTGCGAAGAGGATGGTGTGAAATATCTTTGTTCATGTTGAATTATTGCACATCTGTAGACAACCTAGTTTGACCGCACCAACATCCTCTTAGGAAATTTGACAGAGAGCTTTCATCAGAATCATTGCGGAATCTTGAAGAGCAAAGGGTCAATATTTCTAAGCACCACAAGCAGACCATTCAGTATATTGAAACCAGAATTCCAACTTGTCTTGTGAAGTCTCGGAAGATCCAGCCAGTTCTTGCCTCGCGTCAAAATCTTCCATATTCAGGTGATAAGATGCATTGTTCATATGCCACATCATGATTGAATGAACGAAATAAATGAAATATGAATGAGTATGTAGAATTCCTTCAATATGAATGGAATTTTTTCAATGTGAATGAAGAAAATATGAATGCAAATTTGGAATGTGAAAAACGTAAAAAATATGAAATAGTAAATATGAACATGAATGAAGGATATGAAGGTGAATGAAGAAAGAATGCAAACGAGTGACTGATGGGGAAAAATTTTCAGGGCCAAAATCGGGGTATGACAGTTGCCCCTATTTAAACATCCTCCACCAGAGGAAAATGAAACAACGCTTTTTCATCGGATTGCAGTGGGGGATGGTTAAATACCATGGAGACCCAGATTTTGATCCTGAAAAATGCAAATGCTATGATATGATATGCATGGGTGAAATACTTTATTTATTTTTTTGAATTTATCTGTTAGGGACACGGTGAATCCTTAACAGGAGATGCTACTGGACAGACCAATCTGTGGGGAATGCTGATGGTCCACAGGGAGACAGACAAATAGGGTAAAACCAACTCGCTGGGGATAACAATCCTGCTAGAGAATCAGACACACACTAGAGAGTACTCAAAGTGAAATTCGATGAACAACACTTAGAATACAAGAGATTTTGACAGTAAGTCCACGCATGACTTACTAACAATTCGAATATTTTGAGAAAATTTCCACAACAAGTTCATACATGACTTGACAACATTGGACCAAAAGGTTCAGCAACAGGTTCATACATGGCCTGACAACACTGGAATAATCAAAGAAAAAGATTCTTCAAAATAGGTTCAGACATGACCTGGTAATACTGGAATAAAGGCTCAACAACAATGGGTTCATACATGACCTGACAATGCTGGGGAATACCAAGAACGATTCTGACAGCAAGTTCAAACATGACTTGACAACAAATAGAAAAATCAAAAAGAGTGTATCAACAAATTCATACATGACCTGACAAAACTGAAATAATCATAGAGAAAGATTCTTTAAAACAGGTTCAGACATGACCTGGTAATACTGGAATAAAGGCTCAATAACAACGGGTTCATACATGACCTGACATTGCTGGGGAATACCAAGAATAGTTCTGACAGCAAGTTCAAACATGACTTGACAACAAATATAAAAATCAAAAAGAGTGTATCAACAAGTTCATACATGACCTGACATTGCTGGGGAATACCAAGAATAGTTCTGACAGCAAGTTCAAACATGACTTGACAACAAATATAAAAATCAAAAAGAGTGTATCAACAAGTTCATACATGACCTGAAAACACTGAAATAATCATAGAGAAAGATTCTTCAAAACAGGTTCAGACATGACCTGGTAATACTGGAATAAAGGCTCAACAGCAACGGGTTCATACATGACCTGACAATGCTGGGGAATACCAAGAACGGTTCTGACAGCAAGTTCAAACATGAGTTGACAACAAATAGAAAAATCAAAGAGAGTGTATCAACAAGTTCATACATGACCTGACAACACTGAAATAAATATAGAGAAAGATTCTTCAAAACAGGTTCAGACATGACCTGGTAATACTTGGAATAAAAGCTCAACAGCAGGTTCATACATGACCTGACAAAACAGGAACATTCAGAGAATTTTCAACAACAGGTTCATACATGACCTGACAACACTTGACTATTCAAAGAATTTTCAAAAGCAGGTTCATACATGACCTGACAACACTTGACTATTCAAAGAGTGCTCATTTAGCAGGTTCATACATGACCTGACATTACTTGGGAAAAATCAAAGGGAGTTTTATCAATAGGTTCATACATGACCTGAGAATATTGGAAAACATACAAAGCAAGTTTCATCAATGGGTTCATACATGACCTGACACTTTAGAATACATCTGACAGTTTTGGAGATTTCTCACAAGAAATTAATCCAATCACGGATTTTGGAGATTCCTAACAGGTAATTTATGCAAAACAAAGATAAACGGGAGTCTTCTTATAAGTAGATCATCCACGCAAAAGGCTACGATGATTCTTTACAGAGAAATCAAACAAAACCAACATCAATGGAGGTTTCTAACACGAAAAAACCTCCAAGCTTCTGGGAACTCCTCAAGATGATGAGTCATACATGACTTTCACGGAACCATCAGGAAAGACAGGGTACTCAAACTCTCTGTACGTGCCAACAACAATTGGACTTGATGAAAGCCATTAGTAAACAATTACCGGCTACAACGGAGTTTGCCAGCAACAACTAGACTTGAAATGATGTTGGCGACAACCAAACTTAAGATATCAATCACAAATGTATTTACAAACAGACTGACAGTGATGCTAACGACAATTGGGTTTAAAATGAGTTCTAGTAACAACTGAGCTTGGAATAATGCTAGTGACAGCTGAATTTTATGAGACACCAATGGGCCCTAAAATAGTGCTAGGGAATGGCATAAGGGTTCTGGAAGTGTGTCAAAACAAAAATAACATGTTCGGGAATTCATCGGAGAGTAAAAGAAACGAATTCTGGAAATGCATCAGAATTACAAGTGATATTCTGGAGATACAACAGAATACAGACATATCTGATAATATGCCGAGGAAATTCTGGAAATACATCAGAATACAATCCAAACATATTTGAGCATACATCAGATAGGTGAGGAAACATCTGGAAACACATCAGACAAGTTATGGAAATACATCAATAAACCAAGGAGTAATCTGGAAATTCATCGGATAATCCAAAAAGGAACTGAGCCTAATGGAAAATTTTCTAATAGGTGTCAACTGGGTTGGTCTTGAAAATGATTGCGAAAACCGGATGATGGTTTTAAGGGCACCAAAGACAAACTGGAATTAAAGGTCAAAGGATATAGGATCAACAGCAAGACCTGAATGAATGAAAAACGAGCATGAAGTACATTTTGGCTATGCATGATTTGAATTTATTTTTATGCATGATATGAAAATGATGACACTTGAGTGGTCCGAGAGTTGTAGAGGCTTTTTATGGAGATCATTATTCCTCAACACCAAGAACTCAACAAAATATATGTGATAGATATTGTCAAAGGAGAATTCTATCAATCTTGACGGCCACAACTTAGCCAAATGGATCCTTTCGGAGGATTAATGAATCGTGCTAGCATAACTTTCGGGCACTCGTCTCAAAATCAATAGTCGTTGACGTATGGCAGAATTTGTTTGAGTAATTTGAAAATATGAAGGGGGTATGCCCCTCTATGGCTCATCTTGCCCTAGTCTGTTGGGTCCTTGAAAATGTTCACCTTGAAAATGAGTTTGAAACAGCTCGACATGAGACGATCTCGAGATGGCTTGCCCCAATATTTACATACCGCAGTGACCTGACCCTAATTCACCAAAACCTGGAATGGTAGACTTCTGATTGACTGTCTTTGGATAGTTGGACTCAATAAGCTTTTGGGGTGCCTTGCCCCGGTCTGAGTCTTGAAGCAAATCACTTTTTGCTAAGTGAACCTTGGGGTGATTCGATCGGATTGAATGATACTCAAAGTGATTTTCCCATGACCGGACTTCTTTCACCTTATCAAATTCCTCAATTGTATATTGTTGGAATTTCTTTAATGCTAAGTGTTGACTCGCAAATAAGATTGTGCATTCAAAAAATGGTAACTTTAATGCAGTGCTTATGCAAAAATTTGAAATTAGAGTTTATTGATATGAACGGGTGAAATACAGTGAACGGGTCATTTATAAGAACACAATGATGATCAAGTCATTCACAACATGTAAGTTTGTGCCATCAAATGGTTAACAAAAATCATTTGGAGTCAGGTTAACACAACCTTGTTGTAGTATGCTTTCAGAATAAACTCTGCCTCAATTAGGTCTTTTAAGGATTGTAACGTGGTCTGATTCACGGTTTTTTGAAACAAAAGGATATAAGGCTCAAAATTTATTTTTACCCACCCCTTCTTCTTGATGATCTCCAGTTCCTATGTTCAGTTAATTCAATACACACATTCGACTTCGAAGGTGCAAAAGTGAAAATGAGAGTTCAAGGTGAGATTTTCTTGAAATGGAAGTCACCTTATTTTGTTTTTGTTGAGGATTTAATGACCTCTTTTGATTGATTTTCTTTATCCCTAATTTTGCCTGGACCGCTTCTTTGAAGCTTTCGGTCTATCGGGATGCCCTGACTTTTGCCTAAGTCATTTTGTGTTGTTTGACTTAGCGGACTTTTTTCTGTTTTTTTATTTTTACGTGTTGACTGCCAAGTTATTGGTGGATGAGGATCCACCAACACTAATTTTAGCTTTTCTCAACTTCTTCGACACCTCAACATGTGCGCGAAGGATAACATGTGGTTGAACCTAATTGGAGGGCGTACATATGGACGAATTTTTTTTGAAAGATCGAATGCACGGTCAAACTATCTGAACACAACTACCCTGCCCCAGGTTAAGATTAAGGGTTTTAGATCTGACATAAACACCAACTTCTAGGCTCAAAGTTGTTGTCTAGGGATTAACTCCTTATCACTTCAGTGTTTGGGGATTTGAAACAATGCCTTACATCATCGACAAGGTCTTACTCAAAAGCATACCACAACAATTTCAGGTGTTTCGTTTCCAATCTTTGTTAACACAACGGTTTGATAAACAAAAGTGAATGAGAGGAGTATTTTGTTTTTAACATGAATGAAAAACGAGTGAATACGAATGGATCAATTCAAAAGATGCCTAAACATTTCATTAATCTTACCAATTCAAAGAAAACAACAATGCTTAAAAGCAATTAACAATCAACATGCGAGGAAACTACAAAAGAAATGTTGAAACAACCAAATGATTGCCAGCTTTAGGGAATGACTTCTTCAAACTTGATCCATTAACCTATGGGGACACCCCTTGAGACCTTCGCACTTATCCGGCCGATGGGTTAACGTTTACCACCAAGCTTCCTTCTTGAAAGGCTATGTACCTGTTGTCAATCAACTGTTGTACTTTGGCTTTGAAAGCGTTGCAGTCTTCAGTTGAGTGCCCTTCTGATCCGGCATGATATCCACATTTCACATTTGGGTCATACCCAGGTGGGTAAGGTTGTGGAACCGACTTAAGAGACTTGGGAACCACCAACGAGTCTTGAATCATAGGTTGTAGGAGTTGGCTATATGTCATGAGGATTGGATGACGAGGATCATTTATTCTTTCCAAGTTATTTTGAGGCCTATGCTGATTTTGATATCTCGGGCCTTGGGCTTGTTGATTTGGATGAGGAGCAAACCAGGATTGTTTGTAATGAAGACCAAAAGGTAGCGTTTGCTGGTACGACACTCCGGGCATTGCTAACTGCTCATTTTCAGCCACTTGAAGGTTAGGATCAACAAACTTTTTGATATTGGCACGACGATCTTCAAATTCTTTTCCTTCAATCTGATCGTTGGATGCAACCCTCTTGGATCCACTACTCACTTCACCTTTGCTTCTGTTGCCATGGGTCGTGACATCAGAAATCCAATGTGATATCTCAATTCTCATATCGGGAAACGATGATATCTCATTAGCCACCTCCCTAACTTCTTCATTGTCGTACAAAACCTTGAGGGGTTTCTGAGGTCCTTTGCCTTTCTCGCTACTTGGCCCAGGAATCAAGATGTATGTACCTGTGCTTTCCTCCTTGGGTGTTGGTGACCTAATGTCAATCAATCTTTGCAGCTTGAACTTAAAACTCTTGCATTCCTCGATGGAGTGCCCCATTGTTCCAGTATGGTATTCGCACTTGACCTTCGGGTGATCTTCTTCAAAGACTAAGCTCTTTTTGTTAATCAGCTCTCGTACCAAGGCTTTCAGCGCTAAGCAAGAATCTAGGTCATGTCCCACTGCCCCTTTATGTAATTCACATGTTGCATTTGGATTGTACCATGGCAGGTATGCTGACGCGTGTGTGAGAGCTCGAGGGGTCACCAAAGCATTCAGGATCAGTTGAGGGTAGAGCTTGCTATATGGCACCGGAATCGGGTCGTTGTGATTTTTGTTCCCCTTGTTCTGATTCTGATTTTTGCTTTGAACATGACTTCGGTGATTTTGAGGAGGAATAGTCAGAGGATGTTGATGATGACATCCTAAGGGAGGTCGATATACTAGTAGGTGAGGAGTTGCCATATAGAATTTCCCTTGACTTGGGGTAACACGAGACGGATGTGGAGTAGTAGCTCCCTCTGTTGTAGCAATGGGTATGGGATGGCCCTCTTTCCTCAATAAGGCTTGCAGGGTTTCCACGACCCATCCCACTTGGCTTTTCAAAAGATTGAGTTCATCCTTCAATGCTTCTTGACCTTTCCTTAGCTCGTCCATCATCTCTTGAGACATGGTTCATTGTTCTAAACGCGTGTCAGGAATCATTTTGCGGTCATGGACAAAGGATGGATGAGTTTTTTTTTTGTATTTTGTCTGGAAAATGAGATGCATTATGATGAGATGCAGATGCAATGGAATGTGAATGAATGCAATGCAAGCTATGCATTTTTTTTCAATACACGGGTTCAACAGTCTGAGGTACTGATGAATCTGATTGCTTTCCAAGAATAGGTTCTCACCGGGTATGATCTAGGGCTTTGTTGTTAGATGGTGTGGCTAGTGATCGAGAGGGGGGGTGAATAGATCACCTCTTTTTGAATAAACGAATTTAAAAATTCTTATCAGAGTTATTGAAGCTTAGCGGAAAATTACAGTCCCGAATCGACTTCCGTCTATTCTGAATTGCTACTAGAAAATCGGACATGCGAATTTATTGCTGGATTTGAATTAGAACGATAGAGAATATTAACACCAGAATATTATCAAATCAAATGCACTTATCACTAAATTCTGATTCCAATGAATAAAACTCAGCTGACATTTTTGTCAAATATTTGGTGTGTATGTGATCAATGATGAACAATGGTGGAGTTTATATAAAGTTTTCTTTCCACTATTGTATCACGAAATGTACAGCCACAATTTCAACTGAAATCACAAAACTGTTGAAAACGTAAAGAGAGATAAGGAAAGAATACGGTACGCAGAGATTTGGTAAGGAAGTTCCCCACTGTCGTCCTCGCGTGTGGGTACGTCTCCCTCTCAATTTCAAATGAAATTGAGAACTGTAATTATCAATAATGCCGAATTTGTTGATACAAGGTTTCAATACAAAGACAGAAATCTAAATCCCAAGATCTTCTTCTTGTATAAAACCTCCACTTGATCTGAGCTCAATCAAGAATTTCCTGCAAGAAATTGCAAACAATTCACCGGTTCCACGACCTGTTTGCGAAATTACCCAATTTCCAAACCCTACGCTGCGGCTGAATCTGTTCTGCAAACGTGACTAACAAACCCGCAAGAACACTCCAGTTCTTGAAGGACATACCATTTGGTGTTTCCTCGAAACCCCCTTCAACCTTCAACTAAGCTAGATCCTCGATCGTTCCACTGAACACCTTAGCTAGATCCTTGATCGTTCCACTGAACACCTCAGCTAGATCCTTGATCGTTCCACTGAACACCTCAGCTAGATCCTTGATCGTTCCACTGAATGTTATCTCGTTGATCCTTTAATCCAAAGAACAAGAATGATTATGTGTTGATGTTCTTGAAGAAAAGAGATTGAGAAGATGAAGAAGGTGAAGTCTCTTTCAGGTTTCTAACTGCTCAAAAAACAATTGTTGCTACACACTCCTTTGATTTGTGTTCAACTGTTTTTCCCTTCTGAATTCGTACCCTTAACTGAGCTGTCAAAATACTTCTTATATATGAAAGACAGAAGTTGTTAGTAGACAAAACAGAATTATGTATTGATACAAAAGGTTATGCATCGATACATACTGTAGCTTTGATTAATTTTAGAGAATTAATACAAGCATGTATCGATACAAAGCTCGTATGTATCGATACATAGAACATTTTAACTAAGCATGTATCGATACAAAGCTCGTATGTATCGATCCATAGAACATTTTAACTAAGCATGTATCGACACAAAGCTCGTATGTATCGATACATACTGAAGCAAAAATGTTTTGTGATTTAAAACAAATTTATGTATCGATGCAGATGAACATGTATCGATACATACTGACACAAAACAGTTTTTATGAGTTCTTTTAAGAAATGTATCAATATGGATCTTTATGTATAGACACGAAACAATAGTATAGGCTAAAAACACAAATGAAACATGTAAAATAATGCACAACCAACAATTAGACATTGATCACACAATTTGCTATCATTCAAAACTTATTCAAAGTAAAGAATTTGCTCACAAACTCCCCCTTTTTGATGATGGCAAATTTTTAGCAAGATGTGTGATACTCCCCCTGAGTTTGTGCATATCTGTCAACATCTGCATTTCTCCCCCTTTGTCAACATCAAAAAGAAAAAAAACAGTTTTATCAAGGCAACATGTTGTAGCAGGACACAGCAAAAATGATAAAGAAGCTAACAATCATAAAGAAGGAAGCTTAAAAAGTAAAGAATCACTCACAAAGAATGACAAATAAGGGCAATAACACCAGAAGTAAGCAGAAGGAAATAAGCATTTAACTAGTAGAAAGTATTTAAAAATTACATAAGCCAAGACATATAAGGTGCAACTAATCTGAAAAGAAAAAAACTCAAGCAACATGCAATGAAATGCAGTGAAATGAAATGATGATGGTTTAATGTGGATTATAGCCACCACAGGACTCCTCGTCATCTCTATCAGGATCTCTGAAGCTTGGCGGAGGCGGAGGAGGAGGCATTGCATCTGGATTGTGGCCCATGAAGGTGTAGTGCCTGAACCGGTCCTGAACTTCAACACTTCTGAATCTGTCCATAATACCAGGATTGGCACGGCAGTCGTCCATAAAACCAGACATTTCATTGTAGAAGACTTGGTGCCACTTAACCAAGTCTGTGTGCCAAGAGTGTTGGTTATGGTACATCCGTGTATGATCGTCATGCCACTCACGATGCTCCTTATGCCACTCACTTTGTTGTACATGCTAAGACAGTGCCTCTTCATGACGTTCTTGGTTGGCAAGCTCCATTTGTTGAAGCATTTGAGTTAGGTGCACAGTAGGTGTTGAAGATGAAGCACCGCCGGAGAACGGAGGAACCGTTGGTTCAGGTACATAGTTGGTTGGAGACCACCTTTGTGGCACCCAATCACCCCAACCAGCATTGTCATCAGCTGCAGGCACATCTGCTTCGTTCACATCATGCATTTCTTCATCAGGTTGGTCTTCAACTACATGAATTTGTTCAGAAGGCACATCAAAATTATAGATCCTTGTTTTGGATTTCCTTTCAAAGAAATAGAAACATTGACGTTCCTTGTCCCACCCATATCCCATATGAGATAAAGTGGAAGAGTCAAACTCTTGAGCAGCAGATGGTGATATGAGAGGAACTAAAGGGATTGCAACATTCCAGAACGTAAGAATTTTCATGATTTGAGACGCATAACCAAGAGCAACATTCTTGGCACTATTACGCACAAAAAAGAGACGCTTCACAAAGTAATTTGCCCAATTCAAGGGAACCTTATTTTGAAGAATATACAAGAGATGAATGCCTGCCCTGTCTAACCTAGAATGTCCACTGTTTGCTGGACGCAGAATGTGCGAGATAATCCAATGAAGTATACGAGGAATTTTCTTAATCATACCAGACGTAACCTGTTCATCCTCACCCAGCGGTCTGTCCAATTTCAAGATAGATAGAGTAAACTCCTTCAGGTTAAAGTCAGTATCAAACTTCAAGTCATGCCAAGTCTTGAAATTATGCGACGAAAGCGGAATTTGAAACACTGTTTCCCAATCACCAGCCTCAAAAGTATAGGTTCTGACACCAATAGAACACTTAAACATATATCCTTTACCAGATTGTAAGCCAGCATAAAATGCACGGATAAAATCTTCATGGTAATCATCATTTGTAGTAAAAAATGAACCAAGTTTTTGTGCATTAAGGAGTTCAACCACATCATTGAGATGCAGATGAATAGCATCATGTTTATCGAAGACATGAGGTTTCATAACTAACCTTGTCTTGAAAGAATCCTCAAACTCAGTAGCAATTGCAGGATGAAGCAAATCTAAGGCATTAGGAGGAATGTCTGGTAACTGCTGAGAAGTGCCAACCGGTTCCTTTCCTTTTCCTTTTCCCCTTGCTCTAGCCGGATTGATTCTTGGAGGCATGGTGATGAAAAATTGAAGAAATGTGAGATGAATTTAGGGTTTTGGAGAGAATGATGATGAAGGAGATTAGGGTTAGCCGCAGGTTTTGAGAGGTAGGGGAACTGCTGATACCAAGTTTGTGAAAAGATGTGATAAGAGTTGCTGATGTGTCGATCCATGAGTGAAATAAAATGCATTTAATCCAAAAACAATCAGTATGTGTCGATACATATGGGAATGGATCGATGCATGTCACGCATTTTTGTTTTTAAAGGGTCTATGTATCGATACAAACGACGAATGAATCGATACATACTGAACCAATTTTGACAGATGTGAAATGAAGAAGACATGAATCGATACATACATCTTTGAATCGATACATACTGATGCCAAACCAAATTTTAATTAATTTTTATGCAATATGGTTATGCATTATGAAGTATGTCATGATAATGATGCCCAAGTATAATTCACAAATCAGATATTAATGTTCAAACAATATATGGAAAGAAATTCACATAAACGAAAATAAGGAATTTTGTTCTAACATACACAATCACATAGTTCTAAAAGAGATATAGAAAGGAGTGATATTACCTCTGTTGATGTAACCTTATGAGGTATAAATGAAATCTAAAACAAATCTCATCAACCAAATGTGTGTTAGTTGAACCAAAAATTATATCGTCTACATAAACTTGAACTAAAAGAATGTGCTTTCCCTTGTGTTTAATAAAGAGAGTATTATCCACTTTACCTCTTGAATATCCATGATCAATTAGAAATTTGCTAAGCCTTTCAAACCAAACCCGAGGGGCTTGTTTAAGACCATACAAAGCTCGTTTTAATTTGTAAACATAATTTGGATTTTCAGCATTCTCAAAACCAGGAGGTTGTGAGACATATACCTCTTCATTTATGACACCATTTAGAAACGCACTCTTTACGTCCATTTGGTAAAGCTTAAAATTATTAGAACACGCATAGGCAAGCAAGAGACGTATAGCTTCAAGGCGAGCAAGTGGAGCATAAGTTTCCTCATAGTCTATGCCCTCCTCTTGGTTATACCCTTGTGCTACTAAACGTGCCTTGTTCCTAGTTATCACTCCGTTTTCATCAAGCTTATTTCTAAAAACCCATTTAGTACCTATGATATGATGATCTCGCGGATGAGGGACAAGTTCCCAAACGTCATTTCTTTTAAATTGATTAAGCTCTTCTTGCATTGCCATTAGCCAACATTCATCAATCAAGGCCTCTTTGGCATTTTTAGGTTCTACTTGTGAAACAAAAGCGAAGTGAGAACAAAAATTACTTATCTTAGAACGAGTCATTACTCCCTTTGAAATATCTCCCAAGATGTTTTCAATAGGATGGTCTTTTGAAGATTTCCAAGCTGGTGGAAGGTCATTCACTTCAGCTGTCCTTTCTTCCTTATCTTCTTCATGACTAGTATCTTCCTCCTTCTCATGGGCAACTGTTCTGGATTGATCAGTTTCCGTAACAGCTTCCTTGAGTATGTCTCCTGTAGATACACCTGCGTCATCAAAAGAAATACCTTTTCCGACACTTTTCGGATAAGACTCATCAAAATAAACATGGACAGATTCTTCAACAGTAAGTAAACGCTTATTATATACTCTTACACCCTTAAACACACCGTTCTGTTCAGCATGTTCAATTATGCAGCAAGTTTTTGTGAAAGAAACTTTATAACCCTTGTCACATAATTGACTTATGCTTAACAAATTGTGTTTAAGCCCCTCTACTAAATGGACATCAGAAATAGTAGTGGTAGAGGGATTACCTACACTACCTTTGCCAAGTATAGCTCCTTTGTTATTGTCTCCATAAGTAACATATCCCTTCTTCTTTGCTTTGAAGTCTATAAAAAGCGATATGTCACCGGTCATGTTCCTTGAGCAACCGCTATCAAGAAACCATCTCCTATCTACGGAAGCAAGGCACTCATCCTACAATATCAAAAGAGAGAAGTTGGTACCCAATTTTTATTGGGTCCAAGTGGTTAAGTGCTAACATGGTTGCCTTTTGGCTTCCATTGATAAATACCTTTAGGAGCAAGAAATCTCCTAAACTTGCATTTCTCAATGGTATGGCCAGCACGACAACAATAATGACATAAACCATGATGATGTGTTTGTTTATTCTTGTTCATTAAATCCTTTGGAATAAAAGAGTATTTTGCATATGGTGAATTTAATGACTTCTTAAACAACTTAGAGTCAACGACATAAGTAACCTTAGGTTGTAAAGCTTTTGCCAATTTGACCTTGAGAGTGTTTACCTCTTGTTGCCAAATATGACAAGCTTCACAATACCCAACTTTACTACATCCATCAATGTCAATATTTTTTGAATTTTCTGCAATACTAGCTTTTAACCATTCTAAATCTTTTTCAGCTTTATATACTTTACCTTCCAGAAATGAAAAAATTTGTTTATCGGAAGATAATCTTGTAAAAGCATCTACAGCTTCGTTATGCAGTTTTTCAAAAGCTATTTTCAGTTCAGAAAAAGACATAGAAGAGAAATTATTATAATAGGCTTGTTTTACCTTTTTATCATTGATTTTATTCTTGTGGTAGGACAGATTTTTGGTGTGAGCCATAAGGCACAGATTTGCGGTTTCATCACTATCACTTGAACTTTGTGTGCTTGATGAATCACTATCACTTTCCCATGCAATGTAAGCTCTTCTTTGTTTGTTGTACTCTTTTGGTGGAGCTTTTCCTTGATCCTTATACTTCATAGGACAATCTGTTTTATAATGTCCAGATTTACCACAATTAAAACAAGATCCTTTTCCTCTACTCTTCTTATTCTCTTCCTGTTTTGAATCTGTAGATTGTCTTCGAAAATTCATGAGGTTTTTGTCGGAATGCTTGACTCCATTCTTTCGAATGAATCTATTATATCTCCTTACAAAAAGTCCCATTTCCTCATCATCCGAATCTTTGTCACTACTAGAATCATTGTCACTTTGCTCTTTTCGTGAGGACTTAGAGCTAGAGGCCACAAGAGTTATTGGCTTCTTCTCTCCCTCTTTGTCTCTCTTCTTCTCCTTTTCCTTCTTAATTTTGTTCTCAAACTTTTCAAGACTTTCTAATGCTTGCTGATGTTCTTCCAGCTTTCCAAACAGAGTTGTAATCGTAAGTGTCGTTAGATCGTTGGCTTCCTTGATAGCTGTTACTTTAGGTTGCCATTCCCTGCTAAGACATCTCAGAATTTTATTAGTAGCTATTTCATTGGAAACAGGTTTTCCAAGTGCATTCAACCGATTAGTGAGATGAGTAAATCCCTTTTGCATGTCGGAGATATATTCTCCTTGTTTCATGCGAAAGAGCTCAATCTCTTGATTCAGTGTGTTAATGCGGGACTGTTTTACTTCAGTAGTACCCTCATGGGCAACTTCTAAAGCATCCCACGTTTCTTTAGTTGTCGTGCAATGGGATATCCGATAATACTCATCAACACCAAGTGCTGAAATTAGCATATTTCGAGCTCTCCAATCACTCGACCACTTTTTCTCATCTTTCTCATTCCAATCAGCTTCTGGTTTAGGAACTATGGCGCCAGCCGCATTTGTCATAGTAATTTGAAAAGGACCATTTTCAATGGCAGCCCATACTAGCCTATCAATAGAATTTATATGAATTCACATGCAGTATTTCCAGTAGCCGTAATTTTCACCGTTGAAAATCGGCGCTCTATTATACGCCCCCTTTGGTTCAGAATCCATATCGTTACAGGCAGCCACAGAACACCAGCGAACCGATGCTCTGATACCACTTGTTAGACAGTGTGGCTAGTGATCGAGAGAGGGGGTGAATAGATCACCTCTTTTTGAATAAACGAATTTAAAAATTCTTATCAGAGTTATTGAAACTTAGCGGAAAACTATAGTCCCGAATCGACTTCCGTCTATTCTGAACCGCTACTAGAAAACCGGACATACGAATTTCTTGCTGGATTTGAATTAGAACGATAGAGAATATTAACACCAGAATATTATCAAATCAAATGCACTTATCACTAAATTCTGATTCCAATGAATAAAACTCAGTTGACAGTTTTGTCAAACATTTGGTGTGTATGTGATCAATGATGAACAATGGTGGAGTTTATATAAAGAAGTTTTCTTTCCACTATTGTATCACGAAATGTACAACCACAATCCACCAACTGAAATCACAAAACTGTTGAAAACGTAAAGAGAGATAAGGAAAGAATACGATACGCAGAGATTTGGTAAGGAAGTTCCCCACTGTCGTCCTCGCGTGTGGGTACATCTCCCCCTCAATTTCAAATGAAATTGAGAACTATAATTATCAATAATGCCGAATTCGTTGATACAAGGTTTCAATACAAAGACAGAAATCTAAATCCCAAGATCTTCTTCTTGTATAAAACCTCCACTTGATCTGAGCTCAATCAAGAATTTCCTACAAGAAATTGCAAACAATTCACCGGTTCCACGACCTGTTTGCGAAATTACCCAATTTTCAAACCCTACGTTGCGGCTGAATCTGTTCTGTAAACGTGACTAACAAACCCGAAAGAACACTCCAGTTCTTGAAGGACAAACCATTTGGTTTTTCCTCGAAACCCCTTTCAACCTTCAACTCAGCTAGATCCTCGATCGTTCCACTAAACACCTCAGCTAGATCCTTGATCGTTCCACTGAACCCCTCAGCTAGATCCTTGATCGTTCCACTGAACACCTCAGCTAGATCCTTGATCGTTCCACTGAACGTTATCTCGTTGATCCTTTAATCCAAAGAACAAGAATGATTATGTGTTGATGTTCTTGAAGAAAAGAGATTGAGAAGATGAAGAAGGTGAAGTCTCTTTCAGGTTTCTAACTGCTCAAAAAACAATTTTTGCTACACACTCCTTTGATTTGTGTTCAACTGTTTTTCCCTTCTGAATTCGTACCCTTAACTGAGCTGTCAAAATACTTCTTATATGTGAAAGACAGAAGTTGTTAGTAGACAAAACAGAATTATGTATTGATACAAAAGGTTATGCATCGATACATACTGTAGCTTTGATTAATTTTAGAGAATTAATACAAGCATATATCGATACAATGCTCGTATGTATCGATACATAGAACATTTTAACTAAGCATGTATCGATACAAAGCTCGTATGTATCGATCCATAGAACATTTTAACTAAGCATGTATCGATACAAAGCTCGTCTGTATCGATACATACTGAAGCAAAAACATTTTGTGATTTAAAACAAATTTATGTATCGATGCAGATGAACATGTATCGATACATACTGACACAAAACAGTTTTTATGAGTTCTTTTAAGAAATGTATCAATGTGGATCTTTATGTATAGACACGAAACAATAGTATAGGCTAAAAACACAAATGAAACATGTAAAATAATGCACAACCAACAATTAGACAATGATCACTCAATTTGCTATCATTCAAAACATATTCAAAGTAAAGAATTTGCTCACAAACTCCCCCTTTTTGATGATGGCAAATTTTTAGCAAGATGTGTGATACTCCTCCTGAGTTTGTGCATATCTGTCAACATCTGCATTTCTCCCCCTTTGTCAACATCAAAAAGAAAAAAAAACAGTTTTATCAAGGCAACATGTTGTAGCAGGATACAGCAAAAATGATAAAGAAGCTAACAATCATAAAGAAGGAAGCTTAAAAAGTAAAGAATCACTCACAAAGAATGACAAATAAGGGCAATAACACCAGAAGTAAGTAGAAGGAAATAAGCATTTAACTAGTAGAAAGTATTTAAAAATTACATAAGCCAAGACATATAAGGTGCAACTAATCTGAAAAGAAAAAAACTCAAGCAACATGCTATGAAATGCAGTGAAATGAAATGATGATGGTTTAATGTGGATTATAGCGACCACAGGACTCCTCGTCATCTCTATCAGGATCTCTGAAGCTTGGCGGAGGCGGAGGAGGAGGCATTGCATCTGGATTGTGGCCCATGAAGGTGTAGTGCCTGAACCGGTCCTGAACTTCAACACTTCTGAATATGTCCATAATACCAGGATTGGCACGACAGTCGTGCATAAAACCAGACATTTCATCGTAGAAGACTTGGTGCCACTTAACCAAGTCTGTGTGCCAAGAGTGTTGGTTATGGTAGATCCGTGTATGATCGCCATGCCACTCACGATGCTCCTTATGCCACTCACTTTGTTGTACATGCCAAGACCGTGCCTCTTCATGACGTTCTTGGTTGGCAAGCTCCATTTGTTGAAGCATTTGAGTTAGGTGCGCAGTAGGTGTTGAAGATGAAGCACCGCCGGAGAACGGAGGAACCGTTGGTTCAGGTACATAGTTGGTTGGAGACCACCTTTGTGGCACCCAATCACCCCAACCAGCATTGTCATCAGCTGCAGGCACATCTGCTTCGTTCACATCATGCATTTCTTCATCAGGTTGGTGTTCAACTACATGAATTTGTTCAGAAGGCACATCAAAATTATAGATCCTTGTTTTGGATTTCCTTTCAAAGAAATAGAAACATTGACGTTCCTTGTCCCACCCATATCCCATATGAGATAAAGTGGAAGAGTCAAACTCTTGAGCAGCAGATGGTGATATGAGAGGAACTAAAGGGATTGCAACATTCCAGAACGTAAGAATTTTCATGATTTGAGACGCATAACCAAGAGCAACATTCTTGGCACTATTACGCACGAAAAAGAGACGTTTCACAAAGTAATTTGCCCAATTCAAGGGAACCTTATTTTGAAGAATATACAAGAGATGAATGCCTGCCCTGTCTAACCTAGAATGTCCACTGTTTGCTGGACCCAGAATGTGCGAGATAATCCAATGAAGTATACGAGGAATTTTCTTAATCATACCAGATGTAACCTGTTCATCCTCACCCAGCGGTCTGTCCAATTTTAAGATAGGTAGAGTAAACTCCTTCAGGTTAAAGTCAGTATCAAACTTCAAGTCATGCCAAGTCTTGAAATTATACGACGGAAGCGGAATTTGAAACACTATTTCCCAGGAGTGAGTGGTATCCACCACGTTCCATTCGCATCTTATTTGCAAAAATGTTTAATAAGAATTAAGTGTTTTTGAGGTTTGATTGAGAAAGAGTTTGAAGAAACCGCATTGACAATTTTAAACGATGGCGAGAGTTAAGATAGGCGAGGCATCCACCTCGAATTTTGAGTTTTATTATGAAAATGGCTTCACATTGGTTTAAGAGAAAGATTTGAATGAAGGTTTGAGAGAAACAGAATAGATAAATTTGGATGATGGCGAGAGTTAGGATAGGCGAGACATCCGTCTCGAACCCTAGTCTCAGGAGTGCGTGGTATCCACCACGTTCCATTTCCATCTTTATTGAAAAGATCATAAATATGAATTAATATTTTTTGAGTTTTTATTATGAAAAATGGATTGACGTTGGATCAAGCATTTGATGAAGGTTTGAAAGAAATGGAGTAGAATGGGAGGAAGAAACAGATTGATTTGTTTATTGAGAAAATACTCGACGTTGGGTCGAGTCATTATTTTTGATCTGTTGGAAATGGTTGATTTTATTATTGTGTTAGTAGCTAACTAAACAGTCAAGCAAATAAAGAAATAAAAAGCGATAAAAATTATTACATGCCATGGGAGTGGGGGTACATTTTATTGAATGGGGATTCAAAGTAATGAAATAATTAAATCGGGCCCAAACAACAAGCAATGCGATGTATGAGTGTAAGTGCAAAAGATTTGTCTCATTGAAAGAAGGTCCAAGAGCAAGTCATGTGAAGAAAATAAATAACACAACAAGTTATATATATATAAAACACTCAAAAATTTAATTGAAAGAAACAACATCGGGACATGCACGGATAAAAATCGGGATGCGAGGATGCGAATCAAAGTCGCATAACGCAATGACGTGCAAGGCAGATGGAAATTGAAAAGCAAACAAGAAATCTAGATAATGTGCTCAAAGCCAGTTTGCACATACTGACAATAATTGAAATGTCATATGTGATTAATCAAAACGCGGCGAAATACTATCGATGTATCGATAAAAATAATCATGGATAAACAACATGGAAATTGTTGAATCCATAAATTAAAATCGATATTTAACAATTAAAATAAATAAAAGGGGTAATAAACATTAGGAATAATGAGGGGATTAAAAAGAAATGTGAAATAGAAATTAAAGTGCTGCAAAAATCAAATATGGCGCACATGGGTATTGAACCCAAGACTAGGAGATTGCCAAATCATCCTTTTACCAACTCCGTCGGATAGGCATCCTTGTCATATGGTTTCAAACGCTAATACATAACATAAACAGGACGCACCAAACCTTTTAAGTAAAACACAAAGTTGAAAACAGTAGCGACGGATAACCGGAGATCATATTTCTTTCCATTTTGAACATCAAAATTTTACAGCAAGATAACCAAACAAATGGAAGCTTCAAGGAAGCTAAAACGGAGAAATGGAAATAGAAACTCGAAAAGGAAACTAACCGGTTACGGCGAGATTGACCGACGGATATAGGTAAGATTTCGTCTGAACCGGTCTTTGATCTTCTTGTCCGTTCTTCACCACCAAGAAAAACTATGGTTTTCTTTTCTCCTTGTCGTTGACTCCTTTTTTTTCTTAGTGAATAGTAGCGGCTCCTCTTCTAGGGTTTTTGTGAATAGTGGTCCTTCTTTTATATGCTACTAATCTCTTTCCTCTACTGTGTTTCCTGCTGTGTAGTGGAGGTCTGTTAGTACAGAGGACGTCTGGGGATTTTTGTCCTTATTCCACCTGTGGTCCCTCTTCCTTCTACTCAATCTTTTACCGTTGGTAACAGGTAAACAATTGTTGTAAAACCACTTGAATATGTGTTTTCTTGAATTAATGATACGTGGTCGTGTCAATTTCAATTGTTGCTGATACTTGCAGGAGAATTACAAAGCAAAGTAGTGACAACTGCATCATATCGTCGAGCAGCAACTGCAACGGCACCAGTAGAAACATCAGGAACAAGACAAACACCAAACATCAGAATGTCTTTTGCATAGGGGTGGTGCGAAATTGCTCGAATTGCACCAGTTGTTCCCCTGTCTTCAGGAATCGCGGCACGGCTCGATGACAGGTCGGGAAGAGCTAAGGCATTGGACAGTACAGAAGTTGAGGACTCTGGCACATAAGGGGTTCTGCTGCTAGTGTAAAATCATTCTAGAGAAGAAATTTCATATTCGTTATCATTTTCCAAACTTAAAGACGGAACCATGAGCATTCAGATGTTGTGGGGTATGAATCTTTTCGGTGTTGACCCTCGTTGCAGTCCCGGTTACCACTGTGACATAATTCAGCATGATACTGGTAATGTCTATGATAAAACTACTTTCGTGAACATTACGATTTTGAAGGTAACCAAGTAGAGAATAATAGGAGCATCGCACGAATTCTTCAAGAAGAGTTTTTACAGCTAGATTTTGCCGAGCATTCGGATTATTCATGGGCAGAGGAAGAACACTGTTATGCTTTGGAACCTTCATATGATTGGCAAAGCATACTGATAATGAACCATTGTTCAAAAACTCATAATTAGGAGTTGGAGATATAGAAACTCGTAGCTCATGTTGAGGCCCGACGTAAAGGGGATTCTCATTGGAGCCGGTTGACAACTGTCCATCGGATGGTGAAATAGATAGGATACTAAGTGAGATAACTCCCATTCACCAAACTGCCTGCATAGAAAACTAAAAAAACAAAGAGCCTAGAAGGTCCAATACAGAACTCGTACTCAACCGGCCACTTCGACACATCACCGATTATGTCCAAACATCTTCATAATAGTGTAACACCCTGCTAACTACCCCAAATAATTATTTAAATTAGCAATACAAAATCAGAGTAATTTATGCACCAAGGGTGTCACACAATATTTCACACCAAAAATATTTAGTCATGCTCTTATTTATTCAAAACAGCAATTTGCATAATTTCGCAGCGGATATAAAGTCAATTCAATCATATCAAACATGTAACACATTACATGTAAAATGGTTCATCACCAACAATAAAACATTCAAAATGTTCCCTCCCGATGTTACATCTATCAGAGCATGACCCACTACGAAGACCACACTAGACTCCAAGCATTAGTCTCTATGCAACTCATTTCTCGTTACCTGAAAAATAGGTGTAAGGGTGAGTCTCTCAATCAATATAACAAGCATTATAGAACAACATGTAATGCTAAGTAAACAACACATTAATCACCCCAATTGCACACGTATTCAGTAACAACACATCAGTTCAAATATCAACATAAAGCACAAGTATACTCTCAATTTATACTTGACAACAACACACACCCACACGTATAATATTGGAATACATCCATTCATATTATACGCCATACATAATTTAATGCAATGAGACTCCATGCATGCGGTACCGACTATTCTTGAACATATAGTTCAACTTCACCGACCAACTCCAGGTACGGCTACCAAGCTCACTAGTCCCACTCATTTGAGACCTAGTGACTCACATCACTAATTCCTCACCATGGGAATTAGCTACCACCCCAAGGGCCATGCTATGCACGCTAATTCACCTAGCATGCAAATATCAACAACAGTCCAAAATGACTAACATCGCTAATTTCTCACCATGGAAATTAGCTACCACCATAAAGGCCACATATGCATGCTAATCATCTAGCAATGCAACATCACAACAAAATCCACAAATGGACAATATGCTCACACTCTAAGCCATAAACAGTCCATTCACAACACATACATAACATATATATTCATAATATTATGCACATCATCACACATGTATCAAAACATGCATCAATCATCATATTACATCAATTAATTCAATCACAGTATTAGCATACTCTACTAATACCGATACTGCTCAAAACAGCGGGAAATAATCCCTAATACATCACCCACGGGCATAGGCAACCATCACTTAGGCATACCACATTTTAATTAACAATTTTTCTCTTCTGCAACAGCGTTAACCGGTTAACACCCTGGGTTAACCGGTTAACGCAGCACAACACGCCTCCTGTCTCAAAACTTAACAGTGTTAACCGGTTAACACCCTGGGTTAACCGGTTAACGCAGCACAAACAGCAATATTCACAGATCACAACAGTGTTAACCGGTTAACGCCCTGGGTTAACCGGTTAACGCAGACAAAACAACACATTTTCACAATTCAACACAGTGTTAACCGGTTAACACCCTGGGTTAACCGGTTAACGCAAGACAGAAAGCTGTTCCTGCGCTAACACACAGCAGAAAGCAGAATTCTCCGCATTTTCCGCTGTTGGAGGACTTCCGGACCTCCGAATCCAATTCCGTAAAAAGCTCTACGTCCAGTAAATTACGACACACTCATTTACGGGTTCAATTACAGTTTTTACACAACTTGTTCATACAAATATTCAGCACTCATCAAATCCCAATTAGGGTCAATTCAAGGTTATCACTACCTATTACATATGATCCCATAATACCCGTTAATCAACGATAAACCCCCCTTACCTTAACAATCCGGCAAAATCTTTGAGCTTCAAGCTTTCGTTCTCCAACCTTTGCTCTTCAGCTCCTCTTCTCTGCCCTTTTCCCTTTTCACGATGCTTCTCTGTTTCACGTGAATGTTTTTCTTCCAAAATGAGAACTTTTCCTTATTCCAACATATATATATTTTCCAATAATAATAATCCAAAAATAATAATAATAAAATTTCTAATTATTCAATTAAATTAATAATTACATTATTAACTCAATTTAAATAATTATTTTATTATTATCGGGGTGTTACAACTCTCCCCCACTAAAAGAGTTTTCGTCCTCGAAAACATACCTCAAGCGAACAACTCTGGATAAGACTCCTTCATCTTACTCTCCAGTTCCCAAGTCACGTTGCCACCTGCTGGTCCTCCCCAAGCTACCTTCACCAAGGCAATCTCTTTACCCCGCAACTGCTTCAACTCTCGATCCTCGATCCTCATAGGTGATGTTTCAACAGTCAGGTTATCTCTCACCTGTACATCATCTACTTGGACAACATGTGACGGATCATGAATGTACCTCCTCAACTGAGACACATGAAAAACTTCATGCAAATTCGCAAGCGACGGCGGTAAGGCGATACGATAGGCTACTTCTCCTATCCTCTCCAAAATCTGATAAGGACCAATAAATCGAGGTGTCAACTTCTTCGACTTCAAAGCTCGACCAACACCAGTTATCGGAGTGACGCGAAGAAACACATGATCTCCCTCTTGGAACTCAAGTGACTTCCTCCTCTTATCGTGATAACTCTTCTGACGACTCTGAGCAATTCTCATCTTTTCCTGAATCATCTTAATCTTTTCCGTAGTTTGTTGAACAATCTCCGGTCCAACCACAACACTCTCACCGGACTCATACCAACATAAAGGTGTCCGACATCTCCTACCATACAAAGCTTCAAACGGTGCCATACCAATGCTCGAATGAAAACTATTGTTGTAGGTAAACTCAATCAAAGGTAAATAACAATCCCAAGCACCTCCTTTTTCCAAAACACAAGCTCTCAAAAGGTCCTCTAACGACTGAATCGTCCTCTCAGTCTGACCATCAGTCTGCGGATGATATGCAGAACTCAACCTCAGCTTAGTTCCCAAAGCCTTCTGCAAACCTTCCCAGAACTTCGAGGTAAATCTAGGATCTCTGTCCGAAACAATACTTGACGGAATACCATGCAAGCTTACAATCTTCTCAATATACAACTCGGCTAATCTCTCTAACGGATAATCCATTCTAATCGGAATGAAATGAGCCGACTTCGTCAATCTGTCCACGATCACCCAAATGGCTTCAAAATTCTTACTTGTCCTCGGTAAACCAGAAACAAAATCCATACTGATACTGTCCCACTTCCATTCTGGAATAGCCAACGGTTGCATTAGCCCAGACGGCTTCTGATGCTCAATCTTTGACTTCTGACAAGTCAAACAGGAATACACAAAACTCGCAATTTCCTTCTTCATTCCCGGCCACCAAAATAACTTTTTCAAATCATGATACATCTTCGTAGCTCCAGGATGAATACTCAACCCACTACGATGTCCTTCTTCAAGAATACTCTTCTTAAGCTCGGTAACATCCGGAATACACACCCGATTACCAAATCTCAAAACACCATTCTCATCAACCCTGAATTCACCACCTTGACTTTGATTCACTAAAGTCAACTTATCAACCAAAAGCATATCGGATTTCTGACCCTCTTTGATCTCATCTAGAATACCACTTGTTAACTTCAACATTCCCAATTTAACACTATTGTGAGTACTCTCACACACCAAACTCAAGTCTCTAAACTGCTCAATCAAATCCAATTCCTTAACCATCAACATAGACATGTGTAATGATTTCCGACTCAACGCATCAGCTACTACATTTGCTTTACCCGGATGGTAATTCAAACCAAAGTCATAATCCTTCAGAAATTCTAACCATCTCCTCTGTCTCATATTCAGTTCTTTCTGATCAAACAAATACTTTAAACTTTTATGGTCACTGAAAACCTCAAATCTCGATCCATACAGATAATGCCTCCACAACTTCAAAACAAACACTACAGCTGCCAACTCTAAATCATGTGTCGGATAGTTCCTTTCATGAATCCTCAGTTGTCTCGAAGCATAAGCTATAACCTGCTTATTCTGCATCAACACACCACCTAAACCCAACAATGAAGCATCACAGTAAACTTCAAATGGTTCCGACGAACTCGGTAATATCAGAATAGGAGCAGTAGTCAATCTTCGCTTTAACTCTTGGAAACCTTCTTCACATTTCGAGTCCCAAACAAACGCTTGCCCCTTTCTAGTCAACACCGTCAATGGTAACGCCAACTTGGAAAATCCCTCAATGAACTTCCTATAATAACCAGCCAAACCAAGGAAACTTCGAATTTCAGCAACCGACTTCGGAGCTTCCCACTTAGATACCGCTTCTATCTTAGAAGGATCAACAGCAACACCACCTCTTGAAATCACATGACCAAGAAAACTCACTTCTTCTAACCAAAATTCACACTTCGACAGTTTAGCAAATAATTTCTTTTCCCGTAGCACTTCCAAAACCACTCTCAAATGCTCGGCATGCTCTTCTTCAGATTTCGAATACACCAAAATGTCATCAATAAACACCACCACAAACTGATCCAAGTACGGATGGAAAATCCTATTCATGTACTCCATAAATACTCCAGGCGCATTAGTCACACCAAAAGGCATTACAGAATACTCATAATGTCCATACCTCGTTCTGAAAGCAGTCTTCTGAATATCCTCAGTTTTCACACGTATCTGATGATACCCAGATCTCAAATCTATCTTGCTGAACACACTCGCACCAACCAACTGATCCATCAAATCATCAATCCTCGGCAAAGGATACCGATTCTTGATCGTCACTTTATTCAGTTGCCTATAGTCTACACACAACCTCATAGTACCTTCCTTCTTCTTAACCAACAACACTGGTGCACCCCACGGTGACACACTTGGACGAATAAACTTCTTATCCAACAAATCTTCCAACTGACTTTTCAATTCAGCTAACTCAACAGCAGACATACGGTACGGAGCCATCGATATCGGTCTAGTACCAGGTACCAAATCAATTGAGAACTCAACTTCACGCTCTGGCGGTAACTCATTCACTTCTTCCGGAAACACATCAGGAAAGTCACACACCACTGCTAGATCACGAATCACCAGTTTATCTTTAGCCTCTAAAGTCGCTAACAGCATAAACAACTCTGCCCCATCTGCTACTTCCTCATTCACCTGCCTTGCTGATAGAAACAAATCCTTTCCTTCCTCAATCTCAGGAAATATCACAGTCTTATCAAAACAGTTGATAGAAACTTGGTTAAACACCAACCAGTTCATACCCAAGATAACATCGATCTGCACTAATGGAAGACACACAAGGTCTATCCCAAAGCCTCTACCAAAAATATTCAAAGAACAATTCAAACAAACCGAAGTAGTAGTCACTGAACCCTTTGCAGGAGTATCAATCACCATACTTCTAAGCATCTCAGATATCTCTAATTTAAGTTTCACCGCACAATCCAAAGATATAAAAGAATGAGTAGCACCTGTGTCAATAATAGCTATAAGAGGAAAGCCATTAATATAACACGTACCTCTGATCAAACGATCATCTGCAGAAGTCTCAGAACCTGATAGAGCAAAAACCTTGCCTCCTGACTGATTCTCCTTCTTCGGCTTAGGACACTGTGGACTGATGTGACCCACCTCTCCGCAGTTGAAGCAAGTCACAGTCTTCAACCGGCAATCCGCAGCCAAATGGCCACCTTTACCACACTTGAAACACTTCTTCTCAACACTAGCACACTCATGAAAACGATGTCCCGCCTGACCACATCTGTAACACTTAGCAGGAGCACTAGAGTCTCCCCCACTAGGCCTCTTCATCCCACTCTGCTTCTGAAAACCCTTGCCAGCTGCATACGGTTTTCCACGATCCATCTGATTCTTACCCTTCCTATCAACCCTCTGCTGATAGCTCTCCGCTCTAGCCTTGGAATCCTGTTCAAAAATTCTGCAACAGTCAACCAAGTCAGAAAACACCCTGATCCTCTGATATCCAATAGCTTGTTTGATCTCAGGACGCAACCCGTTCTCAAACTTCACACATTTCGAAAATTCTCCAGCAGCCTCATTATAGGGAGTATAGTACTTTGACAGCTCGGTGAACTTCGCAGCATACTCAGTAACCGACCTGTTACCCTGCTTCAATTCCAAAAACTCTATCTCTTTCTTTCCTCTGACATCTTCTGGAAAATACTTTCTCAGGAACCTTTCCCTGAACACAGCCCAAGTGATCTCAGTATTCCCAGCAGATTCCAACTCAGTGCGGGTAGCAACCCACCAATCGTCAGCTTCCTCTGACAGCATATGTGTACCGAACCTGACCTTCTGGTTATCAGCACACTCAGTTACTCTGAAGATCCTCTCGATCTCCTTCAACCACTTCTGAGCACCATCTGGATCGTATGCTCCCTTGAACATTGGAGGATTATTCTTCTGGAACTCACTCAGTTGACGAGCAGCTCCCATTCCCGCAACATTCGGATTCCCTCCAAGTACTCCAGCCAGCATACCCAGAGCCTCAGCAATTGCAGCATCATCTCTACCTCTTCCAGCCATCTCTATTCTGAAAGTCCAACAAGTCAAAACAATAAGTACTGATAGGGTTACACAACACCTATCCCGTACAGGGAAAACAGAATAATTACGACTCGATACGACCGACTATGCTCTGATACCACTAATGTAACACCCTGCTAACTACCCCAAATAATTATTTAAATTAGCAATACAAAATCAGAGTAATTTATGCACCAAGGGTGTCACACAATATTTCACACCAAAAATATTTAGTCATGCTCTTATTTATTCAAAACAGCAATTTGCATAATTTCGCAGCGGATATAAAGTCAATTCAATCATATCAAACATGTAACACATTACATGTAAAATGGTTCATCACCAACAATAAAACATTCAAAATGTTCCCTCCCGATGTTACATCTATCAGAGCATGACCCACTACGAAGACCACACTAGACTCCAAGCATTAGTCTCTATGCAACTCATTTCTCGTTACCTGAAAAATAGGTGTAAGGGTGAGTCTCTCAATCAATATAACAAGCATTATAGAACAACATGTAATGCTAAGTAAACAACACATTAATCACCCCAATTGCACACGTATTCAGTAACAACACATCAGTTCAAATATCAACATAAAGCACAAGTATACTCTCAATTTATACTTGACAACAACACACACCCACACGTATAATATTGGAATACATCCATTCATATTATACGCCATACATAATTTAATGCAATGAGACTCCATGCATGCGGTACCGACTATTCTTGAACATATAGTTCAACTTCACCGACCAACTCCAGGTACGGCTACCAAGCTCACTAGTCCCACTCATTTGAGACCTAGTGACTCACATCACTAATTCCTCACCATGGGAATTAGCTACCACCCCAAGGGCCATGCTATGCACGCTAATTCACCTAGCATGCAAATATCAACAACAGTCCAAAATGACTAACATCGCTAATTTCTCACCATGGAAATTAGCTACCACCATAAAGGCCACATATGCATGCTAATCATCTAGCAATGCAACATCACAACAAAATCCACAAATGGACAATATGCTCACACTCTAAGCCATAAACAGTCCATTCACAACACATACATAACATATATATTCATAATATTATGCACATCATCACACATGTATCAAAACATGCATCAATCATCATATTACATCAATTAATTCAATCACAGTATTAGCATACTCTACTAATACCGATACTGCTCAAAACAGCGGGAAATAATCCCTAATACATCACCCACGGGCATAGGCAACCATCACTTAGGCATACCACATTTTAATTAACAATTTTTCTCTTCTGCAACAGCGTTAACCGGTTAACACCCTGGGTTAACCGGTTAACGCAGCACAACACGCCTCCTGTCTCAAAACTTAACAGTGTTAACCGGTTAACACCCTAGGTTAACCGGTTAACGCAGCACAAACAGCAATATTCACAGATCACAACAGTGTTAACCGGTTAACGCCCTGGGTTAACCGGTTAACGCAGACAAAACAGCACATTTTCACAATTCAACACAGTGTTAACCGGTTAACACCCTGGGTTAACCGGTTAACGCAAGACAGAAAGCTGTTCCTGCGCTAACACACAGCAGAAAGCAGAATTCTCCGCATTTTCCGCTGTTGGAGGACTTCCGGACCTCCGAATCCAATTCCGTAAAAAGCTCTACGTCCAGTAAATTACGACACACTCATTTACGGGTTCAATTACAGTTTTTACACAACTTGTTCATACAAATATTCAGCACTCATCAAATCCCAATTAGGGTCAATTCAAGGTTATCACTACCTATTACATATGATCCCATAATACCCGTTAATCAACGATAAACCCCCCTTACCTTAACAATCCGGCAAAATCTTTGAGCTTCAAGCTTTCGTTCTCCAACCTTTGCTCTTCAGCTCCTCTTCTCTGCCCTTTTCCCTTTTCACGATGCTTCTCTGTTTCACGTGAATGTTTTTCTTCCAAAATGAGAACTTTTCCTTATTCCAACATATATATATTTTCCAATAATAATAATCCAAAAATAATAATAATAAAATTTCTAATTATTCAATTAAATTAATAATTACATTATTAACTCAATTTAAATAATTATTTTATTATTATCGGGGTGTTACAAATAGCACATGCAAAAAACCCGCAGTATGACGCAGCCTTGATAGTGCACTTCACAAAGAACCAAGGATGGAACTTGGAGCAAGATGGAAATAAGTCCATGCCGCGGTCTGCATGTAATCCACATCGGAGCATGTTAGGAGAACCTGCTAGATCAGTTCAAGTCAGTAATATAAACCGCCAAGATCCGTTGGATGCTCTGCTGCAAAAAGCGTAAACCACCCGAAACAGAACATGGAGTAAGTGAACAATCATTGTCATAGCATTCTGCATAAACCATCAGCATGTTAAGATCCTGCTGCATATCCTGTTGAGTCAGCTATATCTGGAGAAGTGTTAAACATACTTGTTGGTGAAGGAGACCCCGTTGGTTAGGGAGATCACGTGGTTGCCGTATTGCCCTCATTTCATGATAGTAGGTGATCCGGCATTTTCCTGCCGCTAAAGGTTTAATTATGCAGCATTTATATTGGTATATTATGGGTTTGTTTCAAGTATACTAGATGGCATCATTGAGCTTCCTAAGGCTGTCGTTGTTTTCCTAATTCGGTGTTGCCTGATATGTGTGGGCAGTGAGAGCTCAATGCACCGACCTACAATTCAACCTTCCAAAGCCAGCAGGATTCCACACCCAGCTAATTAAATTTGTCCTGCATAACTCAACCTTGGTATTTCAGTCCAGACCAAGCTTCACCTCACTGCATTTCAGACAACGTCAATCTCATTCAATTTCATCAACTTTAGATCACATGAGTTTGCATATTGGCATCCGATTAAAGCATTGAAACCGTGTTTACGTTCAGCGGCAGGTGAAGTTCTATAAGAGGCAAAAGAGAGAAACGAAGATCCAAGCACTAATGGGAAACCAAAGTCTGATAAGCATAATTCGAAGCCTGTAGGTCAGGACCCTCGGAGTGGAAGTGTTGCAGGATGAAGATCCGACGTTGAAGCCATGAAATACTTGAAATTGTTGCGGAAAGATTCACCTGATTTTTGGAGACATACTTTCCCTCTTTTGAATTATACACGAGAAGGTAGAGAATCTTGCTAGCCTTCCAAGCTGTGAAACAGTTGCTGAGAAACCGGAACCCAAGCCAAGCTGCAAACGCGAACAAGGTCACAAACGAAATGATGAACATTGCACCAAGCATTATTGCAAACGAACAAGTCCACGATGGTAGCTTCACATGACAACCATAACCATCAACATGAATGGAAACTGCAGAACACAATAAGCCGAAACAATGGATATGTTGTAATGAATTAACCAAGCTGCGACATGAGGCAATGATGCTATACCGACACAAGCCAGTGTACCTCGATGCAGCAAGCTCATGACAGTGGGAATGCATAGTTCCTCTACCACTTCTAAGACGCACAATAGGAGAAGAAAAGTCGCGATTCCGCCTCACCTTTGTCATCGTCATTGCTGGTTAAGCAAGGACCTTAACATTTAACTCTATCCCATTTCAATTTGATTAACGTTATGAACTGCACTAACAGTGCTACCCGAGCTGTCCGATTCGGTTAACCACTCTTTTCTGCTATCAATTTATCATACAGGAGTATGAGAATTCGATCTGAATTAGAATCCTCAAGCGGAGGAAAAAGGTTTCCAAACATACGAAGGATATAACAGGAAAGTCGTCATTGGTGGAGGTGCTGGAGGTGCTGCAGGTTTTGCCTTTATGGCGGCAATCTGCATTACTGTCTTCAACAAGAAGAAGAGAGTTCCAGAGTCATCGACAAACACAAGTTGGCTTCCCATATATGGAAACTCACACACAAATGCCAGTAAATCCACGTCTGGGAAGAGCATTGCTAGTGCAAACCTCGTTGCCATGGCTCAAGGTCTATGTCGATATTTTTTCTTACAAGAGATAAAGCAAGCAAACAAAACTTTTGATGAGTCCCTGGTTACAGATTTTAAGGTACTTGATTCTTCTGCTTTATTTGGAGTACTACGAGCTGTAGAAGTTGAAATTTGCTCATTAGTTGGTCTTATCTCTGTAGTAGAACCACAAAATGGAGGTGCACTCGGAACATCCTCGTCGCCCGATAATCTTCCATTCTTTTATGCAGAACTTTGTTGATTCATCCTTGAAGGTACTCTGGAAGCATACGCTGCTGACATATAAGCCCCACTATTCGGAAGAGTGCCATTGACACTTCCTACTTGCGTGGAGGAAAATTCTGAGTTGTCCGCCGAATCTGACGATTCATCCTCGATGAAACCATTTTGCTTTACATTAGAAGCAACTCTCATAATTGGATTCTTCATGATGTTGTTTCAAAATCTATTGAAAATGGGAAAATGATAGTGAGGTGATTAACATGATTGCATATTCATCTGAGTTCAAGAATATTGTTGTTCGAGAAGAAGAACAGAATGATCTAGAGATGTTGGCATGCATATCATGTCCATTCGAAATTAAGGGCGGTCCTTTCAATAAACATGGAAAGATTTCCATTCCGATTCAGTTGTACATATCTCGAGGCTCTATGGATTCTTTCTCCTTGGTTCCCGATGCTTCATACACTAGTGCAAGCTTGACTTGTATAATGTGAGCTTTATTTGAGGTTTGTCTGCGAAGAGGCTGGTGTGAAATATCTTTGTTCATGTTGAATTATTGCAAATCTGTAGACAACCAAGTTTGACCGCACCAACATCCTCTTAGGAAATTTGACAGGGAGCTTTCATCAGAATCATTACGGATGCTTGAAGAGCAAGGGGTCAATATTTCTAAGCACCACAAGCAGACCATTCAGTATATTGAAACCAGAATTTCAACTTGTCTTGTGAAGTCTCGGATGATCCATCCAGTTCTTACCTCGCGTGAAAATCTTCCATATATTCATGTGATAAGATGCTTTGTTCATATGCCACATCATGATTGAATGAACGAAATAAATGAATTATGAATGAGTATGTAGAATTCCTTCAATATGAATGAAGAAAATATGAATGCAAATTTGGAATGTGAAAAACGTAAAAAATATGAAATAGTAAATATGAACATGAATGAAGGATATGAAGGTGAATGAAGAAAGAATGCAAACGAGTGATTGATGGGGAAAAATTTTCAGGGCCAAAATCGGGGTATGACACCCAATACATGCACCTTTGTGTCAGTTCGAGTCTTTCTATTGATTTATTTTCATGGAATTCTTCGTGCCTCTCAGCAAGTCTTAAGTCGTGACCTGCTCACGCATTTTATTCCCTTTCTTATCCCCATAAGAGTCCCTAGTTTCTCCTGATTTCTTTTCTTCTTTGTGGACACATATCTCCACAGAGTATTACCTTTGCATACCTACATTTGCATCATGAGGTCTCTTAGGGACCAAAATTCGTCTCTTTGTTATTATTTAAGCCCATTCTACCTCGTAGAGACGAAGATTTTAAACTTCACTTCTCCCTCATGGCATCACATCATTGCACTTTGCATTTTGCCTCAAGGATCATAGCATCTTGGCTCCTAACCCTAGGGTGGGAACTTTTATGAGTTGGTTTGAGATCACCAAGCATGCTTGAATTGTATATTATTGCTTTTCTTATTTTGTTTACTAACCAAAAGCATAAAAAATATGTCACTAACATTTTTTGTTTGTAGCTTGAGCAGTCACAAGATCCAAAGCTTCTAGAGGCCCCTATGCTCATTGATATGGCTATGTGAAGATGAAAGCAAGCATGACGATGGTTCACAAAGCTCTCATCCATAAAATATGCCTCCCGAGTATCTCAATTGATCATTTTGATCAAAGCAAACCAAAGGGTTTGAGGCTTGTTTCCCAAGGAAACCCTAATTCATTTGTTCATCAACTTTGCCTTGCTCACGAAGCAACCTCAACCCATGATCAAATACAATCAAGGGAAGTTCTTCCATTCATAATTTCATGCATATTTGAACTTATTTGAGTATCCTCAATCATCAATTCATCAAGATATGAGGTTTGGACTTGAGAAGTTGATCAGTCAATTCATCTGACTGTTTTGAAGTACACTGAGACCTAATTTTTGATGTGTTTGTCAAATGGAGATGACCTCAAGAGAAAAAATGTTCTTAAGAACCATATGAACAACTTTTATGTTCATTAAAAATTGATTTGAAGCTTGGAAGGTCATCATCCATTTCAAAACATTATAGGTCAAACCCTAATTTTGGGTCAACTTCCCAAGAACATAACTCATTCATTTTTCATGATTTTGAGGTGGGATTAAATGAATTGGAAATTTTAATATGTCTAATTCAATTTTTATGTTGAAGAAATTTTCAAAATCCTAAAATAAATACATGTGATAATGCAAAACATTATAGGTCACTTTGGACCAAAATCATTGAAATGTGAAAAAGTCCAACTTCAAGTGCCGATAACTTCTTCATAAAAAATCCAAATGATGCAAAATTTAAGTCCAAATTGATTGGCTTGAAAATACCTACAACTTTGATGTTTAAGGTTTTGTCATTTGGAGCTTGCATCATATAAACATAAGGGCTTGAAGTTTGTCCATTTTTGAAATTTTCACATGTACATGTTTTGCACCCTACACTTCATGATCAATTTTCACCAATTTGCAAATGTCAAATGAAGTTTTGATCAACGTAACAATTAATCCTCATGCAAAAAGATTTCCAACCATTACCCATAAGGTTATGCTTCAGTTTTGGAAATGCCATTTTTGAAGGGATGAACATATTGGTGCATTTTTGGAAATCAATTAAAAATGCATTGCATGAGCTCAGCACACATAATCTGCACGTCCATTTTGATTCTATTTGGCATCAACTTGCAAATCCAAGTGGAATTGGGCCCTCCATGCGCATGTACAGGCCCTTGCATGGAGGCCCTTTCCATCCATGCACATGAAATGATCATGAACTTAACCATCTTTTGCTATAAATAAGCGCCTCATGCTTCTCATTTACACAACCTAAGGGCGCCTTACATGCTGCACGAATCATTCCTCAACCATACTCAAAGGAACTCACCTTTTCTCTCAAATTTTTTAGATCTAAATTTCAATTTCCTTGATTTATTTTTAGATCTACAGTTCCTAAGCCTTGCTCACCTTGATCCATAGAACACACTACAAGCATAAGCATCAAGAGATCATGCTCTCAAACTCTTCATTTCAGAGGTTTACTTCAGAATTTGTTTTCTTCGAATCTACTTATATATTGCATATTTCTTGTTGTTGCTGGGTTGTCTGAAGTCCTCTCCATAGAGGCAATCATTTTGAGCTTTAAATTTTCAAATTACATCAAGTTCCAGTTGAACACCACAAAATTCAAGCTATGATTCCTCTTTCTATGGAAGCCTAGAGTGAATTTGGTTGGTACAGGGGTGATGTACATCACCCCAACTTTCATTTGATACCCGGAACGTGTCATTTAGTGGAGTTTTAATCTCTGCAAATTTTGGCCGACGCCGGATGTTGGCCGGAGAAGACGGTGGTGTACATCACCGTCTGGTCTCCAGATTGAATCTAGACCGTGCATCCTTGTTTCCAGATTTGATCCAAGCTGTCCCATGTTATGACTTTTTAATAGGTTGTGTGTGATGCATTTACTGAAGCGCATGGTGGATGCGCGCATGTGGTCAAAGCGATTTGCCAGCTCAATTAATGAGCTCCTCATCCAACGCTTCTTGTTTTTTCGTATTTTTTATTTCTGATTTCATTTTTCATTTTATTTCTTTAATTCCTTTTCATTTCAAAAAATCATATCTCCTTCATTATTGGTCCAAAAAATGTGAGACCAATTGCATTTTTCTTCTTTTAATTTCTAGTTTCTAAAAATGATTTTTAATATTTTTTATTTTATTATTTGATATTTTTTAGGAATTTTCTCTTTTCTGGTTATTTTTAATTCATTTAAAATAGTTTTTGATATTAAAAAAATACAAAAATATTTTTCCAACCTCTTTGAATGATGATAGATCTATGAAAAATATTCTCATTAATTTATTAATTGATTTGAGATTTATTTGAGATTTTAATTCAATTAGGTTATTTTTATGCATTTTTAATTGATTAAAAATAGTTTCTGACTTCTAAAAATGCTGAAATTTTTTGTCAAACTTTGTTTGACCTTGTAGAACTTAGGATAATTCACTTGGACTTTTCAAAGTTGATTTGAAGTGAATTTGAAGTTTGACCTTTCTTTATTATTTTAATTCAAGTATTATTTTACTTTTGAAAAATACCAAAAAATATTTTATTTGTTTCTTGACTTCTAATCTTCATTTTGCTTCTGTTTACTATTGTTTGACCTTGATCTCATCTATCTTTGGTCAATGCTTGTTGATTACCTCATTTCATTTCCATTAATGCACTTTATTATTCATCTTCTTCTTCTTCTTCTTCCTCTTCTTTTATTTTTATTTTTTGATCAATGAGTTAAAGATTGGTGGTTAGCCTTGATACATGGGAGGTTTAACCTTCCTTGATTCAAATTTAACTCATCTTGATCATGGATCAAGTGAATGGCTTCGCGTTAAGGATAGGTTGCTTCCTAATCAAGAAAAGAACCTAAATCAATACAAGATCATTTCTCATCTTTTTTTTGGCATGGCAAGTTGTAGGAGCTTGATTCACTAATCAAGGTCTCTAACTTGTATTGTTGCCTACATTATTATTTACCGGCCTCAGATAGTTGTGACTTCTACATAAGTCCAATTACGATTGCTTAACATAGCGCTAAATTGCCTTATGGCACACTAATACTAACACTAACCATTAACCATTAACATTTAATTCTTGCACTTTACATTTATGAAATTTACTTTTCTTGTACATATTATTCATTCACTTTTGCCCTTTTGCTCATTTGAGCACATGTTTATGTTAATGCAATTTGCCTTTTGCTCACTTGAGCACATAATTGTGTATATATTTTTGTACTTGTGCTTTTGTTTTTATTGTTGTGGACCAAATACAAAAATGGACAAAAAGGACTTAGATTCTAGGACATTCCCTATGCAAAATGGAGTAAAAAGGCCTTAATGTTGAAGATGGATTAGAAGGACCAAATCTCTAAACTCACTCTTGTCCATTCTTGATTTACTTCATGAAACTTTTTGATGTGTGTGCTTTTGTGCTAGGGATTCCTATTTGTGCCAAATTGAAGAACCATTGTCATCTGCTTCTAAAGTGAAAGATACAAGATCCATTGGAAGATTCCTAAGAGCTTTGCTTGCTTGATTGATTGCTTGAGTATACACTTATTTGCTTGCTTATTCCAAAGGATGGGAGCTACTTGGATCATCAATATGATCTCAAGAAGGGAACTCCATTTGTGGTCTTATTTCTTCTCCTTCATCTCTTGTATGTTTAGGACTTAGCCATTCTTCTTCTTCCCTCCACTCTAACCCAAGCCAAAACTTTTGTGCAAACATTAACACTTGTTTTCAAACATTAGAAACCTAAGCATTATGCTTTTGATTTTCAAACTTTCTTTTCATAACACTTATTTGGAATTGAATCTTTAAGTAAACTTTGACCATATTTTGTAAATACTTTTCATTGGTAAATATAACCCATTCAAGTGCTTTTGTGGTTTCAATGGCCACTTCTTATCAAAAACTTTTCATAACCTTTAGCTATTAGGTTTGAGTTATCCTTGAGGCAGATATAATACTCACTTATATCCTTAGTGATGGACAATGAGTCTTCCATGCTGATTACAGGGTTAACCCCTTACTAGCATGTTGAAGTTATCCTCAAATGGTGGATTTGTGGTTTTTCAGGTTGAGTTTTTTCCCTTGGATAACAAAAGACCTTAAGGCTTTTGGACCAATCAATTCACCAACTTGTTTTGAGATTTTTACCCTGAACTACGAGGTTTTGATCCTAATCTTTTTTAAGATGGTACGTAGGCAGTGCGTTTATCCATTCAAACACAAAATTGTAAATAATTTGTATATTCTCTTCTCATCTCCCCAATCATGTTTGCACAAACAAATTTTCACAAATATACCAACCTTACAACAAGTGTGAAAAGGGCTCCCTAGGAGTACCTAAGATGTTTTGGATGCTTAAAACCTTCCCATTGCATAACCAACCCCCTTACCCAGATCTCTAACATTTTTATTAGTTTTTGATTCGATAAAACTTCTCGGTTTTTGTTCGCATTCTAACCTTTCCTTTGGATAAATAGAAGTGCGGTGGCGACTTGACTTGTATGGTTTAATTTTGATTTAGTCCATAAATCTAAAGGTAACAAATACCTCGCTACAGTAAGGTATCAAGCGCTTAAGTGGGCTTTTTCGCTTATAGCCCATACAAGTGGTTCTATAAATAGAACCCTTGTGTAGAAGCATTTGTGCAGTTGCAATTTTTCGTTCTCTCTCTCTCTCTCTCTCTCTCTATCTCTCTCTCTCACTCAAAGCCTTCATTCGTAGCAGCTAGCACTGAGATTGAAGGAATCAGTTCGTGTGGACTGAGTAGAGGCGTTGTCATCATTCAACGTTCGTGATCGCTCCGTAGATCTGCATCAAAGGTTTCAATCGTCACAAGAGGTAACGATTCTATCACTGATCATGCCCATTCGTAAGGATCACTAAAGGAGAAAATTTTAAATTCCGCTGCGTTTGGGATCGCCCTTCTCCTTAAGTGGTATCAGAGCCACTTACGAAACCATGCATCTGATAGCTATTTTTTTCTGTATTAATATGATTAAAAGACAGAATGAATCAAAGAATAAACGAGTAATTAAATTTGATGTTGACTATGCTTCGGAATCCGACATTAGTATGGTGAAGCAGCGATACATCGATCGTCCATAGGTTACGCAATTGAGATCGATCAAGTTATATATATGATATAAGTAATCCTAATGAAAAATACGGTATATATGATATACTGTTTCTGTTTCATTCATTCAAACACTTAATGGTTGTTTTCCTTTGAGTGATCAATGGTCATTTGCTTCGGAATCCGACATTAGTATGGCGAAGCAATGACCTGTTGATCAATCATACTGAATCAACAATCAAGGTGTGTTTGACGCTTTGAAATTGGTGCATTAGGGTTAGTGACAGCACAAGGGTTGTGCTGTCAAAGAGTTGTGAATTAAGGGCTTGTTGGATCACGTCTGTTGATTGTTTCAAAAGCGCTGATTTTTGCCGCGTGACGTTCGTCATGGGCCTGTGACGGTCGTAACAAGCTGGGCGTGACGGTCGTAACATGATTTGTGACGGTCGTCACATTCACAGAGTCAGAATTCTCGGCGTTTCTGTTTTGTGATCGGGCAGCAAACCCCGACTAACTCTGCATAGTGTGATCGATCGCCGAAATTTAATTTGGTTTTAATTAATTAAAAGAATTAAAATTAATAATAATAATGTGTTTATTATTATTGTCTTGTGGTGATCGGTTATGGCCTTAGTTTTCCTTTATTTTGTTTTGGTTTTTTTTTAAATACGACCTGCGTGTCGTGCCTCTTTTTTAATCTCTTAATGTAACTTCTTCTCTCATCTCACTCCCTCGTATGGAAAACGAGTTTCTTTTATGTAATGTAATGTTATGAAGAAAGAGAAGAATTCAATATCAAAGGATGACAACCTTGAAGATCTTGCTTGGAGAACCTTAGATCGTTATTAGGTTAGCTTAGGTTCTCTCATTGGCTTGGGAGAACAATTGCGCTAGGGGCCATAACTGTTTCATTATGTATGTTGATGCATGTGAATGTATGTTGATGCGTGTGAGAGACGATTCATATGATAAATAAGCCGGTGAGATCAGAATAATTGCAATTCCTTCAAATTAAATGTTAAGTTTAAGCTTTCCAAGTTTTAGCACTCATCAAGACTAGTATCGGATAATGTAAGTTTCGCCTACGCGAGGTGCATGTTTTATATTAGTAAGGCGCGATGGGATAATTGTAATATCCAATTGCTAAAACAATGGGTCAAACTTAACTAAACAAATTATAATAAGATTATATGTGTTTAGAAGCAAGAGTTCAAAATGATCCATGTGATGGATTGGAATAAGGAGTTATTCAACCAACTAAAATATTCGAGAGTTGTATTAGATACAATTGGAAGGAGTTCCTACCTAAATAACCTAGTTTTGTGTAATCCGCCTACGCGGACTTAAAACAAAGTGAAATGTGGATCTCGACCCACTAGAAAATCTTGCAACGGGATTTTCTGAATCAAATGATGAGGGTCGTTTGTTTTGAGTAAAATAGTGGGAGCATATTTAATTAAAGGCCTAATTAAATATGTTATTGATACTTATATTTTCATTAATTTCATGTAGATTACCATGACAACCAACACCTCTAACAACATTTTGCGATCAATCCTTGACAAGGAAAAATTTTCTGGGACAAATTTTCTGGATTGGCACCGAAATCTGAGGATTGTCCTCAAACATGATAGAAAGCTGTATGTCTTGGAGAAACATGTTCCTGAAGAGGAACCTCCTAGTTCTTCCCCTAAGGCATAAAGAGATGCTTATAAGAAGCATGTCGATGATGCCAATGAAACTGCTTGTCTCATGCTGGCTACCATGAACTCAGAGTTGCGAAAGCAACATGAGAACATGGCAGCGTTCAATATGATCGAACACCTGAAGATGCTCTATCAAGAGAAAGCAAAGCATGAAAGATTTGAAGTTTCAAAAGCCCTTTTTTGAGGCAAGTTAGCTGAGGGAGCCCCTGTAGGTCCCCGTGTGCTCAAGATGATTGGGTATGTGGAAAACCTTGAGAGGTTGGGTTTTCCCCTCGGAAAGGAACTTGTGACTGATTTGATCTTGCAATCGTTTCCAGATAGATTCAGTCAATTTATCCTAAATTTCAATATGAATGATATGGACAAATCTCTTCCTGAATGGCTAGCCATGTTAAGAACTGCTGAGCAGAATCTGAAGTCAAAAGGGAAGTCTATTCTGATGATCGGAAATGGAAAGAGACAGAATAAAAGACCCACAAAGCAGGGTGATAAAGGGAAAGGCAAGGAAGTTGTCAAACCCAGACCCACTGTTGCTGCTTTGAGGCCTAGTGGAGGCATAGCAAAGGCAGGCACCTGCTTCCATTGCGGTAAGACCGGACACTGGAAGAGAAACTGCCCAAAGTACCTGGAAGATATGAAGAATGGAGTAGAGACTTCAACTTCATGTATTTTTGTTATTGAAATAAACTTATCTACTTCTGCATCATGGGTATTATATATTGGATGCGGTTCTCACATTTGTACAAATGTGCAGGGGCTAAAAAGGAGTAGAGATTTGGCAAAATGTGAAGTTGACTTACGAGTTGGCAATGGAGCAAAGGTTGCTGCTATAGCCGTAGGAACTTATGTATTGACTTTACCTAGTGGTTTAATAATTCAGTTAGAGAACTGTTATTATGTACCTGCAATTAGCAGGAATATCATTTTCGTTTCTTGTTTGGACAAGTTTGGTTTTTCATTTGTAATAAAGAACAATTATTGCTCAATTTATTTGAATGATATATTCTATGCTACTGCACAAATGAGCAATGGACTATATGTCCTTGATCTTGAAATTCCTATTTATAACATTAATACTAAAAGGATGAAACCTAATGAGTTAAATCCAACTTACCTTTGGCATTGTCGATTATGCCACATAAATGAGAAACGCATTTCCAAACTCCATAAAGATGGACTCTTGGACTCTTTTGATTATGAATCATATGAGACATGCAAATCAGAGTCCTTTGAAAAGTTCAAGGAATTCAAGAATGAAGTACAAAACTAACTAGGTAAGAATATTAAAACTCTTCGATCAGATCGAGGTGGTGAGTATTTAAGCCTAGAGTTTGATGACCATATGAAAGAGTGTGGGATCCTATACCAACTTACTCCTCCTGGAACACCCCAATGGAATGGTGTATCTGAAAGAAGAAATGGAACCTTGTTAGACATGGTCCGATCCATGATGAGTCACGCCGATCTTCCAAACTCCTTTTGGGGACATGCACTATTGACAGTAGCTTACACACTTAACCGTGTTCCATCCAAAAAGGTTGAGAAGACACCATATGAGATATGGAGTGGTAAGAAACCACATATGTCTTACATTAAGATTTGGGGTTGCGAAGTTTATGTGAAATGACAAATTTCAACTAAGCTTGAGACCAAATCTGACAAATGCTTATTTGTGGGGTATCCTAAAGAAACAAGAAGGTATTACTTCTACAATCCTTCTGAGGGCAAAGTGTTTGTCGCTCGAACTGGAGGTTTTCTAGAAAAGGATTTTATTTCCAAAGGAATCAGTGGGAGGAAAGTAGAGCTTGAAGAAATTCAAGAATCACAAAGCATTGATACACCTATGGAGGAATTAGAGCAGAAAACACAAGTAGTTGTGGAAGAACAACCTGCTCAAGTAGAACAAGACCGGCGTAGGTCAAGCAGGATACGTCAACTACCTGAGAGATATGGATATCTCATAACTGATCAAGGTGATGTATTACTCATGGATCAAGATGAGCCTGTGACCTACCAAGAGGCCATAACTGGTCCCGAGTCTGAGAAGTGGCTAGAAGCCATGAAATCTGAAATGGATTCCATGTGCACAAACCAAGTTTGGACCTTGGTAGAACCTCCTGTAGGAATTAACCCTATAGGGTGCAAGTGGGTCTTCAAGAAGAAGACTGATATGGATGGTAAGGTACATACCTATAAGGAAAGAATGGTTGTAAAAGGATATAAACAAATTCATGGGGTTGACTATGATGAAACCTTTTCACCAGTTGCAATGCTTAAATCTGTTCGGATTTTACTTGCTATCGCTGCATATCATGATTATGAAATATGGCAGATGGATGTCAAAACTGCTTTCCTTAATGGGAATCTTCTTGAGGATGTGTACATGACACAGTCTGAAAGATTTGACATACCAGAAGAAGCCCAAAAGATATGTAAGTTACAAAGATCAATCTATGGATTGAAGCAAGCTTCCAGAAGCTGGAATCTTCGTTTTGATGAAACAGTAAAACAATATGGATTCATCAAGAACGAAGATGAGCCATGTGTCTATAAGAAGGTTAGTGGGAGCATGATCGTTTTCCTGGTATTATATGTAGATGACATATTACTCATTGGAAACGATATCCCTACCCTACAACAAGTAAAGTCTTGGTTGGGCAAATGCTTTTCTATGAAGGACCTAGGTGAAGCAGCATATATATTAGGAATCAGAATCTATAGAGATAGATCACAAAAAATGCTTGGCCTAAGTCAGAGTACATACATAGACAAAGTGTTGAGACGCTTTAATATGCATGATTCCAAGAAAGGATTCATACCTATGCAACATGGCATGTGTCTATCAAAAACACAATCCCCTTCAACTAAGGAGGAAAGGGATCGCATGAATAAGATTTCAGATGCATCTGCAATAGGATCTATCATGTATGCCATGTTATGTACTCGACCAGATGTCTCGTATGCTTTGAGTGCAACGAGTAGGTACCAATATGATCCTGGTGATGCTCATTGGGTAGTTGTCAAGAATATCCTTAAGTATTTGAGAAGGACTAAGGACTCATTCTTGATATATGGAGGTCAGGAAGAGCTGGCTGTAATTGGATACACCGATGCTAGCTTCCAGACAGATAAGGATGACTTTAGATCACAATCTGGTTATGTGTTTTGCTTAAACGGTGGCGCTGTGAGATGGAAAAGTTCAAAGCAAGATACAGTTAATGATTCTACAACTGAGGTCTCTATTGTGATAACAATGGTGCTATCGCACAAGCTAGGGAGCCTAGATCTCACCAAGGATCCAAACATATACTTAGGCGTTATCACCTCATTCGAGAGATAATAGATAGAGGAGATGTGAAAATATGCAGAGTACCTACACTTGACAATATTACTGACCCACTGACAAAGCCTCTTGCGCAGCAGAAGCATGATGGCCATACTAGATCTATAGGCATTAGGGGTATGCCTGATTGGCTCTAGTGCTAGTAGGAGATTGTTGGTGTAAGCCCTAGAGGCCAATACTTTTGGTACTTGTTGTAGCACCTCAAATTTTCCCCCCTCATTCATGCATTCATTTTTAGGTCATTTAAAATTTCATATTGCATTTCATCATTAGATCCAAGAAGCTTGAATATCATCCAAGACACTTTGTGGGTTCTATCTGGGCGATCAGTCAACACAAAGGAATGACCTGAGTTACTTCCAACATGTTCAAACGGGGTCTATTCATCATTCAAAACGTTATCTTGAAGGAGCAAAAGTTTGTTCTTGAACTGTCATGCTCGCTAGGCGAGCAGAATGGTTCGCCTAGCGAATCTGAATTATCATGCTCGCTAGGCGAGCAAATTCTTCGCTAGGCGAGGCGCACGCATTTTTGAAAAAATATAACAGAAGAATCTTAGCTTTGGACCTCTCATTTGAGCCCACAATGCCACGAAAATCAGGTTATAAATTCTAAAGTTTCAGTGGAACAAAACCCTGGCAGAAGAGAAGAGCTAACAGAATTCAGAGCAGCCTCCATAGACACTGAAGGAAAGAACTCCTTTGCACAGGATCACCTCTACCACCTCCATCTCACATAAACCCTAAGGTTGCTTTGCAAACCCAACCGGGCAACTCAATTTCATTCGATCTCTCCAATCAGGTTTGCCCTTATTTCCATTACTCAATGCTTTCAATTTGAATTCTCTGAATATATGAGGTATTATGGGTGAGTTTGGAAGAGTGGGTATCGTTAGGTTTTTGCATGTGGTTTTAGATGTGCATGAATGTGTAGAATAATGCCTTGAATGTTTGATTACTCAGTTTCTGAAATGGATACTATGGGGTTTGGGGTTTCTGAAATCGTACTGTTATCAATGGAGAATCCAGAACCCGCAGGCATTCGCTAGCCGCATCGCTAGGCGAGCCTGCAGCGAAGCTTCGCTAAGCCTTCGCTAGGCGAAACAGTAGCGATCGCGACAGTAGCTGCTTTTCGCTCTCTAATCTGTTTCGTGTTTGTTATGACATGCTTTCTATCGCATCCGGGCACATGTTTTGGTATGTATGTCATGTCTTGACGTGTGGATCTTTGCCCCCTAACTTTGAGTTTTGATACCCTTTTGATGCATTTGTTTGACAAGAGGTTTAGGCCTCCTACCCTGGGGGTTTTGTGGATTTTTGTGAACTTTAATGGCATGATTCATGTGGTTACATTTTGATTTGGTGCAACTCTTGATCGCATCCCATCTTGTTATTCTAACCTGTTTGTTGAGTTTTTGTGAGGGCTCACATGACTCTTGCAGAGATAGCTTGCTTGGCATTCCACTTTATTTGTGGGATACCATTTGGAGATTTATTCTGATTGCTTTACTGGCTTGCTTTCTTTGATGCTGCTAGCTTGAGAGATCTTTGGGTTTCTTATCTCTTGAGTTGTTGTTACTTCGGATTTTTTATCCGTGTGGTAGATCTCTTGATCCCTTCATCTATCCAGCATTTTACCGCTTTCTCAGCTGGAAGACCTCAATAGGAGGCAATGTTTTCTTTTGTTTGTTTAATTTTGTGCCTAAAGACCTCCATGAAGAGGCAATTGATGGATAAAAGGGATTAGTAGTCAATCCCCCGTTATTCAGTGTGTCGTTCTTTATGCTCGCACTACGTGTCGATGCTTCAGAACAAAAGCCCAAACTCTTTTGTCCAATCAGTCAGTGGAGAGGGTTCCACCTTTCTGAATCCCCACGCTTTGTCATGAGCTCACCCTGTCCAAGCTTAAGAGCTATGAGGTCTGTAAGACCCCAATTTTGCCCCCAAGATCCCTCATGGCATCATAGCATTGCATTGCATAGCCTCAAGGATCACTGAGCATCTTGATTTCCTTTCCCTTTGGGTAGGGATCTCTTGTAAGTGGTTTGAGATCACCAGGCATGCTTGAATTATATATCATTGCTTTTCTCAGTTTTATTCACTGACCAAAAGCACAAAAATATGTCATTAACCTTTTTGTTTGTAGCTGAAGCAATCACCAGGTCAAGATCTTCAAGGAATTTCTTTGTGCATTGAGATGAGGTATTTTATTGAGATGAAGACCACATGATCATTATATGGAGCTTACATGAGCTAGGGTTTCATTTTGAAAAAATTTCCTCAAGTGGTAAAGGCTCAAGCTAATCAAAGCATGTCAAGGTCATTTGAGGACCAAATAGTCAACTGTGCAATCAACTGAGGGCTTTGAGTTGGGGAAATGAGTTGAGACACCTAAATCATGTTCAAACAAGGTCTATTTGTCATTCTAAACATCTATCTTGAAGATTCAAAAGTCATGGCAAAAGTTACTAAAAATGGAAAGTGACTTGTAATTCAAAGTTTCCAAATTTGGCAAGTTTTTGGTCCATATTCAACTTGACTTTCCAATATCAAAGAAGTTTCAAATTGATTTTTGGTGAACATGAAAGTTGTAGATCTTTGTCTCCCCTTTCTAAAAAGTCCTAATTCATGTTCATATGATGATTGGTTGAGGAGTTATGGTTATTTGTTCACAAGGTGTGCATGGAAATTCAAAATGGCCTAACTTTTGATACAAAGCTCCAATTTGGTCCATTCTTTTTGCAAAATGTTTCTCTTGATCCAGACTTCTCAAAATAGCATTTGCCATGCATGGGAAAGTTGTGTATACTCATCATTCCTCATGTGTTCATTTTGGAGGGAATATTCACAATTCAAATTTGGCTTATGATACAAGCAAAACAACAATTCCATGATGATCCTTGTTTGATTTTAAGTGAATTCAGACCCTTGCATGAGCATGTGCACGTGAGATATGGCCATGCTAGCTCCATTTGCAATTTTGCAAGTAACTTGAAATCTCACTAATCATGTTTAGCCAAGGCCTAATTTGGTTTTCAGCATAATTAGCAGGCCATATAAAAGCCAAACCCTAATCTAACTGCCATAATAACAGAAAATTTCAGATCAAAAATTCAAGAATTCTCTCCAAATTCTCTCTCTTCGAAATTCAATTTTCTTCACATAATTCTTCAATCTCTTTGCATATTCTTGCTCCTGGTGCAATTCTGAGCAAGATTCATCATTCACTTGAAGCAATTCAGTCCATATTCGAGTTGTTCAAGTGCATCTTCATGGAAATGGATTTTGGAAATTGAGCTAGATCCTAGTGGTTTCAGCTATTGATTCTTGCACAAAGCTTCAAGGCAAGGATATTGGAGTAGATTTGGAACTTTTGGACACTTGAGGACACGATTTCAACAACTTCCAATTTCAGGTGACTTCAAATTCATCACATCCTTTTGCTTTTTTATGATCATAAAATGATAGATCCTGTTGTGTAGAGCGTGTGCATATGTTCAGAATTAAAAATGATCAAGAAATGAGCATGTATGATGAAATTCAAGTTTAGATCTAGGAAATGTTTTTGCTCGATCTGGAAAATACATGTGGAATTAGGTTAAATTGAATTAATATTTGGATTGTGCATTGCAAGAGGTTTCGAATGATGAATAATTTGATGATTTCTGGAAATTTTCATGTTGATGTCGCCAGAATTTGGTCGAGGAAGACGACCGGAGCCTGTAGCTCCGACGTCTGGTTCATGCTAGGGTTTATGCCATGTGGATACACGTATGCGCTTGCTTGTCCGTTTGATTGGCCAGGAATTGTTTGACCGTGCCACGCTTGCCTTGACTTGCTGAGTGGTGTGATGACTAGATTTAATGAAACACATCGTTTCATTTAGTGATGTGGCTTCCATGTGTGTTTGCTGAGTGGAATATTGATTGGCTATGAACTGCTTTGCTATTTTGATATGTTGCATTCAATGCTTTGTGGAATCTTCATCTTTGATCCAATTGATCTGATTTTTTGTATGCTTGATCTTCACCCATGATATGATTTTTGAGCACTGGTTTGAATTTTTCTCATATGCTATCATTGTTGTTGACACATGAAGATGTATGTGACAATTTGTGTCACATTTTGGACATTGCATTTGTGCATTTTTGTTCACCTATCATTTGAACCTTTCTAGATTTGATCTTTTGCACAATGCTTGTTCATAACATGAGAAACTTGCATAAAAAAATTTCATAGCCATTGCATGCTCTTCTGTTTTGATTTGAATTTTCTAAATTGGAAGTTCACTTTGTGCACATTTTGTGATCATTGCATAGCATAAGCCATTTGATGCCTTTGCTTTCTTGAATTGATGCTGGTCCTTTTGAGGACATTTTGTGACATGTTTGAATGTGCATTTTGCCAAAGATTGACTTCTATTTTGATCATTTGGTTTGGTTTTGGACCTAGTCTTTGTACTAGTGTTTTTTGCATATACTAATTGTGCTTTGTGTTTCAGGTTTGGACATTTAGCATTGATGGTTGAGTTGTTCTCACTATGTGAGATGCAAATGATTTGAGTTCTAACTTTTGTTTGTTTTGTAGGGTTCTAAGTGATAGGCTTGAGCTCATTTGAGTGCTTGAGCATTGTTCATTGAGTTGTGTACAGTTGGATGGTTTCACTATTTATTTTCTGATTTTTATGTCTGAAGTACTAACTGGTTAGCCTTTGTACAGGTACATTAGTTGCTTGCTTTTAGCTCTTGCTTGAGCTTTGGATTATGGTTGATACACCACTTAGGTAGTTATGTTCTTACTTCATGTATTCTGGAAGTCCTGTCACCTTTTTGGCAGGCATTTTGCTGGAAGTCCTCCTTCAGAGGCTCTGTTTGTGATTGTTTACAGATTGTGCCAAAGACCTCCAAGATGAGGCATGTGATACTTGATAAGACCTCCAATAGTTGAGGCAATTGACGGATAAAAGGGATTAGTAGCCAATCCCCCGTTATTCAGTGAGTCGTTCTTTATGCTCGCACTACGTGCTGATGCTTCTGAATAAGTACCCAAGATCTTTGTCCAGTGTCTGTCAAGTGGAATAGGATCTCACTTTCTGGATCCCCACGCTTTCTTTGTCATGAGCTCACCCAGGCCAGGGTTAAGAGCTATGGGGTCTCATCCTCATTACCTATTTGATCAGCTTCACCCTAACTCTCAATGTTAGTGGTTAAGAGCTCACTTGATTACCCATTACAGTTTGGCTTGTTTGTCGAGGTTGATATGACCCCTCTTGACTAAAGCCCACCCATTTGTTTGAGCCTCTTGTATGTATATAGTGTGTGATGATTGTTTGCTTGCGAACTGTTAATGTGTTTGCTTTTGATGTTTGTTTGTTGTGGTTGGGAGTCGGATGTAACTCCATATATTTGCATTCTGTTTCCTTTTTGTTGTTAGGAGTCGGGTGTAAGTCCATATATTGGCATTTTGTTTCCTTTTTGTTGTTAAGAGTCGGGTGTAAGTCCATATATTGGCATTCTGTTTCCTTTTTGTTGTTAGGAGTCGGGTGTAAGTCCATATATTGGCATTCTGTTTCCTTTTTGTTGTTAGGAGTCGGGTGTAAGTCCATATATTGGCATTCTGTTTCCTTTCATTGTGGATGTCTTATGAGGCTTGTGTGATTGCTTTTGCTTTGTGCTTATTCCAAAGGATGGGAGCCACTTGGATCATCTATATGATCTCAAGAGAGGAACTCCTAGTGTGGTTGCATTGCTTATCCCTCACCTTGTTGTTTTCTTCATCTCTCCACCTTAACCCAAACCAAAACCTTTTTGTGCAAACATTTGACTTGTTTTCAACATTAGAAACCTAAGCCTTATGCTTTTGATTTTCAAACTTTCTTTTCATAATACTCATTTTGAATTGAATCTTTAAGTCAACTTTGACCATTTTTTGTATATACTTCTAATTGGTTAATATAATCCATTCAAATGTGTTTCTTTTGTGGTTCCAATGTCCACTTCTTAATCAAATTTTTCATAACCTTTAGCTATTAGGTTTGAGTTATCCTTGTGGTAGATATAATACTCACCTTGGTCCTTAGTGATGGACAATGAGTCTTCCATGCTTATTATAGGGTTAACCCCTCACTAGCATGTTAAAGCTATCCTCACATGGTGGACTTGTGGTTTTTCAGGTTGAGTTTTCTCCCTTTGATAACTAAAGACCTTAAGGCTTTTGGACCAATCAACCCACCAATTTGTTTTGAGATTTTTTACCCGAACTACGAGGTTTTGATCCTAATCTTTTATAAGAGGGTACGTAGGCAATGGGTTTATCCATCCAAACACAAAAATGTAAATAAACTTGTATATTCTTTTCTCATCTCTTCAATCATGTTTGCATAAAAAATTTCATAAAACAATAACCTTTGCAACAAGCGTGAAAAGGGCTCCCTAGGAGTACCTAGGATGTTTTGGGTGCCTAACACCTTCCCATTACATAACCAACCCCCTTACCCAGATCTCTGTTTCTTTTACTAGTTTTGTTCGTAAAACTTTTTAGGTTTTTGTTCGCTTTCTAACCATTCCTTTGGATAAATAGAAGTGTGGTGGCGACTCGACTTTGTATGATTTACCTTGGATTTAGTCAATATCTCCAATGGTAACGAATACACCGCTACAGAAAAGTGGCGACTCTGCTGGGGATCTATCTCCCTGGTGGGTTTTGCCAACTTTTCACCCTTGTTGTATTATATTGTTTATGACATATTTTTGTGCAATTAGGGATTACTGTATTGTTTGTAATGATTGAATTGCTTGATATATCAATTGCTTGTTTGCTTGGTGATCTTTGTGAGATGAGTTCTATACCCGAACTCGAGTGCACTTAGGATAGGAGAATGGCATAGTCTTGTCGACTTGTGTGGAGTTATTCCTTAGCAAGTTGACTTGCAAGTCCATTCACTTGGTGGAGGTCATGTTGGGATCAATAATGTCACACAAGTAAGTCGTGGTTAGACATTACTCTTTCCAATATAGACCTTAGAAGCCAAGGACCTTAGTTTACCAAGCCCATCTTGGCCTATTTTTAGGACGTAGTGCGGAAGTCGTTCAAATGTAAGACTTGATACGATTGTTACGCGATACTACACTCATAAGAGTCTCTCTTGAGGATATTTTTGGAATACGAGTAGTCGTTTCTCCGATAATATCCGAAAGATGGGATGATGACTATGGGAACCTCTGGTAGAACATGTCTGGAAGGTTTAAACCCTAGTATACTCCCTTTTGGTGGTTCTTAGCCGAGACTCCATGCTCGTGACTTGCAAGAAACCCATGATTCATGGTTGATCCGTTCATACATCCTTAATATCAATGGAACATGAGTGTTGATAAGGTGTAAACCATAATCCACCAAAATGGATGATTGATATTAAGGATAATATGATCCATCCCATGACCTTTGTTTAGTGTGCTTTGCTTGATCCTTGAGTGTGATTGTTCCATTCATGCATTCATGCATCCATTTGCATCCATATCATCAGATAAAAAAAGAAAATTTTCAAGGAATTTAAGGGGTTTATTTGCAAAATTTTCAGACATGGAAAGACAAAGAAGGAATACAAAGAAGTACAACTTCAGACAGCCCGATTTGAAAGAGTTAAGGAATCTGACATCCTATGTACTAGATCCCTTGGGTTTCAAGGCTCGTTTTGGGAAGCTTCTTCCTCTTCTGACTACTCAGGTGGATGAAGGGTTGATGAGTGTATTGGTGCAGTTTTATGATCCTCTGTACCGTTGCTTCTCGTTTCCGGACTTTCAGTTGTTGCCTACCCTTGAGGAGTATGCTTATCTGGTGAATATACCGATTCTGGATCAGTTGTTGTTCAGTGGCTTGGAGAGTATTCCTACTTCTCAAGAGATAGCTGACCTGTTGCACATAGATGAATCTCTTATTGGTGCTCATATGACTACCAAAGGTGGAATTCAAGGTCTTCCTTCCGAGTTCCTCATTGCTCAAGCTACTGTTTATGGGAAGGCCATGAGTGAGGATGCCTTTGAAGCCATATTTGTACTTCTCATCTATGGGTTGGTATTGTTCCCCAACATCGACAAATTTGTGGATGTGAACGCTATTAGGATCTTCTCTGCTCTTAATCCCGTTCCGACTCTGTTGGATGATACCTATTTCTCTTTGCATATGAGGAATGCAAAGGGTGGTGGCTCTATTGTGTGATGTTTGCCTCTGTTGTATAAGTGGGTTATTTCTCACTTACCTCAGACGCCCACCTTCAAGGAGAACAAGGAATGTCTACGATGGTCCACGAGGCTTATGTCTCTCACTAATGATGATATCTCTTGGTATAACCATGTATATGATGGGGTGCAGATTATTGACTCTTGTGGTGAATTCTCCAATGTGCCTCTTCTTGGTACATGTGGTGGGATTAACTACAACCCTGTTTTGGCACGTCGTCGGCTTGGGTTCCCCCTAAAGGATAAACCTAATAACATTCTGTTAGAAGGTGTGTTCTTTCAGGAGGGTAAAGATCCCCAAGGCTTGAAGGGCAGAATGGTTCGCGCTTGGCGTAAGGTCCATAAGAAAGGAAGAAAGGAGTTGGGTCCTAAGAATTGTGTTGCTATGGAGCCTTATACTGCTTGGGTAAGGAAGAGAGCATCCGAGTACCTCATGCCTTACGAGTATCCAAGACCTACACCTATGGTTATGGTTGGGCCTTCAACCCTCCCTAACCAAAGAGTAAAGGAGTTGAGAGACGAAGACCTATCACGTGCCTGGATCCGTGAAAGGGAAGAGTTGCTTTAGCAGATTAAGGAGAAAGATGCTATGATTGAGTTCCTCGAGCATCAGGTCGTTGATGATCCTGATGACGCATGGACTTCTCTACTTCCTCAGTCTTCCAAGTTTTGGAAAAGGAGGTATGACCGACTCGCCAAAGAGAAGGCGGATATGGAAGCAGCCTATGAGAGGGAGGTGAAGAGGCTTCGTGCAGCTTATCTTCCTGTGTCCCGAGTTGTTTCTAGGGATCCATAGGATGATTACTTTCCTTTTCTCTTGTAAATGATTGACAATGTTGTACTTCTTTTCCCCGATATTATTTGATGAGATATTTCCATATGCGATAAAATGCTTAATATTTCCAAAATTTGCAAATAAAACCCTAAAGTTCCTTTGAAATAAAAAACAAATCATATGCACAAGCATTACATGCATCATATGCATAAGAAGGTGTTGTTCTCAGCTTCTGGTCTTGTGGTCTAACTCTGTTGCTCTTCATTTATTTTGAAGACAAGCTGACTCACCGGTACTATACCAGAGCCAACTCTTCCAGACTGATGGATCATCTAGAGTTAAGAGAACCGTGAACTCAAAGAGGAAGTCGCCAGACTTAGTGCTTTGATGGAATCTTTCCTGGCTGCCCAGAGCCAGTCTTCTCCAATGCCTTCAACTCCTCCCCAGAGGACAGTCATCTCTGAGATTGTCTCCTCAACTGTGCCTGCAGCCAGTGCCCATTTTGCAACAGCCATGCCAACCGGGTTTCCGTGGGGGATGCCTCCCAGCTTTATGCATGAGGGTCCTTCTCTGACTTTTGCTTCTATGCCGTCATCTAGCCCGGTCCTTGCTGTTCCTCCTCCTGTCGTGCATACCATGCCTAGGGTAGACGACACCATCTATCATTCTGAGTCGTCTGAGGGCCCAGATGTTCATGAGAAGATGGACGCTATGAATGATCAATTTCTTGAGCTTCGCAAGGAATTGAAAAATCTTAGAGGAAAGGATTTGTTTGGCAAGTCTGCTGTCGAGCTGTGTTTGGTTCCTAATGTGAAAATTCCTGTGAAATTCAAGGTCCCTGACTTTGAGAAATATAAAGGGAATACTTGCCCTCTCAGCCAACTGGTCATGTACGCCAGGAAGATGTCTACTCATACTGATAATGATCAGTTGCTCATCCACTACTTCCAGGACGGTCTGTCCGGTGCCGCACTGTGTTGGTATATGGGTTTGGACAGTGCGAACATCCGATCCTTCAATGACCTTGGCGAGGCCTTCGTTAAGCAATAAAAATATAATATGGATATGGCTCCCGATCGGGATAAACTAAGGGCCATGTCCCAGAATGACAAGGAAACGTTCAAAGAGTACGCCCAGAGGTGGCGAGAGTTGGCAACTCAGATTGTGCCTCCGCTAGAAGAGAAGGAAATGACCAAGATCTTTTTGAAGACCTTGAGTTCATTCTATTATGAGCGGATGATTGCTAGTGCTCCTTCTGACTTCACCGAGATGGTGAATATGGGGATGCGGCTAGAAGAAGGGGTCAGAGAAGGACGTCTGACCAAGGAGGAAGGCTCTTCTGCCAAACAATATGGGGCGTTTGCAAAGAAGAAAGATGGAGAGGCACATGTTGTGACCTCCCATGTGAAATCCAGAAGACCCTATGTGAGGAGGAAGACTGTGCGTCCAGCCAGTAATCAGCACCTGTTTCAGAGACAACCAGCAATATCAGCAACATAGCAATAATCAACAATCATCTCAGCAATATCAGCAGCAACAGCACCGTCCGCAACAGCAGGCCTATCAGCCTCGCAACAGTAATCAAGCCAGCACGAGTTATGAGAGGAAGAAGATCACTTTCGATCCGATTCCGATGACATACGCAGAATTGTATCCCTCTTTGATAGAGAGGAAGTTGAATACTCCGAGAGACCCACCAGCTCTACCTGCTAACCCTCAGTGGTGGTATAAGCTTGATATGCATTGTGTCTACCACTCTGGTGCTCCCGGACACGACGTGGAGAGTTGCTTTCCGTTGAAGACCAAGGTTCAAGACCTTATGAGGTGTGGCATTTTGTGCTTTGAGGACGTAGGTCCTAATGTGAAGAAGAACCCATTGCCCGAGCATGGGAAATCTGTCAACATGGTCCAGGGTTGCCTTGGCAAGTACAAAGTCAAATATGTCAGTCATATTCGACAGTCGTTGGTCGAGTTGCATCGCTTGCTGTGTGAGTACAGTCACTATGAGCACGATCATGATAAATGCTGAATTTGTCCTGTTAACCGTTTGGGTTGTCACCAGGTGCGTAAAGATCTTCAGGAAATGCTGGACGAAGGAGTCATTGAGATCCTTCAGAATAGGAATGTTGATGAAGATGAGCCTGAGGTCAATGTGATTTCCCCAGTGTTCCGGATACCCGAGCCTGTTATCATTAAATATGATGGTAGCAAGCAGAAGGTTTCTCCTTCCCTGATTATTAAGCCTGCCGGTCTAGTGCCTTATTCTTCCGAAAAGGCAATTCCCTTTCGATACAACGTTGTTGCTGTAGAAGATGGGAAAGAGGTGACTTTGCCATCCTCCTCTGTTGTGAATATTGCTGATGTAAGTGGGTTGACCCGTAGCGGTCGTGTGTTTTCTGCGCCACCGAAGCCTCAAGCTATTGCTGATTTTGTTGAGAGCCCGATTGGGAACGCTGTGAACGCTCCAAATCCGACACCTGTTGTTAAACCCTCCTCTGTACTGAAAACTCCTACTTCTGTTGGCCCTAGTGGAAATTTGAAAGAAGACTGTGATGAGATGCTGAAGCTCATCAAGAAGAGTGAGTACAGTGTTTTAGACCAGCTTCTACAAACGCCATCCAAGATATCCGTGTTATCGTTGCTTCTGAATTCAAAACCGCATAGAGAGGCCCAGCAGAAAGTTTTGGATGTGGCATATGTAGATCACGATGTCACAATAGAACAGTTCGATAGCATTGTTGCAAACATTACTGCTTGTAACAATTTGAGTTTCTGTGACTCTGATCTCCCTGAGGAGGGAAGAGACCACAACTTGGCTTTACACATATCCATGAATTGTAAAGACGACGCCATGTCCAATGTGCTGGTGGACACTGGGTCATCCCTGAATGTATTTCCAAAATCCACTCTTTCCAGATTGTCTCATTAAGGGCCTCCCATGAGGCAGAGTGGAGTTGTTGTGAAAGCTTTCGATGGGTCGCGTAAGACTGTGATTGGGGAAGTTGATCTCCCAATCAAGATTGGACCAAGTGATTTCCAGATTACCTTCCAGGTTATGGATATTCACCCATCGTATAGCTGTCTCCTGGGCAGACCATGGATTCACGAGGCTGGCGCCGTGACATCCACCCTACACCAGAAGCTGAAATTCGTGAAGAATAAGAAACTGGTAGTGGTAGGGGGAGAAAAGGCTCTCCTGGTTAGCCATTTGTCTTCCTTCTCATACATAGATGCTGAGGATGAAGTTGGAACTCCTTTCCAAGCTTTATCTATAGCAGAGCCTGTTGAGAAGAGAACTCCTTCATTTGTTTCCTATAGAGATACGAAACTGGCCATTGAATATGGTGCAGTTGCTGGTCTAGGAAAAATGATTGAGCTGTAAGACAATAAGTCTCGGGCTAGCATTGGTTTTTCTGCTGGGGTCTTCAATGAGAAAGGGTTGTTCAAGAGTGGAGGTTTTATCCACACCAGTCAGGACGAAGAAGCTGCTGCGGTTTTGGAAGAGGATGCAGAGGATTCTGACAATTTTGTCATCCCTGGAGGGGTCTGCAACAATTGGGTCGCTGTGGATGTTCCTACAGTTATCCATAAGTCAGCGTAATGATCACTTTGTTTAAAAACCCTTCTCCCATGCCAAAAGGAGAAGTGATGACATTGTTGGCAACATAAATACAATGATATTTTCATTCAATAAATTCATGTTAAATGTTTGTTTTTCAAATTATTTCCCCTTTTTGCTTTTTGCATGAAATTGGTGATCACATAAAACCCTAAAAATGAATAAAATCAATCTTTTCATCTGCATAATGATTTGCCTTGTTTGATTTCTAAAAGCTTTTCATATCCAAAATCATTATGCAGGTTGATTTCCAAACCCATTGAACATAATGATCCAACGCCATCTCCCAATTTTGAGTTCCCTGTATTTGAGGCAGAGGAAGATGATGTTGAAGAGATTCCTGATGAGATTACCCGTCTACTTGAGCATGAAGAGAAGATCATTCAGCCGTATCTTGAGAATCTGGAAACAGTCAACTTGGGGTCAGAGGATTGTGTGCGAGAGGTGAAGATCGGGGCATTCTTGGAAGAGTCTGTTAAGAAGGGGTTGATTGAATTACTATGAGAATATGTCGATATCTTTGCTTGGTCGTATGAAGACATGCCAGGTTTAGATACAGATATTGTGCAACATTTCCTACCCTTGAAACCTGAGTGCGTGCCTGTGAAGCAGAAGCTCAGAAGAACTCATCCTGATATGGCAGTGAAGATCAAAGAGGAGGTTCAGAAGCAAATTGATGCGGGGTTTCTGGTGACTTCTACGTATCCTCAATGGGTGGCCAATATTGTGCCTGTTCCTAAGAAAGACGGAAAAGTCCGGATGTGTGTGGATTATAAAGATTTGAATAAAGCTAGTCTGAAAGATGATTTCCCTCTACCACATATTGATATGTTGGTAGACAATACAACTAAATTCAATATCTTCTCATTTATGGACAGATTTTCCGGATATAATCAGATTAAGATGGCACCCGAGGATATGGAAAAGGCGACATTCATCACACCTTGGGGAACATTCTGTTATCGAGTGATGCCCTTCGGTTTGAAGAACGCCGGAGCCACTTATCAACGAGCTATGACCACCTTGTTTCATGATATGATGCACAAGGAGATTGAGGTATATGTTGATGATATGATTGCTAAGTCAAGAACGGAAGTTGAACATGTAGAGCTGTAAGACTCTAATTTTGTCCCTAAGATCCCTCATGGCATCATATCATATCATTGCATAGCCTCAAGGATCATTGTGCACCTTGCTTCCTTCCTTGTGGGTGGGTTATCTTTTTGAGTGGTTCTTGATCACCAAGCATTCCTTGCATTCATATGTCATTGCTTTTCTTTTAATCACTAACCAAAAGTACAAAAATATGTCATCTAACCTTTGTCTTGCAGATGAAGCATTAACAGGTCAAGGTAATTAAAGGCATTCATTGAGCAATAGATGGTGGTCATTCTTGAGATTTGGACCCCATAATCATTCACAAGAGTTCATATCAGTTATGATGTCATTTTGAAGCAAAATCCCAAGTGGTAGAGGCTTGAATTTCATCAGAACATTTCCAAGACATCTGAAGACCTAGAAAGTCAACTACAAAGTCAACTGTGGATTTGGAGGTGGGAAGTGATTAGAAATACTTCATTCATGTTCAAACAAGTCTCATTTGACATTTCAAACACTCACATTGAAGAATTTGAGGTCCAGTCAAAAATTTCCCAAAATAGAAAGTGACCCATAATTTGAACTTTCCAAAAATGGAAGGGTTTTGGACCAACTTCAACTTAATATTACATCATCAAAAAAGCTTCAAATGAAATTTTGTTGAACATGAACGTTGTATATCTTTCTCTCCCATTTCCAAAAAGTCCAAGATCATGGATTTATAATGTGTGGTTGAGGAGATATGATCAAATCATTGCCAAGTATGCATGGGACTTCAAATGGCCATATCTTTTGATTCAAAGCTCCAAAATGAGTGGTTCTTTTTGCAATATTCTCCTTTTGACCTCTAATTTCCAAATCATGCATCACATTACATGAATTATCATCACATAATCACTTGTTAATCCATGCTTTTTTTGGAGGGAAATTGCAAAATTCAAAAATGGTGCATTGTATGGACTTTTTACCATTGCCATTAGGTTCAAAAAATGATTTTAAGTGAAAATGACGAAGCAATTGGTACTGTTCACGTGTAAATGGTACATGCACCATGCAAATTTAGATTTTTGGCAAAACACCTTATTATCATTAACCAAGTTAATTATGGATTAGCAAAGTGATTAGGGGTTCATATAAATACCTAAACCCTAACAGAATTGAAGGAGGTTAATCATTTTTCACATTTCTAGATCCAAAATTCTCTCTCACTCAAAAATTTTCTCTCATTCATAATTCAATTTTTTTCCAAATAGCATTGCATTTTGACTTCATATTCTTGTTCCCTAGCTTGAATTTAGTGTAGATCAAGTGTTGTTTTGTAGAATTCGTGCAAGGATCAAGTGGTGGAAGTTCATGAAGATAACAATGGAGTTTCTGTTTTGAGCTAGATCTAGTACCATTCAAGCTTCATTTGATTCATCAAACTTCATTTCAAGTATTGTAGAGTAGATTTGGACCGGTACAAGTTGTGGATCGTGTGAATTCAAAGGCTTTGCACTTCAAGAGGTCATAATTCGAACCTTTTAATTTTGAAATCCATGTATATATTGTTGTAGATCTTGTTCTCCTGGTAATTCTGGTGAAAGAATCGTGTGATTTGGTACGTTTTTGAGCTAGATATGTATGATTGAATATTTAACATGTTGAAATGATTTTGTTCGATTCTCTATTTTCTTGATGAATTACGCTTAGCCATTGCTTGATCCATGTTCACCATGAAAAGATCTGTGGAATGATGCATTTGTTTTTGATTTCTGGAGTTTTCTGGATTTTTCTGGAATTTTGTTTAAAGTTCATCTTCATCTTCATCTTCAACCTCATGAAGAAGATGAATATCATGTGTTTTTCCAGAACAACTACGATTTAGCTACGAGACCTTCATCATTAGCTACGAAATTCTGGAATTGTTTCCAGGCTTAGGGTTTTGTCCAAAACGCTACCATTTTGGAAGCGCGCTCAAATTCAAATCTGGCCAAGGTTCGATCCTGGCCAAGCGCGCTTATTCAAATTGCCATCTCATTTTCATGTTCCCTCCCTATTTTGCCATGCCTTGATCATGTTTAACTTCAAATTTTTTCCAAACTTCATAAAATCATATAAAATTGAAAAATCATCCAAATCAATCCCAATTTTTTTGCAAAATGCTCCTTATTCTGTCTAGTTTTTTATGAGCATGATTTCCAAAATTATGCATGGCTGGATTTTATTTGGTGCTAGGTTATGTGATCATGTATGCACTTGTGACCTTGCCTTGCTTATCTCATTGTGAAATGCTTGTTTTTAATCCAATGAACTTGAAATTTTGCATGTTGATTCTAGACATATTGCTGGACATTTTGGTTTTGGTTTAACATTTTTCTCAATTACCATTTCTGTTTTATGCTTGTGTTAACTTGGTGTGACAATTTGTGTCACACCTTTGATTGTCCAACTTGTGCAACTTGATTTCCATGCCAAATGATCTCTGATTCTTCTGATTTTTTGTATGTTGATCATGTTAGATGTCTTGAATGTTCATGATTTTTTCCAGATTTATTTGAATCATTTCTGTTTTGATTTGAATTTTTCATTCATGATGATCACATATGAGCTTTGAAATTGTCTTGGACTTCACTTGATCATGAAATGCTGTTGGTGATTGATTTTGATGTGAGCCTTTTTAGGATATGTTAATATGTGTTTGAAGTTACTTTGTATTGAATTTCAGCTCCTGTTTTGAATTTTTTCTTCATCTTTGACCCTAGGCTTTGACCTAGTGGTTTGTTGCTTACATGTGAGCTTTGATTTCAGGTTTAAGCATCCAAGTTCCATAGTTGATGATGCCTCATCATGTGAATATTGATGTTTGCTTTTGATTGCTAACACTTGTGTGTTTTGTAGGTTGATGCTAACTCATTTGAGTTTTGCCTTATGGCTTACACATTTTGTACATTGGGATTGTCTGTTGCTTATTGACTATTGTCTGTCTGTCTGAGTATTGTACTGATTTGTTTAGTGTTTCCACAGGTACCTAAGTTGCTTTAAGTTCATTTGAACTTTGCTTTTGCTTGGTTGCTTAACCACTTAGGTATGATCCCTAATCTTCATGTAGTATGGAAGACCTGCCATGTTACTTTGGCAGGCACCTGTCTGAAGCCCTCCTTAAGAGGCAATGTTTGTGCTTGTTTAATTTTGTGCCAAGCAGGTAAAGTCCTCTTAAGAGGCAATTGGCAGATAAAAGAGATGTGTAATCCATCTCCTGCTACTCAGTGTGTCATTCACCTTGCTCACACCATGTGTTGATGCATTGTGAATAAGAACCCAAGATCTTATAGAGTCAATCATTTGTGGAGAAGAGTTCCTACTTTCTGAACTCTCACACTTTCTACTGTTTAAAGCTCTCCCTGACCAGGGATAAGAGCTATGAGGCACACCCCTCATCTCCATTTCATCTGCTTCACCCTAACTCTCAATGTTAGGGTTAAGAGCTCAAAATACCCCATTCCAGTTGGCTGTAAAGCTTGACCTTGCTTGAGCCTAATTGATTGTGTATAGTGTGTGCTAATTGACTTGTTTGTTTGCTTACTTGTTTCATCTGTGCATATTTGCTTGAGTGTGCCTTTGTGCATTTATCATCATTACTTGTATATCATTTCATAAACATTGTTCATTACTTTGTAACATTTTGTTTTGTCCATGGAGGAGGCAAGCCTAAGTCCATTGATTGGCAGTTGTTTCCTATGATATGGTAGGAGACTAGTATAAGTCCATTGATTGGCATCTGGTATCCTTGTTTCTTTGTTTTGTGAGACTAGTATAAGTCCATTGATTGGCATCTGGTATCCTTGTTTCTTTGTTTTGTGAGACTAGTATAATTCCATTGATTGGCATCTGGTATCCATGTTTCTCTTTGTTTTAGGAGATTGGTATAAGTCATTTGATTGGCGTCCGGTATCCATTTTGTTTTGTGAGATTGGAATAAGTCCATTGACTGGCATCTGGTATCCATTTTTGTTTTAGGAGATTGGAATAAGTCCATTGATTGGCATCCGGTATCCATTTACTTTGTTCATTCGTTATTTGCTTGTTGCCTTTTCCAAAGGAATCACTTGAATCATCTACATATGATCTCAAGAGGTGAACACCTAAGAAGTTTTACTTCCTCACCCTCCCACCAAAACTATTGAAACCTAGGCCTTAAGCCTTTGATTTTCAAACTTCATTTTCACAATACCTCTTCTGAATTGAATTCTAATCATACTTTGACTTCATTTTTGTGAACACTCCAAATGGGTTAATTTCACTCACTCAATTGCTTTTGTGGCCCAAGTCCACTTCTTCATCAAGTTTTCATACATTAGCCATAGGTTTCAATTATCTTAGTGGTTGATGTTAATCTCGCCTTTTGTCCTTAGTGATCGAATTGTAAGACTTCCATACTGAAAACAGGGTTAACCCCTGTAGTATGTCGAAGCTATTCTCACATGGTGGACTTGTTGTTTGTATAAGGTTGATTTTTCTTCCGTGGATAATGAAAGACCTTAGGGCTTTTGTTTAAAATCAATCCACTCACTTACTTTTGGAAATCTTTTAGCCGAACTACGGCGTTTTGATCCTTACCTTCCATGGAAAGGTACGTAGGCAACAGGTTCATCCGTTCAAACACAAAAATAATAACTTGTATATTCTTTTCTCATCCCTTCAATCCATGTTTGCGCAATAAATATTTCATAAACAAATAACATTTCATACAACAAGTTGTAAAAAGGGCTCCCTAGGAGTACCTAGGACGTTTTGAGTGCCTAACACCTTCCCATTGCGTAATTAACCCCTTACCCAGATCTCTGACCTTTTCATTAGTTTTCTATGTGTAAAACTTCTTAGGCTTTTGTTCGCTTTTTAGCCATTCCTTTGGATAAATAAAAGTGCGGTGGCGACTCTATCTTTGTATGCTTTGCTTTTGATTTAATCAATAAATCATAAAGTGACGAATACACCTCTACAGAAAAGTGGCGACTCTGCTGGGGATACATTTTCTTGGTGGTTGTGCCTACTTTTCACCCTTGTTGTATGATATTGTTTATTTGTTATATGACATATTTTTGTACAATTTGGGATTACTGTATTGATTGTAATGTTTGAATTGCTTGATATACAATTGCTTGTTTGCTTGGTGATCCCTGTGAGATGAGTTCTACACCCGAACTCGAGTGCACCTTAGGATAGGAGAATGGCATAGTCTCGTCGACTTGTGTGGAGTATTCCTTAGCAAGTTGACTTGCGAGTTCATTCACTTGGTGGAGGTCATGTTGGATTAATAATGTCACACAAGTTATTTGTAGTTAGGCATTATTCTTTTAACATGTGCCTTAGAAGCCAAGGACCTTAGTTTACCAAGCCCATCTTGGCCTATTTTTAGGACGTAGTGCGGAGGTCGTTCAGATGTAAGATCTGATGCGATTGTTACGCGATACTACACTCATAAGAGTCTCTCTTGAGAATATTTTTGGAATACGAGTATTCGTTCCTCCGATAATATTCGAAAGATGGGATGATGACTATGGGAACCTTTGGTAGAACATGTTCGGCAGGTTTAAACCCTAGTACACTCCCTTTGGGTGGTTCTCAACCGAGACTCCATGCTCGTGACTCTCAACAAACCCGTGATTCCTGGTTGAGTCGTTCAGACATCCTTAATATCAATGGAACTTGGGTGTCGATAAGGTGAAAACCATAATCCACCAAAATGGATGATTGATATTAAGGATGATTGAGCTGGTTCATGTATCGTTAATATCAATGGAACTTGGGTGTCGATAAGGTGAAAACCATAATCCACCAAAATGGATGATTGATATTAAGGATACTATGAGCTTTCCCATGACCTTTGTCTGGTGTGATTTGCTTGATCCTTGAGTGTGATTGTTGCATTCATGCATTCATGCATTCATCTGCATTCATGTCATCAGAAAAAATAAGAAAGATTTTCAAGGAACTTAAAGGGTTTATTTGCAAAATTTTCAGACATGGAAAGACCAAAAAGGCATACAAAGAAGTACAGCTTTCGACAGCCCGATCTGAAAGAGTTAAGGAATCTGACATCTTATGTATTAGATCCCTTGGGTTTCAAAGCTCGCTATGGGAAGCTTCTGCCTCTGTTGACTACTCAGGTTGATGAAGGGTTGATGAGTACTTTGGCGCAGTTCTATGATCCTTTGTATCACTGTTTCTCTTTTTCGGACTTTCAGCTATTGCCTACGCTCGAGGAGTATCCTCATCTTGTGGGTATTCCTATTCTGGATCAGGTGCCGTTCAGTGGCTTAGAGAGTATTCCTACTTCTCGAGAGATCGCAGACTTATTGCACATAGATGAATCCCTGATTGAAGCGCATATGACCACCAAAGGTGGAATTCAGGGTCTTCCTTCTGATTTCCTCGTCGCTCAAGCTACCGTTTATGGGAAGGCGATGAGTGAAGATGCCTTTGAGGCCATATTCGTGCTGCTCATCTATGGTTTGGTATTGTTCCCCAACATCGAAAAATTTGTGGATGTGAACGCCATTAGGATCTTTTCAGTTCTTAATCCCGTTCCTACTTTGTTGGGTGATACCTATTTCTCTTTGCACCTGAGGAATGCAAAGAGTGGAGGAGCTATTGTGTGTTGTTTGCCTCTGCTGTATAAGTGGTTTATTTCTCACTTACCATAGACGGTCGCTTTCAAGGAGAACAAGGGATGTCTACGGTGGTCTACGAGACTTATGTCTCTCACTAATGACGATATCTCTTGGTATGATCGCGTGTATGATACAGTTCAGATCATTGATTATTGTGGTGAATTCCCTAATGTGCCTCTTCTTGGTACATGTGGTGGGATCAGCTACAACCCTATCTTAGCACGTCGTCAGCTTGGGTTCCCCCTAAAGGATAAACCTCATAACATTCTGTTAGAAGGTGTGTTCTTTCAGAAGGGTAAAGATCCCCAAGGCCTGAAAGCCAGGATGGTCCGCGCTTGGCGCAAGATTCACAAAAAGGGTAGAAGTGAGTTGGGTTCGAAGAACTGCATAGCTTTGGAGCCGTATACTTCTTGGGTCAGACAGAGAGCTTCTGAGTATCTTATGCCTTATGATTATCCGAGACCTACACCTTTGGTTGTGGCTGGGCCTTCAACCCTCCCTAACCAAGGCGTAGAGGAGTTGAGAGACGAAGACCTTTCACGTGCCTGGATCCGTGAAAGAGAAGAGTTGCTTCAACAGCTTAAGGAGAAGGACGCTCTGATCGAATTCCTCGAGCATCAGGCGATAGATGATCCGAATGATACCTGGACTTCTCTGCTTCCTCAATCTTCCAAATTCTGGAAGAGGAAGTATGATCGACTTGCTAAGGAGAAAGCGGATATGGAAGCAGCATATGAGAGAGAGATCAAGAGGCTTTGTGCATCTCATCTTCCAGCATCTCGAGCTTCTAGGGATCCATAGGATGTTCATTTTCCTTTTCCCTTGTAATATTCGACAATGTTGTACTTCTTTGTCTCGAATATATTTGATGAGATATTTTCCATATGCGATTAAATGCTTAATATTTCAAAATTTGCAAATAAAACCCTAAAAGTTCCTTGAAATATAAAAACAAAGCATATGCACGAGCATTGCATGCATCATTTGCATAAGCAGGTGTTGTTCTGGTCTTCTTGTCTGTGGCCTAACTCTGTGATCTTCATTTATTTTGAAGACAAGCTGACTCATTAGTACTACACCCGAGCTAATTCTGCAAGAGTGATGGATCAGTTAGAACAAGAGAACCGTGAGCTGAAGGAAGAAGTCGCTAGACTGAGTGCTCTAATGGAGCAATTTCTAGCTGCTCAGAATCAACCGTCTCCGACTCTTGCAACTCCTCCCCAGAGGACTGTTATTTCTGAGGTTGCTTCATCAACAGTGCCAGCTGCCAGTGCCCATTTTGTGCCGAATGCCATGCCGCCCGGGTTTCCTTGGGGTATGCCTCTAGGTTTTATGCCTGATATTCCAGCTCCTACCTTTGCTTCTATGCCGGCATCTAGCCCGGTCCTTGCAATGCCTCCCCCTGTCGTGCATACCATTCCCAGGGTAGACGACACCATCTATCATTCTGAGCCGTCTGAGGGCTCAGATGTTAATGAAAAGATGGATGCGATGAACGACCAATTTCTTGAACTCCGCAAGGAATTGAAGACCCTTCGAGGGAAGGATTTGTTCGGCAAGTCTGCAGCCGAACTCTGTTTGGTTCCCGGTGTTAAGATACCCGTCAAATTCAAAGTCCCAGACTTTGAAAAGTATAAGGGGAACACCTGCCCTCTCAGCCACCTGGTTATGTATGCCAGGAAAATGTCTACTCAAACAGATAATGATCAGTTGCTGATTCATTATTTCCAAGATAGTTTGTCCGGTGCAGCTCTTCGGTGGTATATGAGCCTTGACAGTGCTAACATCCGTTCCTTCAACGATCTTGGCGAAGCCTTCGTCAAGCAGTATAAGTATAATATAGATATGGCTCCTGACCGTGATCAACTCAGAGCTATGTCTCAGAAGGACAAAGAGACATTCAAAGAGTACGCCCAGAGGTGGAGAGAGCTGGCAGCTCAGATTACTCCTCCGCTAGAAGAGAAAGAGATGACTAAGATCTTTCTGAAGACTCTTAGTTCATTTTATTATGAGCGGATGATTGCAAGTGCTCCCTTTGATTTCACTGGAATGGTGAACATGGGGATGCGATTGGAGGAAGGAGTCCGGGAAGGACGTTTGTCTAAGGATGAGGGCTCTTCTAAATGATATGGGGCGTTTAAGAAGAAAGATGGGGAGGCACATGCTGTGCAATCCCATGTTAAACCTAGAAGACCCTCTGATAAGAGGAGGCCAGTGCGTCATCAGCACCAGGTGGCTCATGTAGCACCTGTCTTCAGGGATAATTATCAGCATCAGCAACATCAGCAATATCAACATCAGCAACACAATCAACAACAATCTCCTCAAACTTATCATCAACAACAGCATCGCCCTCAGCAGCAGGCTTATCAGCCTCATAGTAGTAATCCAGCTGGTCAGAATTATGAAAGGAAGAAGATCACTTTCGATCCGATTCCTGTATCGTATGCAGAGCTGTATCCCTCTTTAATAGAGCGGAAATTGATTACTCCAAGGGATCCTCTGGCTATACCGGTCAACCCACAATGGTGGTATAAGCCTGATTTGCACTGTGTCTATCATTCTGGTGCTCCGGGCCACGATGTAGAGAACTGCTTTCAGCTGAAGACTAAGGTTCAGGACCTTATGAGATGCGGCATTCTGAGCTTTGAGGACTCAGGCCCCAATGTTAAGAAGAACCCATTGCTCGAGCATGGGAAGTCAGTTAACATGGTCCAGGGTTGCCCTAGCAAATACAAAGTCAAATATGTAAGCCATATTCGACAGTCATTGGTCGAGTTGCATCGTCTGCTGTGTGATTACAGTCATCTGGAGCACGACCATGACAGATGTCGTATCTGCTCCGTCAATAGATTGGGTTGTCGCCAAGTGCGAAAGGATCTTCAAGAGTTGCTAGACGATGGGACTATTGAGATTCTGCAGAATAGAAACGTTGATGAAGATGAACCTGAGGTGAATGTGATTTCTCCTGTGTTCAAGATTCTAGAGCCTGTGGTTATCCGATATGATGGTAGCAAATAGAAGGTTTCTCCTTCTCTGGTCATCAAGCCTGCAGGCCCTGTGCCTTATTCTTCTGAGAAAGCGATTCCCTTTCGTTACAATGCTGTTGCTGTAGAAGATGGGAGAGAAGTGCCGTTGCCTTCAACCTCTGTGGTAAATATTGCTGATGTGAGCAGGTTGACCCGTAGCGGTCGTGTGTTTTCTGCACCTCCGAAGACTCATGTTGCTTCTGATTCTGCTGAGCGTCCGGTTGGGACTGCAGTGAATGTTCCGAATCCGGCACCTGTTGCCAAACCCTCCTTTGTACAAAAGACTCCTGCTTCTTCTGTTGGCCCTAGTGGCATTGTGAATGAAGAGTGTGATGAGATGCTGAGGTTCATCAAGAAGAGTGAGTACAATGTTGTAGATCAGCTTCTACAAACGCCGTCCAAGATCTCCGTGTTATCGTTGCTTCTGAATTCAGAACCTCATAGGGAGGCTCTATAGAAAGTGTTGGACCTGGCTTATGTTGATCACGATGTCACAATTGAACAGTTTGATAGTATTGTTGCAAACATTACTGCTTGCAACACTTTGAGTTTTTGTGACACTGATCTCCCTGAGGAGGGAAGAGACCACAACATGGCTTTACATATTTCTATGAACTGCAAGAACGACGCCATATCCAACGTGCTGGTGGACACTGGGTCATCTCTAAATGTATTGCCGAAGACCACTCTTTCAAGATTGTCATATCAGGGGCCTCCCATGAGGCAGAGTGGTGTTGTTGTGAAAGCTTTTGATGGGTCGCGCAAGACCGTGATTGGGGAAGTTGATCTCCCAATCAAGATTGGACCAAGTGATTTCCAGATCACCTTTCAGGTTATGGATATCCACCCATCTTATAGTTGTCTCCTTGGTAGACCATGGATTTACGAGGCTGGCGCCGTGACATCCACCCTACACCAGAAGCTGAAATTCGTCAAGAATAAGAAACTGGTCGTGGTAGGGGGAGAAAAGGCTCTCCTGGTTAGCCACTTGTCTTCTTTCTCATATATTGATGCTGAGGATGAAGTTGGAACGCCTTTCCAAGCTTTGTCTATTGCTGAGCCAATCGAGAAGAAGTGTCCTTCATTTGCTTCCTATCGTGATGCGAAACTGGCCATTGAATGTGGTGCAGTTGCTGGTTTAGGGAAGATGATTGAGCTTGAAGACAATAAGTCCCGGGCTGGCATTGGCTATTCTTCTGGGGCATTCAACGAACAAGGGCTGTTCAAGAGTGGAGGTTTTATCCACGCCGATCAGACTGAAGAAACTGCTGCTATTCTGGAAGAGGATACAGAGGATTTGAGCAACTTTGTCATCCATGACGGTGTCTGCCACAATTGGGTCGCTGTGGATGTTCCTACGGTCATTCATATGTCAGCGTAATTTGTTCACTTTGTTCAAAAACCCTTCTCCCATGCCAAAAGGGGAAGTGAGGACATTGTTGGCATCATATATACAATAATATTTTCATTCAATTAATGCATTGTTAAACATTTGTTTTTCCATTTGTTTTCACTTTTTGCTTTTTGCATGAAATCGGTGATCACAAAAAACCCTAAAAACAAGAATAAAAGCAATCTTTTCATCTGCATAATGAGTTGTTTGTTTAAATTCTAAAGCTTTTTATTATTCAAAATCATTATGCAGGTTGATTCTAAAACCCATTGAACATAATGATCCAACGCCATCTCCCAATTTTGAATTCCCTGTATTTGAGGCAGTGGAAGATGATGTTGAAGGGATTCCTGATGAGATTTCCCGTCTTCTTGAGCACGAAGAGAAGATCATTCAGCCGCATCTCGAGAATCTGGAAACAGTATCCTTGGGGTCTGAAGATTGTGTTCGGATGGTGAAGATTGGGGCACTCCTCGAAGAATCTGTGAAGAAGGGGTTGATCAGTTAGCTACGAGAATATTCTGATATCTTTGCTTGGTCGTATGAAGACATGCCGGGTCTAGATACAGATATTGTGCAACATTTCCTGCCATTGAAGCCTGAGTGCGTGTCAGTGAAGCAGAAGCTCAGAAGAACTCATCCAGATATGGCAGTGAAGATCAAAGAGGAAGTTCAGAAGCAAATTGATGCGGGGTTTCTGGTGACTTCTACATATCCTCTATGGGTGGCCAATATTGTGCCCGTGCCTAAGAAGGACGGAAAAGTCCGTATGTGTGTCGATTACAGAGATTTGAATAAAGCTAGTCCGAAAGATGATTTCCCTCTACCACACATTGATATGTTGGTAGATAATACAGCTAAATTCAAAGTCTTCTCATTTATGGACGGATTTTCCGGTTATAACCAGATCAAGATGGCACCCGAGGATATGGAGAAGACAACATTCATCACACCTATGGGAACATTCTGTTATAGAGTGATGCCCTTCGGTTTGAAGAACGTCGGAGCCACGTATCAACGTGCTATGACTACCTTGTTTCATGATATGATGCACAAGGAGATAGAGGTCTATGTCGACGACATGATTGCTAAGTCTAGAACGGAAGTTGAACATGTTGAACATTTGTTGAAGCTCTTTCAGCGTTTGAGGAAGTACAAGCTTCGTCTGAATCCGAACAAATGTACATTTGGAGTCCGTTCTGGCAAGTTGTTGGGTTTTGTTGTCAGCGAGAGAGGTATTGAAGTTGATCCTGCAAAGGTCAAAGCAATACAAGAGATGCCTGCGCCCAAAACTGAGAAGCAAGTCCGAGGTTTTCTTGGCCGCTTGAACTATATTTCCAAATTTATATCCCACATGACTGCCACATGTGCGCCGATATTCAAGCTTCTTCGGAAAGATCAGTCTCTTGATTGGACCGAGGATTGCCAGAAAGCTTTCGACAGTATCAAAGAGTATCTGCCTGAACCTCCGATCTTGTCTCCACCTGTAGAAGGAAGACCTCTGATCATGTATCTGACTGTTCTTGAAGACTCGATGGGTTGTGTACTCGGTCAGCAAGATAAATCAGGGAAGAAGGAATCTGCTATCTACTACCTCAGTAAGAAGTTTACTGATTGTGAGTCTCGATACTCTATGCTTGAGAAGACGTGTTGTGCTTTGGCTTGGGCTGCTAAGCGTCTACGCCAGTACATGATAAATCATACAACTTGGTTGATATCCCGAATGGATCCAATCAAGTACATCTTCAAGAAGCCTGCTTTAACTGGGAGGATTGCCCGTTGGCAGATGTTGTTGTCTGAGTATGATATCGAGTATCGAGCTCAGAAAGCTATCAAAGGTAGTATCTTGGCTGACCATTTGGCACACCAGCCGATTGAAGATCATCAGTCTGTTCAGTACGATTTCCCAGACGAGGAGATTCTGTATTTGAAAATGAAAGATTGTGATGAGCCTACACTTGATGAAGGTCCAGAACCTGGTTCCAGATGGACGATGGTGTTTGATGGCGCTGTAAATCAGTACGGAAATGGAATTGGGGCAGTAATCATTACTCCTCATGGCACACATATTCCTTTTACAGCAAGGCTAACTTTCAAATGCACGAATAATATGGCTGAGTACGAAGCCTGTATTATGGGATTGGAAGAATGTATTGATCTGAGGATCAAGCATCTTGATGTGTATGGTGATTCGGCCCTGGTTGTCAATCAGATCAAGGGTGAATGGGAGACGAATCAGCCTGGTCTCATTCCGTATAGAGATTATGCAAGGAGGATTTCAACGTTCCTTACAGAAGTTGATTTTCATCATATTCCTCGAGAGGACAATCGGATGGCAAATGCGCTTGCTACGCTTGCTTCCATGATTGTGGTGAAGTATTGGAATGAAGTTCCCAACATCACCGTGATGCGCTTGGACAGACCAACTCACGTATTTGCAGTTGAAGAAGTGAATGATGACAAGCCTTGGTATTTTGATATCAAGAATTTCCTCCAAAACCAGGTCTACCCGCCTGGGGCATCTGTGAAAGATAGGAAAATTCTGAGAAGGTTGTCAGGCAGTTTCTACCTCAGTGGTGAAGTGTTTTACAAGAGAAATTTTGACATGGTGTTGCTCAGATGCGTGGATAGACACGAAGCAAACCTGTTGATGACTGAGGTCCATGAGGGTTCATTTGTTACTCATTCCAATGGACATGCCATGGCTAGGAAGATGCTGAGAGCAGGCTACTATTGGCTGACAATGGAGTCTGACTGCTGCAAATATGTGAAGAAATGCCACAAGTGTCAGATTTATGCAGACAAGATTCATATTCCTCCGACACTTCTGAATGTAATTTCATCACCATGGCCCTTCTCCATGTGGGGAATTGACATGATCGGTATGATTGAACCGAAAGCGTCCAACGGACACAGGTTTATTCTCGTAGCAATTGACTACTTCACCAAATGGGTTGAAGCCGCATCATATGCGAATGTGACCAGGCAGGTGGTTGTGAAGTTTATCAAGAATCAGCTTATTTGCCGTTATGGTGTTCCAGATAAGATCATTACTGATAATGGATCTAATCTGAATAACAAGATGATGGAAGAGTTGTGCGCTAAGTTCAAGATTGCACACCATAACTCCTCTCCTTACAGACCCAAGATGAATGGGGCTATTGAAGCTGCTAACAAGAATATCAAGAAGATTATCCAGAAGATGGTTGTTACGTACAAAGATTGGCATGAGATGCTGCCATTTGCGTTGCATGGATATCGTACGTCTGTCCGCACTTCAACAGGGGCAACCCCTTTCTCTCTTGTTTACGGCATGGAGGTTGTTCTCCCAGTAGAGGTGGAGATCCCATCAATGCGAGTCTTGATGGAAGCCAAGTTGACTGATGCTGAATGGATTCAGAGTCGTTACGACCAGTTGATTCTGATTGAAGAGAAGCGATTGACTGCCATGTGCCATGGTCAGTTATATCAACAGAGAATGAAGAAAGCATTCGATAAGAAGGTCAAGCCTCGTGTGTTCCGAGAAGGTGACCTCGTGCTCAAGAAAGCCTTGTCTTTCGCGCCCGATTCCAGGGGGAAGTGGACTCCAAACTTCAAGGGTCCATATGTTGTCAAGAGAGCCTTTTCAGGCGGAGCTTTGATGCTCACAACTATGGATGGGGAGGATTTCACTCGTCCTGTGAATTCAGATGCAGTCAAGAAATACTTTGCCTAAAAAAAAAGTATATGAAAAAAAACAGAATAGCTCGCTAAGTTGACACCCGAAAGGGCGGCTTAGGCAAAAATGAGCGTCTCGGTGGAAAACCCGAAAGGGCGATCCAGGCAAAAATTAGAGACATAAAAGAAAATTGCATCCCGCTAGATTGAGTACCTCACCCTGGGGCAATCTAGGCAAAAATTAGGGATTTGGCAAATAACTGCATCCTGACAAGACTTTCTATTTCACAACTGTCTTTTCGCAAGAGATCCTCGATTCATCGTCAACTGAAGCTTCAAATACATCGAAATTCAAATTGGTAGAGAAAGGATCATTATGTTCAATGTAGCCCTCTTCCAATATATATCACTGATTTCAAACTTGTATAGATCTATGGAGTCTCGCCATTCGCAGACTACCTTTCCATCAAATCAATTTGAGCTTTTATCCAATTATTTGCACTCTTATTTGTTTCAATTCAACAAATGTTTTGCATGTTTTAATTGATAAAATGTCATTGTTTAAACAAATGAATTTTTCAAATTGTTGTTTTAAACAAAGTGAACATTCACAATGATGAAAGGATACCTAAGAATTTCTCAGTGCTCTCCCAAGGGTGGCATGATTTCCAACAGGGTAAGACATTTGTTCATATTCCTGGCAATGATGAAAGGATACCTAAGAATTTCTCAGTGCTCTCCCAAGGGTGGCATGATTTCCAACAGGGTAAGACATTTGTTCATATTCCTGGCATGTTTGTATCCTCTTTCTCCAGATCGTTGTTGGGGTTGCTCCCCAAGCAGAGCTTCTGTTGAGTTTGTTTGTTCCCAGAGCAGAGTGTTTGTTGGAAACTTCAGTTTTCCTCTCTTGCAGCATTCTCTCCCCGGCACGGTTGATTTCCTTTTGGGAAAATTAGTAGTTGGTGGGTTGATACCCCGTTGCTTTGTCTTTTCCCCCGGTGAAGTCGCCAGCGGAGTTGTTGATATGATATTTCATCTATGATATCCCCCCATCAGAGTGCTTGTTGAGGTTTTCCCTCGCCTCCCTTCAGCAGAGCTGTGAGTTCTTTCCTCCTCAGCAGTTGTGGTATTTTGTGAAGGTTCAGTACTTGGTGGTCGATCCCCGGTTCTCCTTCTATTTCTCAGGTAAATCTCCAGTAGATTGGTTGCATGGTGGATTGTATCTGTGTTGATTTCTCCCCTGCAGAGAGTGGGTGATTTCCTGACGTTTCTGATCCCCAGTAGAGTGGCTTGTGTGGCAGAATCTACTTGTGTGATCTTTTCTCCCTCAGTGGGTTGTTCCCCAATGGAGTCGCTGACAGTATCCCCAATAGAGTTGCTTGTGCGGCTAGATTCTACTTGTGTGTTCTGTTCTCTTCAGCAGTTCTTGCCTGTGCAGTGAACTCCTTGTTCTCAGATGAGAATGATAATCTCTTGCCGAAGTCTCATGATTTCTCTACAACCCCAACAGATGTGCTTTCGTGGCAGTTTCTGCCTGCTGTGAATTTTTGTTCCCAAGTTGGGTTGATTGGTGATCCATCGCTCAGAGATTTGGTGATTACTTTGATATCTCTGATCTCTTGCTTCCCCGCAGATCATTGCTTTTTAGCATTCCGATCTCCAGTTTCCATTGGATTTCTTGGATTTTCCTCTGGAAGTGTAGTACCGGGCGTTTGTTCCCTGGACCTGTTTGTGTTAGAAATGTCTGTTTTGTCAGCATTCACCAAACATAAATCACGCATATTCATGCATAATCATGAACATGCAGATATTCATGTTGCATTTTTTGCCATATATCTTTCGTTTGTTGTCTCCTGCTAATGGTGATATAGATCTCTCCAGTAGATCTCCCCAAGCAGATGTCGGGTGTCTAATCTCTCAATATAGAGTCAGCCCTTTAAGCAGAAAGTGTCTATCCTTTCCTGCCATTTCCCCACTGAGATACATACTCGTGGATGACGGTTGTTTCCGTTCCCTCCCAACACACATAATGGGACGGGTTTTCCCTTTTGAGTTATATCCTCATTAGGATGAGTCTTGATTCAGTTCGCCTTTTTGGTTTGATCCTAAATTGGCCCTTTTTCAACTGTCTCTCGTGCTTCCGTGTGGTATAAATGAATAGTTGCTTACTAACCGGCGCTCATTCATCTTATCCTCAGTGGAACTCTTGGCTTTCTGCCTACAAACCGGCAGTCGTAAGTCCTATCTGTGTGGTTTATTACCTACTAACCGGTAATTGTAAACCCTATTTTCTCCCCTAGCAGAGCTAACTTTGTTGTTCATCCCAACCGATGACAGTTACTCTTCTGTGGTTTTCTACCCAGTATTTGGTAGATGTAATCCCCTCTTTGTGGTTATCTTTATTCAGTATTCGATGTTGATTTTCCCTCTCTCTTCTGGGTAATTGCTCTGAGTAAGCAATTTTATCCCCAGCGGGTCCATTCATAGTTTGCCAGTGATTGTGTTCCTTGGATCATTGATTTTCATCAATGTATTCCCAGCGAGTCTTCTTTCATTTACCTTTTGTTGGTAATGTCAGTTGCTCCCTTTGATCGGTCATCATTATATACCTAGTTTGGTATCCCGATGGCTTTCTTTTCAGTTGATTCATCCTTTAACAACCTACAACCCGGTTATGGATAATCTTCCATGCGAGTATATTATCTACGTTTTGACGGCTATAGATAATATATCTCATGCACTCTTCGGTCGAAGCCTTTCGTGTTTCCTCAATCGAGTAAGATTCGTTGTCCTTTGCGGAACCGAATATTCACCCCTTCTCCTGGATAATTGCCGGATGCTTGCAATTTATCCCTAGTGAGTCATCTTTCGTCTACCCTGCTGTTGTTGGTAACGATTGTTTCTCTTTCCGGTTGATTTATCCTTTAACAAACTACAACCCGGTTATGGATAGTCTTCCATGCGAGGTTATTATCTACGTTTTGACGGCTATAGATAATATATCTCATGCACTCTTTGGTCAATCTTTTGATTGTTTTCTCCAGCAGAGTAAGATTCGTATTCCTTGTGGAATCGAATATCCATCCTATAAATAAGTTTGCTTTTCTAGCTTTCTTCAGGATGATGAGTGTTTTGGAACACAAACCAATTCACGATTTCGGTTGATTTTATCCTTTAACAACCTACAACCCGGTTATGGATAATCTTCCATGCGAGTATATTATCTACGTTTTGACGGCTATAGATAATATATCTCATGCACTCTTTGGTTAAATCCTTTGTTTGTTTCCCCAACTGAGTAAGATTCGCATTCTTTACAGAAATGAATATCCATCCTATAAACAAGTCTGCTTTTCTAGCTTTCTTCAGGATGATGAGTGTTTTGGAACACACACCAATTCACGCCTTGGTCGGTCACCTGTTATATACCTACAACCCGGTATCCTTGGTGTTCCTTCCTGTCTGCTCCCTACTGCGACCCTGGTCCCCTGTGGAGTCAGATTTCCCTGAGTTGAAGTATACCTTTTTCAGGTTTTCCTCAGATGATTTGGTCGATTGATATCTCTCACCCGTACACAGGTCTTAGATATTCATTCTTCCCGAGCATGTTACTCACTAACCGGTAACATCTCACCCTTTGGCTTCCCCTGGAAAGTCTTTATTAGATTTCCCCAGCAGAGTTGTGGTTATATTCGTTTTTGCTATACAGGCAGAGTTGTTTTGTTAGCTCTTTTCTCCCATTCTGAGGCCGGATTTTCATCTGAGGTATCCTTTGTGGATAGTTTGAGTCAGTTTGAGTCCTTTACTCCCCAGTAAGGTCTCCAGTCCAGTCGTGTCCTGCTCACGCAGTGTCAAATTCTTTCTTTTCCTAATTCAGAGTCGTGTCCTGCTCACGCATTCTTTTCTTTTTCTTATCCCCATGAGAGTCCTGTTAGAGTCTTTGTTCCTGGTGAGTGTATTACTCTGATGGATCGTCTTTTCTTCTTTGTGGACTCATATTCCCCACAGAGATAGTTTGTTTTGCATTCATACATTTGCATCATGAGGTCTCTCAGGGACCAAAATTCGTCTCATTATTGTTATTTAAGCCCATTCTACCGCGTCGAGATGAAGACTTTAACCTTCACTTCTCCGGCTAGAATGACCTTAAATAGGGGCATCTGTAAGACTCCAATTTTGTCCCAAAGATCCCTCATGGCATCATATCATATCATTGCATAGCCTCAAGGATCATTGTGCACCTTGCTTCCTTCCTTGTGGGTGGGTTATCTTTTTGAGTGGTTCTTGATCACCAAGCATTCCTTGCATTCATATGTCATTGCTTTTCTTTTAATCACTAACCAAAAGTACAAAAATATGTCATCTAACCTTTGTCTTACAGATGAAGCATTAACAGGTCAAGGTAATTAAAGGCATTCATTGAGAAATAGATGGTGGTCATTCTTGAGATTTGGACCCCACAATCATTCACAAGAGTTCATATGAGTTATGATGTCATTTTGAAGCAAAATCCCAAGTGGTAGAGGCTTGAATTTCATCAGAACATTTCCAAGACATCTGAAGACCTAGAAAGTCAACTACAAAGTCAACTGTGGATTTGGAGGTGGGAAGTGATTAGAAATACTTCATTCATGTTCAAACAAGTCTCATTTGACATTTCAAACACTCACATTGAAGAATTTGAGGTCCAGTCAAAAATTTCCCAAAATAGAAAGTGACCCATAATTTGAACTTTCCAAAAATGGAAGGGTTTTGGACCAACTTCAACTCAATCTTACGTCATCAAAAAAGCTTCCAATAAAATTTTGTTGAACATGAAAGTTGTAGATCTTTCTCTCCCATTTCCAAAAAGACCAAGATCATGGATTTATGATGTGTGGTTGAGGAGATATGGTCAAATCATTGCCAAGTATGCATGGGACTTCAAATGGCCATATCTTTTGATTCAAAGCTCCAAAATGAGTGGTTCTTTTTGCAATATTCTCCTTTTGACCTCTAATTTCCAAATCATGCATCACATTACATGAATTATCATCACATAGTCACTTGTTAATCCATGATTTTTTTGGAGGGAAATTGCAAAATTAAAAAATGGTGCATTGCATGGACTTTTTACCATTGCCATTAGGTTCAAAAAATGATTTTAAGTGAAAATGATGAAGCAATTGGTACTGTTCACGTGTAAATGGTACATGCACCATGCAAATTTGGATTTTTGGCAAAACACCTTATTATCATTAACCAAGTTAATTATGAATTAGCAAAGTGATTAGGGCTTCATATAAATACCTAAACCCTAACAGAATTGAAGGAGGTTAATCATTTTTCACATTTCTAGATCCAAAATTCTCTCTCACTCAAAAATTTTCTCTCATTCATAATTCAATTTTTTTCCAAATAGCATTGCATTTTGACTTCATATTCTTGTTCCCTAGCTTGAATTTAGTGTAGATCAAGTGCTGTTTTGTAGAATTCGTGCAAGGATCAATGGTGGAAGTTCATGAAGATGACAATGGAGTTTCTGTTTTGAGCTAGATCTAGTACCATTCAAGCTCCATTTGATTCATCAAACTTCATTTCAAGTATTTGTAGAGTAGATTTGGACCGGTACAAGCAGTGGATCGTGTGAATTCAAAGGCTTTGCACTTCAAGAGGTCATAATTCGAACCTTTTAATTTTGAAATCCATGTATATATTGTTGTAGATCTTGTTCTCCTGGTAATTCTGGTGAAAGAATCGTGTGATTTGGTACGTTTTTGAGCTAGATATGTATGATTGAATATTTAACATGTTGAAATGATTTTGTTCGATTCTCTATTTTCTTGATGAATTACGCTTAGCCATTGCTTGATCCGTGTTCACCATGAAAAGATCTGTGGAATGATGCATTTGTTTTTGATTTCTGGAGTTTTCTGGAATTTTCTGGAATTTTGTTTGAAGTTCATCTTCATCTTCATCTTCAACCTCATGAAGAAGATGAAGATCATGTGTTTTTCCAGAACAACTACGATTTAGCTACCAGACCTTCATCATTAGCTACGAAATTCTGGAATTGTTTCCAGGCTTAGGGTTTTGTCCAAAACGCTACCATTTTGGAAGCGCGCTCAAATTCAAATCTGGCCAAGGTTCGATCCTGGCCGAGCGCGCTTATTCAAATCGCCATCTCATTTTCATGTTCCCTCCCTATTTTGCCATGCCTTGATCATGTTTAACTTCAAATTTTTTCCAAACTTCATAAAATCATATAAAATTGAAAAATCATCCAAATCAATCCCAATTTTTGTGTAAAATGCTCCTTATTCTGTCTAGTTTTTTATGAGCATGATTTCCAAAATTATGCATGGCTGGATTTTATTTGGTGCTAGGTTATGTGATCATGTATCCACTTGTGACCTTGCCTTGCTTATCTCATTGTGAAATGCTTGTTTTTAATCCAATGAACTTGAAATTTTGCATGTTGATTCTAGACATATTGCAGGACATTTTGGTTTTGGTTTAACATTTTTCTCAATTACCATTTCTGTTTTATGCTTGTGTTAACTTGGTGTGACAATTTGTGTCACACCTTTGATTGTCCAACTTGTGCAACTTGATTTCCATGCCAAATGATCTCTGATTCTTCTGATTTTTTGTATGTTGATCATGTTAGATGTCTTGAATGTTTATGATTGTTTCCAGATTTATTTGAATCATTTCTGTTTTGATTTGAATTTTTCATTCATGATGATCCCATATGAGCTTTGAAATTGTCTTGGACTTCACTTGATCATGAAATGCTTTTGGTGATTGATTTTGATGTGAGCCTTTTTAGGATATGTTAATATGTGTTTGAAGTTACTTTGTGTTGAATTTCAGCTCCTGTTTTAAATTTTTTATTCATCTTTGACCCTAGGCTTTGACCTAGTGGTTTGTTGCTTACATATGAGCTTTGATTTCAGGTTTAAGCATCCAAGTTCCATAGTTGATGATGGCTCATCATGTGAATATTGATGTTTGCTTTTGATTGCTAACACTTGTCTGTTTTGTAGGTTGATGCTAACTCATTTGAGTTTTGCCTTATGGCTTACACATTTTGTACATTGGGATTGTCTGTTGCTTATTGACTATTGTCTGTCTGTCTGAGTATTGTACTGATTTGTTTAGTGTTTCCACAGGTACCTAAGTTGCTTTAAGTTCATTTGAACTTTGCTTTTGCTTGGTTTCTTAACCACTTAGGTATGATCCCTAATCTTCATGTAGTCTAGAAGACCTGCCATGTTACTTTGGCAGGCACCTGTCTGAAGCCCTCCTTAAGAGGCAATGTTTGTGCTTGTTTAATTTTGTGCCAAGCAGGTAAAGTCCTTTTAAGAGGCAATTGGCAGATAAAAGAGATATGTAATCCATCTCCTGCTACTCAGTGTTTCATTCACCTTGCTCACACCATGTGTTGATGCATTGTGAATAAGAACCCAAGATCTTATAGAGTCAATCATTTGTGGAGAAGAGTTCCTATTTTCTGAACTCCCACACTTTCTACTGTTTAAAGCTCTCCCTGACCAGGGATAAGAGCTATGAGGCACACCCCTCATCTCCATTTCATCTGCTTCACCCTAACTCTCAATGTTAGGGTTAAGAGCTCAAAATACCCCATTCCAGTTGGCTGTAAAGCTTGACCTTGCTTGAGCCTAATTGATTGTGTATAGTGTGTGCTAATTGACTTGTTTGTTTGCTTACTTGTTTCATCTGTGCATATTTGCTTGAGTGTGCCTTTGTGCATTTATCATCATTACTTGTATATCATTTCATAAACATTGTTCATTACTTTGTAACATTTTGTTTTGTCCATGGAGGAGGCAAGCCTAAGTCCATTGATTGGCAGTTGTTTCCTATGATATGGTAGGAGACTAGTATAAGTCCATTGATTGGCATCTGGTATCCTTGTTTCTTTGTTTTGTGAGACTAGTATAAGTCCATTGATTGGCATCTGGTGTCCTTGTTTCTTTGTTTTGTGAGACTAGTATAATTCCATTGATTGGCATCTGGTATCCATGTTTCTCTTTGTTTTAGGAGATTGGTATAAGTTCATTGATTGGCGTCCGGTATCCATTTTGTTTTGTGAGATTGGAATAAGTCCATTGACTGGCATCTGGTATCCATTTTTGTTTTAGGAGATTGGAATAAGTCCATTGATTGGCATCCGGTATCCATTTACTTTGTTCATTTGTTATTTGCTTGTTGCCTTTTCCAAAGGAATCACTTGAATCATCTACATATGATCTCAAGAGGTGAACACCTAAGAAGTTTTACTTCCTCACCCTCCCACCAAAACTATTGAAACCTAGGCCTTAAGCCTTTGATTTTCAAACTTCATTTTCACAATACCTCTTCTGAATTGAATTCTAATCATACTTTGACTTCATTTTTGTGAACACTCCAAATGGGTTAATTTCACTCACTCAATTGCTTTTGTGGCCCAAGTCCACTTCTTCATCAAGTTTTCATACATTAGCCATAGGTTTCAATTATCTTAGTGGTTGATGTTAATCTCACCTTTTGTCCTTAGTGATCGAATTGTAAGACTTCCATACTGAAAACAGGGTTAACCCCTGTAGTATGTCGAAGCTATTCTCACATGGTGGACTTGTTGTTTGTATAAGGTTGATTTTTCTTCCGTGGATAATGAAAGACCTTAGGGCTTTTGTTTAAAATCAATCCACTCACTTACTTTTGGAAATCTTTTAGCCGAACTACGGCGTTTTGATCCTTACCTTCCATGGAAAGGTACGTAGGCAACGGGTTCATCCGTTCAAACACAAAAATAATAACTTGTATATTCTTTTCTCATCCCTTCAATCCATGTTTGCACAATAAATATTTCATAAACAAATAACATTTCATACAACAAGTTGTAAAAAGGGCTCCCTAGGAGTACCTAGGACGTTTTGGGTGCCTAACACCTTCCCATTGCGTAATTAACCCCTTACCCAGATCTCTGACCTTTTCATTAGTTTTCTATGTGTAAAACTTCTTAGGCTTTTGTTCGTTGTTTAGCCATTCCTTTGGATAAATAAAAGTGCGGTGGCGAATCTATCTTTGTATGCTTTGCTTTTGATTTAATCAATAAATCATAAAGTGACGAATACACCGCTACAAGAGCACCTGTTGAAGCTTTTTTAGCGTTTGAGGAAGTACAAGCTTCGTCTGAATCCCAACAAGTGTGCATTTGGAATCCGTTCTGGCAAGTTATTGGGCTTTATTGTCAGCGAAAGAGGTATTGAGGTTGATCCTGCAAAGGTCAAAGAAATACAAGAGATGCCTGCGCCCAAAACTGAGAAGCAAGTCCGAGGTTTTCTTGGCCGCTTGAATTATATTTCCAGATTCATATCCCACATGACTGCCACATGTGCGCCGATATTCAAGATCCTCCGGAAAGATCAGTCTCATGATTGGACCGAGGATTGCCAGAAAGCTTTCGATAGTATCAAAGGGTTGTGTCCTTGGTCAGCAAGACGAATTCGGGAAGAAAGAGTATGCTATTTGTCGCATCCTGCGAAAAATCAACCGGCGAAGCTCAAAAATAAAAACACACAGAGCCGCCACTAAACGTTATTTATCCCAAGATAGGGAAAGGAAACGCTCAGAGAAACCTGGAAAGACATGGTCTCGCGACCAGAGAGAAAGGGTAAGGGAGTCGGTTACGCAAGGGGAAGGTATTAGCACCCCTCACGTCCGTCGTACTCGACGGGATCCACGTTCTAAAATAAAGAATAGGTTGCTAAACATCACACACACACACGGGGAACGCAGGTGGGGTTAGGAGAAACGGGCTCGATAAGGTATCGCACCTTATGCCTACATATCTTGTCTGGAACAAGAATCAGAGCCACTGTAGTTCGGCTTACGCACGCCAAACAACACAAAACATACAAACAAGCAAGGGTGGCAAACATGGAGCCCGACAACCACTGGATGGAATTACGTCGGCATCCGAACCAAAACACACTCAAAAGGGCAAACGTGGAGCCCGACAGCCAATCACTGGACTTACGTCGGCATCCGAGCCAAAACACACAGTCAGATAACAAGCAAACACACGCAAAATAGAAAAAGGTTGCCCGGAGTGGTCTCGCACGACCACCTGCCTACATACCTCGTCTGGAACGAGGATCAGGGCGATGTAGTTCCCCTGAAAGGGACTAAATTGCTAACCAGAAACGGGGAAAGATACACAACTAGGGAGCTGAGACTCGAGCCTAATGTTGTCATGCATCGTTAACCCTAAGTTCGGTTTTCTATCCTACTTGCATAAGCAAACTAACCTAACCAGGAAAGAAGCTAGCACACAAGCATACAATCATATCATCAAATGAGAACAGGTATCTCAAACAAGCATGTCAATCAGATATCCACATAACACGCACTATAGCCAAACAAGGGGGCTCAATCAATCAGGTTTGACTGCCTAAGCAATCGTCTGTACAGGCTGTGTTTGCTCTTAACCTTGCCATTACGAGGCTAAGGTGAAGCAGATGAAGGGATGAAGTGAGGATCAGACCTCACAGCTCTTATCCCTAACCAGGGAGAGCTGACAAATGAGCATGGGTCCAGAATGGGGGAACCCTTCTATACTCGATGACTCTGACACAACAGATCTTGGGCTTTTGATCTCGATGCTACAACCATGTAATGGGAGCAAGGAGAAGACTCACTGAATAGTGGGGGACAGGCTGCTTGTCCCTACCTTCCACCAATTGCCTTACTTGAAGGGCTTTTCCTGCTTGGGCTTAAAAATAAACATACACAATCATTGCCTCTTAAGGAGGACTTCAGACAATTTGCCCGGCCCGGTAACAGCCGGGTCTCCAGACTACATGAAGATTAGTAGGTTACCTCAATGCAAATTGCTTATGCAAAGCAAAGCAAAGCAATAGTTCACAAGGAACTGAGCAACTAAAGTACCTGGAAACAATCAAACTCAGTCAGTACTCAATCAGACAAACTATACAGCAAACAATCAAACAGTTTAAACAATACAACACAAAGCAAGCTCAAGGCTTAAGCCCAAGCTCCAACACCTACAAAACAATGTTATGTTAGTGTACAAACATCCACAACATCAATTAAAATCAACTTGTATCATTCTCCATGTACATTATGCTTTTGATCCTGAAAAACCAAGCAAACATTAGCAACTAGACCACTAGGCCAAGCCTAGGGTCCAAAAGCAAGAAAAAAGTTAAAACAGCAAGGTATCCACCATCCAACATCAAATAAACATCAAACAAGATCAAACATCATTGGTCTCATGTTTATATCATCCATCATGCTCAATTCATGCACAAAACAATCCATATGAGGTCAAATGAACCACCAAGCATACAAACAGAAGTATTGCATTCAAATCCCTATCAAAATAAATCCAAAAATTCTCAAATTAAAACACCTAAACAGGGGATAATCAAGGTCTACCATGTCAAATTTGAGCTCAATTGGGCAAATGGAACCATGTCAATGAAAATCATCAAAAACAGACACAATTTCATGCTTCAATTCACACCATCAATGCATACATCCAATTCAAAAATTCATATCTCATTGAAAACAAAAAAGAAATGGATGAGACCAAAACAGGAGGTCACACAACGTGTCTAGTTCATGCATATCAAATTTCATGGCCATACAATACAATATGAGGATTTCCCAATCAATCTACCAACATGTATCACATGAGCTTGCAATTTCAATCACCAGAAATGAAAAATCATGATCAATTAGAAAAGGCAGTGAAAAATTCTACAAAAATTCATACAACATCCTAACATATCAACAATTCACCATGCCAAATTTCATTCAATTCTAACATGCATAGGTTATCCAATTAAATTCAACAAGTTGACATCAAGAGGTGTGACACAAATTGTCACACCTAAGTTCCAGAATTTGCTGCTCTCTGACCAGGTATCAAAAATTCATGAAATTTACATATAAATAATCCTCAATGAGTCAAGAACCACCACAAAAATTTTCAGCCATTTATTTTATGATATGAGTATTTCATGATCAAATTGCCAAAATGTATCAAAATGTGACATACATTAGAAAAGCCTATGCCAAATAAAATATTTGCCAAGCACAACTTTGACCAATAGGTCAAAAAAATCCTACACAAGTCAACAAAGTCAAGGAAAAAATCTCCATATTTTTAGGAATTTTTTACTATTTTTTATGAATTTTTAAAGATGCTATCAATTTTTAACTAATTAAATGAAATTAATTAAAAAACACAATGGCAGTTTGGTAATTATTTTGAGCGGGAGCGGGAAACGCTGAATTTGAAAGTTCAAATCGTTTTCAAGATCAAACAAGGTAATTTCATCTTCTTCAACCAAACTTTGCCCAGAATTTTACAAAATGCTCAAGAACACTTAATTTTCAAAACCTCACCAAAATGAACAAACAGATATGCGTTGGAATCGTATGAACCTGTAGAATCCAAATATCTATTCCAAACAACCTAACAATTCCTAAAACTCAAGAATCGATCGATCTAGGGTTTGACATTGAAACTTTAAATCACGATTTCTTAGCCTACACTAAACCATTCCTAAAACTGAAACTACCACTGTTCTCTACATCAAACGCACTATAGAATGCACATAACAATCAAGCTTTTCGTGAGTTTCGAATTTCACTCACTTGGATATGGCAGCGCGAGAATCGGATGAGTTCGTGCGTTTTGACCTTCAACAGCTCAACTAGAAGCTCCAAGGAGATGAAGTATATGCTCAAGTTCAAACTGATGTTGCTCATATTGCGCGTAATCGTGATTCACCATGGATGAGGCTATGTTGGACAGTCACGTTTCAAGCCTCTTTCCCGTCCAAACATCACCAACAGTTGAGGTTGATGATGATGTGGATTCAATGCAACAAGAATCACGAAAAATGATGGAGAAATGATGAAGAATTTTGAGATTGAAGCTTTGTGTTCTTGATGGAATTTTGAGAGAATGAGAGGTTTTCAGATCTGGTTCTTGGAGATTGTGAATTCTGTTATGATTAGGAGATGATTTGGAATATATACCAGCCCTTAATCCATCACTAATCATGTTAATTAGCATTTGGCTTAATTAGTGAAATTGTAATTTTGCAAATGGAGGGTAAAATGGTCAATTCCTTTAGACAGCTCATGCCACCTCAATGACAGCACATACACCTTCTAAATATCATATGTGAACTGTAGAAACTTGTTTCATGCTCATTGGTTGCTCCACTCTCAAATTCACCATGTGTATGCAAAATGACCAATTTTCACCATTTCACTTTTCAAGCCAAATCTCAATTTAAAAGGCCTATGCATGAAATGAATATTCAAACACACTCCAAATGCCATTCCTGAGGTGTTGGAAAAAGTCCCATTCAAAAATTCCAATTATTTTGACATTTGGACAATTTTGCCCCTGGTCCAATTCAGCTGTCCAGTTGAAAAGTGACTTTTTGCCTTGGCCATTTTTGGGAAAATCCAATGATGCACCCTCAAAGTACATGTCAAATGGAGTTTGTGCATATAAAGAACTTGCAATTTGGACAAAGTATGTGGTAGTTATGACCTCTTGAATACAGGTCTTTTCTGAAATTCACTGAGCCATATCTTGCAAACCGCACATTGGATTTTCAAGTTCTTGGACTTTTTGGAAAGGTGAGAGCAAGATCTACAACTTTCATGTTGAACAATTTTTCATTTGAAGCTTCCTTGGACATCTGTTTTTGAGGTCAAAACTTTCCATTTTTGGAAACTTCAGTTACAAGTCACCTGCTATTTTTGGCAGTTTTTGTCCTGACTTGATTTTCTTCATTCTTAAGCTTTGAGATGTCAAATATCACTTGTTCCAACATGAATGAAGTGTATCCAACTCATTTCCACCTCCACATCCATCAGATCATGTACAGTTGACTACAATTGACTTTTTCATCTGATAGATGAATCTGGCAATGCATTGATCAATTTAAGCCCCAATCTTCAACTGAAATAGCTCAAGGGTGAAACCCTAGCCTCAATAAGCACAAAATAATCACATAATGAACCCCATCACCATTACAGACCCCATCTCCTGATCCAGCCCTAATTGGCCCAATACAACTGATTAGGGTCGACCAGTGGTCAAAACCCTAATCTCAAGGAATCTTCTCCAATCTCCTGATGACATCCAACCATGATGATGATGATGTATCAATTCAAACAAGATGAAGACCAATATCCTTGGAAATCATGAAACCCTAATTCACAGTCCAATCCTCAGATGGCCCATGATCAGTCATTAAACCCTAGCTTGCACCTTTGAACTTCTTCATCTCCTAATTAAGACTTGGGAAGATGGCCTGCGCAATGTAACCACATGATATGCAATATGAGATGCCTAATGACCTAAAATGAAATGCAAATATGATAATGCTAGTCCCAAGAGAGGAGGGCAAATTTTGAGGTGTTACAGCTGCCCCTATTCAATCCACTATGAACCTGTCGATACGAAATAGCCTCGGCTTTCGGATGATCAGGATGAAGAGTGATTGAATACCAAGAACAGACGAACAATTTGCACTCTGATGAGATAATAATTAACAACGCCTGTCAGCATCGGCGAAGAAACAAACTCGAAACCGTCGACCTGGATACCAAAATAAATGGTAGCACAGGGATAACCATGGTCTGAGCACCACACATCCACTCAGGATTATCATTCTTTTTTTGCTTTTCTTGAACCCCGAAAATTTTCTCTTCTTCTACCTGGTCCGAAAACCACTTCGGTCTGAACTCCGAAAAACTGGCCTGAATACCATAAGTGCTTCAACCTGATAGTCGGAAACTTCACTAATCACCACTCTAAGGGCAACACGTCAGAGGGTACACCTTCAACCAGACACTGACTGATGACTGGGAAGAAACTCGACGTTTACTGAACATCGGACGATGATATTTACTGACACCAAAAAAAGCTCGACCAGACATTAACCAATGACCGGGAGGAAACTCGATGTTTACAGGCACCGAACAATGATGTTGACATGACATCAAACAATGATGCGGACAGACATCAAACAATGATGCGGACAGACATCAAACAATGATGCGGACAGACATCAAATAATGATGCGGACAGACATCAAACAATGATGCGGACAGACATCAAACAATGATGCGGACAGACATCAAACAATGATGCGGACAGACATCAAACAATGATGCGGACAGACATCAAACAATGATGCAGACAGACATCAAATAATGATCGACCAAACACTTACTGGTGTCTGGGAAGAAACGGTGGTTCCAAACTCACAATGCTGAACTCCTCGGAGCATCGTCTTCACCGTCCGACAAAACCAAATCTCAAGCGGTAACCACGGCTTGAATCGCGCTGATCGCGTAACGACTTCTGACTGTATCCCCATCTTTGTCCGACGGGAACATTTCCTCCAATATCGCACTACTGGGGAACATTGTTGATCTGACGTTGTGATGCTAATCTCCTCAGAGTAACATCTTCACCTTTGGTGAACCCCAAATCTTCAAGCGGTAACCACAGTTTGGGTTGCGTTGAATACATCCCTTTTCCATCTCCGTCCGACGGAAGGAGTCTTCTCCAGTGTCGTACCACTGGGACAATACCTGTGATCCAATCATGAGGCTATACTACTCGGAGTAACACTTTCATTTTCTGGCAAAATACCTCTCAAACAGTAACCACGGCTTGAGACTAGCTGACGTTTGCAATGATGCATGCTTGATTTCTTCTGCGTAATGCTCCATAATTATGGAAATGCTACGCGATTATTTATTTTTCTATGCAATATGCAATGCTTATTCTACATGATGAATGCATAAAAATATTCCCCTCAAGGGAATTTTCTGGGGAAAACGAGACTCTCTGCTGAGGAACTCGCCACTGCTCCGATTTCCACCCTGCCGGGGATAGCACTGCTGCTAGGAAATAGACAACCCTTGCTGGGGATACAGATCCTTTGCACCCAACCCTCTCGAGGACATGCTGGGGAATACCTCCTTTGCACCCCACCCTCTCGAGGACATGCTGGGGATACAGATCCTTCACTGCACTCTGTGGGAATACCACAGTCTTTGACTTGCTGGGGATATAGATCCCAACTCTGCTTTGGGAACCCTCACAGATACTCCCGCTGGGGAAAAGAGCAATCTTCAACCTGCTGGGGGAATACCATCCAGACCCTGCTAGGGGAACGACAACTACTCCGCTGGGGAGGACCCAATCAATCCACATGTAGGATACCCTCGGCTGGGGATGCAGATATTCGTCTGCTACAGAAACTCGTTCAATCCACTGGTAGAATGAACACTGTTGGAGAGATATGTCATTGAAAAAACCCGCTCCACTCGGGGAACTGTTGGAGATATATTTCTTTGAAACCCGCTCCACTCGGGGAACTGCTAGAGATATATTTCTTTGAAAAAGACCCGCTTCACTCGGGGAACTGCTGGAGATATATTTCTTTGAAAAAGACCCGCTCCACTCGGGGAATAACAACCTTCGGGCCTGGCTACTGAGGAAACACCATTTTAAACCTGCCGGGGACAACCATCTTGACTCGGCTGGAGAAGTTACAGACCTTGGATCTGCTGGGGAGCTAGTCCTATGACTCTGCTTGGGGACTTAGCTGGGAAATGAGAAAAGTTGGTACAGAACACCCGTCGACTCGTCGAACCACGGTATCCACCTTCCAATCTCGTATCAGTTTTCCACTTTTGAGAATTCCCAGACTCGTCTGGACCTTTTCTGCTCCATTATCTTGTATTCCAAACCGCCCCGCGCTCGACGAGAAACGTACTCCTGGGAGTTATACAGAATTTTCAATCTTCCGACTTTGAAGAGTCTTCTTGATTAATTTCAAAGGTCGTCGGACGTCTCAACGTCTCTCCGTTCCTTTCTTCATGCACTCGTTCCTGATCAGACTCTGTGGGGAATTTCTACAGGCTTTCCAATCTTCCGATTTTGAAGAGTCTTCTTGATTAACATCAAGGATCGTCGTACGTCTCAACGTCTCCGTCATTCTTTCATTCCTTCGTCCCTGAGCGAACTCTCTGGGGATCTGTTACATCAACAGCTTCCACATCACAACCTGCAAGTGAGTGAAAATAACCCAACAGCTCCTGCAAAACAAACCGTTAGATAAAACCGTGCCCCAGGCGTGTCAAGATTTCAACACTTGGGTCACTCAACCTTCCAAATAAGATTTCAAGCTTTCAATCTCATAAACATGCATTGGAAGGGACCTGTATGTCTTAAAATGCAAGATTCTTTATCAAAAATATCTGGATGTTTTTGCAATCAAAGCGGTAATGAAAAACAAAAACAAAATTATTTAACTGAATGTGCATTTTATTGACTGGAAAAGTGTGTGGCTCAAATGAGCAATACAAAAGGAAGCAATTCCTGAAAAGAGGTAATTGCGCTCAAAAGGAAAAATCTATCCTAATGGCAACGTGAAACCCGTGATCTCATCGAGTTCCAACTCGGTTACACCCCATATGTCCTCAAACTCTCCATGCTTTCCGCCTTCTGAACAAGACGCTTCTGACTGATCCCTACCGGGTATTATCCATGATGCTTTAACCAAAGCGCAAACGATCATGCTGGACGCAGTTGTTCGTTTCAATCCCTCTTTTGCCTGGACCGCCCTTTCGGGTTTTCAGTCCACCGGGATACCCTTTTTTGCCCAAGTCGCCTTTTCAGGTTTTCGACTTGCCGGGTGTACATTTTTCATTTTATCCCTAATTTTTGCCCGAACCCTTTTCTGTTTTTGGTTCGCCGGGACGCCCATTTTTGCCTGGACTATTTTATTCTTTTCGTCCAGCGGGTCTATTCACACGAAGTATTTTTTAACTGCGTCCGCATTCACAGGGGATGGAAAATCTCTGCCATCCATGGTCGTCAACAACAAGGCTCCGCCAGAGAAAACCTTCTTGACCACGAATGGACCTTCATAATTCGGCGTCCATTTGCCCCTTCGATCGTTTTGAGGAGGAAGGATCCTTTTCAGCACCATATCACCCACGTGATATACCCGAGGTCGCACCTTCTTGTCAAAAGCACGCTTCATCCTTTGCTGGTATAACTGTCCATGACAGATGGCTGCTAGCCTCTTTTCCTCAATCAGGCTCAACTCCTTGTACCGGGTCTTTACCCATTCAGCCTCTTGCAACTTTACGTCCATCAGGACTCTCAAAGGGGGAATCTGAACTTCAACAGGTAATACAGCCTCCATTCCATATACCAATGAGAAAGGAGTTGCCCCAGTAGATGGGCGCATCGACGTGCGATACCCATGCAATGCAAACGGCAACATCTCGTGCCAGTCTTTGTAGGTTACCACCATTTTCTGCACAATCACACCGTCGGTGCATTCAAATGTTATCCGGGCAACAAAAGCTCACTCACCTTAACCTCCCCATCAGACATCAGAATCCGTTCGGATTCAGGGTCAGGCCCCTCCTCCGGGATCGGTTACTCTCAATCTTCCGATTAGAGCACCTCGAGATGTCCTCATCAGGGAACTCAAACTTCATCGGTTGATAATCCTCCAAGGGTTGTTGGGCAAGGTAATCAGACAGTACACTCCCCGATTGCTTTCTGAGAGTGTCACAAATCAGTCAACATTCTTTCGCCTTTTCACAACCCGTCCGGTCGATGCTGGATTCTCAAACCCATACTTGATCGGATCCATCTCGGAAATCCACAAAGTGGTATGAACCAGCATAAACTGTCTCAGTCGGCGAGCAGCCTATGCCAAAGTACAGCAAGTTTTCTCGAACAGTGAATGTATTGTTTCACAGTCGACAAACTTTTTGCTAAGGTAAATTGCATGCTCTTTTCGACAAGACGCGTCATGCTGACCCAATACACCTCGTAGACCCCTCGAAGGCCGTCAAGTACAGATTGACAATTGTTCCTTTCACAGGAGGCATCAGAATCGGAGGCTCCTGCCACTTTTCTTTTATTCTTTCCATGCCCCTGGGCAATCATTATTTCACCTGACCGTTTGATTTTTTTATTTTTTTTCCAACATCTTGAATATAGGTTCGCACGTGGCTGTTAGATGAGATGTGAACCATGACAGGTAGTTCAATCTATCTAGGAAACCACGAATCTCTCCTTTATGTTCTCGGTTCAGGCGTTTCTCTTATTGTTTTTTTTTTGTTTTTTTTTTGTTTTTTGTTTTTTTTTTTTTAAGCAGGAGCAACCTCGATTCCTCTCTTACACTTATGATGAACCCCAACATCTTACCGGACCGCACTCTGATAGTGCACTCATTCGAATTCAACCTCAGTTTGAATTATCTCCACTGGTCAAACGACTTGGCCAGATCTGCCAGATGCCCCTCTTCTGTTTGGGACTTTGCTATCATGTCATAGCATAGCATTCAATTTCATGATGAATCATATCATGCAACAAAGTCACCAGGGCTCTCTGATAAGTAGCATCGGCGTTTTGCTTCTTTAGAGGACAGTCTTCTCTCCACGGTAGCTTGTGCACAACGACACCGGTATCCGACCCTGGCATATCCTAACATGACCAGGTGAAGGCATCCACATGCTCTTTCATCAAGGCTACCATTCTGTTCTCGATTCGCCTCTGAAGCGGCTCCAACTTTCACTTCCTGACCTCGGTGGTGCTTGGAATAACAATCTCAACTCGCTCCTCAAGCGGCTGAATCACCTTCTCCTCTTGTTTCGACATCCTGGCTAATTCCAGCAGATCACAGTCTTCTTCGTCTTCTTCTTCAGCAAGATAGATCGGTTTGTCGAAGTCATATGAGGGGTAACCAAATTGTTATCAACGAGATCCGGAAACTTGTTTTTGAAGTCGGAACGAGACAAAACAAAAAGACGAAAAATGAAAATAAACATTGCCATTTTTATTTGTTTTTAAACTGCAAAATAAATGAAAAACAGGGAACACCGTTTTTTGACTGAAAAACATCCATTTATTAATGATGCAGAAATGCAAATTTAAACATGAGGTGGCCCTTACAATGGACCATTACGTGTCGGGCAACACGTATGGCTTTCATGCAAATAAACTGAAAACAAGAAATAATACTCTTCCAGACGAGTAACAGTGTTGATCTTTTAGGCCTTCCAGCTCCCTGGCACGCACGATTTTATCCACTGATCAATTCCCCAGTCACTGTTAGTTTCTTTACCCACTGCCCGGGTGTGATCTGAATCTTCAGCAACTGCCTTCCCCATCACCTGACCATGCGCCGGCATGGGATTAGCATTAACATCTGTCAACATTGAAAAATGGAGGGCCTTGGACTCCAGTAGGTCTTGAACAGTATGCTTAAAGGCTCTACAACCCTCAATGTCATGCCCCTGCGTACCAGAATGAAATTCACATCTGGCGTTCTCATTATAGTTAGGTGGCCTCTGATCTGACCTCAATGGAGCTAACATCCTTGGCTGAACCATCCCCAGATCCATCAACTTTTTAAACAGAAGAGCATACGTCATGGGTGGCTTGTCAAAATGACGATCAACCCCCTTTCCTTTCACTTGACTCCCAGCTCCCTGTATCTTCTGTGGAGTTGTCTGAGGTTGCTGTCGGACTGACTGTTTATCAGCAGGGATGGTTACTGCAGCAGTGTGCTGGTAGTAACGACCCCTACCGCGTCCTCCCTGGGCATACACAGCACGCGATTCGCCCTCATTCTTGCGCTGACCATTCCCGAATGGCTTCTTCGATCCTGATGATGAAGCAATACCACCCTGGATTTTCCCCATTTTCAGCCAACTTTCAATTCTCTCTCCTGCCACCACAATGTCAGCAAAGTTGGTTACCGGACAACCCACCATCCTTTCAGCAAAAACCCCTTGCAGGGTACCCATGAAGAGATCGGACATCTCTCTGTCCACTAGCGGAGGTTGAACTCTGGCAGCCAACTCCCTCCACCTTTGTGCATACTCTTTAAACCCTTCGTTATTCTTCTGAGACATACCCTGCAGTTGGGTACGACTCGGGGCCATATCAACATTGAACTGATACTGTTTAAAGAATGCATCTCCCAAATCCTGCCAGCTCTTGATGTCAGCAGATTTCAACTTGGTGTACCACTCCAAGGATCCTCCGGACAGACTGTCCTGGAAGAAGTACATCCATAGCTTCTGATCAGTCGTGTATGCAGAGATCTTGCGGACAAAGGCTTGAAGGTGGGTTTCCGGGCAGGAACTCCCATTGTATTTGTCAAATGCGGGCGCTTTGAATTTTTGTGGGATCACAATCCCCTCAACCAATCCCATATTCGACATGTTGATCATCCCCGGAGTAGCATGGCTTTCCAGAGCTTTTACCTTCTCAACCAGCAGCTGGATCTCCTTGTTCTGAGGTGGAGCACTATAAGGCACGAAAGGTTCATTTTGCATTGAGAACTGGTCAGCCTCCCTGTCTTCCTCCCTATCCTCATCGAAGCCATAGAATGGAGGCACAAAATTATCCTTCAGATTCTGCCCCGGTTGGCCACCAGCACCAGTATTATTCACCACACCAACAGTTGTCCTCTTTCCACCGTCTCGAGACCCCAGCCCCTGGTTGGAGACTCCATCCAGGTTCACACCGCTGTTTGCTGCAGAAGCCCGCTCGAGCTTTTCAACTTTGTCTGCCAGAGCTTTCTGACCAACTGCAAAGCCTTGCATGATGTTGATCAACTCATTCATTTTGTCCTTCAGTTCAAGCACATCAGCACTGGGAAGTTCCATGAGTCTAGGTGTATTCCTTCTGGTATAATATCTGTGAGGGCGTGTTGAGTACAAAGGTACGGTTCTACGAGCGCGAGCAATGATTCCTGCAAAACAGCAAACAGGTTAATATGCATGAATGCAACGTCTGTCCATATGAGGAAGATTCTGTCTTTTGATTCTGGTTTCATCGAGACAGATAATATTTCACCAATAACATTCTGACATTCAGATGTCTCTCAACCAGATTCTCAATCCATCATACTCCCCATATGGCTAGACGTAAGTCTGGTGCAGATGGATGCAAAATGAGGATGATGTATGAATGCAATGCACTGTGCCATCCTCCCAGTCATCTGATCTTCTGTTGCATTGAATCTGGTCTCTGAACTGATCATAACCATCTGAGGAACAAACAAACACAATTCTGACCCACGGGTTCCGAAATAAACGGAAGACAGATACATCATCATCATCACTGGTCTCTGAGCAGACACACCATCACCATCTGAATCGGCCCAGGGAATCCGAAATAAACGGATCCCCACTGATAAATATCTCGGCCCGGGGAATCCTGAAATAAACGGATCCCCACCGATAAATCACGGACAGCACTCCGGCGTCTCGGCAATAACTGACCATAAATCCGACTCATAATTATGTCTCTGAATCACTGATCACAAAGTCACCATCTGAGTCCATCTGATTATGCATCTGAAAGAGTCACCCTCCCCTCACAGGTAAATTCTAATCAAGTCACCCTAAGGCGGATAATAGTCTCGACAATCGGGCGGAGATACTCAATGGGTTTGCCTTTTCGGGTGTGCCATTGTAGCTCTCTTAAAATCGTCTAAACCAAAGATCCGGGAATGATAGGTCACCAGAGTCAACAACTCAGATGGAGTGACTCAAACAAAGTGGATACTCCACAAAGATGAGCACTATCAACTGAGCCTCGTCCGGCTTGTGGCACATCACGCCGCCAGGCACATGTTGATCTAACATGAAAGAGGCAACGTGAGACCACACTAGTCCTAGGTGTATACTCGGGCCTGGGTTCTAGCCCCACTCCGAACACCCACCCCCAAACAGAGGAACCACCTGCATGAGGACGGCAACAACATGATAGTATGATGCATGCAGACATTAATGCAAATATATACACACTGGTTAGAATAATAAAATGCAATAAATAATACAAAATAAGCAACCCAAACCAATCCTAAAACGCTAGGAGAGACTCGCTTAGGGACGATGGACCAGCATAGGTCTACATCAGAAACATCCCCAGCAGAGTCGCCAGCTGTCGCATCCTGCGAAAAATCAACCGGCGAAGCTCAAAAATAAAAACACACAGAGCCGCCACTAAACGTTATTTATCCCAAGATAGGGAAAGGAAACGCTCAGAGAAACCTGGAAAGACATGGTCTCGCGACCAGAGAGAAAGGGTAAGGGAGTCGGTTACGCAAGGGGAAGGTATTAGCACCCCTCACGTCCGTCGTACTCGACGGGATCCACGTTCTAAAATAAAGAATAGGTTGCTAAACATCACACACACACACGGGGAACGCAGGTGGGGTTAGGAGAAACGGGCTCGATAAGGTATCGCACCTTATGCCTACATATCTTGTCTGGAACAAGAATCAGAGCCACTGTAGTTCGGCTTACGCACGCCAAACAACACAAAACATACAAACAAGCAAGGGTGGCAAACATGGAGCCCGACAACCACTGGATGGAATTACGTCGGCATCCGAACCAAAACACACTCAAAAGGGCAAACGTGGAGCCCGACAGCCAATCACTGGACTTACGTCGGCATCCGAGCCAAAACACACAGTCAGATAACAAGCAAACACACGCAAAAAAGAAAAAGGTTGCCCGGAGTGGTCTCGCACGACCACCTGCCTACATACCTCGTCTGGAACGAGGATCAGGGCGATGTAGTTCCCCTGAAAGGGACTAAATTGCTAACCAGAAACCGGGGAAAGATACACAACTAGGGAGCTGAGACTCGAGCCTAATGTTGTCATGCATCGTTAACCCTAAGTTCGGTTTTCTATCCTACTTGCATAAGCAAACTAACCTAACCAGGAAAGAAGCTAGCACACAAGCATACAATCATATATCATCAAATGAGAACAGGTATCTCAAACAAGCATGTCAATCAGATATCCACATAACACGCACTATAGCCAAACAAGGGGGCTCAATCAATCAGGTTTGACTGCCTAAGCAATCGTCTGTACAGGCTGTGTTTGCTCTTAACCTTGCCATTACGAGGCTAAGGTGAAGCAGATGAAGGGATGAAGTGAGGATCAGACCTCACAGCTCTTATCCCTAACCAGGGAGAGCTGACAAATGAGCATGGGTCCAGAATGGGGGAACCCTTCTATACTCGATGACTCTGACACAACAGATCTTGGGCTTTTGATCTCGATGCTACAACCATGTAATGGGAGCAAGGAGAAGACTCACTGAATAGTGGGGGACAGGCTGCTTGTCCCTACCTTCCACCAATTGCCTTACTTGAAGGGCTTTTCCTGCTTGGGCTTAAAAATAAACATACACAATCATTGCCTCTTAAGGAGGACTTCAGACAATTTGCCCGGCCCGGTAACAGCCGGGTCTCCAGACTACATGAAGATTAGTAGGTTACCTCAATGCAAATTGCTTATGCAAAGCAAAGCAAAGCAATAGTTCACAAGGAACTGAGCAACTAAAGTACCTGGAAACAATCAAACTCAGTCAGTACTCAATCAGACAAACTATACAGCAAACAATCAAACAGTTTAAACAATACAACACAAAGCAAGCTCAAGGCTTAAGCCCAAGCTCCAACACCTACAAAACAATGTTATGTTAGTGTACAAACATCCACAACATCAATTAAAATCAACTTGTATCATTCTCCATGTACATTATGCTTTTGATCCTGAAAAACCAAGCAAACATTAGCAACTAGACCACTAGGCCAAGCCTAGGGTCCAAAAGCAAGAAAAAAGTTAAAACAGCAAGGTATCCACCATCCAACATCAAATTAACATCAAACAAGATCAAACATCATTGGTCTCATGTTTATATCATCCATCATGCTCAATTCATGCACAAAACAATCCATATGAGGTCAAATGAACCACCAAGCATACAAACAGAAGTATTGCATTCAAATCCCTATCAAAATAAATCCAAAAATTCTCAAATTAAATACACCTAAACAGGGGATAATCAAGGTCTACCATGTCAAATTTGAGCTCAATTGGGCAAATGGAACCATGTCAATGAAAATCATCAAAAACAGACACAATTTCATGCTTCAATTCACACCATCAATGCATACATCCAATTCAAAAATTCATATCTCATTGAAAACAAAAAAGAAATGGATGAGACCAAAACAGGGAGGTCACACAACGTGTCTAGTTCATGCATATCAAATTTCATGGCCATACAATACAATATGAGGATTTCCCAATCAATCTACCAACATGTATCACATGAGCTTGCAATTTCAATCACCAGAAATGAAAAATCATGATCAATTAGAAAAGGCAGTGAAAAATTCTACAAAAATTCATACAACATCCTAACATATCAACAATTCACCATGCCAAATTTCATTCAATTCTAACATGCATAGGTTATCCAATTAAATTCAACAAGTTGACATCAAGAGGTGTGACACAAATTGTCACACCTAAGTTCCAGAATTTGCTGCTCTCTGACCAGGTATCAAAAATTCATGAAATTTACATATAAATAATCCTCAATGAGTCAAGAACCACCACAAAAATTTTCAGCCATTTATTTTATGATATGAGTATTTCATGATCAAATTGCCAAAATGTATCAAAATGTGACATACATTAGAAAAGCCTATGCCAAATAAAATATTTGCCAAGCACAACTTTGACCAATAGGTCAAAAAAATCCTACACAAGTCAACAAAGTCAAGGAAAAAATCTCCATATTTTTAGGAATTTTTTACTATTTTTTATGAATTTTTAAAGATGCTATCAATTTTTAACTAATTAAATGAAATTAATTAAAAAACACAATGGCAGTTTGGTAATTATTTTGAGCGGGAGCGGGAAACGCTGAATTTGAAAGTTCAAATCGTTTTCAAGATCAAACAAGGTAATTTCATCTTCTTCAACCAAACTTTGCCCAGAATTTTACAAAATGCTCAAGAACACTTAATTTTCAAAACCTCACCAAAATGAACAAACAGATATGCGTTGGAATCGTATGAACCTGTAGAATCCAAATATCTATTCCAAACAACCTAACAATTCCTAAAACTCAAGAATCGATCGATCTAGGGTTTGACATTGAAACTTTAAATCACGATTTCTTAGCCTACACTAAACCATTCCTAAAACTGAAACTACCACTGTTCTCTACATCAAACGCACTATAGAATGCACATAACAATCAAGCTTTTCGTGAGTTTCGAATTTCACTCACTTGGATATGGCAGCGCGAGAATCGGATGAGTTCGTGCGTTTTGACCTTCAACAGCTCAACTAGAAGCTCCAAGGAGATGAAGTATATGCTCAAGTTCAACTGATGTTGCTCATATTGCGCGTAATCGTGATTCACCATGGATGAGGCTATGTTGGACAGTCACGTTTCAAGCCTCTTTCCCGTCCAAACATCACAAACAGTTGAGGTTGATGATGATGTGGATTCAATGCAACAAGAATCACGAAAAATGATGGAGAAATGATGAAGAATTTTGAGATTGAAGCTTTGTGTTCTTGATGGAATTTTGAGAGAATGAGAGGTTTTCAGATCTGGTTCTTGGAGATTGTGAATTCTGTTATGATTAGGAGATGATTTGGAATATATACCAGCCCTTAATCCATCACTAATCATGTTAATTAGCATTTTGGCTTAATTAGTGAAATTGTAATTTTGCAAATGGAGGGTAAAATGGTCAATTCCTTTAGACAGCTCATGCCACCTCAATGACAGCACATACACCTTCTAAATATCATATGTGAACTGTAGAAACTTGTTTCATGCTCATTGGTTGCTCCACTCTCAAATTCACCATGTGTATGCAAAATGACCAATTTTCACCATTTCACTTTTCAAGCCAAATCTCAATTTAAAAGGCCTATGCATGAAATGAATATTCAAACACACTCCAAATGCCATTCCTGAGGTGTTGGAAAAAGTCCCATTCAAAAATTCCAATTATTTTGACATTTGGACAATTTTGCCCCTGGTCCAATTCAGCTGTTCAGTTGAAAAGTGACTTTTTGCCTTGGCCATTTTTGGGAAAATCCAATGATGCACCCTCAAAGTACATGTCAAATGGAGTTTGTGCATATAAAGAACTTGCAATTTGGACAAAGTATGTGGTAGTTATGACCTCCTGAATACAGGTCTTTTCTGAAATTCACTGAGCCATATCTTGCAAACCGCACATTGGATTTTCAAGTTCTTGGACTTTTTGGAAAGGTGAGAGCAAGATCTACAACTTTCATGTTGAACAATTTTTCATTTGAAGCTTCCTTGGACATCTGTTTTTGAGGTCAAAACTTTCCATTTTTGGAAACTTCAGTTACAAGTCACCTGCTATTTTTGGCAGTTTTTGTCCTGACTTGATTTTCTTCATTCTTAAGCTTTGAGATGTCAAATATCACTTGTTCCAACATGAATGAAGTGTATCCAACTCATTTCCACCTCCACATCCATCAGATCATGTACAGTTGACCACAGTTGACTTTTTCATCTGATAGATGAATCTGGCAATGCATTGATCAATTTAAGCCCCAATCTTCAACTGAAATAGCTCAAGGGTGAAACCCTAGCCTCAATAAGCACAAAATAATCACATAATGAACCCCATCACCATTACAGACCCCATCTCCTGATCCAGCCCTGATTGGCCCAATACAACTGATTAGGGTCGACCAGTGGTCAAAACCCTAATCTCAAGGAATCTTCTCCAATCTCCTGATGACATCCAACCATGATGATGATGATGTATCAATTCAAACAAGATGAAGACCAATATCCTTGGAAATCATGAAACCCTAATTCACAGTCCAATCCTCAGATGGCCCATGATCAGTCATTAAACCCTAGCTTGCACCTTTGAACTTCCTCATCTCCTGATTAAGACTTGGGAAGATGGCCTGCGCAATGTAACCACATGATATGCAATATGAGATGCCTAATGACCTAAAATGAAATGCAAATATGATAATGCTAGTCCCAAGAGAGGAGGGCAAATTTTGAGGTGTTACACTATTTACTACCTGAGTAAGAAGTTCACTGATTGTGAGTCTCGATACTCAACGCTTGAGAAGACATACTGTGCTTTGGCTTGGGCTGCTAAGCGTTTATGCCAGTATATGATAAATCATGCAACTTGGTTGATGTCCAGAATGTACCCAATCAAGTACATATTTGAGAAGCCTTCTTTAACCGGGAGGATCGCCCGTTGGCAGATGTTGTTATCTGAGTATGATATTGAGTATCGAGCTCAGAAGGCTATTAAAGGTAGTATCTTGGCTGACCACTTGGCACATCAGCCGATTGAGGATTATCAGTCAGTTCAGTATGATTTCCCAGATGAGGAGATTCTGTATTTGAAAATGAAAGATTGTGACGAGCCTACACTCGATGAAGGGCCAGAGCCTGGTTCCAGATAGAGTATGGTATTTGATGGCGTTGTAAATCAGTATGGAAATGGTATTGGGGCAGTAATTATCACTCCTCAGGGCACACATATTCCTTTTACAGCAAGGCTAACTTTCAAATGCACGAATAATATGGCTGAGTATGAGGCATGTATTATGGGATTGGAAGAATGCATTGATCTGAGGATCAAGCATCTTGATGTGTATGGTGATTCGGCCCACGTTGTTAATCAGATCAGGGGTGAATGGGAGACGAATTAGCCTAGTCTCATTCCATATAGGGATTATGCGAGGAGGATTTCAACGTTCTTTACTGAAGTCGACTTCCATCATATTCCTCGAGATGATAATCGGATGGCGGATGCTCTTGCTACACTTGCTTCGATGATTGTGGTTAAATATTGGAATGAAGTTCCCAATATCACCGTGATGCGTTTGGATAGACCAGCTCATGTATTTGCAGTTGAAGAAGTGAAAGATGATAAGCCATGGTATTATGGCATTAAGTGTTTCCTCCAGAACCAGGTCTACCCGCCTGGGGCATCTGTGAAAGATAGGAAGACTTTGAGAAGATTGTCAGGTAGTTTCTACCTCAATGGCGAAGTGCTTTATAAGAGAAATTTTGACATGGTCCTGCTCAGATTGGTGGATAGACACGAAGCAGACCTGTTGATGACTGAGGTCCATGAGGGTTCATTTGGTACTCATTCCAATGGACATGCCATGGCTAGAAAGATGTTGAGAGCAGGCTACTATTGGCTGACAATGGAGTCTGACTGCTGCAAATTTGTGAAGAAATGCCACAAGTGTCAGATTTATGCGGATAAGATTCATATTCCCCCGACACTTCTGAATGTGATTTCATCACCATGGCCTTTCTCTATGTGGGGAATTGACATGATTGGCATGATTGAGCCAAAAGCGTCCAATGGACACAGGTTTATTCTCGTAGCAATTGATTACTTCACGAAGTGGGTTGAAGCAGCGTCATATGCAAATGTGACCAGGCAGGTGGTCGTGAAGTTTATCAAGAATCAACTCATATGCCGTTATGGGATGCCAGATAAGATCATTACTGATAATGGATCTAATCTGAATAACAAGATGATGAAAGAGATGTGTAGCGAGTTCAAGATTGCACCCCATAATTCTTCTCCTTACAGACCCAAGATGAATGGGGCTGTTGAAGCTGCTAATAAGAATATCAAGAAGATTATCCAGAAGATGGTTGTTACGTACAAAGATTGCCATGAGATGCTGCCATTTGCTTTGCATGGATATCGTACATCTGTCCGCATTTCAACAGGGGCAACCCCTTTCTCTCTTGTTTATGGCATGGAGGTCGTGCTCCTAGTAGAGGTGGAGATCCCATCAATGAGAGTCTTGATGGAGGCCAAGTTGACTGATGCTGAATGGGTTCAGAGTCGTTATGACCAGCTGAATTTAATTGAAGAAAAGAGATTGACTACCATGTGTCATGGTCAGTTATATCAGCAGAGAATGAAGAAAGCTTTTGATAAGAAGGTCAAGCCTCGTGTGTTCCGAGAAGGTGACCTTGTGCTCAAGAAAGTCTTGTCTTTCGCGCCCGATTCCAGGGGCAAGTGGACTCCAAACTATGAAGGTCCATATGTTGTTAAGAGAGCCTTTTCAGGCGGTGCTTTGATACTTACAACTATGGATGAGGAGGATTTCACTCGTCCTGTGAATTCAGATGCAGTCAAGAAATACTTTGCCTAAAATAAAAACAGAGTAGCTCGCTAAGTTGAAAACCCGAAAGGGCGGCTTAGGCAAAAATGAGCGTCTCGATGGATTGAAAACCCGAAAGGGCGATCTAGGCAAAAGTTAGAGACATAAAAAAATGAATATTTGCATCCCGCTAGATTGAGTACCTCATCCTGGGGCAATCTAGGCAAAAATTAGGGATTTGGCAAGTAACTGCATCCAGACAAGACTGTGTTATACATCTGTCATCCATCAGAGATTCTTGTTCATTCGTCGTCAACTGAAGCTTTGAATACATCGAATCCAGAATTGGTGGAGAAATGGTCATTATGTTCAATGTAGCCCTTTTCCATTATATATCACCAATTTCAAATTTGTAAAGATCTATGGAGTCTTGCCATTTGCAGGCTACCATTCCATTAAATAAATTTGAGCTTTTATCCAATTATTTGCACTCTTATTTGTTTCTATTCAACAAATGTTTTGCATGTTTTAATTGATAAAATATCATTATTTTGAATATATAAATTTTTCACAAATTGTTTTTAAACAATGTGAACATTCACAATGATAAAAAGATACTTAGGAGATCCTCAGTGCTCTCCCAAGGGTGGCATGATTTCCAACAGGGTAAGACATTTGTTCATATTCCTAGCATTGATTGTATCCTCTTCCTCCGGAGCCTTTTGTGGTTTTCCCCTGAGCAGAGTGTTTGTTAAGGTTATTCACCTCCTTTTCCCTTCAGCAGAGCAGTGGTCTTCCCTCCTCAGCAGAAGTGTCCTCTTTGGAAGGTTCGGTATTTGGTGGTTGATCCCCAGAATTCCCCCAGTTTCCTCAGATAGATCCCCAGCGGAGTGTTGGTGTGTTGGATCTTATCTATGATGATGTTATTTTCCTCATATAAATCCTCAGAGTGTTGGTATGGTGGATTTTATCTATGATGGTTCATTCCCCAAGTAGATTGGCTTGGATGGCAGATTCTACTTGTGCATTAAGCTCTTCTCCCCAGCTGAGACTGGTGGTTCATCCTTGAGTGGTATGTTTGTTCAGATGTTCACCACTCTCCCCTACAGCGGAAGAGCGATCTTTTATCCTCAGCAGGTGTGATCTCCTTGGTGAGTTCGGTACTTGGTGTTGGATCACCAGATTCCCCTTTTCTTCCTCAGATAGATCCCCAGTAGAGTTGTTGGATCTTATCTGTGATGATGTTATCCCCTGCAGAGATATTGTTGTTTCCTGGTATCTCTGGATTCCCCAGAAGAGTTGCTTTGTGGCAGTTTCTGCCTATGCAATGAACTTTTTCCTAGCCGGATTGGTTGATGATTCATCCCTAGAGATTTTGTGATTTCCTGGTATCTCTGATTTCCCGGCAAGGTTTTTGCTTCCTAGCATCTCGGATCTCCAGCAGTTTGGATATTCTCCGTTGATCCTGGCTTTCTCCTTTGAGATATAGTACCGGGTGGTTGATTCCTGGACTTGTTTGTGTTAGAATGTCTGTTTGTTAGCATTCATCATACGTAAACTACGCATATACATGCATACTTATAACATTCAGATATTCATGTTGCATTTTTTGCCATATATCTATTGTTTGTTATCTCCTGCTATCTGGTGGTATGTATCTCCCCAAGCAGATGTCGATGTCTGATCCCTCATTGTAGAGTCAGCCCATAAGCAGAAAGTGTTTATCTTTCCTGCCATTTCCCCACTGAGTTATATCCTCGTGGATGACGGTTGTTTTCGTTTCCTCCCAACACATATATTGGGATTGGTTTCCCTATTGAGTTATATCCTCATTAGGATGGGTCTTGATTCAGTTTGCCTTTTCGGTTTGATCCTAAATTGGCCTGGTTATGACTGTCTTTGGTGTCTCCCTATGGTAATTGAATAATTGTTCAGTAATCAATGATCATTCATCTTATCCTCAGCGGAGTTTGTGGCTTTCTACCCAGTAACCGGTAGTTGTAAGTCCTGTTTTTGTGGTCTTCTACCAGTATCCGGTAGTTGTAAATCCTACTTTCATCCCCTAGCAGAGTTAACCTTTGTTGTTCATCCTAGTTGATGACGGTTACTCTTCCGTGGTTTTCTACCAGTATCCGGTAGTTGTAAATCCTATCTTTCCCTCCCCAACGGAGTTTGTGGTTTTCTACCTAGTATTCGGTAGATGTAATCCCCTCCTTGATGGTTATCTTCATCCAGTATTTGATGTTGATATCCCTCTTTTTCCTGGATAATTGCCTTGTGCTCGCATTTTATCTTCAGCGAGTCATCTTTCGTCTACCCAGTTGTTGTTGGTAACAATTTGTTTCTCCTGTTCAGATGATTTATCCTTTATTAACCCAATAACCGGTTGTGGATAATCTTCCATGCGAGTTTACTATCTACGCTCTGACGGTAATAGATAGTATATCTCATGCACTCTTCGGTCGAAGCCGTTTGTTCTTCCCCAGTTAAGTAAGATTCGTGTCCCTTTGCGGAATCGAATAGTTTTCCCCCCTTTGTAGAGTTAATCCTTTGTTGTTCATCATATTTGATGACAGTTACTCTTCCGTGGTTTTCTACCCAGTATTCGGTAGATGTAATCCCCTTTGACGGTTATCATTATCCAATATTCGGTATTGATATTCCCTCCTTCTTGTGGATAATTGCTCTGAGTAAGCAATTTTATCCCCAGCGGGTCCTCTTTCATTTACCGTTTGCCGGTAATGTTTGTCGCTCCCCTTCTTTTTTGAGCATATCTCCCAGTAACCGGTGATATGTCTCCTGGATCGTTGCTTTTGACAATGTATCCCCAGTGAGTCATCTCTCATTTATCCTTTGTTGATAATGATTGTTTCTCGCTTTGATTGGTCATCATTATATACGCAGTAACCGGTATCCCGATGTCCTTTCTTTTCGGTTGATTTATCCTTTATTAACCCAGTAACCGGTTGTGGATAATCTTCCATGCGAGTATATTATCTACGTTCTAACGGTAATAGATAATATATCTCATGCGCTCTTTGGTCGAAGTCTTTTGTTCTTCCCCAATCGAGTAAGATTCGTATTCCTGTTTTGGAATCGAATGTCCATCCTGTAAGTCGAGTTTGCTTTTTTCCGCCCTCCTTTCGGATGATGAGTGTTTTGGGAATATTCCCCAATTCACGCTTTGGTTGGTCACCTATTATATGCCCAGTAACCGGTATCCCTGGTGTTCCTTCCTTCTGCTCCCTATTATGACCTTGGTCCCCTATGGAGTCATATTTTCTTGAGTTGAAATATACCTTTTTAGGTCTTCCTGAGATGATTTGGTTGATTGATATCTCTCACCCTTATGCCGGTCTTAGATATTCATTCTTCCCGAGCTTGTTACCCAGTAACCGGTAACACCTCATCCCGCTGCTTTTCCAGGAGAGTCTTTTTTAAGACATTCTCAGCGAAGTCCCTTAGTGGATTGTTTTGTCCAGATTTTTATCCGAAGTATCCATTGCGGATAGTTTTGCTGTATTGGTGTATTCCCCAATACATGCATTTTCCCGACAGGGATTGTTCAAATCTTTCCCCAGCCTGAGTCCGGATTTTTATCCGAAGTATCCTTTGCGGATAGTTTTGTTGTGTTGGCGTTTTCCCCAACACATGCATTTTTAAGTCAGCTCGTGTCTTTCCATCGGATTTACTCCCTTTGGAAACTCTTTTCCCTAGTTTTGAGTCGTGACCTGCTCACGCAGTTTCAGTATTTTACTCCCAACTTTAAAGTCGTGACCTGCTCATGCATTTTTTCTTATCCCCATGAGAGTCCCGTTAGAGTCTCTGTTCCCTAGTGAGTGTATTACTCCTATGAATTGTCCAGTTATCCTGATGTCTTTTCTTCTTTGTGAACACATATCCCCACAGAGTTTTGTTTGTTTTTTTGCATACATACATCTACGTCATGAGGTCTCTTAGGGACCAAAATTTGTCTCTTTGTTATTATTTAAGCCCATTCTACCTCGTCGAGACGGAGATTTTAACCTTCACTTCTCCGGCTAGAATGACCTTAAATAGGGGCATCTGTAAGACCCCAATTTTGTCGCCAAGATCCCTCATGGCATCATAGCATTGCATTGCATAACCTCAAGGATCATTGAGCATCTTGATTTCCTTTCCCTTTGGGTAGGGATCTCTTGTGACTGGTTTCAGGTCACCAGGCATGCTTGAATTATATATCATTGCTTTTCTCAGTTTTATTCACTGACCAAAAGTACTAAAATATGTCATTAACCTTTTTGTTTGTAGCTGAAGCAATCACCAGGTCAAGATCTTCAAGGAATTCCTTTGTGCATTGAGATGAGGTATTTTCTTCAGATGAAGACCACATGATCATTATATGGAGCTTACATGAGCTAGGGTTTCATTTTGAAGAAATTTCCTCAAGTGGTAAAGGCTCAAGCTAATCAAAGCATGTCAAGGTCATCTGAGGACCAAATAGTCAATTGTGCAGTCAACTGAGGGCTTTGAGTTGGGGAAATGAGTTGAGACACCTAAATCATGTTCAAACAAGGTCTATTTGTCATTCTAAACATCTATCTTGAAAATTCAAAAGTCATGGCAAAAGTTACTAAAAATGGAAAGTGACCTGTAATTCAAAGTTTCCAAATTTGGCAAGTTTTTGGTCCACATTCAACTTGACTTTACAATATCAAAGAAGTTTCAAATGGATTTTTGGTGAACATGAAAGTTTTAGGTCTTTGTCTTCCCTTTCCAAAAAGTCCTAATTCATGTCCATATGATGATTGGTTGAGGAGTTATGGTCATTTGATCACAAGGTGTGCATGGAAATTCAAAATGGCCTAACTTTTGATACAAAGCTCCAATTTGGTCCATTCTTTTTGCAAAATATTTCTCTTGATCAAGACTTCTCAAAATAGCCTTTGCCATGCATGGGAAAAGTGTGTATGCTCATCATTCCTCATGTGTTCATTTTGGAGGGAATATTCACAATTCAAATTTGGCTTATGATACAAGCAAAACAACAATTCCATGATGATCCTTGTTTGATTTTCAGTGAATTCAGACCCTTGCATGAGCATGTGCACGTGAGATATGGCCATGCTAGCTCCATTTGCAATTTTTAAAGTAACTTGAAATCTCACTAATCATGTTTAGCCAAGGCCTAATTTGGTTTTCAGCATCATTAGCAGGCCATATAAAAGCCAAACCCTAATCTAACTGCCATAATAACAGAAAATTTCAGATCAAAAATTCAAGAATTCTCTCCAAATTCTCTCTCTTCGAAATTCAATTTTCTTCACATAATTCTTCAATCTCTTTGCATATTCTTGCTCCTGGTGTAATTCTGAGCAAGATTCATCATTCACTTGAAGCAATTCAGTCCATATTCGAGTTGTTCAAGTGCATATTCATGGAAATGGATTTTGGAAATTGAGCTAGATCCTAGTGGTTTCAGCTGTTGATTCTTGCGCAAAGCTTCAAGGCAAGGATATTGGAGTAGATCTGGAACTTTTGGACACTTGAGGACACGATTTCAACAACTTCCAATTTCAGGTGACTTCAAATTCATCACATCCTTTTTCTTTTTTATGATTATAAAATGATAGATCCTGTTGTGTAGAGCGTGTGCATATGTTCAGAATTAAAAATGGTCAAGAAATGAGCATGTATGATGAAATTCAAGTTTAAATCTAGGAAATGTTTTTGCTCGATCTGGAAAATACATGTGGAATTAGGTTAAATTGAATTAATATTTGGATTGTGCATTGCAAGAGGTTTCGAATGATGTATAATTTGATGATTTCTGGAAATTTTCATGTTGATGTCGCCGGAATTTAGTCGGGGAAGACGACCGGAGCCTGTAGCTCCGGCGTCTGGTTCATGCTAGGGTTTATGCCATGTGGATACACGTATGCGCTTGCTTGTCCGTTTGATTGGCCAAGAATTGGTTGACCGTGCCACGCTTGCCTTGACTTGCTGAGTGGCGTGATGACTAGATTTAATGAAACGCATCGTTTCATTTAGTGATGTGGCTTCCATGTGTGTTTGCTGAGTGGAATATTGATTGGCTATGAACTGCTTTGACTTGCCATGTGTGTCTTGACTTGCTCATGTGTATGCTGAAGTGTATTAGTGAAGCTGTGCGTTTTGGCATTTGAATGATGACCGTTTGATTGCATTTCGCGCCTGATCATGTGGTTGTGATTATTTCTGATTTTATTTCAAATATTTGTTTTCCCTCCATTTTCCTTTGGTTATTCAATTATTTTGCTCATATTTGAAAATTCATTAAAAATTGAAAAATGATCCAAATTAACTCCAATTTTTTTCATAGATTTGTTTTGATGTCTAGTTTTTTATGGCATTATTTTCATGATTTGTTGGTGTCTGGTTTTTAATGTGTGAATTTTTTGATCCATGCCATGCTGTTTTAATATGTTGCATTCAATGCTTTGCGGAATCTTCATCTTTGATCCAATTGATCTGATTTTTTGTATGCTTGATCTTCACTCATGATATGATTTTTGAGCACTGGTTTGAATTTTTCTCATATGCTATCATTGTTGTTGACACATGAAGATGTATGTGACAATTTGTGTCACATTTTGGACATTGCATTTGTGCATTTTTGTTCACCTATCATTTGAACCTTTCTGGATTTGATCTTTTGCACAATGCTTATTCATAACATGAGAAACTTGCATAAAACATTTCATAGGCATTGCATGCTCTTCTGTTTTGATTTGAATTTTCTAAATTGGAAGTTCACTTTGTCCATATTTTGTGATCACTGCATAGCATAAGCCATTTGATGCCTTTGCTTTTTTGAATTGATGCTGGTCCTTTTCAGGACATTTTGTAACATGTTTGAATGTGCATTCTGCAAAAGATTGACTTCTGTTTTGATAATTTGGTTTGGTTTTGGACCTAGTCTTTGTACTAGTGTTTTGTGCATATACTAATTGTGCTTTGTGTTTCAGGTTTGGACATTTAGCATTGATGGTTGAGTTGTTCTCACTTTGTGAGATACAAATGATTTGAGTTCTAACTTTTGTTTGTTTTGTAGGGTTCTAAGTGATAGGCTTGAGCTCATTTGAGTGCTTGAGCATTGTTCATTGAGTTGTGTACAGTTGGATGGTTTCACTGTTTGTTTTCTGATTTTTATGTCTGAAGTACTAACTGGTTAGCCTTTGTACAGGTACATTAGTTGCTTGCTTTTAGCTCTTGCTTGAGCTTTGGATTATGGTTGATACACCACTTAGGTAGTTATCTTCTTACTTCATGCAGTCTGAAAGTTCTGTCACCTTTTTGGCAGGCATTTTGCTGGAAGTCTTCCTTCAGAGGCTCTGTTTGTGATTGTTTACAGATTGTGCCAAAGACCTCCAAGATGAGGCATGTGATACTTGATAAGACCTCTAATAGTTGAGGCAATTGACGGATAAAAGGGATTAGTAGCCAATCCCCCATTATTCAGTGAGTCGTTCTTTATGCTCGCACTACGTGCTGATGCTTCTGAACAAGTACCCAAGATCTTTGTCTAGTGTCTGTCAAGTGGAATAGGATCTCACTTTCTGGATCCCCACGCTTTCTTTGTCATGAGCTCACCCAGGCCAGGGTTAAGAGCTATGAGGTCTCATCCTCATTACCTATTTCATCAGCTTCACCCTAACACTCAATGTTAGTGGTTAAGAGCTTACTTGATTACCCAATACAGTTTGGCTTATTTGTCGAGGTTGATATGACCCCTCTTAACTAAAGCCCATCCATTTGTTTGAGCCTCTTATATGTATATAGTGTGTGGTGATTGTTTGCTTGCGAACTGTTAATGTGTTTTCTTTTGATGTTTGTTTGTTGTGGTTGGGAGTCGGATGTAAGTCCATATATTGGCATTCTGTTTCCTTTTTGTTGTTATGAGTCGGGTGTAAGTCCATATATTGGCATTCTGTTTCCTTTTTGTTGTTAGGAGTCGGGTGTAAGTCCATATATTGGCATTCTGTTTCCTTTTTGTTGTTAGGAGTCGGGTGTAAGTCCATATATTAGCATTCTGTTTCCTTTTTGTTGTTAGGAGTCGGGTGTAAGTCCATATATTGGCATTCTGTTTCCTTTCATTGTGGATCTCTTATGAGGCTTGTGTGATTGCTTTTGCTTTGTGCTTATTCCAAAGGATGGGAGCCACTTGGATCATCTATATGATCTCAAGAGAGGAACTCCTAGTGTGGTTGCATTGCTTATCCCTCACCTTGTTGTTTTCTTCATCTCTCCACCTTAACCCAAACCAAAACCTTTTTGTGCAAACATTTGACTTGTTTTCAACATTAGAAACCTAAGCCTTATGCTTTTGATTTTCAAACTTTCTTTTCATAATACTCATTTTGAATTGAATCTTTAAGTCAACTTTGACCATTTTTTGTATATACTTCTAATTGGTTAATATAATCCATTGAAATGTGTTTCTTTTGTGGTTCCAATGTCCACTTCTTAATCAAATTTTTCATAACCTTTAGCTATTGGGTTTGAGTTATCCTTGTGGTAGATATAATACTCACCTTGGTCCTTAGTGATGGACAATGAGTCTTCCATGCTAATTATAGGGTTAACCCCTCACTAGCATGTTGAAGCTATCCTGACATGGTGGACTTGTGGTTTTTCAGGTTGAGTTTTCTCCCTTTGATAACAAAAGACCTTAAGGCTTTTGGACCAATCAATCCACCAATTTGTTTTGAGATTTTTTACCCGAACTACGAGGTTTTGATCCTAATCTTTTATAAGAGGGTACGTAGGCAATGGGTTTATCCATCCAAACACAAAAATGTAAATAAACTTGTATATTCTTTTCTCATCTCTTCAATCATGTTTGCACAAAAAATTTCATAAAACAATAACCTTTGCAACAAGCGTGAAAAGGGCTCCCTAGGAGTACCTAGGATGTTTTGGGTGCCTAACACCTTCCCATTACATAACCAACCCCCTTACCCAGATCTCTGTTTCTTTTACTAGTTTTGTTCGTAAAACTTTGTAGGTTTTTGTTCGCTTTCTAACCATTCCTTTGGATAAATAGAAGTGCGGTGGCGACTCGACTTTGTATGATTTACCTTGGATTTAGTCAATATCTCCAATGGTAACGAATACACCGCTACAAGGTCTTATCCTCATTACCCTTTTGATCTGCTCACCCTGACGTTCATTGTCAGTGGTTAAGAGCCCGTTTGATTACGCTTCCATGGCTTGTTTGTCGAGGTTGATATGACCCCTCTGGACTAAAGCCCTACCCCTGTATGGTTGAGCCCCCTTGTTGGCATGGTTTATTTTATGCTATATGTTGTTGTGTGGTGCGATCGTCTCCCCATAGGATTGCTAGGCTTCGTACAGTCTCTCGTTTGCATGTCAATTAAGGTAGCACTGTTCCTTCGTCTAGGACTTCCTTTTTGCATGAGCACTCCTAAAACACAAACAAACTCATTGATTTTTCCTCTCCTAAAAACACGTTAACTCCTTCTACTACAGGCGAGTAAGTCTCTAAAGGCCGAGCATCCGGTAGATTGCGTAGTAACGTCGTTCACCTAAAAACAAACCCGCAGGTAGCCGAACTACGGCTTCCTCTGATTCTCATTCCAGATAAGATACGTAGGCATAAGACGCGATGTCTTAGCGAGCACACTCCTCTTTAACCCATAGGTAGCCGAGCTACGAAGACTCTGATTCTCATATTCAGATGAGATACGTATGCAGTGGATGCGACATCCGTGCGAGTCATTTCCTTTTGACCCCTCTTTTAGTAAATAGTACATTAGATATACACACACTCTTTAGACGAGAACAACAAGAGTGGACCCCGTAGAGTACTACGGATGCGTAGGGGTGCTAATACCTTCCCTTCGCATAATCGACTCCCGAACCCAAGATTTGGTTGCGAGACCTTGTCTTTTTCCTTTCCTTTTTCCAGGTTTACTTCAAGCGTTTCCTTTCCCTCCTTTAGGATAAATAACGCACGGTGGCGACTCTTCTGTCATTTCTTTTCTCGCCGGTTGTTTTTTCGCATTCCCTTTTTCAGGTTGCGACAGCTGGCGGCTCTGCTGGGGACCTGGTTTCCCTAAGCAAGTCCCTTCTAGCTTTTGTAGGTTTCTTATTTGTTGGGTGTTTATTCTTTTGTAAAGTTATTTATTTTTCAGCATTTACCTGTTTTATTGCATTCATGTACATATGATCTGTCGTATCTGCTGGTTCTGTTTGTTGGGATGGTTTGTTCTATGAGAGATAAGCCCACTACCCAGGATTGAGTGTACACACAGGTTTTAAAGTGGATAGTCATGAGGCTTGCGTGGCATGTTGCTACGTTAAGTCGTTCATGAAGACCCACACCCAGACGAGATTTCTTTTGGATATATTTTGTCCTATGGGTGTTCCATAACGACAGATATTCCTTTAGAAATCGTCGACCCCGGTGACCATTTCCCAAGAACTCAGTCGAGGCCTCTCCTCTGAGACGTGATTATGTTAGCTCTGGTGGGCGCATTCTCGCTGCTCGATCCGAGGACCCCGAGGATGGGAACATGCTATTAGGATGTCCTGTTGAGGGGAGCCAGTGGAGGTATTTTATCCCGCAATAATGCCAAACCTTCAGTGGTAAACGTATTATTCTAGACTGAAGGGCTAAAGCTGACAAAATTATGTTCTTAGAACCTACCAGTGACGGGCGGGCTAAATTCAGGGAACCTTAACCTCCAACCAACCCGGTTTTCTGGAGCAGAGTTTTGATCTCGTATTATATTACTCAGTGGTTTTCTCTTCAGACAGTGCAACCCGACAGATGTTCAAGCGGATACAGCAATCTTGATTTCCATGTCACTGCATTGCATCACATCATTTTGCATCACATCATTTTGCATTCATACCATTTAACACATGTTTATCCATTCCTAGGGGGTTTTACATCTTCTTCTTGATTCCGGTCGGGGTTCTCTGGTCTTTCTAAGATGGATACTGGCAGAAAGAGACATGTCGCCTACAAGTTTCCTGTGGTTTGTTTGGAACCTATTCAACAGCTGATGAAGTTAATGGATCATGATTTTCTAGAAGGATTCCGGAAGGAGTACGGTTTGATTCTAAGCTTTGTCACGGTTCTTTCCAAGGATCAACATGATTCTCTCTTTACACTGTTGCAGTTCTATGACCCCCCATTAAGGTGTTTCACATTCCCGGATTTTATTTTGGTCCCTACCTTGGAGGAAGTTGCCAGTTTTCTCAGAGTTCCTATCAAGCCGCAGTCGTCATTCTACAGTTCTGAGTTTCTGCCCAATCTCAGCATGGTTGCTTCAGCCACATATTTGGGGAAATTAGTCTTGAAGTCTAATATGTGTCAGAAAGGAGGAGTTAGTGGTTTTCATTTGAGTTTCTTATTGGGAGAAGCCAGGAAGAAGCTTGAAGATGGTGACCAGAGGGGTTTCAATGTTGTGCTGGCTCTTTGTGTGTATGGGATTGTCCTATTCCCTAATGTTGCCAAATTTGTGGACGTAGACGCAATACGCCTCTTCTTGTTGGGTAATCCGGTGCCGACCTTGTTGGGAGATTTCTTTCATTCAGAAGGGGAGGATTGGTGAATTGTTGTGCGCCTTTGTTTTATAAGTGGTTCAGTTCCCACCTACCCAAGTCAGGAGCGTTCATTGATGTCAAGGACTCGCTGAGTTGGTCGAAGAGATTGATGGGGATGAGAGCTGAAGATATTTCTTGGTGGTCTGACCAGAGCTTGCTTCGGGCGGAGTTGTGGGAACTTCCCAAATGTACCGTTGGTAGGAAGAAGAGGACGAATCAACTATAATCCTTCTCTAGCAGTTAGACAGTTTGGATATGCTTTAAGAACCCCGCCGTTGGAAAAGGATGTGGAAGAATCTCGATTTTTCCATGCTTCATCTGATCTGACTGTATCCTGTAAGGCAGCTGAGGCTTGGCTCAAGGTGATCAAGAGAGGAAGAACTATGCTTGGAAAAGGAGATTGTAGAACTTACCCTCAGTATGAAGAGTGGTGTCAAGGAAGAGTCGAAGAGGTTGGTCTGCCGTTTCCTATTGAAGAAACTTTGTATCCTCCAATTCCCGAGCAGTCAACAATGGTGAGTCGAGAGGAGTATGACAAATTGAAGAATGCCATGGAGGAACTTCAAACTAAAAACTCGGAGTTAAGTGTGAAGCTGCAAGACTGTATGCATCAATTTCATGAGGCGGAGTATCAGAAGGGGGAAGCCGTCAGATTGCAAGAAGAAGAAGAGAGGAAATTAGTCGTGAAGGTGGATCTCTTCAGGAAGACAGACAAAGCCTTGGGATCATCCAATTCTAAGTTGAGGCGAGTCAAACAGCAGCTAACAGATGCTCATGGTAAGTTAGCTGGTTGGCAAGAGCAAGGGGATACATTTTCAGCTTCTAGGAATGTAAAGGAGGAGGAGATGGTGGCCGAATTGACTGGTCAGATGGAGAAGTTGAAGATTTTGCAGAAGGAGAAGAACAATGAGCTTCTGTGCGCCCAATCAACCGATGGTTATATCACAGATCAACTCAACAAAGCTCAAGGGCAGATTGAGGAACTCAAAGTGCTGGCAGGTTTGAAGAAATCCAGACTTGAAGAGGTGTTCGGAGAAGATGATGGGAATTACTACAGAGAGCACATCAACGAGTTGGATGGAGTTATTCACAAAAGGAATTTGCTTATCCGGCGTTTGACAAAATCTCCCAATCATCCCGACACGGTGGCATTACTGGATGAAGTGAGGAGCAGTCCCTATGGGTTGTATACAGAAGGTTGATCCCTGGTTTTTGTTCCTCTCTTTACTTTTTATGTTGTTGCTTTGTAGTGATGATCCACAAGCTTGTTGTGGAGATCCTCTCTTGATGTACTGTCGGCTAGGGCCCTTCTCTTTAAACTTATGAAGGTTTTCTCTCTATTGCATCTTGATCTCGGAAGTTTATCCACTACTCGGTCTTCTTGCGGTTTCTGTCTGATGTGAGACTGGAATCAAGGGGGTAGAATACCCTTTGGAATTAAGAAACATGTCATTGCATTTACATATTCATTCGCATGTCTTGCATAACAGGTACCGCTGCGGTGTTCTCATATTATTTGGTGTTCCACTAGCAGGATAACTGACTCAGGCATTCACCAGTACGGTACCCGCAGAAACCACAAGAGAGCAATGGAAAGCCTACAAGCAGAGCTCGCCGAGATGAAGATCCGCATGAATCAGTTCATGGACGTGGTTCAAGGGGTGGCTCAGGGACAGCAAGAGCTAAGGCAGATGATGCAGAGGAATCCCGCCACTACTCAACCAGAGACGTTGACTGATCTTCCAGCTGGAGAGGTTAATGGACCCAATGGACCGGGGCCTACCCCGATCCCACATGGAAACCTTGGTCAACAACCCATCCATGATGATCAGGAGGATCAGTTCCCCCCTACTTTAGGAGGACTTTGGCATGGGCCATGGCATGGACCCCATGTTCAGAAGATTAGAGGAGAGACTGAAAGTTGTGGAAGGGCAGAATGCTCTTGGTGATGATGTTGCTGACTTGGGGCTGGTCCCAAGCGTGAGAGTTCCGCCAAAATTCAAGGTCCTGATATTTGACAAATATAGTGGCAACTCTTGCCCGAAGACCCATGTGCAAGCCTATTTCCGTAAAATGGTTGCATACTCTGACGATGAAAAGTTGCTTATGTACTTTTTCCAGGATAGCCTAGCTAGGGCATCCCTGGAATGGTATATGAGGCTGGATAGAGCCCACATCCGCTGCTGAAGGGATTTGGCTGAAGCTTTCGTGAAGTAGTATCAGTATAATGCAGACATGGCTCCGGATAGAACTCAACTTCAGAATCTGTCTCTTAAAAGCAATGAGTGCTTCAGGGAATACGCTCAACGCTGGAGGGAGATAGCTTCCCATGTTCAACCTCCTATGTTGGAGAAGGAAATGGCTAACATGTTCATGAACACTCTGCCCGGACCTTACTTGGAGCGCCTGGTGGGTTGCAATGCCTCCAACTTTGCTGATGTAGTCTCTACCGGAGAGAGGGTGGAGAATTACCTGAAGACATACAAGATCCAGAGTGGAGGTGGATCTTCATCAGGGGCGAAGAAGTCGTTCATTCAGGGACAGAAGAGGAGAGAAGGGGATGCAAGTGCCATATCTCCTTATCAGAACAGGGATAACCGGAGGAATAGCTTTCAGAACTATCATCAACAACCGTATGTTGCGGCTTTGACCATTCCAGCTGCAGCACCACTACAACAACAACAACCCCAGCGTCAACCAGCTCAGTATCAACAACAACAACCGGGTAACAGACCCGCCTATCAACAAAGGCCAAGGACGATGGACCGGTGTTTCGACACTCTTCCAATGTCGTACACTCAGTTGCTTTCTAGTCTTCAACAACTACAACTAGTGCAGTTACGCACTCTGGCTCCTCTTGTTGGTAGGCTTCCGGTGGGTTACGATGCCAACGCTAGGTGTAGCTTCCACTCTAGGGCACCTGGCCACAATATTGGGAACTACAAAGCTTTTAAGCGCGTAGTTCAGGACCTCATAGATTCAAAGGCCATCGACCTTGCACCGGCTCCTAACGTCGTCAACAATCCCATGCCCCAACATGGTGGTGCAAATGTTAGTATGATGGAAGAAGAAGCCAGGTCCGTCAAAGAGGTGTTGAAGTTGAAGACTCCGCTGTTGGAGATTAAAGACTGCTTACTGAAGGCTGATGTTTTCCTCGGTTGTGGGAAGGGTTGTTTGGATTGTGCTACAAAGAGTGGAAGTTGTTTGAAGCTGCAGCAGGGTATCCAGGCCTTGCTTGACAATGGTATCCTCCAAGTTAAAGATTTGTTTGTCAAAGAATTTGCTGAAGGGGTTGAGGAAGAGGTGTTTAAGGATGCTACTGATGAATTCGCAGATGTTGTTCCTACTGATTCTATAATCCATGATGATGTATTTAATTTTTCCAATGTTGTTGCTGATATTCCAAACAATGTGGTTGATTCTGATGTAATTGAACTTGATTCCGATGTTTCAGATGCTTGTATTTCAATGAATGAGATTTCAGAGTATGACTATGATGTTGCTACTATTACCATTTTCTACCCAACTAATCAGATCAATGTACCAGAAGCGCAACCGGTGCCACCAGCGCGGCCGCCCACTATGACTATCACAACCCCTGGTCCTTTACCTTTCACCAGTGAAAGGGCCATTCCTTGGCATTATGGAGGGAGTGTGTACACGCACGATCATGGGGTAGAACAGCCACTGAAAATAGAGGGTCAGAAGTCTGAACTTGAAGCCGAAGGTCCCGCAGTAGACAATGTTGGTGGAATCGGGCGATTCACCAGGAGTGGTAGACTGTTCTCACCACCGGTTACCCAGCCTGATGGTGCTGACACCGCGGCGAAGGCCAAAGTCAAACAAGGTGTGAACGAAGGTACCTCTGCACCCCAGGCTGGTTCTGAGCCTACTTTTGCGAAGGATGTGGACGAGCTTTTGAGAATTATAAAGAAGAGCGACTACAAGGTGGTTGATCAGTTGATTCAAACTCCGTCTAAGATATCCATTCTCTCACTCCTGCTGTGTTCGGAGGCACACAGGGAGGCACTGCTGAAGGTTCTTAATGCTGCATATGTGCCTCAGGAAATCTCGGTAAACCAACTAGAATGGATCGTTGCCAATGTTCATGCAAGCAACGGATTGGGTTTCACTGATTCTGACTTAACACCAGCTGGACGCAACCATAACAAGGATTTACATCTCAATGGAATGCAGAGACACCGTGTGTCGCATTCGCGAAAAACAACCGGCGGGAAAAGACACAGAGCCGCCACCGTGCGTTATTTATCCCAAAGGAGGGAAAGGAAACGCTCGAAGTAAACCTGGAAAGGAAAGGAATGGTCTTACGACCAGAGATTGCTAGGATCAGGAGTCGGTTATGCGAAGGGAAGGTATTAGCACCCCTACGCATCCATCGTACTCGACGGGATCCACGCTCAAAAGAATAGAATAAGGTTGCTAATATACTGCTCAGAACACTGCACAAGCTGGAATGAAACACAAATGGAAGACGGAGGAAGGTGAGTCGGCAGGATGTCGCATCCTGGGCGTACATAGTTTGTCAAACACAAACATCAGAGTCAACGTAGATCGGGAAACGGGAAACGTGCTCGCTAGGACATCGCATCCTATGCATACGTATCTTCTCTAACCAAAGTAAGAATCAGAGCACTCGTAGCTCGGCTAACGCACGCCGAAACAGAACGCTAAACCAGAGACGCTGAGACGTCAAACGAAATACACAACAGGAAACGGAATGCCAATCAATGGACTTATATCCAACTCCAAACAAACACACACAAACAAGAAACCGAATGCCAATCGCTGGACTTACATCAGACTCCGAACAAACAAACAACAACAGGAAACCGAATGCCAATCGCTGGACTTACATCAGCTCCGAACAAACAAACAACAACAGGAAACCGAATGCCAATTGCTGGACTTACATCAGACTCCGAACAAACACACAATAGGGTTGAAAAAGAAAAAGGGCGCCCGGAGAGATCAACTCAATCTCCTGCCTACGTACCTCATCTGGTATGAGGATCAGGGCGACGTAGTTCCCCTTAACAGGAAAAACTTCTCCTAACTAGAGACTAGGGAGATAACAAACTAATAGGGAGACTACGACTCGAGCCTAAAAGTTGTCATGCATACGATCCCTAAGTTGAGGTCTCTAATCAGAACCTAACTCGCAGAGGAAGCAAGCTAGCCTAAATAGCAAGTAAACAAACAGGTGAACAGGTATCACACTCTATATGCAAACAAGTGGCTCATGCAAGGCTGGGCTTTAGTCAAGGGGTCATATCAACCTCGACAAACAAGCCAATACTGGAAGGGTATGAAGGGCTCTTAACCACTGACATTGACTGTCAGGGTGAGCAGATGAAAGGTAATGAGGGTAAGACCTCATAGCTCTTAACCCAGGCCTGGGTGAGCCTGAATCAATGAAGGTGTGGGAGTCCAGAATGAGGGACTCTGCTCCACTGGACTGACTCTATATACAATGATCTTGGGTTAGGTTCAAGAGCCTCATCACGTGGTGCGAGCATAATGAACGACTCAAACGATTAGCAGGGGATTGATTGCTAATCCCTTCTATCTGCCAATTGCCTCTTCACTTAGGAGGACTTGAAGTACATGGCACAAAAGTAAACAAACACAGTCATTGCCTCTTGAGGAGGACTTCAGCCAAATGCCTGCCAAAAGAAACGACAGGGCTTCCAGACTACATGGAGTTAGAGGGTGATTACCTAGGTGGTATGCCAATCACAAGCAAAGCAAAGCAACTCAATCAATGAGTTAAAGCTACTAAAGTACCTGTAAGAAAGCTAAACAATCAGTATAGTACTCAGACAAACAACCAACAGAGAAACAACAGTGGTTTCCAATATGCACAACAAAGCAAGTCATAAAAGGCACTCATTCAAGTGAGTCCACCACCAAAATACCTACAACACAATCAACATTAGTTAAACAAAGCAAAATTGCATCTCAAGCAAGGAGATCACATCATCCATTAGAACTAATTGCTTGAACCTGAAATGCAAAGCTCAAAAAGTGAGTACAAACCACTAGTGCAAAGACTAGGGTCAAAGGTAGAGCAAAAAGTCAAAATAGCAACCAATATTCAACCTGAAGCTCATTTAAACACATAAGAACATGTCCTGAAAAGGACCAAACTCAAATCACAAGGCAAATCCATCAACCAATCATGATAAGGAAAAGGCAATCACAATGCACATAATTGGACTTCAAGAATCAAAATTCCATATTAAACAGAAATTGATCAAACAATCATGAAAAATTTTATGTGCACGCAACATGTCAAACACAATCATCATGCCAAAAATTAGGATAAAAGGAGCTCAATTGACCTAGAAATGAAAATGCACAAGTATGACATCAAATTGTGTGACACACATTGTCACACCATACATCCATGTGTCCAAAACAGAGATGAAGAATGCTAAAAATACACAACCAAGCCTCAAAAATCATGCAACATGTTGGGAATCAGCATACCAAATTTCAAACCAATTGGCCAAGGTATGAGCATTTCACAAAGGAATTGGCACAACATATCAAAATGTACATCATATTCAAGCAATCAATCACATTTAAAATTCCAAAAATGATAAAATCATAAAATCAACACCACAAAATAATAGACACTTCAAGGAATATTTGAAAAAACATTTGGAATTATTTGGATTAGTTTTCAATTTGTTATGATTTTTACAAGTTGCATGAAAATATTTGGAAATAATGTGAACCAATTGGAAAATGTTATTGAAAATGAAATTGGAAATGCCATGGCTGAGGATCGAACCCTGAATGCATCAAAACGACAGCGTTTAACGTGGTTCAGTTAAATGGATTTACAAATGCGCTCGCTGGGAATCGAATGGAGGTTCATAGCGCGTATCAAAACGACGCCGTTTTGGATAAGGAAATAATGTGAAAATATTTTTGCATTCGCTGGGAATCGAATGGAGTGCAAGTGCGTCAAAACGACGCCGTTTCATGCTAGCCCTAAGCATGAACCAGAGCAGTGGCGCTACAGTACCAGGGCGGTGGTTTCCACCGTCTTCTTCATGAAGGCGGTGGCTCTACAGTACACGTCAACATTTTTTTTTTGCAGAACTAGGCATGGCTTATACCATTGGAAAGCTTGTTTCACAAGGAGCACGAATCTACCACTAATTTGGCCTAAAACTTCATAGATTAAGAGAATCGATCAAGAACATTTTCATGCATCAAACTTTAAACATTCATATCTCATGCAATTCTTGTCCGTTTTCAATGAATTTTATATCAGTGTAATCAGCAATCCAAGATCTACAAGTCTATGCACATAAAAAGAAGAATTAAGATGTTCGAATTTCCAACCTCTTGAAGAATAATCAATGGCAGCAGTGGATTCAAAGGCCTAGCAATATCCAAATCTCCTCTATCACTTGTATATTGAAGCTTTAAACACGAATAGAAGCTTGAAATGGCTTGGATCTTGATCAAATTGCAACTTCCATCTTCATGCTCTTGAGCTTGATGTGCTTGAATCTTGATGAAAATCTTCAATTCAGAGCTTGATCCTTCATCAATACTACTTACTGAACACAATTATGCAATAAAATTTATATGCTATGTGGAGAATTTTTGAATTTGGAATGAGAGAAATTTTGGAGGGAAAAATGTGATCTAGATCTAGAATGAGTTAGAATGAAAATTCTGTTAGGATTCAGGCTTTATACCATGTCTTAATCACATTGCTAATGATGCTTAGGCTTGGCTAATGAAACTTTAATGCAAAATAAGGTGTTATGCACAATTGGAAAATTCACCCTATGCATGGCAAATATGAATGTGAACAGTAGCATGCATGGTGTATTTTCACTTAAAATGAGCTTATGAACATGATGGAATGGTTAAAAAACTTGTAGCATGCCCCAAATTCAAATTGATAATTTTCCCTCCAAAAAGCACATGCATGGCCAAATGATCATATGAATAAATTTCATGTAATGCAATGAGGGTTTTGGAAAATATAGGTCATGACAAGCAATTTACAAAAAGAGGCACTCAAATTGGAGTTTTGAATCAAAAGTTATGGCACTTTGAAGTTTCATGCACACTTCGTGATTATCTATCTGCTCATAACTCCTCAACCATTCATCAGATGCTCATGATCTTGGACTTTTTCGAAATGGGAGAGAAAGATCTTCAACTTTCATGTTGACCAAAATTTCATTTGAAGCTTCTTTGATGTTGGAAAGTCAAGTTGAAAGTGGTCCAAAAACTTGCCATTTTTGGAAACTTGAAATTATAGGTCACTTTCCATTTTTGGAAACTTTTGATCTGACTTCAAAATCTTCAATATAGATGTTTGATATGATGAATAACCCTCTTTTGGACATGAATGAGGTGTCTCAAACCATTTCTCCACCTCCTAGCCCTCAGTTGACTTGCTGTTGACTTTCATGGGTCCTAGATGACTTGGACATGCATTGATGACTTTTGAGCCTCTAGCACTTGGTCAAGTTGCTTCAAAATGAACCTTGACTCATATAAGCTCTCTAGAACAACCATGTGGCCTTTATCTAAAGGAAATGCTTGGTCTCTTGTACTGGTGATTCTCCTTGATGCCAGTTCTAGTTGTCAAGATGCAATGCACTATGTAATGTTAATGTAATGTTAATGTAATGTCAATGACCTAAAAATGAAATGAATGCATGAATGGGGGGTGCAAATTTGAGGTGCTACAGCTGCCCCTATTCAATCAACTGGGAACCTGAACGGATGAGAGCAACGGCTGTCAGACCTTCAAGGTAAACAGGGATTGAATACCAAAGAACCGTAGAATTTGCACTCTGCGGGGGATGATCAAAGAAACAGTCGACTTGATATACACTGATATCAAGGAAAGCGGGGCCATTTACCGATGGCGGCTTGAAAACAGTCGACTTGATATACACTGACATCAAAGAAAGCGGGGCCATTTACCGATGGCGGCTTGTGGAGCAGTTGACTTGATATACACTGATATCAAGGAAAGCAAGGCCATTTACCGATGGCGGCTGGTGGAACAGTAGACTTGATATACACTGATATCAAGGAAAGCAAGGCCATTTACCGATGGCGGCTGGTGGAACAGTCGACTTGATATACATTGATATCAAGGAAAGCAAGGCCATTTACTGATGGCGGCTTGTGGAACAGTCGACTTGATATACACTGATATCAAGGAAAGCAAGGCCATTTACCGATGGCGGCTGCGACTGGGAAGGAACAAGATGTTCACAACTGGAACCAGACAAGACGTTTACCGACGACTCTACTGGGGATTTTGACAAGATACATGACCAGACATTTACCGATGACTGGGAAGGAACTCGATGTTTACCGACACCGAAAGATGGTGTTTATCGATACCAAAAGAAAGGACGACCAGACATTTACCGATGACTGGGAAAAAAGATACACAACCAGACGTCAACGGACGAATGGGAAAAAACTCGACGTTTACCGACATCGAAAGATGATGTTTATCGACACCAACAAAAGGACGACCAGACATTTACCGATGACTGGGAAAAAAGATACACAACCAGACGTCCACGGACGAATGGGAAGAAACTCGACGTTTACCGACATCGAAAGATGATGTTTACCGACACCAACAAAAGGACGACCAGACATTTACCGATGACTGGGAAAAAGATACACAACCAGACATTTACCGATGACTGGGAAAAAGATACACAACCAGACATCAACGGACGAATGGGAAAAAACTCGACGTTTACCAACATCGAAAGATGATGTTTACCGACACCAACAAAAGGACGACCAAACATTTACCGATGACTGGGAAAAAGATACACAACCAGACGTCAACGGACGAATGGGAAAAAACTCTTCGTTTACCGACATCGAAAGATGATGTTTACCGACACCAAAAAGGAAGGACCCACACGGGGATCAACACGACACCTACTGGTATCACAGGGATGACATCTACATATGTCAAGACAAGGCCAGACACTTGTCGGGGACTACTCTGGGGGAGTCAAACTTTCCTTTCACGAACGGGTGAGGAAATAAACCTCTCTGGGGATTACCAATCCTGAATGCTATCAAGAGCAACTGCAGCAAACGCGCTATACAAATGTTGAACAATGATTCACCTCTGCTGGGGAACTGATCCAAGCTTGCAAGATGCCAAGGGAGGAAAACTCCTGCTGGGAAAGCTAACGATCACTTTGCTGAGCATACCATCTCTGATTCGATCTTCCAACTCTGTGGGGAAGAACACTGCTGGAGGCGCTTGCCAATCTGTCATTCTCGGGACGGTAGAGAAACCCACTCAACTAGGGAGTCACTTGCTGGGCAAACATCAACCCCTTAACTATGCTGGGGAAACGAATTCTGAAATCGACCCAGACGACCCAACGTCGTGATGCTAAACTCGTCAGAGTAACACCTTCACCGACCATCTCAATCAACTCTTGAACGGTAACCACGGCTTAGGGCTAATTTATGCTTGCAATGCTGATGCATGGTTTTTTTTCAGCGCAATGCTCCATAACCATGGAAATGCTAAGCAATTTATGATGCAATATGCTATGCTTATCTAAATGATGAATGCATAAAAAAAATGTCCTCTCTAGGGACAACACTGAGGAGCTCGAGGAACTCTGCTGAGGAACTCAATGTCACTCCAATCTCCACCCTATTGGGGAAAGGATAATCCTCACTGGGGACGACATCCACTGAACTCGATCCACTTGGGGACTTCGCTGGGGAAAACAACCAACGCCAACCTCTGCAGGGGAAACAGCAACCTTCAGACTTGCTGGGTAAAAACATTCTCAACCCTGCTGGGGAATCACATTCTCAACCCTGATGGGGATTACATTCTCAACCCTGCTGGGGATGATACCCAATCTCAGGCCTGGTTGCCGAGGAAACACCGCTTTCGAATCCGCTGGGGAGATACGACCTATTTGACACGGACCGCCCGTCGACTCGTTGAACACTGGTGTTCACCCTCCCATCACAGTGTCAACCTTCCACTTCTGAGAGCTCCCAGACTCATCTGGTCTCTTCTGATTCATCATCTTGTATTCTCGGCTTTTCTAGGCTTCGAGACAATCGATCTCCTCAGATCCGGGCCAACTCTCTAGTCCTCAGACTTTGAAGAGTCTTCTTGATTACCCTCTAGGATCGTCGTCATTCTTTCGCCGTCTTTTCAACGTTCTTCAATCCCTTGCCCCTGATCGGAATCTACGGGGATCTCTTGCCAAAATGCTTCATATCACACCCTGCAAGTGAGTGAAAATAACCAACAGCATCTGCAAAAGAGATCGTCAGATAAAAACGTGCCCCAGGCGTGCCAAAATTTCAACACCTAGGTCACTCAAACTTCCGAATAAGATTTCACGTTTTCAATCTTATAAACATGCATCGGAAGGGACCTCTAGGTCTCAAAATGCAAAGATTCTTTATCAAAATAAACAGATGTTTTTGCAATCAAAGCGGTAATGAAAACAAAAACAAAATCATTTGACTGAACATGCACTTATTGACTGAAAAAGGTGTGGCTCGTAACTGAACAGCACAAAGGAAGCAATCCCTGAAAAGAGGTGATTGCGCACAAAAGGAAAATCTATCCTAATGGCAATGTGAAACCGTGATCTCATCGAGTTCCAACTCGGTTACACCCCATATGTCCTCAAGACTTTCCGCACTTCTTGCTTTCTGAACAAGACGCTTCCAACTGATCCCTGCCGGAGATTATTCAGGTGTCTTAACCAAAGTACCATCGATCATGCTGGACGCAGTTGTTCGTTTCATTCCCTCTTCTGCCTGGACCGTCCTTTCGGGTTTTCAGTCCACTGGGATACCCTTTTTTGCCCAAGCCGCCCTTGTGGGGTTTTCGACTTGCCGGGTGTACAGTTTTTCCTTTTTATCCCTAATTTTTTTTTTCCCGAACCTTTTTCTTTTTTCCATCGGTTCGCCGGGATGCCCTTTTTTGCCTGGACTATTTTATTCTTTTCGTCCAGCGGGTCTCTTATACGAAGTATTTTCTAACTGCGTCCGCATTCACAGGGGATGGAAAATCCTCGCCATCCATGGTCTCCCACAACAAGGTTCTGCCGGAGAAAACCTTCTTGACCACGAATGGGCACTCATGATTGGGTGTCCACTTGCCCCAACGATCGTTTTGAGGAGGAAGGATCCCTTTCACCGCCACGTCTCCCACATGATACCCACGAGGTCGCACCTTTCGGTTAAAAGCACGTTTCATTCGCTGTTGGCACAACTACCCATGACGAACGGTTGCCAGCCTCTTTTTCTCAATCAGGCTCAACTCTTCATACCGAGTCCCTATCCACTCGGCCTTTTCCAACTTTCATCCATCAGGACTCTCAACGACAGAGTCTGGACCTCGACTGGTAGCACGGCTTCCGTCATATACACAGCGAGAAAGGCTTTGCCCCAGTAGACGCACCGAGGTTCGATACCCAGGATACAAGCTTCATGTTCAGCCACACTGTTGTTGGTGCATTCCAATGCTAGCCGGGCAGCAAAAGGACCGTGGGATCCCCTTTGGCGTAACCAAAGCAACACCAACTCCGCTTCTATTCGCGTGAACGACCCCATCAAACATCAGAATCCGTTCGGATTCAGGGTCAGGCCCCTCCTCCGGGATCGGTTCCTCACAATCTTTCGATTTGAGAACCATGATGTCCTCATCAGGGAATTCAAACTTCATTGGTTGATAATCCTCAACGGGTTGCTGGACAAGGTAATCAGACAGTACACTCCCCTTTATTGTTTTCTAAGAGGTATATTGAATATCGTATTCTGTCAACATCATCTAACAACGTGCAACCCGTCCGGTCAATGCTGGCTTCTCAAACATATACTTGTTCGGATCCATCTTGGAAATCTATAAAGTGGTACGAACCAGCATATACTGTCTCAGTCGGCGAGCGGCCTATGCCAAAGTACAGCAAGTTTTCTCGAGCAGTGAATATTTTGTTTCACAGCCGGTAAACTTTTTGCTAAGGTAAATTGCATGCTCTTTTCGACCAGACTCGTCATGCTGCCCCAGTACACACCCCATAGACCCCTCGAGGGCTGTCAAGTATATGATTAAAGGCCTTTCTCCACGGGGAGGCAATAGAATCGGAGGCTCTTGCGAATATTCTTTTACTTTTAAATTCCCCTTGGCAATCATTATTTCACCTGACCGCTTGATCTTTTCTTTTCAACAGCTTGAATATGGGTTCACACGTGGCTGTTAGACGAGATATAAATCGTGAGATGCAGTTCAATCTATCTAAGGAACCACAAACCTCTTTTTCTGTTCTCGGTTCAGGCACTTCCTGTATTACTTCTTATGTTTTTTCTCTTTTTTTTTTAGCAGGATCAACCTCGATTCCTCTTCCGCTCACAGTAAGCCCCAGCAACTTACCGGACCGCACTCTGAAAATGCATTCATTCGAATTCGACCTCAGTCTGAATTGTCTCAACCGGTCAAATTTGGCCAAGTCCATCAAAGGCCCCTCTTCTGTCTGGGACTTTGCTATCATGTCATCAACATATCATTCGATTCCACGATGAATCATATCATGAAACAAAGTCATCATGGCCCTCTGATACGTGGCCCCGACATTCTTGAGACCGAATGGCATTACCTTATAACAGCACGTGCCCAAAGGTGTAATGAATGTCGTATTTTCCATGTCTTCTGGCGCCATCTTGATCTGATTATAGCCAGAAAATCCATCCATGAAAGAGAAAAACCGAGGATTGAGCAGTGTTATCAACCAATACATCAATGTGAGGTAATGGGAAGTCATCTTTCAGACTGGCTCTGTTTAAATCCCGGTAATCGACACACATCCTGACTTTACCATCCTTCTTCGGCACGGGAACGATGTTGGCCACCCACGGGGGATAATTGGTAACTGCCAGAAAACCGGCATCCAACTGCTTCTAAACCTCCTCCTTGATTTTGACAGCCATATCAGGACTAGTTCTGCGAAGCTTCTGCTTTACCGAAGGACAATCTTCTTTGAGAGGTAGCCTGTGCACCACAATATCTGTATCCATCCCTGGCATATCTTGATACGACCAGGCGAAGATATCAACATGCTCTTTCAACATTGCTACCACTCTGCTCTCGACTTTTGCCTCCAGAGCGGCCCCAACTTTCACTTTTTGACCTCCTCGGTGCCTGGATTAACAATCTCCACTCGCTCCTCATGCGGTTGAATCACCTTCTCCTCTTGTTTCAACAACCTGGCTAATTCCAGCAGATCACAATCTTCTTCGCCTTCTTCCTCGGCATGATCGATCGGATTGCCGAAGTCATACAAAGGTGTAACCGAATTGTTATCAATGAGATCAGAAGAATAGTTGCATCTACATGAATATTGATTCATGCATTGCTTTTGAAGTCGGGACGAGACAAATCAAAAGGAAGGAAAATGAAAATAAACATTGCCATTTTTATTTTTTAAAACTGCAAAAATAAATGAAAAACAGGGAACACCGCTTTTTCTACAAAAACATCCATTTATTAATGATGCAAAATGTTGCAAAATGAAACACATGAGGTGGCCCTTACAATGGACCAATACGTTTTGGGCAAAACGTATGGCTTTCATGCAAACAGAATTGAAAAACAAGAATATTACTCTTCAGGATGAGTGACAGTGATGATCTTCGAGGCCTTCCAGTTCCCTGGTACGCACGATTTTATCCACGAGTCAAGCTCGCAGTCACTGTCAATCTCTTCACCCACTGCGCAGGCGTGACCTGGATCCAGCATTCCAGCACTGGTGAACGTGAACGGTTGACGACGTCCTCTATTTTGTTCAGACAAGTCTTGGCCTTCCTGATAGCCAACCCCGAATCTATCATCTTTTACCATAATGTCTACCATTCTTCCCCAGCTTTGGGCTTCGCCGTTCTTCACCACCTCCATGGCCTGTTTGTAAGAAGAAATGGACAACTTTTTCTCTTTCTCAGCAACAATGGCGTTCTCCACCTTGATGGCTTCAACTGCTTGACTTGGTGTTTCACATATTACACCGTCCATTTCCACATCCATCATTCTTTGAATCATTTCCCTCATCATTGAACACCCATTTGTAGCGACAACTGTACAACAATTATCACAACCAGGGAAAGCTCCACTCTTCATCAGATGCCTCTGGACCACAGACATTGGAGTTTTTAACTGATCCCCCTTCGTCACCTCGGTTTTTCCCTTATCCTCTGACATCACATTCACTCCCATAGGACCATGCATCGGCATGGGGTCAACATCAACATTTGGCGTTGGTGCAAAATTGATGGCTTTAGAATCCACCAGATCTTGAACGACATGCTTAAAAGCTCTACAACCCTCAACATGACGTCCGGGTGCCTCAGAATGGAACTCGCACCTGGCGTTCTCATCGTAATTTGCGAGCCTCCGATGTAATTCTACAGGAACCAATATCCTCGGCTGAACCAACCCAAGATCCCTCAACCTCTTAAACAGAAGGGTATAAGTCACGGGTGGCTTATCAAACTGACGATCCGTCGTCCCCTTCTTTACTTGGCACCCAGCTTTCTGTGCTCTCTGTTGAGGTGGCTGTTGTTGCTGTTGGACAGATTGATTAATACTAGGAATCGCTGATGTAGCAGCATACGGGTGGTAACGATCCCAACCGTGCCCCTTTTTGGCATGCATATTGTAGGATCAAGCGCTTACCACTGAGCTAAAAGCAATTGCTATTAGTGAGGGTGCAATTTTATTTCCTTATACTATGAGCTTTTTCAGGGGCTGCACCTAAAGCGAAGTTTGTAAGCTCCCTCTAAGCGCCATGGGTTGGGATGTTAAGCCCATTCGAATCCCTAAGGGTGACGCTGGATTTATTTATCCAAAAATCTCCCCCCCAGTGTCAGCCGGGGGGATTCGAACCCATGACCAAGTATGAAGTTTCACGTAATGAGCAAAAACTCGTGAAAGATTAAGAGAGAGAGTAGAGTATTTCTGTGCGTTCAGGTGTGTCTCTCAATGAGGTTCGCCGTCCTTTATATAGGGGAGAAACGACCGTTGTAGTGATGGCAGATATTTTGTCTTAATGAGAGTTTAATGCCATAACTTCTGTTGTTTCTTGCCATAGCAAGTTTGTCTCCCTGAATAATTTCTTTCCAAAAATAATTTCTTTCTATTTGAAGTTGCAGTTGCCGTTATTCTTTCTAGATAAGGAAATTCTTCGTCAGAGTCTGAATTACTCTATTAATCTGAGATCTGAGAAATGACATTAGAGCTTCTGATAGTCCTGGTCATCAGTGTTGACTTCAGAGGAAGTTGAGAGCTTCTGGTATTCTGATATGCTGTTGCTCAGAGTCAGAACTTCTGGAGCACGCTTCTTCTTCAGATGCTTCTGATATTCTGATACTCTGTATCTGATTTTATTCTGTATCTGATAAAGCGATCAGATTCCTTTGTTCTTGTTCAGAGTCCTGCACACTTAGAAACTTTTCGTTAGAGTGCCATTTTTGATTTCATCCTTTGTTATCATCAAAATCCTGGAATCTGTTGTAGAACTATTTTTGTTCTTACAATCTCCCCCTTTTTGATGATGACAAAAACAAACTTAAATGACAGATGAAACATTCAGATATAAGAGTTTATTAGATCAAATAGAAGTGAGCTCCCCCTGAGATAGGTTGCGGAGTTCAGAAGTTCTTACCAGAGCTTCCAAGCAATGAAGTTTCTAGATACCTTTCTGCAATATTCTAAGTCAAGAGTGTTAGATAGATTTTTATTGAATAGTATGTTTGCAGAGACTTTAAGGAATTTAGACAATTTTTCATCAGAGCTGTTTGATTTCTCCCCCTTTTTGTCAGAATCAAAAAGACTTAAAATAATAAGCAGGAAGAAAATATATATCGATATATCCAGATAAGAGCAAAACATCAGAGACAAAACAATAAAAGCAACAAGTAAGAAAAACATCCTAAGTGCCTAAGGGTTGGGGGAGGAGGCATTCTCTGAAGCAGTTGAGTCAGCAGATTCTAGATGTTGGCGTTGACTGTGTCTTGTTGATCCAATCTCGCTCGGACTTCCTTCTACTCTTTCTGAAGTTCCTCAAGGGTTCTGAGAACCAGAGGGGCAAAAGTAGAGGACTCCCCCTAAGTCAGAGCATGTTGTTCTTTGGCACAGAGAGCTTCAGCTTCAGTGGTGGCTTTAGCTTCAGCTTCAGCAGCAGCAGCAGCTAGAGCTTTGGCTTCAGCTTCCTTTACCCTTTTAAGTTCTTCTTATCTTGCTCTTTCTTCTTCTTCCCTTCTGTCCTGTTCATCAGCTTCTCTGGCTAAGCGCTCCTATAGTCTTACCTTAGCGTTTCTGATAAAGTCGTTTCTGACTTGCTCAGAGAGGTTCTTCAGCTTAAAGGCCTCAGATGTCATCCAGCCAATGACTATGTTCCAGTGTGTCCTAACAGAGTCAGGATCATCACTGATGCCAGAGTTGATGGTCAGAGACTTGACCTTTTCAACTGAAGCTCCTGCAAACAGCATAATTTCTTCCTCTAAGGTTGGCAGGGAGTTTTCTGGTTCAGATGGAGGGGGTGGAGAGTTTGGAGGGCTTAAGTTGAGAGTTTGAGGTTTAGCGGAAGTGTTTGGAGGGGTAATGTCAGAGGTGTTGGGGTCAGAGGGTTGAACGTCAGATGGAGTGATGATTGGTTGTTCTGTGGGTGGTGGTGAGTTTACTTCAGGTTCAAGTGGAGGTTGTTGTGGTTGTTATGAGGCAATGTTTTGAGTCTGAAGTTGGGCTAGAGTGGGAGAAGCGGGGTCAGAGAATTATGTGTCAGATGAGATTATATAGTAAGGAGGTGATTCTGGGGCTGAAGATGAGGAGGTGGTTTCATTCATTTGTTCAGCTTCAGATATGGGTAAGGAGGTATTGGCGAGGTTAAATTTTAGGAGTGGTTGAGATGTTCTAGTCGTTGAAGGAGGGGTTTCAGTTGTGGTGTATAGAGGTGTTGGTGGAGGCATAGAAGAAGCAAGTTGTTGTACAGAAGGAGCAGAAGAGGAAGACTTACCAGAAGACTCATGCAGAGGTGCTGGAGGTCTTGATTCAGAGGATTCTCCTAGCTTCGCTTTCTTCGCCTTTGATGCCTTCTCAGATGGACCTCTTTTATACTTCACGAAGTGTGGAGCTGTATCTGGCAGTTCGTTCAACCTGAAATCTGAGATGTCCACTCCTTCATCCTTCAGACGTTGGAGATAGTGAAGAATTACCTCTTTGGGTTCTTCCTTGTAGAACATACAGAGACCATTGGGAATTTTCCTCTGATCTTTTAAGGCTTCCCAAGACGTGTCCAAAGTAGGTCTGACGTTGACCTTCTCCAGAATTCCCATGCTCTTTAGATTCCTGGAGTTCAGAGGCTTTCCAGTTTCTATTGCCATGTCTTGCATGAGCCTGTGTTTTACCAGATGGTCCACGAGACCATTTTCTATCAGTACATCTGAGATTAGTCTTCCCAGAGGAATGTAAGTTCTTGGATTCATGTGATTTCTGGTTTCTCGTACAGAATCTCTGAGGTATTTTAATAGAAGTGCAGGGAGGCATAACTTCAGACCTTTGTGAATGCAGTACAGAATGCATTTCTGATCTGTGTTGATGTAATATGATGAATTTGACGCTGGGCGATGATGGATTGTTTCCAGAATGATTTTGAGCCAGACCCAGAGGTTCTGATGCAGTTCCTTGTTCTTTGAGGGCTTGCCTTCTGCGTTTAGTTTGAAGATCGTTGGGTTGATTTCTTGAGAGATGTATTTCGCCCTGGGATTGATGTTGTAAATCCTTCTTCCTCCATCTTTCTGCATGTTCAGCAAAGCAGCGATGGACTTTTCAGTTATCACAATTTTTACTCCCAAGACATATGAAACGATGAAGTGATCGTCAAAGTCAGCAAATCTCCAGAATTCTTTGATGAGATTTGGGTAAACTGGACCGTAGAGGCGTTGAAAGTAGTTTCCCCACCCTTGTTGATGAAGTTCTTCAGTGAGGTCTACGCCATTTCTTCTCATGTTATCAAAATCCACCAGGGATTCACACAGCACGTCTAGTTTTTCAAAAGGTGTTGCAAGGTTAATATGGGGTTCACGGTCAAGAATGTGAGGCTCCTTGTAAACTGGTGTTATAACTACGCCTGTAACCGTTGGAGTAGGGTTGCTGGTGCTTTGAGCTGGGTTGCTGGAACCCATTTGCTGAGAGTAGTTGAACACAGATTGTTGTTGAGTATCCATGAAGTTGATGAAGAACTGAGATGAAGATGAACTGTTTGCAGAAATGCTTGAGAGAGTTGGGGTTAAACGAGTGAGTGAGAGTGAAGTGTGTGCAATGTGTGAAAAGAGTGTTTAAATACCCAAAAGAGCGCATGCAAAACGACACAGAAAACAGAGTTTAAGCACACAAACCAAGTTAGCACGTTTAGAAGGAGAAATGATTATGGCTCATAAATGATGTCTAATCCCAACAGTTTGCACACTGCTCGAGGAGATCTCAAGAGTCTGTTCTTTGATTACTGCTGGACAGTTGTCTAGAAGTTCCAAAGTTAGACGCAAGTCACTCCACGTGTTTTGATTTATCTGATCTTCAGGAATACCAAACGATTGGTTCCTGGAGATTTCCAACTCAGATAACTTCTAACTGGGTAGAGGTATCAGAGTCAGAGGCAGAATCCATTTCTTTATGTCAAAGTCTCATTTAACCACTTTAGAGGCACATTTTATTCAGGGCAGTTTTGAATGTTTAGATTTTCTAAGATAAAGAGGAATCTATCTTCAGCTAAGGGTTTAGTGAAGATATCTGCCCATTGATGATCTGTATCAATGAACTTCAATGTGACTATCCCTTTCTGAACATAGTCTCTGATAAAATGATGTTTTATTTCAATGTGCTTAGCTCTGGAGTGCAAAATGGGATTCTTATTTAAACAAATGGCAGCAGTATTATCACAAAAGATAGGAATGTTACTCTCGAAGATTTGCAGATCTTCTAACTGATTCTTCATCCAGAGCATCTGAGTAGTGCATAGTGATGCTGAGATATATTCTGCTTCTGCCGTGGACAAGGCGATAGTTGATTGCCTTTTGCTTGCCCAGGATATCGGTTGTTTCCCAAGAGGTGACAATTTCCAGATGTGCTTTTTCGTTCCAATCTATCTCCTGTGTAATCTGCATCACAGTAACCAGAGAGTCTATACTTTGATGTTTTCTCATACAACATGCCTATGTTAGGAGTTCCTTTCAGATATTTGAGAATTCTCTTAACTGCAGTTAAATGAGTTTCTCTAGGATCTGATTGGAATCTAGCACAGAGAAAAACACTGAAGAGAATATCAGGTCGAGTAGTAGTCAGATAGAGAAGGGAGCCTATCATACCACGATAGAGCTTCTGACAAACCTTTTTACTGACTTCTTCCTTTTCAAGGATGCATGTTGGATGCATGAGAGTCTTTGCAGAGTTGCATTCAGCCATGTCAAATTTCTTCAGAATATCTTTTATGTATTTGCTTTGATGAACGTACGTGACTTCTGAAGTTTGATTAATTTGAATTCCTAGAAAGAACTTTAGTTCTTGCATTAAGCTCATTTCAAATTCTGCCTGCATTAACTCAGAGAATTCTTGACAAACAGAGGCGTTAGCTGAACCAAAAATGATATCATCAACGTATATTTGGCATATCATGAGATCATTGTTAAGGTTTTTACAGAAGAGTGTGGAGTTAACTTTCCCTCTGATAAAGTTATGTTCCAGAAGAAAGTTACTTAGACGTTCATACCAAGCTCTGGGAGCTTGTTTAAGTCCATATAAAGATTTTTTAAGTTTAAAAACATGTTCTGGATAATTTGGATTTTCAAAACCAGGAGGTTGGTTGACGTACACTTCTTCTGATATATAACCATTAAGGAATGCGCTCTTGACATCCATTTGATATAATTTGATAGAATGATTTATAGCGAAAGATACAAGAAGACGAATAGATTCTAACCTGGCGACTGGAGCAAAGGTTTCATTGTAGTCAATACCTTCTTGTTGACTGTAACCTTGAGCCACCAGTCGAGCTTTGTTTCTGACGACTTCTCGTTTCTCATTCAGCTTGTTTCTGAATACCCATCTGGTTCTGATAACGTGAGGGCCTCTGGGCTTAGGAACAAGATCCCAGACGTCGTTCTTTGTGAATTGATCTAGTTCTTCTTGCATGGCTAGAACCTAGTCGTTATCTTGAAGTGCCTCATCACAGGATGTAAGCTCGATTAGCGACACTAGTCCCAGAGGAGTCTCTTCAGAGGTCTTGAAGGTAGATCTGGTTCTGACAGGTTCGTCCTTGTTACCCAGAATCAACTCTTCAGATATGTTGAGACGACTTTTAGCTTTCTTTGGGATTATTGGGAGATTAAATTCTTCATGATTTTGAATGGCAGTTGCTTCTGGAGCTTTGTCAGATCCTGCAAGAGTGATTTCCAAATCTGCAAAATTCTCAACTAGCTTTGACTTTTCAGGGTCAAGCTTATCGTCAAATATGACATGAATTGATTCCTCCACAATTTTGGTTTCTGTATTGTATACTCTGTAGCCCTTAGAGCGTTCTGAGTATCCTAACATAATACCTTTCTGTGCTTTGGAATCAAATTTGTTCAGATGTTCTTTAGTGTTTAAAATAAAGCAGGAACATCCAAAAGGATGAAAATATGAAATGTTTGGTTTTCTTCCTTTACACAGTTCATAGGGAGTCTTTTCTAGAATAGGTCTAATGGAGATTCTATTCTGAATGTAACACGCTGTATTTACAGCTTCAGCCCAAAAGTGTTTAGCCACATTCGTTTCATTGATCATGGTTCTGGCCATCTCTTGGAGTGTCCTATTCTTCCTCTCTACAACTCCATTTTGTTGTGGAGTTCTAGGGCAGGAGAAATCATGGGATATTCCATTAGAGTCAAATAATTCTTCAAAAAATTTGTTTTCAAATTCACCACCATGATCACTTCTGACTCTGACAATTTTTGAGTCAAATTCTTTTTGCACTTTGGAGCAGAAACTGGTGAATACAGAGTGAGACTCACTCTTGTGTTTTAGGAATTTAACCCATGTCCAGCGACTGAAATCATCAACAATGACTAGTCCGTACTTCTTTCCATTGACTGATTCTGTTTTCACAGGACCAAATAAATCAATGTGAAGAAGTTCCAGAGGCTTAGAGGTAGTAACAATAGTTTTCTTTTTAAAAGAAGTTTTTGAAAATTTTCCTTTCTGACATGCTTCACATAGAGCATCTGAAGAGAACTTTAGTTTAGGTAGGCCTCTGACTAACTCGAGTTTATTTAGCTGAGATAATTTCCTCATGCTAATGTGGCCCAAGCGTCTATGCCATACCCATTGCTCTTCGTGAACGGACATCAGACACTTCACGTTTTGTTCTTTTAAATCAGACAAATTAATTTTATAAATATTGTTTTTCCTCTTGCCTGTGAATAGGACATAACCATTGTTTTGATTTATGGCTTTACATGTTTTTTGATTGAAGATTACATCATAACCGTTATCGCTTAATTGACTTATGGATAACAGGTTATGCATTAATCCTTCTACGTAAAGAACATCAGATATAGAGGGAAGAGTACCATTACCAATAGTTCCGGAGCCTATGATCCTTCCTTTCTGATCTCCTCCGAAACCTACGAATCCAGCGTCTTTAAGTTCCAGGCTTTGGAACATAGACTTTCTTCCCGTCATATGTTGCGAGCATCCAGAGACCAGGTACCATGACTGGTGTTTGAACTTTGCTGCATAAGATATCTGCAACATAAACAATCTTATCTTTTGGTACCTAGAGTCTCTTGGGTCCTTTATGATTAGTTTTCCCAGAGTTTCTTATTACTTTGGGTTTTCTAGCATTATCAAATTTTTGTTCTTATGTGTGTGTATAGTGATATGAAAAGGGAGATTTAGGTTGATCACTAGTACAAGTTTTATCTTCCTTAGGATCATACCCAATTCCTCTTCTATTGTTCTGACTGACTCCATAAATCATGGATGCCATTACACTCCTTCCTATCCCATTTTTCAGAAACTTTTGAAAGGCTTTTTCGTATTTATAAATTATCGTGTTTGAAGTTTGTGGAGCTTGAGATAACGCTTCTTCTAGTTTTAAACAATTTTTCTTTGCTGCATCTCTTAGTGATGTTAAAACTTTGTTTTCGTCTTTTAGTTCAAGAATTTTCATCTCAAGTTTGCCACATTCTTCAAACTTTTCTTCAAGACAGTCTTTTATTGCTTTAAATTTTTGTTTTAGTTTCTGATATGAGCTAAGAGTTTCAGACAAGCATGATTCTAGGTCAGATCGAGAGAGTTCAGAAAATACCTCTTCTGATTCAGATTCTTCATCTGAAGTGTTCCTGGATGTGGTAGCCATGAACGCCACGTTGGCCTGTTCATCAGAGTCAGATTCTGATGAGTCAGATTCACTATCATCCCAGGTGGCCATCAATCCCTTCTTGGTTCTGAGAGAGTTTTTCTTGAAGCTCTCTTTTCTGGAGCTGTCTTTCTTTAACTTTGGGCATTCGTTCCTGTAGTGACCTGTTTCTTTACATTCATAACAAGTAACATCTTTGTTAGTTTTACCTTTTGAGGTTGATTCTGATCGATCCCCTCTGGGTCTTGGTCTCCTGAAGTTATTGTTCCTCTTTTTCCAAAGTTGTTTAACTCTTCTAGTTAGGAGGGACAATTCTTCTTCATCATCAGAACCTTCCTGTTCAGAGTCATCAACATCTTCTGTTTCGGCCTGGAAGGCTTTGTTCCTGTCAGACTTGCGTTTTTCAGATCTGGATTTTAATGCTACAGACTTGTTCTTTTTCTGAGGTTCATCTTCCTCCAGCTCTATTTCATGACTTCTGAGTGAGCTGACAAGTTCTTCAAGACTGATGTTATTCAGATCCTTTGAAAGCTTTAAGGCAGTGACCATGGGTCTCTACTTCTTTGGCAAGCTTCTAACTATCTTTTTAACATGGTCTGCAGTTGTATATCCTTTGTCTAGCACTTTGAGACCTGGAATAAGAGTTTGGAATCTAGAGAACATTACCTCAATAGCTTCGTCTTCCTCCATTTTGAAGGCTTCATATTTCTGGATTAGAGCCAGAGCCTTTGTTTCTTTGACCTGAGAGTTTCCTTCATGAGTCATCCTCAGAGAGTCAAGTATGTCTTTAGCTGTTTCCCTGTTGGTGATCTTTTCATACTCGTTGTAAGATATGGCATTGAGAAGTATCGTTCTGGCCTTGTGATGATTTTTGAATACGCGCTTCTGATCATCTGACATCTTACTTCTGGGAACTTCAACTCCAGCATCTGTTACAGGAGGTTTGTATCCATCTGTGACAATGTCCCAGAGATCAGCATCATAGCCTAGAAAGAAACTTTCAATTCTATCTTTCCAATAATCGAATTTCTCTCCATCAAAGACAGGAGGCTTAGCATTGTAACTGTCTCTTTCATTTGTGTGGGCCATAGTTTTTCTCGTTCTGGATCTCTCTACACTATTAAGTGTTTGATTAGAAAATCAATAACAGAGCCGAAGCTCTGATACCACTTGTAGGATCAAGCGCTTACCACTGAGCTAAAAGCAATTGCTATTAGTGAGGGTGCAATTTTATTTCCTTATAGTATGAGCTTTTTCAGGGGCTGCACCTAAAGCGAAGTTTGTAAGCTCCCTCTAAGCGCCATGGGTTGGGATGTTAAGCCCATTCGAATCCTTAAGGGTGACGCTGGATTTATTTATCCAACACATATCACTTGATTCACCCTCTTTCTTGTGCTGACCATTGCCAGAGAGCTTCTTTACTCCAGACGACGGAGCATTTCCCTGAATTTTCTCCGTTATCAGCCATTTTTCAATCCTCTCCACCCTTTCAGCAATTTCTTTCTGCCCCAAGGCGAGCCCTTGCACGACATTGAACAACTCCCTCATCATCTCTTTCAACTCGAGAATGTCGGCGTTGAGTGGATCCATCAGCTTGGATTTGTTGGGTCTAGTAGGATATCTGAGCGGAGGAATGATTCGGTGGGCGCGAGCAGTGATTCTTCTATCAACCAAACGGGTTAGATACTGGCACCTACAAAACAGCAAACAGGTTAATATGACTCGCACATGAATGCAATGTCTATCCGTACGAGGAACATTCGATCCTTCGATTCTGGCTTCATCGAGACGGATGATAATTTGACAATAACATCTTGACATCAAGATGTCTCTCAACCAGAATCTCAATCAATGATATACTCCCATATGGATAGACATGGGTTGGATGCGGATGAGTGCAAAATTTGAATGATGCAAATGCATGAATGCAAGTCACTGTGCATCCTCCAAGTCATTTGAAGACCAACTGTACTGGACTGGTCTCTGAACTGATTACAGTCATCTGAGGGCCCGAGTAACCATAAGTCCAACTTAGGGGGTTCCGAAGTAAACGGAACCGGAGGATATATCACTATCTGTAGCGGTGTATTCGTCGCTATATGATCTATCGATTAAATCATAAGCTAAGAGATACGTTGAAAATTTCGAGTCGCCACCGCACTTTTATTTATCCAAAGGATTGGCTAAAAAGCGAACAAAAACCTAAGAAGTTTTACACGTAGAAAACTAATAAAAAGATCAGAGAGTCTGGGTAAGGGGTAAATTACGCAATGGGAAGGTGTTAGGCACCCACTACGTCCTAGGTACTCCTAGGGAGCCCTTTTCACACTTGTTATGCTAAATTGTTATTTGTTATGACAAAAAGATTGTGCAAACATGATTGGGATGGTGAGGAAAGAATATACAAGTTTTATTTATTTTTGTGTTCGAACGGATGAACCCGCTGCCTACGTACCTTCCATCAAAGGTAAGGATCAAAACGCCGTAGTTCGGCTAAAAGATTTCCAAAAGTGGGTTAGGTTCAATTTTAAACACAAACCCCAGGTCTTACGTTATCCACGGGAGAAAACTCAACCTTATACAGACAACAACGTCCACCATGTGAGAACAGCTTCAACTGGCCAGAGAGGGGTTAACCCTATAATAGGCGAGGAAGACTTACAATTCAATCACTAAAGACAGAAGGTGAGATTAACATCAACCACTAAGATAAATCAAACCTATAGCTCATGTATGAAAAGATTAATGGACAAAGCCAAAACAAGTGAATGAGTGGAGTTACTGATTATGATTATGAAAATGGAGTCAAAGTATGATTAAGATCAATTCAAATAAGTATTATGAAACGGATTTTGGAAAAAGGTCAAGGACTTGAGTCCAAGTTTTTAGTTAGAAAACATGAAGATGTTTGCACAACACTTATGTCAAGTTTGAAAGATAAAGTGTGAAAAGGTTCTAAGACGTAATGAATGATGAATGGATGAAGGATGGATAGTAAAACTTCTTAGAAGGTTCACTTCTTGGAATCATATGGAAGATGATTCAAGTGTGTCCTTTGGAATGGCAATTAATAATAACAAACAAACAAAGCAAGCAAAAGCGGATATCGGATGCCAATCACTGGTCTTATACCAATCTCCTAAAACAAAATGGGATATCAGAAGCCACTCAATGGACTTACACTAATCTCCACAAGCAAAGAAGTAAAAGCGGATACCGGATACCAATAGATGGATTTACACCAGTCTCCTAAAACAGAACAGGATATCAGATGCCACTCAATGGACTTACACCGATCTCCTCAAAAGAAAAACAAAGATGAAATATGGAAGTTAACTGCCAATCTATCTGGACTTAGGTTAACTCCACAGTATGCTCACAGGAAATCCAATGCCACATCACAGGGACTTACAATGGATCCTCACATACAAGAACAAGAGCAACAATATGATCACAGGTATGCAAATGCCAACTTACAGGGACTTATAATTGCAACCTCACATCAACAAAGAAAACAAACTATGATCACAGGAAAGCAGATGCCAACTTACAGGGACTTATAACTGCAACCTCACATACAAATCAAACAGATCAAATTATGATCACAGGATAACAGATGCCAACTTACAGGGACTTATAACTGTATCCTCACATACAAACAGATAAACAGAAGATATGAGTGACCAATGAGGTCTTACACTCTATCCTTCCATATCATAGGAGCAAAGGCCAAAAGAGATGGACTTACAATTGTCCTCAATGGGCAAACAACAATGATAACATCACAAAACAAATGAGATGATCATGCACTAATGGCAATTGATGATGATGATAAATGCATAGCATATGGGCAAGCAAGTACATATGAAGCAATCAATCAATCAATGAATAACAAACAGCACACTCTATAGCCAAACAATGGGGGGCTCACACAAGAGGGTTTGACTTTAACAGCCCACTGTAATAGGTAAGTGTCGCTCTTAACCTGGCCATTGAGGGGCTCAGGTGAAGCAGATGAAAAGGAGATGAGGGGTGTGCCTCATTGCTTCAATCTCAGATCAGAGAGAGCATCAAAGAAAGTGTGGGAGTTCAGAAAGTAGGAACTCTCTCCACATTATTGACTCGATTAGATCTTGGGTATTTATCTCATTGCTTCAACCAGGTACTGGGAGCAAAGAGAGGACACACTGAATAGTGGGGGATAGATTTCTTATCCCTACCTTCCACCAATTGCCTTACTTGAAGGACTTTTCCTGCTTGGGACAATTATAAACACACACAGGCATTGCCTCTTAAGGAGGACTTCAGACAGTTTGCCCGGTCAAATAACAGACCGGGTCTCCAGACTACATGAAGAAGAAGTAATTATACCTCAAAGCAAATGCTAAAAAGCAAAGCAAGCAAGCAAGTTCAAAGAACTTAAGCAACTAAAGCACCTGCAAAAGTCAAACTCATTAGTAAACAAGTCAACAGTCAAAATCAAAAGGAAATGAACCAATAGTCACACAGTGGGACCAATTGTGCAAGGCACAAAGACTCAAGCATGTGAGTCACCTACAAAACAAAGGTTAGCAAACCATATAATTCAACTCAAACAAATATTTGAATGATCCTCAAGGCATTAGTGTTCAACCTGAAACAGATGAACTCAACATAAGCTCAGAAGACCACTAGGACTGGCCTAGGGTCAAAGATGAAAGAAAAAGTCAAGGCAGCAAGCAATGTTCAATCAAAGTCAAATTCAATCATGTAAGAAAGTAAACACAATTGGATTCAAACTTATATCATGCATCAAAGCCATTTCATATGCAAAAGAATGCAAAGCATAGCAAAGGAAGCATGTAAAAGTCAACAGCAAGGACTTCATTCAAAAGTCAACTCAAACAATTTCAAAAATTATGAAATAAATTACACTCAATCCTAACATCTAACATGGAACACATGCAAAATTTCATGGCATTTGGATGAGAGGAAGGCAGTCAAATAAAATCATGAAGTCAAATCAAATTCAAGTAAGCATGGTGAAAGTCAACAAGCATGGGTCAACTTCAAAAAATCATATTAATTTGAAAACAGAAGAGAAATGAATGAGATTAACACCAATGCAAAGCTTGAAGTGTCTAGTTGTCACATATGAAATTTCATGGACATACAATAAGATTTGAGAATTTCACAAAAGATTTGGCAAGGCATAGCACAAAAAGTCAACAAATGACCACATATGGAAGAAAATTCTCAATCAAATGGAAAACAGCAAGATTAATTCCAAGAAAATTCATACATCAAATAGACATACAAGGGATCATTCATGCAAAATTTCAAGTGATTTGGATAAGAGGAAGCATGTGAACAAAAATTATGAAAATGCATGATCATGGTGTGACACCAAATGCAACACACAACTTCAAAAAATCATAACTATCAATCCACAAATGATAAATGCACAAACTTTATATGGAAATGAAGATCAATGTGTCTAGTTTCACCACAAAAAATTTCAAGCTCATTGGATATGACATGAGTATTTCACAAAGAGAATGGAACAAGGTATCAATTTGGCATACATGTCAAGAAAATAATTACCATAAAAAATCCAGCCAATGGAAAAATCATTAAAAATCACAATTAAATGAAGGACACATTCATGATCATGAGGACAAAATTTCAAGATTTTTGGATAACAATTGAATTGAAAAAGAATTGTTTAAGTTGAGTGGAATTATGGGTGAAATATGAACACAAGGCATGGCATGAGTGGTCAACATAAGTCAACAAAATGGCAATTGTGTGAATAGTGCAGTCACTTAGTGAAACGACTGCGCTTCAGGGGAGAAAACGGAATGTTCTCATTGGCTCCCAGCCAATGGAACAGTGGCATGCGCAGCAACAGCCAATGGGCTTCGAGTTTTCTGGGTTCATCATAACCCTTAGGGTTTGGCAACAACAGGGCAACAGGTTCCATTTCATAATTCATCATATCATCATGAAATTCAAACAAACATGGCAATGGTGATCGACAGCAACACAAAAACTTGACTAGTATACAACAGCATTCATCATCATTCATCATTTAAATCGACAGCACGTGAACACAGCAACATTCAATAATCAAACCAACAAAATCATGAGGAAAAATCTGGACATGGTAAGTTTCGAAACAGCCAGCATAGCATCATCATCATTCGACCAAACCAAAACAAATGACAGCATGGTATTATCAACATCAGCTTGATTAATCAACCAGAAACAACAGCAAAATGTAACAATACATAGGTCAAACATCCACGACCAAATATCAATTCTGTGGATGCTGCAAGCAGGTTTAAAGGTTTCTCAAACAGCAGGGCATTGACAGCATTGGTATTCAACATTGTATCATCAACAACATCATGCAATCAACATGCAAACATAACCAATCAAAATCAACACAAAGCATGTGGAATTTCTGTTTTAGCTGGAAAATAGCAAAGTTCAACAGCATAGCAGCATGGCTCATCATCATTCAAACAGCAGACCAAACAACAGCATGGAACATGTTTCAAAAATGCAGCAGGGTTATGCAGCATCGGTATTCATCATCAACAGATCAAACAACCCAAAACAATAGCATGGCATACTCATCATCATCATGTAACAACAAAAAGCCAAACACAACAGGTGGAATTCCTGGGCAGTTCATCATAATAGCAAGCAATATCATCTTCATGTAAACAGAAATCGAAACAAGGTATCATTCAAAAGCAGCATGGTTCATGGTGTCTATCAACATCCAACCAAAATGGACAAAAGCAAACAACATGTGGATTTAGCAAGCAGCAGGACACACTCATCATTCAATGAACCAAAACCAGACCAAGCATAGCATAATTAACATGGCAGCTGTAAACAATCAGCATGGTAGCTCATATATTCATCATCAATTTGCAATATGGTTAATAGCATAACAGCAAAACAACATGGACATGAAGATTTATGGACAGCTCAAACATAACAGCAATATCATGCATTCATCAACCAAATTCATCATTAAAATCAATAGCACATGAACAACAGTATTAGCCAAAAAATCGTGGCCATGAAATATCATCAGTGAGCAATATTAATCAATCAGCAAAACACACAATGGCAGGGCAAGCAGCATGATACCATCATCATTCAAACAGCAGACCAAATAACAGCATATAGCACAATCAAATGAATTTTTTTTAGGACAATGTTCATAAGGCTCAAAACCAGCAGGGCATGCTTCATCATCAACATACATTCTCAACCAAAATCCAAGAGACATGGCAGTTAGCAAGGCAATGTCAAAGTTCATGTAATGTCCAAAGCAGCCCTAAACCAAACATAACTAACACAGCTCACATGGATGTCTAGGCAAGGCAGGTTGCAAACAGCAGTAGTACATATTAAGCATCATCAAGATTTGACCAACAAAGCAAATAACAGCATAGCATCATAACAGCAGTAGCAACATTCATCATAACAGCAGGTTTTAGCATAACAGCACTGTTAACATCATGTCATCATCATTATAACACAAAACATGAACAACAGCATACAACAGCACATAACATATTTCACATTGGATTTTCTGGACATGATATTTGGTTCAATGTAACAGTGCACTCATCATCAAGCAGTCACAATAAAATCCAACAATAACACATGGACAACATGTTACAGCAAGCAGGGTTCATTGAGTAGTTACCAACATCAAAACAAACATGACTCAACCAAACATACATCAGCATGGGATTTCATCATCAAACAGTATTTCAGCCTTCAGTTTCATCATCATGAAACAAAGTAGAGCAAGCAATCACAACAACAGGGTTTTAGCATGTTCATAAAAACATCATCAATCTACAGCAGGTCGAATTTTCAAAATGCCCTAAATCCAAAATCTAGCATACCAACAGCATCATTAACCATCAAGGAACAATAATATAGCATCACATTTTAAGGAATCACAGCAAGCAAGGTGAATCGAACAGAAATAAGTTTGGACACACAACATGAAATCCAGATTTCTTGGCCATGACATAACCATTTCAAGCAAGCCAACAATCATTTGAATCAGCATCAAACAAACTATCCAAATCACATCATGGCATGGCAAAAGAAGGGGTTCGAAAACTTACTTAGTTTTGAAGCAACTCAAGATACAGTGAGGTATTGATGGTATTGTGTTGAAACAGATGGTCCTTGAGCTTTGTAGTGCTGGATAATGATGCTTTTCTAGCTCGAGAATACTTGGAAACCTTCAAATCTCAAGTTGCCATTTCATGTACAGGAGGAAAACAGAGTGAGAAGATGGCTGTGATGGTGATGAGTAACGCTTGAATGGGCTTCCCAATACTGTCTAGGTCATGGAACAATGAAGGTTGTTCAGGATTTTTTGGTGGTTTGTGCAGGAATCTCGAAAATGCCAAAATGCAAGAAGGAATGAAGTCAGGAATTTCTGTGTGTAGGCTCTGAAAACTAGGGTTGAAATGTCAGGAAAATGCCCTTATATGTGGCTGTTAATCATCACTTAACCATGTGCTAAGCTAACTTAGTGTAAATGGTTCAATTTGCAATTTTGCTAATTGGTATGTAAGTGAACAAGGGAGGTGTGAAGTTGGTCGATTATGGGCCTGCTACAGCTGTACAGACTTTTGCCAATGCTGCTTTGGTTGTACATGAAAAGGCTGTACTGGCTTTGCTTCAATGAATCAAAAAAATGCATTTGCCAAGTTTGTATATAAGTGGAAATGGGGGGTGTGTGCTGCTGCGAATTGGGCCTGAGCATGCTGCAAATGGCCAGCACAAATGCTGTCTTTGGTCTGCTAAAGGAATGCTGTACTTGCTTTTGCTCTTCTCCAACCAATTGCTAAAATTGCCAAGATTGTACTATGGTTCAAAATGGTGGTAAAATGGTGATGTGATGATGGTTTTGGACTTTGAACAAATTACAAATAATATATGAAACATTTCCCAATTGGCAAAAATGAGAAAAAAGTCCTAAATCAAAAAGTCAACTATGAGTCAAACCTTGATTTTTAAATGAAAAGGTCCAAAAATGCCATTTTGAATGGTAAGGTTTTAGGTCATGAAATTTATATTTTTGGAAAGAGGATGAAAAATGTGGTTTGTAGGAAAAAACCCCACCAAATTTGGCCTTATGGTTTGAGAGATATGGCTTGTTGAAGTTCAAAAATTGGTGAAAATGATTTGATCATATCTTGACAACCACACATGGGATTTTGATGTTCTTGGACTTTTTGAAAATGGGAAGACAAGATCTTCAACTTTCATGTTGGGCAAAAATTCATTTGGAGCTTGTATCATGATGTAAGTTTAAGATCAAGAAGTTTCCATTTTTGGCAGTTGAAATTACAGGTCCACTTTCTATTTCTGGAAAATTTCTGATTGACTTGATTTTCTTCCATGATGAGGTTGAACATGATATATGAGGCTTATACAAGCATGAATGAACTCCTTCAGATCAATTCTATCCATCAAATCATTGATTAAATCAACAGTTGACCAAGTTTGACTGTTTCTAGGGTTTTGGACTGATTGAACTTCTTCTGATGATTTCCAAACCCTAATTCCTTGAGAACTTGACTTCAAATGATGTCCCAAGATGTATGAACCTTTGATTATTGATCATGGTGCCCAAATTCTGCAAGAATGGCCACCATCCATTGCTTTGACTGATCAATGACTGTCTTTGACCTAATTTCTGATGATTGCTTTCACTGCAAGCAACAAGGTTAGACTGACAATATTTTTGTACTTTTTGAATGATAAACATATGAAAGCAAAGATATACAAATGCAAAGTATGCTTGGTGATCAAGAAACAAACCCACAAGGCAATCTATCCACTAGGAGGGGATAAAGGCATGCAATGACCCTTGAGGTTATGATATGAATGATATGGGCCATGAGGGATCTTAGGGCCCAAAATTGGGGTCTTACAGATGCCCCTATTTAAGGTCATTCTAGCCGGAGAAGTGAAGTTTAGAAATCTTCATCTCGACGCGGTAGAATGGGCTTAAATAACAGTAATGAGACAAATTTTGGTCCCTAAGAGACCTCATGATGCAAATGTATGTATGCAAAAGACACAAACTCTGTGGGGAATATGATTCACACAGAAGAAAAGATGATCCATCGGAGTAGTACACTCACCAGGAACAGAGGCTCTAACAAGACTCTATGGGGATAATAAAAGAAAAAGAAATGTGTGGACAATACACGACTCCAAACTGGGGAAGATAAAACTGACATAACGTGAACAAAACACGACTCTGATTAGGGAAACAGAAAACAGACTGGAGAAGTCACTGGGGAGTGAAGGACTCACACTGGGGAAAAGAATTCCAAATGGAAAATAAATCCATTGGAGAGACACAAGCTGACTCCTGGGGAGAAGCAACAAAAAGTTCCACTGGGGAAGTAACAAAGAAATGAGATGTTACCAAGCATACGGGTAACAAACTCAGGAAAATCTGACTCCACAGGGGGACCGAGGTCATAATAGGGAGCAGAAAGGAGGGAACACCAAGGATACCGATTACTGGGTATATAATAGGTGACCGACCAAAACGTGAATTGGTTTTCACTTCCAAAACACTCATCATCCTGAAGAGAGCTAGAAAAGCAAACTTGTTCAAAGGATGGACATTCAATTCCACAAGGAAAAAAGAATCTTACTCTGAGGGGAAAACAACAAAAGATTGACCCAAGAGTGAACGAGATATAATATCCATTACCGTCAGAACGTGGATAGAATACTCAGATGAGACATATTATTCATTACCGGCAGACCGTGAATAATATACTCGAGAGGAAAATTATCCTGAACCGGTTACTGGGTTGTTTATAGGATAAAATCCGAAAACGTGAATTGGTTTTCACTTCCAAAACACTCATCATCCGAAAGGAGGGCTTGAAAAAAGCAAAACAACTTACAGGATGGACATTCGAATCCACCACGGGAAAACGAATCTTACTCAACTGGGGACACAAACCCAAAGAGTGCATGAGATATAATATCCATTACCGGCAGACCGTGGATAAAATACTCGCATGAGATCTATTATCTATTACCGTCAGAACGTAGATAATAAACTCGCATGGTAAGAAACACCAGAGATACCGGTTACTGGGTATATAATAGGTGATCTACCGAAAACGTGAATTGGTTTTCACTTCCAAAACACTCATCATCCAAAACACAAACTGGTTAAAGGATGGACATTCGTTTCTACAAAGAATACGAATCTTGCTCAGTTGGGGAAAATCAACAAAGGATTCCAACTAAAGAGCGCATGAGATATATTATTCATTACCGGCAGACCGTGAATAATACACTCGAAAGGAAAAGACACCAGAGATACCGGTTACTGGGTATATAATAGGTGACTAACCAAAAAGAGAGACAATCGATACCAAGCATACGGGTAAACGAAAGACAACTCAAAGGATAAATTGCAAGCATCCGGCAATTATCCAACAACAAGAAATATTCGTCTCCGCAAAGGAAAAACGAATCTTACTCGACTGGGGAAACACAAAAGGTTTCGACTGAAGAGTGCATGAGATATACTATTCATTACCGGCAGACCGTGAATAATATACTCGCATGGAAGACTATCCACAACCGGTTACTGGGTTAAAAAAAGGATAAATCAACCGAACAGAAAGGCATCGGGGTACCAAATTAGGTATATAATGATGACCAATCAAAAGGAGCAACAGACATTACCGACAAAAGGGTGAATGAAAGGCGAACTGCTGAGGATAAATTGCAAGCATCCGGCAATTATCGACAGAAGACTAGCTGGGGATGCACTGGTAAACAACCAATGATCCGGGGAACAAATCACTAGCATATGGTGAAAAGACCCACTGGGGATAAAATTGCTAGCATACGGCAATTATCCACAAAAGACTTGCTGGGGAAATAAGTGCTGATCTGAGCAACTTATCCAAGCAAAAGGAAAATCATCATCAAATATTGAATGAAGATAACCGCAAAATTAGGGTTTACATCTACCGAATACGGGGTAGAAGACCAACAACTCCACGTGGGGATAGAACAAATCACAAATCCGCACGGGAAACCAAAATAGGGTTTATAACAAACCACAAACTGCTGAAGAGCAGGAAAATAGGATTTACAACTACCGAGTAGGGTAGAAAACCAAAACTCTGGCTGGAGAATAAAAGGTGTATAACCACAAATTCTGTCGAGAAAGCCAGGAAAGATAGGACTTACAACTGCTGGTTTGTAGGCAGAGGCCCAAAAACATTCCGCTGGGGAACAACCCGCTGGGAAACACAAGACATTTGACAAATAGCCAATTCGGGAATGATCCGAAAAGACAGACTGAATCAAGACACGTCCTAATGAGGATATAACTCAAATAGGAACATCCATCCCAATATATGTGTTGGGAGGAAACGGAAGAAACCGTCATCCACGAGGGTATATCTCGGTGGGGAACTGCAGAAGGAAGGACAGACACATTTTCTGCTTATGGGCTTGACTCTATATGGAGAGATTTAACACCCAACATCTGCTTGGGGAGATCTGTAAAGAGACCTATATCACCATAGCAGGAGACACGACAAACAAAAGATATATGGCAAGAAATGCAACATGAATATCTGAATGTTTATGAATATGCATGAATATGCGTGATTTATGTTTGATGAATGCTGACAAAACAGACAATTCTAACACAACGGGTTCAGGAACTAAACGCCCGGTATTATACTTCCAGGGGAAAAACCAGCTGGAGAGCCAATCTGCGGAGATCTTCATGCTGAAAAGCAAAGATCTGCAAGCACTGCTGAAGAGGCAGAGAATCAGAGATATCAGGAAACAACCCAATCAGGGTACAGAAAGTCACAACGGGCAAAACAGCCACCAGGACGAATCTGTAGGGGAACAAGAGAAGATCCAAAGTATATCTGCAGGGGATCTCAGTGTCAACTGAGAAACAAAAGATGCATTGCACAAGCACAAACTGCTGTAGAAGCAAATCCACACAACTCCACCGGGGAACAACCCACTGAGGGAGAATGATATCATCCAAATAGAATTTGACTGCATAAGCAACTCTACTGGGGAAAACTGTCGGCTACTCTCTTGGGAACAAACCACTGAGGGAGGACAGATCAAACAAATAGATTCCGCACGAACCGATCCACTTGGGGAGACCATACACAGCAAACTGATCACAACAAGTAGATTCTGCAATATAAGCCACTCTACTGGGGATCACAAATAGTCAGGAAGTGAATCCGTTCACTGGAGGCAAAAGCCATCATCCGACCATACTCGGGGATTGAAGGAGTATTCAACAGGCGAAGCTGCCACGACAAACATCCTGCAGACTGAGCTGAGGAAAAGATGGTTACAAACTGGGATATCAACCCAAACAGCCACTGAGTAGGAAAATAAATCCTGCTCTGCCGGAGAGAATAACTCTGATGGAGAGATAGCAACAATTCCACAGACGACTTCGCCGGGGAACGGGTAAAGTACCGGGTATCAAACCACTGACTTACCGAGTCTTCAAAAGAAAACTAACGTGCTGAGGAAACAAACAAATCCTGCTGGCACACTGCATGGGGAAAAGCGGTAACAACTCCACTTGCAACTCTGGTGGGGATATTAATAACAGCCCTACTCGTGACTCCGAGGGGAGTATCAATCAACAGTTATACTCATGACTGCACTGAGGAGACAAATAAAGTCTGGGGCATACGACCCACTGAAGGAAAGTGACGGGGCACCAAGATAAACAAACCATCAACCACCGAAACTTCTAAAGAAAACACCCATGCTAGGGAAAACTGCTGTTGGAGAGTACGAAGTCTTCAACAACACATCACTTGCGACTGTACTGGGGAACAATCCCCAACAAGGATTTGAAGAAAGAAGATACCACCAAACCAGGAATATGAACGAATGTCTTACCTGTCGGGAATCATGCCACCCTCGGGAGAGCACTGAGATATTCTTGAGTATCCTTTCAATCTTGTGAATGTTCACTTTGTTTAAACAAAAATTTTGAAAAATTTGATTTGTTTAAAACAATGATATTTTATCAATTTAAAACATGCAAAACATTTGTTGAATTGAAACAAATAAGAGTGCAAATAATTGGATAAAAAGCTCAAATTGATTTGATAGAATGGTAGTCTGCAAATGGCAAAACTCCATAGATCTGTACAAATTTGAAATCAGTGATTTATATTGGAAGAGGGCTACATTGAACATAATGATCCTTTCTCTACCAATTTGAATCTCGATGTATCCGAAGCTTCAGTTGACGACGAATCGAGAATCTGCTGACGAAATGACGACTGATGAACCAGAAAGTCTTGTCAGGATGCAGTTACTTGCCAAATCCCTAATTTTTGCCTAGATTGCCCCAGAGTGAGGTACTCAATCTAGCGGGTATGCAAATATATCTTTTTTTTTCAAGTCTCTAATTTTTGCCTGAATTACCCTTGCGGGTTCTCCATCGAGACGCTCATTTTTGCCTAAGCCGCCCTTTCGGGTTTTCAACTTAGCGAGCTATTCTTTTTTTTTTTTTTTTTTTTTTCATTTGCATATACCTTTTTTTTTTTCTAGGCAAAGTATCTCTTAACTGCATCTGAATTCGCAGGACGAGTGAAATCCTCCCCATCCATTGTTGTAAGCATCAAAGCACCGCCTGAAAAGGCTCCCTTAACAACATATGGACCCTCGTAGTTTGGAGTCCACTTGCCCCTGGAATCGGGCGCGAAAGACAAAACTTTCTTGAGCACGAGGTCACCTTCTCGGAACACACGAGGCTTGACCTTCTTGTCGAATGCTTTCTTCATTCTCTGCTGATATAACTGACCATGGCACATGGCAGTTAATCTCTTCTCTTCAATCAAAATTCAATTGGTCATAACGACTCTGAATCCATTCAGCATTAGTCAACTAGGGACTTGAGGGTATAATTTTTCTTTTTTCTTTGGAAAAATATTTGGAAAATTTTTCCTGATTTTTGATTTTTTCTCTTTTTTTTTTTTTTTTTTTTTTTTTTTTTTTTTTTTTTTTTTTTTTTTTTTTTTTTTTTTTTTTTTTTTTGAATGCCCCAGTTTGACTGTTCTGCTGATTCTTGTGATACAGCTGAATGAGCTTCTTTTGTGCTCAAGAAGTCGGGTAATCTCATCAGGAATCCCCTTCAACATCATCTTCCTCTGCCTCAGATACAAGGACTTCAAGATTGGGAGATGGCGTTGGATCATTATGTTCAATGGGTTTAGAAATCCCTGCATAATGATTCTGGATAATGAAAAGCTTTTGATATTTTAAACAAGCAAATCATTTATGCAGATGAAAAAGCTGTTTTTGTTTTTCAGGTTTTTTGTGATCACTGATTTCATGCAAAAGCAAAAAGTGAAAACAAATGGAAAAACAAATGTTTAGCAATGCATTAATTGAATGAAAACATCATTGTATTAAATGTTGTCAACAATGTCATCACTTCTCCTTTTGGCATGGGAGAAGGGTTTCAAACAAAATGAACAAATCACGCTGACTTATGAATGACCGTAGGAACATCCACAGCGACCCAACAGTGGCAGACACCACCAGGTATGATGAAAGTGTTCAAATCTTCTGCATCTTCTTCTTCAATGATAGTAACAGCTTCCTCTTCAGGTTGATCGTCATGGATGAATCCCCCACTTGTGAACAAACCTTGCTCATTAAGTGCCCCAGAACCATAGCCAATGCCAGCCCGGGATTGGATAACCAGGAATAAATCCATCAACAGGAATAAATCCATCAACAGCACTAAGGCTGGCAAAATCCTCTCTGAATTCACAACTCTCTTGCCCAGGATGATCCATCAATCTGGCAGAGTTGGCTCTGGTATAATACCGGCAAAGTGCGTCTCAAAATAAATGAAGATCGCAGGGTCAAACCACAGGAAGGGAGACCGGAACAAAACACCTGCTTATGCGAATGATGCATGAAGTGTTTATGCATATGCTTGTTTTTATATCAAAGGAACCCGAGGGTTTTATTTGCAAACTTTGAAAGATTTAAGCATTTTGATCATACATGAAAATATCTCATCAGATATATCAGGTGAAAAAAAATTTCCGGTTTTTTCATGTTTTGAAAATTTTTGCAAATAAACTCCTTTGAGTTCCTTGAAAATTTTCTCTTTTATCTGATGATATGGATGCAGATGAATGCGTGAATGCATGAATGCAACAAACACACTCAAGGATCAAGCAAAGCACACCAAACAAAGGTCGCGGGAAAGCTCATTGTATCCCTAATATCAATCATCCATTTTGGTGGATTTAGGTTTTCACCTTATCGACACCCAAGTTCCATTGATATTAACGGTACATGAACCGGCTCTAACATTCTTAATATCAACCAGCCGCTTTGGTGGATTTTAGGTTTTACACCTGATCCGGGATCCATTGATATTAACAATGTTTGAACGACTCAACCACGAATCACGGGTTTGTTGAGAGTCACGAGCATGGAGTCTCGGTTAAGAACCACCCAAAGGGAGTGTACTAGGGTTTAAACCTGCCAGACATGTTCTACCAGAGGTTCCCATAATCATCGTTCCATCTTTCGAATATTATCGGAGGAACGAATACTCGTATTCCAAGAATATTCTCAAGAGAAACTCTTATGAGTGTAGTATCGCGTAACAATCGTATCAGAACTGACATCTGAACGACCTCCGCACTACGGTCCTAAAAATAGGCCAAGATGGGTTTGGTAAACTAAGGTCCTTGGCTTCTGCGGAACATGATTGAAAGAATAATGCCTAACCACAAATAACTTGTGTGACATTATTAGTCCAACATGACCTCCACCAAGTGAATGGACTCGCAAGTCAACTGGCTAAGGACTACTCCACACCAGTCGACAAGACTATGCCATTCTCCTATCCTAGAGAGCACTCGAGTTCGGGTATAGAACTCATCTCACAGATCACCAAAGCAAACAGCAAATGTATATCAAGCAATTCACACATTACAATCAATACAGTCATCCCAAATTGTACAAAAATATGTCAGATAAAGAATAATAACATATATCACAACAAGGGTGAAAAGTAGGCAATACAACCAGGGATTCTGGTGAGAGTATCCCCAGTGGAGTCGCCACTTTTCTGTAGCGGTGTATTCGTCGCTATATGATCTATCGATTAAATCATAAGCTAAGAGATACGTTGAAAATTTCGAGTCGCCACCGCACTTTTATTTATCCAAAGGATTGGCTAAAAAGCGAACAAAAACCTAAGAAGTTTTACACGTAGAAAACTAATAAAAAGATCAGAGAGTCTGGGTAAGGGGTAAATTACGCAATGGGAAGGTGTTAGGCACCCACTACGTCCTAGGTACTCCTAGGGAGCCCTTTTCACACTTGTTATGCTAAATTGTTATTTGTTATGACAAAAAGATTGTGCAAACATGATTGGGATGGTGAGGAAAGAATATACAAGTTTTATTTATTTTTGTGTTCGAACGGATGAACCCGCTGCCTACGTACCTTCCATCAAAGGTAAGGATCAAAACGCCGTAGTTCGGCTAAAAGATTTCCAAAAGTGGGTTAGGTTCAATTTTAAACACAAACCCCAGGTCTTACGTTATCCACGGGAGAAAACTCAACCTTATACAGACAACAACGTCCACCATGTGAGAACAGCTTCAACTGGCCAGAGAGGGGTTAACCCTATAATAGGCGAGGAAGACTTACAATTCAATCACTAAAGACAGAAGGTGAGATTAACATCAACCACTAAGATAAATCAAACCTATAGCTCATGTATGAAAAGATTAATGGACAAAGCCAAAACAAGTGAATGAGTGGAGTTACTGATTATGATTATGAAAATGGAGTCAAAGTATGATTAAGATCAATTCAAATAAGTATTATGAAACGGATTTTGGAAAAAGGTCAAGGACTTGAGTCCAAGTTTTTAGTTAGAAAACATGAAGATGTTTGCACAACACTTATGTCAAGTTTGAAAGATAAAGTGTGAAAAGGTTCTAAGACGTAATGAATGATGAATGGATGAAGGATGGATAGTAAAACTTCTTAGAAGGTTCACTTCTTGGAATCATATGGAAGATGATTCAAGTGTGTCCTTTGGAATGGCAATTAATAATAACAAACAAACAAAGCAAGCAAAAGCGGATATCGGATGCCAATCACTGGTCTTATACCAATCTCCTAAAACAAAATGGGATATCAGAAGCCACTCAATGGACTTACACTAATCTCCACAAGCAAAGAAGTAAAAGCGGATACCGGATACCAATAGATGGATTTACACCAGTCTCCTAAAACAGAACAGGATATCAGATGCCACTCAATGGACTTACACCGATCTCCTCAAAAGAAAAACAAAGATGAAATATGGAAGTTAACTGCCAATCTATCTGGACTTAGGTTAACTCCACAGTATGCTCACAGGAAATCCAATGCCACATCACAGGGACTTACAATGGATCCTCACATACAAGAACAAGAGCAACAATATGATCACAGGTATGCAAATGCCAACTTACAGGGACTTATAATTGCAACCTCACATCAACAAAGAAAACAAACTATGATCACAGGAAAGCAGATGCCAACTTACAGGGACTTATAACTGCAACCTCACATACAAATCAAACAGATCAAATTATGATCACAGGATAACAGATGCCAACTTACAGGGACTTATAACTGTATCCTCACATACAAACAGATAAACAGAAGATATGAGTGACCAATGAGGTCTTACACTCTATCCTTCCATATCATAGGAGCAAAGGCCAAAGAGATGGACTTACAATTGTCCTCAATGGGCAAACAACAATGATAACATCACAAAACAAATGAGATGATCATGCACTAATGGCAATTGATGATGATGATAAATGCATAGCATATGGGCAAGCAAGTACATATGAAGCAATCAATCAATCAATGAATAACAAACAGCACACTCTATAGCCAAACAATGGGGGCTCACACAAGAGGGTTTGACTTTAACAGCCCACTGTAATAGGTAAGTGTCGCTCTTAACCTGGCCATTGAGGGGCTCAGGTGAAGCAGATGAAAAGGAGATGAGGGGTGTGCCTCATTGCTTCAATCTCAGATCAGAGAGAGCATCAAAGAAAGTGTGGGAGTTCAGAAAGTAGGAACTCTCTCCACATTATTGACTCGATTAGATCTTGGGTATTTATCTCATTGCTTCAACCAGGTACTGGGAGCAAAGAGAGGACACACTGAATAGTGGGGGATAGATTTCTTATCCCTACCTTCCACCAATTGCCTTACTTGAAGGACTTTTCCTGCTTGGGACAATTATAAACACACACAGGCATTGCCTCTTAAGGAGGACTTCAGACAGTTTGCCCGGTCAAATAACAGACCGGGTCTCCAGACTACATGAAGAAGAAGTAATTATACCTCAAAGCAAATGCTAAAAAGCAAAGCAAGCAAGCAAGTTCAAAGAACTTAAGCAACTAAAGCACCTGCAAAAGTCAAACTCATTAGTAAACAAGTCAACAGTCAAAATCAAAAGGAAATGAACCAATAGTCACACAGTGGGACCAATTGTGCAAGGCACAAAGACTCAAGCATGTGAGTCACCTACAAAACAAAGGTTAGCAAACCATATAATTCAACTCAAACAAATATTTGAATGATCCTCAAGGCATTAGTGTTCAACCTGAAACAGATGAACTCAACATAAGCTCAGAAGACCACTAGGACTGGCCTAGGGTCAAAGATGAAAGAAAAAGTCAAGGCAGCAAGCAATGTTCAATCAAAGTCAAATTCAATCATGTAAGAAAGTAAACACAATTGGATTCAAACTTATATCATGCATCAAAGCCATTTCATATGCAAAAGAATGCAAAGCATAGCAAAGGAAGCATGTAAAAGTCAACAGCAAGGACTTCATTCAAAAGTCAACTCAAACAATTTCAAAAATTATGAAATAAATTACACTCAATCCTAACATCTAACATGGAACACATGCAAAATTTCATGGCATTTGGATGAGAGGAAGGCAGTCAAATAAAATCATGAAGTCAAATCAAATTCAAGTAAGCATGGTGAAAGTCAACAAGCATGGGTCAACTTCAAAAAATCATATTAATTTGAAAACAGAAGAGAAATGAATGAGATTAACACCAATGCAAAGCTTGAAGTGTCTAGTTGTCACATATGAAATTTCATGGACATACAATAAGATTTGAGAATTTCACAAAAGATTTGGCAAGGCATAGCACAAAAAGTCAACAAATGACCACATATGGAAGAAAATTCTCAATCAAATGGAAAACAGCAAGATTAATTCCAAGAAAATTCATACATCAAATAGACATACAAGGGATCATTCATGCAAAATTTCAAGTGATTTGGATAAGAGGAAGCATGTGAACAAAAATTATGAAAATGCATGATCATGGTGTGACACCAAATGCAACACACAACTTCAAAAAATCATAACTATCAATCCACAAATGATAAATGCACAAACTTTATATGGAAATGAAGATCAATGTGTCTAGTTTCACCACAAAAAATTTCAAGCTCATTGGATATGACATGAGTATTTCACAAAGAGAATGGAACAAGGTATCAATTTGGCATACATGTCAAGAAAATAATTACCATAAAAAATCCAGCCAATGGAAAAATCATTAAAAATCACAATTAAATGAAGGACACATTCATGATCATGAGGACAAAATTTCAAGATTTTTGGATAACAATTGAATTGAAAAAGAATTGTTTAAGTTGAGTGGAATTATGGGTGAAATATGAACACAAGGCATGGCATGAGTGGTCAACATAAGTCAACAAAATGGCAATTGTGTGAATAGTGCAGTCACTTAGTGAAACGACTGCGCTTCAGGGGAGAAAACGGAATGTTCTCATTGGCTCCCAGCCAATGGAACAGTGGCATGCGCAGCAACAGCCAATGGGCTTCGAGTTTTCTGGGTTCATCATAACCCTTAGGGTTTGGCAACAACAGGGCAACAGGTTCCATTTCATAATTCATCATATCATCATGAAATTCAAACAAACATGGCAATGGTGATCGACAGCAACACAAAAACTTGACTAGTATACAACAGCATTCATCATCATTCATCATTTAAATCGACAGCACGTGAACACAGCAACATTCAATAATCAAACCAACAAAATCATGAGGAAAAATCTGGACATGGTAAGTTTCGAAACAGCCAGCATAGCATCATCATCATTCGACCAAACCAAAACAAATGACAGCATGGTATTATCAACATCAGCTTGATTAATCAACCAGAAACAACAGCAAAATGTAACAATACATAGGTCAAACATCCACGACCAAATATCAATTCTGTGGATGCTGCAAGCAGGTTTAAAGGTTTCTCAAACAGCAGGGCATTGACAGCATTGGTATTCAACATTGTATCATCAACAACATCATGCAATCAACATGCAAACATAACCAATCAAAATCAACACAAAGCATGTGGAATTTCTGTTTTAGCTGGAAAATAGCAAAGTTCAACAGCATAGCAGCATGGCTCATCATCATTCAAACAGCAGACCAAACAACAGCATGGAACATGTTTCAAAAATGCAGCAGGGTTATGCAGCATCGGTATTCATCATCAACAGATCAAACAACCCAAAACAATAGCATGGCATACTCATCATCATCATGTAACAACAAAAAGCCAAACACAACAGGTGGAATTCCTGGGCAGTTCATCATAATAGCAAGCAATATCATCTTCATGTAAACAGAAATCGAAACAAGGTATCATTCAAAAGCAGCATGGTTCATGGTGTCTATCAACATCCAACCAAAATGGACAAAAGCAAACAACATGTGGATTTAGCAAGCAGCAGGACACACTCATCATTCAATGAACCAAAACCAGACCAAGCATAGCATAATTAACATGGCAGCTGTAAACAATCAGCATGGTAGCTCATATATTCATCATCAATTTGCAATATGGTTAATAGCATAACAGCAAAACAACATGGACATGAAGATTTATGGACAGCTCAAACATAACAGCAATATCATGCATTCATCAACCAAATTCATCATTAAAATCAATAGCACATGAACAACAGTATTAGCCAAAAAATCGTGGCCATGAAATATCATCAGTGAGCAATATTAATCAATCAGCAAAACACACAATGGCAGGGCAAGCAGCATGATACCATCATCATTCAAACAGCAGACCAAATAACAGCATATAGCACAATCAAATGAATTTTTTTTAGGACAATGTTCATAAGGCTCAAAACCAGCAGGGCATGCTTCATCATCAACATACATTCTCAACCAAAATCCAAGAGACATGGCAGTTAGCAAGGCAATGTCAAAGTTCATGTAATGTCCAAAGCAGCCCTAAACCAAACATAACTAACACAGCTCACATGGATGTCTAGGCAAGGCAGGTTGCAAACAGCAGTAGTACATATTAAGCATCATCAAGATTTGACCAACAAAGCAAATAACAGCATAGCATCATAACAGCAGTAGCAACATTCATCATAACAGCAGGTTTTAGCATAACAGCACTGTTAACATCATGTCATCATCATTATAACACAAAACATGAACAACAGCATACAACAGCACATAACATATTTCACATTGGATTTTCTGGACATGATATTTGGTTCAATGTAACAGTGCACTCATCATCAAGCAGTCACAATAAAATCCAACAATAACACATGGACAACATGTTACAGCAAGCAGGGTTCATTGAGTAGTTACCAACATCAAAACAAACATGACTCAACCAAACATACATCAGCATGGGATTTCATCATCAAACAGTATTTCAGCCTTCAGTTTCATCATCATGAAACAAAGTAGAGCAAGCAATCACAACAACAGGGTTTTAGCATGTTCATAAAAACATCATCAATCTACAGCAGGTCGAATTTTCAAAATGCCCTAAATCCAAAATCTAGCATACCAACAGCATCATTAACCATCAAGGAACAATAATATAGCATCACATTTTAAGGAATCACAGCAAGCAAGGTGAATCGAACAGAAATAAGTTTGGACACACAACATGAAATCCAGATTTCTTGGCCATGACATAACCATTTCAAGCAAGCCAACAATCATTTGAATCAGCATCAAACAAACTATCCAAATCACATCATGGCATGGCAAAAGAAGGGGTTCGAAAACTTACTTAGTTTTGAAGCAACTCAAGATACAGTGAGGTATTGATGGTATTGTGTTGAAACAGATGGTCCTTGAGCTTTGTAGTGCTGGATAATGATGCTTTTCTAGCTCGAGAATACTTGGAAACCTTCAAATCTCAAGTTGCCATTTCATGTACAGGAGGAAAACAGAGTGAGAAGATGGCTGTGATGGTGATGAGTAACGCTTGAATGGGCTTCCCAATACTGTCTAGGTCATGGAACAATGAAGGTTGTTCAGGATTTTTTGGTGGTTTGTGCAGGAATCTCGAAAATGCCAAAATGCAAGAAGGAATGAAGTCAGGAATTTCTGTGTGTAGGCTCTGAAAACTAGGGTTGAAATGTCAGGAAAATGCCCTTATATGTGGCTGTTAATCATCACTTAACCATGTGCTAAGCTAACTTAGTGTAAATGGTTCAATTTGCAATTTTGCTAATTGGTATGTAAGTGAACAAGGGAGGTGTGAAGTTGGTCGATTATGGGCCTGCTACAGCTGTACAGACTTTTGCCAATGCTGCTTTGGTTGTACATGAAAAGGCTGTACTGGCTTTGCTTCAATGAATCAAAAAAATGCATTTGCCAAGTTTGTATATAAGTGGAAATGGGGGGTGTGTGCTGCTGCGAATTGGGCCTGAGCATGCTGCAAATGGCCAGCACAAATGCTGTCTTTGGTCTGCTAAAGGAATGCTGTACTTGCTTTTGCTCTTCTCCAACCAATTGCTAAAATTGCCAAGATTGTACTATGGTTCAAAATGGTGGTAAAATGGTGATGTGATGATGGTTTTGGACTTTGAACAAATTACAAATAATATATGAAACATTTCCCAATTGGCAAAAATGAGAAAAAAGTCCTAAATCAAAAAGTCAACTATGAGTCAAACCTTGATTTTTAAATGAAAAGGTCCAAAAATGCCATTTTGAATGGTAAGGTTTTAGGTCATGAAATTTATATTTTTGGAAAGAGGATGAAAAATGTGGTTTGTAGGAAAAACCCCACCAAATTTGGCCTTATGGTTTGAGAGATATGGCTTGTTGAAGTTCAAAAATTGGTGAAAATGATTTGATCATATCTTGACAACCACACATGGGATTTTGATGTTCTTGGACTTTTTGAAAATGGGAAGACAAGATCTTCAACTTTCATGTTGGGCAAAAATTCATTTGGAGCTTGTATCATGATGTAAGTTTAAGATCAAGAAGTTTCCATTTTTGGCAGTTGAAATTACAGGTCCACTTTCTATTTCTGGAAAATTTCTGATTGACTTGATTTTCTTCCATGATGAGGTTGAACATGATATATGAGGCTTATACAAGCATGAATGAACTCCTTCAGATCAATTCTATCCATCAAATCATTGATTAAATCAACAGTTGACCAAGTTTGACTGTTTCTAGGGTTTTGGACTGATTGAACTTCTTCTGATGATTTCCAAACCCTAATTCCTTGAGAACTTGACTTCAAATGATGTCCCAAGATGTATGAACCTTTGATTATTGATCATGGTGCCCAAATTCTGCAAGAATGGCCACCATCCATTGCTTTGACTGATCAATGACTGTCTTTGACCTAATTTCTGATGATTGCTTTCACTGCAAGCAACAAGGTTAGACTGACAATATTTTTGTACTTTTTGAATGATAAACATATGAAAGCAAAGATATACAAATGCAAAGTATGCTTGGTGATCAAGAAACAAACCCACAAGGCAATCTATCCACTAGGAGGGGATAAAGGCATGCAATGACCCTTGAGGTTATGATATGAATGATATGGGCCATGAGGGATCTTAGGGCCCAAAATTGGGGTCTTACACTATCATCACAGGAACATCCACTGACAGAACCCCGGCGTGTCAGAGATAGATATCCATAAATCCAACTGAACCATAGTCACCATCAGTACCTGCAAATGATTCAAACCTTCCCCACTCACGGGTGTCATCTAGGCCAGGGTAAGGTCAAGAGAAACACAGGATAAACAACCCTTTCAAGAATATCATCTTATGCACACCAGGTGTATGCAACGATAATACCCCATCAGAGTCTGAACTGCTCGTGATATCATGTTCCGCTAAGTGGCGCCATACCACCCGCCTCCCATGAATCACTCTGTTGCTAGGTGTCCTAGAGTTCACTCATAGCCTGGGTATTGGGCCTTTTACCTCTTGCGACTCCCACCCAACAGAGAAACAGATACACAGCCAACACAATGATAATATGATGCATGCAAACATATATGCACATATATACAGTCACAGCATAATAATCACCAATGCAATAAATAAAACAGTAAAAGCAACCAACACTATCCTATCGCTTAGGAAGGTATCCCCAGCAGAGTCGCCAGCTGTCGCATTCGCGAAAAACAACCGGCGGGAAAAGACACAGAGCTGCGACCGTGTGTTATTTATCCCAAAGGAGGGAAAGGAAACGCTCGAAGTAAACCTGGAAAGGAAAGGAATGGTCTTACGACCAGAGATTGCTAGGATCGGGAGTCGGTTATGCGAAGGGAAGGTATTAGCACCCCTACGCATCCATCGTACTCGACGGGATCCACGCTCAAAAGAATAGAATAAGGTTGCTAATATACTGCTCAGAACACTGCACAAGCTGGAATGAAACACAAATGGAAGACGGAGGAAGGTGACTCGGCAGGATGTCGCATCCTGGGCCTACATAGTTTGTCAAACACAAACATCAGAGTCGACGTAGTTCGGGAAACGGGAAACATGCTCGCTAGGACATCGCATCCTATACATATGTATCTTCTCTAACCAGAGTAAGAATCAGAGCACTTGTAGCTCGGCTAACGCACGCCGAAACAGAACGCTAAACCAGAGACGCTGAGACGTCAAACGAAATACACAACAGGAAACGGAATGCCAATCAATGGACTTATATCCAACTCCAAACAAACACACACAAACAGGAAACTGAATTCCAATCGCTGGACTTACATCAGACTCCGAACAAACAAACAACAACAGGAAACCGAATGCCAATCGCTGGACTTACATCAGACTCCAAACAAACAAACAACAACAGGAAACTGAATGCCAATCGCTGGACTTACATCAGACTCCGAACAAACACACAATAGGGTTGAAAAAGAAAAAGGGCGCCCGGAGAGATCAACTCAATCTCCTGCCTACGTACCTCATAGGATCAGGGCGACGTAGTTCCCCTTAATAGGAAAAACTTCTCCTAACCAGAGACTAGGGAGATAACAAACTAATAGGGAGACTACGACTCGAGCCTAAAAGTTGTCATGCATATGATCCCTAAGTTGAGGTCTCTAATCAGAACCTAACTCGCACAGGAAGCAAGCTAGCCTAAACAGCAAGTAAACAAACAGGTGAACAGGTATCACACTCTATATGCAAACAAGTGGCTCATGCAAGGCTGGGCTTTAGTCAAGGGGTCATATCAACCTCGACAAACAAGCCAATACTGGAAGGTTATGAAGGGCTCTTAACCACTGACATTGACCGTCAGGGTGAGAAGATGAAAGGTAATGAGGGTAAGACCTCAAAGCTCTTAACCCGGGCCTGGGTGAGCCTGAATCAATGAAGGTGTGGGAGTCCAGAATGAGGGACTCTTCTCCATTTGACTGACTCTATATACAATGATCTTGGGTTAGGTTCAAGAGCCTCAGCACGTGGTGCGAGCATAATGAACGACTCAAACGATTAGCAGGGGATTGATTGCTAATCCCTTCTATCTACCAATTTCCTCTTCACTTAGGAGGACTTGAAGTACATGGCACAAAAGTAAACAAACACAGTCATTGCCTCTTGAGGAGGACTTCAGCCAAATGCCTGCCAAAAGAAACGACAGGGCTTCCAGACTACATGGAGTTAGAGGGTGATTACCTAGGTAGTATGCCAACCACAAGCAAATCAAAGCAACTCTAGCAATGAGTTAAAGCTACTAAAGTACCTGTAAGAAAGCTAAACAATCAGTATAGTACTCAGACAAACAACCAACAGACAAACAACAGTGGTTTCCAAGATGCACAACAAAGCAAGTCATAAAAGGCACTCATTCAAGTGAGTCCACCACCAAAAGACCTATAACACAATCAACATTAGTTAAACAAAGCAAAATTGCATCTCAAGCAAGGAGATCACATCATCCATTAGAACTAATTGCTTGAACCTGAAATGCAAAGCTCAAAAAGTGAGAACAAACCACTAATGCAAAGACTAGGGTCAAAGGTAGAGCAAAAAGTCAAAACAGCAACCAATATTCAACCTGAAGCTCATTTAAACACATAAGAACATGTCCTGAAAAGGACCAAACTCAAATCACAAGGCAAATCCATCAACCAATCATGATAAGGCAAAGGCAATCACAATGCACATAATTGGACTTCAAGAATCAAAATTCCATATTAAAACAGAAATTCATCAAACAATCATGAAAAATTTTATGTGCACACAACATGTCAAGCACAATCATCATGCCAAAAATTAGGATCAGAGGAGCTCAATTGACCTAGAAATGAAAATGCACAAGTATGACATCAAATTGTGTGACACACATTGTCACACCATACATCCATGTGTCCAAAACAGAGATGAAGAATGCTAAAAATGAACAACCAAGCCTCAAAAATCATGCAACATGTTGGGAATCAGCATACCAAATTTCAAACCAATTGGCCAAGGTATGAGCATTTCACAAAGGAATTGGCACAACATATCACAATGTACATCATATTCAAGCAATCAATCACATTTAATATTCCAGAAATGATAAAATCATAAAATCAACACCACAAAATAATAGACACTTCAAGGAATATGTGAAAAATAAATTTGGAATTATTCGGATTAGTTTTCAATTTGTTATGATTTTTACAAGTTGCATGAAAATATTTGGAAATAATGTGAACCAATTGGAAAATGTTATTGAAAATGAAATTGGAAATGCCATGGCTGAGGATCGAACCCTAAATGCATCAAAACGACAGCGTTTAGTGTGGTTCAGTTAAATGGATTTACAAATGCGCTGGCTGGGAATCGAATGGAGGTTCATAGCGCGTATCAAAACGACGCCGTTTTGGATAAGGAAATAATGTGAAAATATTTTTGCATTCGCTGGGAATCGAATGGAGTGCAAGCGCGTCAAAACGACGTCGTTTCATGCTAGCCCTAAGCATGAACCAGAGCGGTGGCGCTACAGTACCAGGGCGGTGGTTTCCACCGTCTTCTTCATGAAGACGGTGGCTCTACAGTACACGTCAACATTTTTTTTTGCAGAACTAGGCATGGCTTATACCGTTGGAAAACTTGTTTCACAAGGAGCACAAATCTACCACTAATTTGGCCTAAAACTTCATAGATTAAGAGAATCGATCAAGAACATTTTCATGCATCAAACTTTAAACATTCATATCTCATGCAATTCTTGTCCGTTTTCAATGAATTTTATATCAGTGTAATCAGCAATCCAAGATCTACAAGTCTAGGCACATAAAAAGAAGAATTAAGAGGTTCGAATTTCCAACCTCTTGAAGAACAGTCAATGGCAGCAGTGGATTCAAAGGCCTAGCAATGTCCAAATCTCCTATATCACTTGTATATTGAAGCTTTAAACAGGAATAAAAGCTTGAAATGGCTTGGATCTTGATCAAATTGCAACTTCCATCTTCATGCTCTTGAGCTTGATGTGCTTGAATCTTGATGAAAATCTTCAATTCAGAGCTTGATCCTTCATCAATACTATTTGCTGAACACAATTATGCAATAAAATTCATATGCTATTTAGAGAATTTTTGAATTTGGAATGAGAGAAATTTTGGAGGGAAAAATGTGATCTAGATCTAGAATGAGTTAGAATGAAAATTCTGTTAGGATTTAGGTTTTATACCATGTCTTAATCACATTGCTAATGATGCTTAGGCTTGGCTAATGAAAGTTTAATGCAAAATAAGGTGTTATGCACAATTGGAAAATTCACCCTATGCATGGTAAATATGAACGTGAACAGTAGCATGCATGGTGTATTTTCACTTAAAATGAGCTTATGAACATGATGGAATGGTTAAAAAAACTTGTAGCATGCACCAAATTCAAATTGATGATTTTCCCTCCAAAAAGCACATGCATGGCCAAATGATCATGTGAATAAATTTCATGTAATGCAATGAGGGTTTTGGAAAATATAGGTCATGACAAGCAATTTGCAAAAAGAGGCACTCAAATTGGAGTTTTGAATCAAAAGTTATGGCACTTTGAAGTTTCATGCACACTTGGTGATCATCTGCTCATAACTCCTCAACCATTCATCAGATACTCATGATCTTGGACTTTTTGGAAATGGGAGAGAAAGATCTTAAACTTTCATGTTGATCAAAATTTCATTTGAAGCTTCTTTGATGTTTCAAAGTCAAGTTGAAAGTGGTCCAAAACTTGCCATTTTTGGAAACTTGAAATTACAGGTCACTTTCCATTTTTGGAAACTTTTGATCTGACTTCAAAATCTTCAATGTAGATGTTTGATATGATGAATAACCCTCTTTTGGACATGAATGAGGTGTCTCAAACCATTTCTCCACCTCCTAGCCCTCAGTTGACTTGCTGTTGACTTTCATGGGTCCTAGATGACTTGGACATGCATTGATGACTTTTGAGCCTCTAGCACTTGGTCAAGTTGCTTCAAAATGAACCTTGACTCATATAAGCTCTCTATAACAACCATGTCGCCTTTATCTCAAGGAAATGCTTGGTCTCTTGACTCATATAAGCTCTTTAGTTGTCAAGATGCAATGCACTATGTAATGTTAATGTAATGTTAATGTAATGTCAATGACCTAAAAATGAAATGAATGCATGAATGGGGGGTGCAAATTTGAGGTGCTACACCGTGTTATCTCATGTTCTGGTGGATACATGTTCCTCTCTCAATGTGCTACCCAAGAGAGCCCTGTCAAGGTTAGAAGTAGAGGGTTTGGTCCTAAAGCCTTCAGATTTTATTGTGAGGGCCTTTGATGGTTCCAAGAGGTCGGTGTTTGGAGAGGTAGAATTGCCAATTCAGATTGGATCACAAACCTTCAACACCGTCTTCTATGTGATGTATATCAGTCCTTCCTACAGTTGCCTGTTGGGTCGTCCTTGGATCCACAATGCTGGGGCGGTCTCTTCAACGTTACATCAGAAGATCAAATTCCCAGTCAATGGAAGGATTATCACCGTCTGTGGTGAGGAGGATATTCTGGTCAGTAACCTGTCTACATTCAAGTATGTAGAGGTAGAAGGTGAATTTCATGAGACCCTATGTCAGGCCTTTGAGGCAGTTCAGATCAAGGACGCAGCTCCGGTGGAAGAAGTTAAAGCGAGTGCTCCTATCTCGTCCTTCAAGCAGGCACAGGCCTTGGTAGATTCGGGTGTTGCCCCCGGCTGGGGACGTTTGTTGGTGTTACCAATGAAAGAAGACAAGTTCGGGATTGGGTATCATCCAGCTCTGACTTCTACACTTCAGACTCGTCAGGGGCCGATTACTTTCTCCAGTGCTGGCATTATTCAACATGGCCAGGTCTCTGCGGTCAATGATGAAGATGGGGATAGTGATTGCGACATCGATAACTGGGTGCGTCCGAGGATCCCGGGTGAAGTCATCAACAATTGGTCTTCTGAGGAGATTGTCCAAGTCACTTTTCTGGAGGAGTAATTTTTCTTGTTTATTCATGCATGTCTAAGTCTTACGTTCCGCCCAGGGCATAATGACTCATTGTAGGGCTCATCTATGTGGATACATGCATTTTCTTTATCATAAATAAAGGACGTCTTTTTGCATTCAAATATTTTGTTCACTGTCTTTCTATTTTTGCAGTTTTCAAAAAATTAAAAAATATTTGGCAATGTTTTGTTTAGTTTTTACTCTTTGTTCACACTCATAAGCATATACCATCACTCATGCAGATGCACATCACCGGATCCTATTGATAACGGTTCTGCTATGGCTCGCTTCGACTTTGAAAATCCAATCTTTCAAGCCGAAGAAGAGGGTGATGAAGACTGTGAACTCCCTGAAGAACTTGTCAGGTTGTTAAAACAGGAGGAAAGGGTCATTCAACCGCATCAAGAGTCTGTTGAAGTGATTAATCTCGGCACCGATGACGCCAAGAGAGAAATCAAGATAGGGGCTGCTTTGGAAGATAATGTGAAGAAGGGGCTGATTGAATTGCTGCAAGAGTATGTTGACATCTTTGCTTGGTCTTATCAGGACATGCCAGGGCTTGACACAGACATTGTGGTACACCGTTTTCCTCTCAAAGAAGGTTGTCCTCCAGTCAAGCAGAAACTCAGAAGAACAAGACCAGAGATGGCCGTCAAGATAAATGAAGAAGTGCAAAAATAGTTGGATGCAGGGTTTCTAGCGGTTACAAATTATCCGCCATGGGTTGCAAACATCGTTCCAGTACCTAAGAAGGATGGAAAGGTACGGATGTGTGTCGACTACCGGGATCTGAACAGAGCTAGCCCTAAGGATGATTTCCCATTACCTCACATTGATGTTTTGGTGGATAACACGGCTCAGTTCTCGGTATTCTCCTTCATGGATGGCTTTTCTGGCTATAATCAAATCAAGATGGCACCAGAAGACATGGAGAAGATAACTTTCATAACCCCATGGAGCACCTTCTGCTACAAGGTGATGCCGTTTGGTCTGAAAAATGTCGGGGCAACATATCAACGAGTGATTGTGACTCTTTTCCATGATATGATTCATCATGAAATCGAGGTTTATGTGGACGATATGATTGCCAAATCTCAGACAGAAGAAGAACATTTGGTGAATCTGCAGAAACTGTTTGAGCGTTTGAGGAAATTCAAGCTGAGGCTTAATTCGAATAAGTGTACTTTTGGGGTGAGATCTGGAAAGCTACTGGGTTTTATTGTTAGTGGAAAAGGGATTGAGGTGGATCCAGCCAAAGTGAAAGCGATACAAGAAATGCCTGAGCCAAGAACAGAAAAACAAGTCCGTGGTTTCTTAAGGAGGTTGAACTACATTGCAAGGTTCATCTCTCACCTAACAGCCACGTGTGAGCCAATTTTCAAGTTGCTAAGAAAAGATCAGGCTATCAGGTGGAATGATGATTGTCAAAGGGCTTTCGAAAAGATAAAAGAGTATTTGCAGAATCCTCCTATCCTTATGCCTCCAGTCCCAGGGAGACCGCTGATTATGTATTTGACAGTACTTGATAACTCCATGGGTTGTGTTCTCGGTCAACACGACGAGACAGGTAGGAAAGAGCACGCCATCTACTACCTGAGTAAGAAATTCACAGACTGCGAGTCGAGATACTCAATGCTTGAAAAGACATGTTGTGCACTTGCATGGGCTGCTAAACGATTGAGACAATACATGGTGACTCACACAACCTTACTGATCTCCAAGATGGATCCAGTCAAGTATATATTCGAGAAGCCAGCTCTCACCGGAAGAGTTGCTCGTTGGCAAATGGTACTGACAGAGTACGACATCCAGTATACATCCCAGAAAGCCATCAAAGGGATTATTCTATCAGACTATCTTGCTCAGCAGCCGATTGATGATTATGAGCCGATGAAGTTTGATTTTCCAGATGAAGACATCATGTTCCTCAAGATGAAAGACTGTGAAGAGCCAGTTGTTGATGAGGGACCTGATCCAGACGAAAAGTGGACTTTGTTGTTTGATGGGGTTGTCAATGCCAGAGGAAGTGGAATTGGTGCTGTCATTACTACTATGAAAGGTGCCCACATGCCTTTCACCTCTCGTCTGACTTTTGAGTGCACCAACAATGAAGTTGAGTATGAGGCTTGTATCTTGGGTATCGAGAAAGCCATTGATTTGAGAATCAAGACTCTGGACATCTTCGGAGATTCAGCTCTAGTGATCAATCAAGTGAATGGTGATTGGAACACCCTCCAGCACAATCTGGTCCCTTACAGAGATTACACGAGAAGATTATTGACTTTCTTCATAATAGTAAAGATGTATCATATACCTCGTGATGAGATCCAGATGGCAGATGCTCTTGCTACTCTATCCTCCATGATCAGGGTGATTCGGTGGAACCAGGTTCCCAAGATCAATGTTATGCGCCTCGATAGGGCCGCGTATGTGTTTGCTGCTGAACTGGTGGTTGATGACAAGCCCTGGTATCACGACATCAAGTGCTTTCTGAAGAATCAAGAGTACCCTGCAGGGGCATCCAACAATGATAGAAAGACTTTGAGAAGATTGGCAGGTAGTTTCTTCTTGAACAAAGACGATGTGTTGTATAAGAGGAACTTCGACATTGTTTTGCTCAGATGCGTGGATAGACACGAAGCAGACATGTTGATGCAGGACGTTCATGAAGGCTCATTTGGTACTCATGCCGGCGGACATGCAATGGCTAAGAAATTGTTGAGAGCGGGTTATTACTGGATGACCATGGAATCTGATTGTTTCAAATATGCTCGGAAGTGTCATAAATGCCAGATTTATGCCGATAAGGTACATGTGCCGCCGAATCCTCTGAATGTGATGTCTTCCCCGTGGCCTTTTGTTATGTGGGGCATTGATATGATTGGAAAGATCGAGCCGACGGCCTCCAATGGGCATCACTTCATCCTTGTTGCCATCAACTATTTCACCAAGTGGGTCGAAGCAGCATCATTCGCGAATGTCACTAGACATGTGGTTGCCCGATTCATTAAGAAAGAAATCATTTGTCATTATGGGATTCCCGAAAGAAATATTATTGATAATGGTTCTAATCTCAATAACAAAATGATGAAGGAGTTGTGCCAGAACTTCAACATTTAGCATCACCATTCTTCCCCTTATCGCCCTAAGATGAACGGCGCTGTTGAGGCAGCAAATAAGAACATAAAGAAGATTATGCAGAAGATGGTCGTCACGTACAGAGATTGGCATGAGATGCTACCCTTCGCCTTGCATGGGTACCGTACTTCAGTACGTACATCGACCGGGGCAACCCCTTACTCCCTTGTGTATGGTATGGAAGCAGTCCTACCTGTTGAAGTGGAGATTCCTTCTCTAAGAGTCCTGTTGGATGTCAAGTTAGACGAAGCTGAATGGATTCAGACAAGGTTCAATGAGTTGAGTCTTATCGAAGAGAAGCGAATGACAGCCATTTGTCATGGGCAGTTGTATCAGACTCGGATGAAGAGAGCCTTTGATCAGAAAGTGCGTCCTCGATGCTTCCGAGTCGGAGATTTAGTGTTGAAAAGGATCCTTCCTCCCCAGACAGATCACAGGGGCAAGTGGACTCCTAACTATGAGGGGCCATATATTGTCACCAAGGTTTTTGACGGTGGAGCCTTAATGCTTGCAACGATGGATGGTGAAAACTTCACTTCCCCTGTGAACTCAGACATAGTTAAAAAATACTTCGCATAAAATAGACCCGCTGGACAATAAAAAGAATAGTTCAGGCAAAAAATGGGCATCCCGGCGAACCAAGAAAATGAAAAGGTTCGGGCAAAAATTAGGGATTAAAAATTAAAAGATTGTACACCCGGTAAGTTGAAAACCTGAAGGGGCAACTTAGGCAAAAATGGGTATCCCGGTGGATTGAAAACCCGAAAAGGGCGATCCAGGTAAAAGTTAGGGATTAAGCGAATGACTGCGTTTTGAGTAGTTCTGAATCTCATCCCATGTCGATAACTGGAAACTTTCGAAAGGTAGGAAACATTCCAATCACTCTTTTCAGAAAACTGATCATCTGGAGGATCTTGAAGACGAGCGAGTCATAGCAGAATTGGAACCCGATAGGAATCCATTTCACATTGCCATTAGATTAATTTCTGTTTTTATCTTTTATGTGATTACCTCTTTCCAGGGATTGCTTCCTGATGTAAATGCCTATCCAGAGGGCTTTCAATCAATGAAATCATGTTATTCAGTACATCTCTGTGTTCATTTTCATTTTACCGTTTTGTTTGCAAAAATGACATCCGAATTTTTGATAAACATTGCATCATGAAACATGAGAGATTTACAGGTACATGCTTAATAAACATTTAAAATTGCTGTAAATTTTAAGTGCTTTGGATCGTCTAGTCAGAACAGGTACACTCAGGGTATTTCCTTAAGGCACCCAGCAGATGATCGCATATGTTTTTCCTCAACAGTTGGAATTTGGTACCTTATCCCTACAAAGCTGATCAGAGCATTGGATTCTTCAATCCCCAGCAGGATCTCACTGTTGTACTTCCCCAAACATGTGTTTCAGACTATACACTCCCCAGTAGAGTTGATAGTGCCAGACTGTGTATCCCCAGTGGAGCTGACAATGCCAAACTGTATCTTCCCCAGCATAGGCGGCTGCTCCTCAGAGTTCGATGCCAGATCAATGATCTCAACACTAGATCCATGGTCTCTTTCCTTGAAGCAGAATCTCGGTACCGTATCGTGTTTGCTTCCCCTGCTAAGTCGTCTCTCTCACAAATTATGGTTTCCAGAACCACTATCGCTTTCCTCAACAACAAGTTTTCAGTGTCGTTCTCTCCTCAGTCAGAGCCTCGGTATTTTGTTATTGCCAGAACACCGCATGGCCGGTCATTTCCCCACTGAGTTCATTGTGCTGTACATCTCCAACAGCATTGCCAGGGTCTAGAAGATTGTGATCATTTCCCCAGCAGAATTCCTTGCCTCGGCTCGGCATTCTCCCCAGCATTTCGCATCCATGCATGTAGAATCATATTGCATTGCATCCTCCAAAATTGCGTAGCATTTCCATTTTCATGGAGCATTACGCCATCGAAAAATTCAAACATACGCATGTGAAGCATAAAACATTCTCGGTATTCCAAGTGATAAACCAGAAGCTTGTTTCCAGTATTCAGACTGAAGATCGTTCATGACTTATTATTCCCAGCATAGGTCGTTGGCCCACATGCCGCCTCAATTATAATTTTCCCTATTTCTGTCGATGCTGACAGGCATGAAAGTGTTTCCGGTATTCAGACCGAAGTGGCATTCAGGCCAATTTTTCCGATGTTCAGATCGAAGAAGTTTCCGATATTCAGGTCGACGCAACTTGTGGCATTCAGGCCAAGTTTCCGGTATTCAGACCGAAGTGGCATTCAGGCCAATTTTTCCGATGTTCAGATCGAAGAAGTTTCCGACGTTCAGGTCGATGCAACTTGTGGCATTCAGGCCAATTTTCCGATGTTCATATCGAAGAAGTTTTCGACATTCAGGTCGACGCAACTTGTGGCATTCAGGCCAAGTTTCCGGTATTCAGACTGAAGTGGCATTCAGGCCAATTTTCCGATGTTCAGATCGAAGAAGTTTCCGACGTTCAGGTCGACGCAACTTGTGGCATTCAGGCCAAGTTTCCGGTATTCAGACCGAAGTGACATTCAGGCCAATTTTTCCGATGTTCAGATCGAAGAAGTTTCCGACGTTCAGGTCGACGCAACTTGTGGCATTCAGGCCTATTTTTGGGTACTCAGACCGAAGTGGCATTCAGGCCAGGGTTTCCGGTATTCAAACCGATATTAATAATCTCATATCTTCCGATGCTCAGATCGAAGTCATTTCCAGTATTCAGACTGATAAGCGGCGTTCAGGCCTTGGTTATTTCTGTGTTACCATTTATTTTGGTATCCGGGATAATATTCTCTTTCGGTATTCAGACCGACTCTCACCGTACCATACGGATTCTTCTTTCAAGACCACCTCTTTGCCGATTCTGACAGGCATTGTTACTTCACTTCACTTTGGTGTAAATTTTCAGGCTTTTATTGTATTCAATCCCTTGATACCTCGAAAGGGCGAAAGCCGCTGCTTTTCTTCTTTTCGGGTCTCTAGTTGATTGAATAGGGGCAGCTGTAGCACCTCAAATTTGCCCCCCTCATTCATGCATTCATTTTTAGGTCATTTAACATTTCATATTGCATTTCATCATTAGATCTAAGAAGCTTGGATATCATCCAAGACACTTTGTGGGTTCTATCTGGGCGATCAGTCAACACAAAGGAATGACCTGAGTTACTTCCAACATGTTCAAACGGGGTCTATTCATCATTCAAAACGTTATCTTGAAGGAGCAAAAGTTTGTTCTTGAACTGTCATGCTCGCTAGGCGAGCAGAATGGTTCGCCTAGCGAATCTGAACTGTCATGCTCGCTAGGCGAGCAAATTCTTCGCTAGGCGAGGCGCACGCATTTTTGAAAAAATATAACAGAAGAATCTTGGACTTGGACCTCTCATTTGAGCCCACAAAGCCACGAAAACCAGGTTATAAATTCTAAAGTTTCAGTGGAACAAAACCCTGGCAGAAGAGAAGAGCTAACAGAATTCAGAGCAGCCTCCATAGACATTGAAGGAAAGAACTCCTTTGCACAGGATCACCTCTACCACCTCCATCTCACATAAACCCTAAGGTTGCTTTGCAAACCCAACCGGGCAACTCAATTTCATTCGATCTCTCCAATCAGGTTTGCCCTTATTTCCATTACTCTATGCTTTCAATTTGAATTCTCTAAATATATGAGGTATTATGGGTGAATTTGGAAGAGTGGGTATCGTTAGGTTTTTGCATGTGGTTTTAGATGTGCATGAATGTGTAGAATAATGCCTTGAATGTTTGATTACTCAGTTTCTGAAATGGATACTATGGGGTTTGGGGTTTCTGAAATCGTACTATTATCAATGGAGAATCCAGAACCCACAGGCATTCGCTAGCCGCATCGCTAGGCGAGCCTGCAACGAAGCTTCGCTAAGCCTTTGCTAGGCGAAACAGTAGCGATCACGACAGTAGCTGCTTTTCGCTCTCTAATTTGTTTCGTGTTTGTTATGACATGCTTTCTATCGCATCCGGGCACATGTTTTGGTATGTATGTCATGTCTTGACGTGTGGATCTTTGCCCCCTAACTTTGAGTTTTGATACCCTTTTGATGCATTTGTTTGACAAGAAGTTTAGGCCTCTTACCCTGGGGGTTTTGTGAATTTTTGTGAACTTTAATGGCATGATTCATGTGGTTACATTTTGTTTTGGTGCAACTCTTGATCGCACCCCATCTTGTTATTCTAACCTGTTTGTTGAGTTTTTGTGAGGGCTCACATGACTCTTGCAGAGATAGCTTGCTTGGCATTCCACTTTATTTGTGGGATACCATTTGAAGATTTATTCTGATTGCTTTACTGGCTTGCTTTCTTTGATGCTGCTAGCTTGAGAGATCTTTGGGTTTCTTATCTCTTGAGTTGTTGTTACTTCGGATTTTTTATCCGTGTGGTAGATCTCTTGATCCCTTCATCTATCCAGCATTTTACCACTTTCTTAGCTGGAAGACCTCAATAGGAGGCAATGTTTTCTTTTGTTTCTTTACTTTTGTGCCTAAATACCTCCATGAAGAGGCAATTGAAGGAAAAAAGGGATTAGTAGTCAATCCCCCGTTATTCAGTCTGTCGTTCTTTATGCTCGCACTACGTGTCGATGCTTCAGAACAAAAGCCCAAAATCTTTTGTCCGGTCAGTCAGTGGAGAGGGTTCCACCTTTCTGAATCCCCACGCTTTGTCATGAGCTCACCCTGTCCAGGGTTAAGAGCTATGAGGTCTTATCCTCATTACCCTTTTGATCTGCTCACCCTGACGTTCATTGTCAGTGGTTAAGAGCCCGTTTGATTACCTTTCCATGGCTTATTTGTCGAGGTTGATATGACCCCTCTGGACTAAAGCCCTACCCCTGTATGGTTGAGCCCCCTTGTTGGCGTGGTTTATTTTATGCTATATGTTGTTGTGTGGTGCGATCGTCTCCCCATAGGATTGCTAGGCTTTGTACAGTCTCTCGTTTGCATGTCAATTAAGGTAGCACTGTTCCTTCGTCTAGGACTTCCTTTTTGCATGAGCACTCCTAAAACACAAACAAACTCATTGATTTTTATTCTCCTAAAAACACGTTAACTCCTTCTACTACAGACGAGTAAGTCTCCAAAGGTCGAGCATCCGGTAGATTGCGTAGTAACGTCGTTCACCTAAAAACAAACCCGTAGGTAGCCAAACTACGGCTTGCTCTGATTCTCATTCCAGATGAGATACGTAGGCATAAGACACGATGTCTTAGCGAGCACACTCCTCTTTAACCCATAGGTAGCCGAGCTACGAAGACTCTGATTCTCATATTCAGATGAGATACGTATGCAGTGGATGCAACATCTGTGCGAGTCATTTCCTTTTGACCCCTCTTTTAGTAAATAGTACATTAGATATACACACACCCTTTAGACGAGAACAATAAGAGTGGATCCCGTAGAGTACTACGGATGCGTAGGGGTGCTAATACCTTCCCTTCGCATAATTGACTCCCGAACCCAAGATTTGGTTGTGAGACCTTGTCTTTTTCCTTTCCTTTTTCCAGGTTTACTTCGAGCGTTTCCTTTCCCTCCTTTAGGATAAATAACGCACGGTGGCGATTCTTCTGTCATTTCTTTTCTCGCCGGTTGTTTTTTCGCATTCCCTTTTTCAGGTTGCGACACTTGTATCGAATTATTTATTAATAATAAAAGGCGTTTTCTTTATTATGTTTGTTTAATAAAGTCCCTAGAATAGCTAGTCCGTTTAATGTATCAAGTGTGACTTAATCATGAGATCACATTAAACATAAGGACACTATTCTTAAAGTATCCATAGTCGAGCTTTATTGTGAAGTGGGATAACATTAAAGCATTAAGACTATTATGTATATAGACTGATGATCACATCTCATGGATCATGGATAAGGGGTTATCAAGTCTTAATCATATGTATGAGTATTAAGGGTAATATTTATACTAGATTGACCCGCTATGAGAATCCTATATAGAATGTTATGCAAAGTGTCATAAGTTATTCTCATGGTGATAATGGTGTATACCACCATTCGACCTGAAACCACTATGGACCTTAGATGTAGAGTCGAGTGCCTTATTGCTGATCAAACATTGTCCGTAACTGGATGACCATAAAGACAGTTGATGGGTACTCCACAAAGCATGCTAAGGGTCATGAGTGACCTAGATGGAATTTGCCCATCCTGCGTAACAGGATAAATGTCTATGGGCCCAATATTGAATTGGACAAGGATGACACGGTCTATGCCTTGTGTTCAATATAGACATAAGGGCAAAAGGGTAATTCTACATATAAGGATTATCACAAAAGGATTTGTCATATCACATGACATTTTCGTGTCTTGGGTAGCAGTGATGTGTTGCTAGATACCGCTCACTATTTATTATGTTAAATACGTGTTTTAATATAATTGCCAATGCCGCGAAAACCTACAGGGTCACACACAAAGGACGGATTGATGAGAGATAGAGTAACTAAGGAACACCGTAAGGTACGATGCACTTAAGTGAATTGTAGAACATCATAAGGTATGGTGTACTTAAGTAGAATACGAAATATGGTAAGGTACCACACGCTTAAGTGATTTTGGCATATTATAAGATATTGGCCACATACACTTAAGTGTGATTTTTAGCTTATAGCCTACACAAGTGGTTCTATAAATAGAACCCTTATGCAGAAGCATTTGTGCAATTGCAATTTTTCGTTTTTTCTCTCTCACACACTCAAAGCCTTCATTCGTAGCAACTAGCACTGAGATTGAAGGAATCCGTTCGTGTGGACTGAGTAGAGGCGTTGTCATCGTTCAACGTTCATGATCGCTCCGTAGATCTGCATCAAAGGTTTCAATCGTCACAAGAGGTAATGATTCTATCACTGATGATGCCCATTCGTAAGGATCACTAAAGGAGAAAATTTTAAATTCCATTGCGTTTTGGATCGCCCTTCTCCTTCACACCTTTCCTCTAGTTGAAGCTTGCTTAGGCTTCAGGCAATGAGTGTTGATATGTCCTTGTTTACCGTAGTTGTAGCAAGTCACCACACTCTCTTTGCAATCAGTAACAAATGTCATGACTTCCCACACTTGTACACTTCTTCACATCACTCTTGCATTCACTGAAACGATGACCCAACTCACCACACCTATAGCACTTAAGAGGAGTAGGGGCACCTCCTCCACTTGTCCTCTTACCACCAACAACTCTCTGTTTACCTTTATCAACTGGAGCACTATATGGCTTCCCACGGTTCAGATTCTGCTTTCCTCTTCTCTCGCTCAACTCCTTGTAGTGAGCCAACCGAGCCTTTCCACTATCCTCATAAATTCTACAGTTGTTTACCAACTCTGGAAACCTCTTGATCTGTTAGTATCCAATCGCCTGCTTAATCTTAAGACGCAAACCATTCTCGAATTTGACACACTTAGAGAACTTAACAGTTGCCTCACTATAATGAGGGTAGAACTTAGCAAGTTCCACAAATATGGCAGCATACTCAATCTCCTTCCTCCCTTGATAATCCTTAGAAAATTACTTTCTCAAAAATTCCCTGTGGAACACAACCCAAGTTACAACTTCAACTGCAACATCCACCACGTGACGAGTGTTGATCCACCAGTCATCAGCTTCCTTAGCTAACATATGTGTACCGAACCACACCTTTTGTGCTTTAGAGAAATCCATCACTCTGAAAATCCTCTCAATCTCCTTGAGCCAAGTGTGCGCTTCATCAAGAGCGTACCTACCTTTGAAAGTAGGCAGATTGTTCCACTGGAGCTTCCCCAAATGTCGGAACTCGTCGTTCCCACCAACATTAGGCTGATTCTGCACAGCCTGAGCAATAGCCTACAAAGCAGTAGCAATAACATTTTCATTTCTTCCAGCCATTTTCTGTTTCACACCACCATCAACAACAATGGTTAAAGGGACAACATCGAAAATATTCAACTGTCACACCACACCGACTCAACAACTTGGCCGAACAGACCGACCTGCTCTGATACCACTATGTAATACCCTAAATTTTCCCCACATAATTTTAAAACATTTATCAGAGTAAAACAATTCAACATACAGTTTAGGATGCTACACTAGAACATACAATCAACTTGCTCACTCGAAAAGACATGTAACACTTGACATTTATAAAAATAGTAGTAATAAATACATGTCTGAATGTTAACTTTTATTAAGTAGCAGTGGAATAACAATAACAAACAGTCAACTCGCATATCCAACATCAACATAACATGTCATTATAAGAAATTTTAAAACATAATGAAAGACACAACGTTCCAAATTCCCCAGTGTTACACATCAGAGCAGACACCGCCATTAAAATAAAACAGAATACTTCATCTTCCACTCACATCTGAGCTCCTACAACGGATTATCCGCATGTTACCAACATGGAGGAAACATTCAAATAGAATGGGCGAGATATCGTAATTATATAAAGGAAAGAATGATAATAAGTAAGCATCAGATTATCACATGCACATCACCCATTCCACAACATAATTCCACATAATCCACACAACAACTATCCACACATAATAGCAACATCACAACTATCCATACGGAACAACAACACAACAACTATCCAAACAGGATAACAACATAACATCCATCTCACATAACACCAACATAATAACCATCCGACATAATAACAACATAATCAACCATCCAACACAATAACAAATGCAACCAATGTACAATGCAACTTGACTCAATGCATGTGGTACCAATATATGAACACTCGGGATCACCGCTTCAATCCTCACCTCTTAGGATCAAAGCCACCAATTTGTTACCATCACCTTCGATAACGACTCACTAATTCCATCACCTTCGAAATCAGCTATCGGCCCAATCCATACAATGGGATTTGAGGCTCACCAACAATGCACCATTTGTCCAACAACATGAATGCAGGAAACATATTATACATGCAATAACAACATCATGCACAATGACCCATAACCATAGTCAATGTAAACCGTAAATACTGGCCATCATGCATCAAACACATGTCATACAGGTCAACAACATTGACATACAACATAACAAGCAACAACAATGCATTTAAGGTTATGTCACACCATAATATAAATATTACAATGCATTTAAACACCATCACACATGAAAATGCTCATTTACAGGTACTGAAACCAATTTTAAATGAAAGTACACACTTTCAGCTTTCCAGCACTTCAAATGACACTCAAATCGGACACTTGGAACAAAAGTTACGAATTTTAAAAATTTTCATAAAAATACTCCTAGTGTAACCAGTTACCCTAAAACCAGTAATCATTTACACTACACCCTATAGCGCAACCCACACTGCCAACACACGCGGTAATCGGTTACCCAACCCCTACGTAACCTCTGTTTTATAGGGTAACCGGTTACTCAAAAACTAGGAACCGATTAACCCCCGAATTTTTGCCCAAAGACGTGTTTTAAGCAAGGTAACCGGTTACTCCATTTCTAGTAATCGATTACACTATTCCATAAGCACTTTTCTGCAACTTTTTCAAAATGAAAATCACTTGAAATTCATCTCAAAATTCCATTTTTCTTACAAATCATTTATACCACATTTTAACATGAAAAAACATTTTTCCAAAGTTCAAAACCCCAACTTATTTACACTGAAAACATTCATAACTCAGTTCTGACTCTGACCTGAATCAACATCAACCACACAACATTGATATCATACAATTCAATCAAATTTTATGATTCCAACAAAAACAATTGCAATAATTCATCAGACCCAACATCATCATACCACATACACACAATGATCATGAATATAGAGAAGAAAAACACAAAACCTACATGGCATAATCTACCCATCATCATCATCATATTAACCCTTATATAATCAGAACTCCGTCCTTACCTTAGAGTTCCTAACAATTGATTCTTTGACCTTCGACAATGGTGAATTCTCCTATTGAGCTCCCCTTCTCAGTTTCTTCTCTTTTCTCTCAAATGTTACATGTTCTCTGTCTTTATCTCACTATCCCCCTTTTCTATTTTATTTTTTTATATCTCTTATTATTATTATTATTAATCTCACCAAATAGAATAATAACAAATAATAATACCTCTAATTATTTTATTAGCTTATTACTATTATCACTAATTTCCACCTATTAAATAATACTACTAGTAATAATAATAACCCACTCAATTAACTAATTAATTTAATATTCAACCAATATTAACTAATTAACTAAATAATAACTAATATAATTAATTAGTTTTACTCACCACACCACCATTTCTATACTTTTGCTCACACACACCCAATACCTTAATTTATATCATTCTAAGGTAACTATCTCACACCAATGATAACACAACACATCAAAATATCAATCAACACAACACAACCACAACTACCACACAATTAAATTCCAAAAAAATAATTTTAATAAAATCGGGACGTTACAACACACACACACACGCACACGTACACATAAAGACTTGTCATTGTCACTACACACACATATATAAGGACTCATCATTGTCGCTGTATAAAGTATCATACACATTGGATTTCCTATAAAAATTTTCTCCAATATCACATATCATATCTTCTAGTTGATCATCCATATCTTCATCAACTTAATGTCCATGTGATGTCTCAATTTGATTTTTATCGATTTCACCGTCCCACATCCATATTATATAATATTGATTAATTCCATCACGACATAGGTGGTTAAATATTGCTTTTTTTTCTTTCAAATTTTTTGATATTTCAATATAACACAAAGACAATAAAAGATTCCAATATTGTCAGGAAGTTTTCTTTCTGCGAAATTAAAAAATTCAATAACTCATTTATCATACACCGGACTTAATCTATTAGCTTTTATCCAACTACAATCCATAATACTTTTTGAAATTTAAATCAAATCCTTGTAAAAGCATGCATCTTGAATGAAAACTTTGCTAAGTTCATAAATTTTACTAAGTCACTTTATTAAAAACAAAACATTACTAAGTCACTACAACAAAACAACAACAACAACAACAACATATAATATTCTAAATAACACAAAACATAAAAAAAATCCCAATCTCACTCTCACTCTTAATCACAACAATATATAACATTAAAAACATTGCTAAGTCACAATAACTAAACAACAATAACAACAATCTTAAACTCAATAAAAAAACAATAGCATCAACAATAAACCTATTACTTATCTCAACAAAAGCAAAAAAATATAACATTCAATCTCAATCTAAACAACATGATGCAACATTAAAACTCTATGGCTTAGAGTCTTAACACTAACAACAACAACAACAACAATAACAACACTATTGTAACATGAATAGTGGTGAAACATTTCATGTACCAGAAACATGAAAAATAAGAGTTAAAGAAATGAGTTTCATGTACCCTTCTTGTGCGTTTTGTCTTTTCTTTTCTTGATTATGAGTTGGAAAAGATATAATGAAAGTTAGTGAAGAAAAGATGCTTCATAGGTTTATGCAGATAGTTTTTCACCGGGGCGTTGTTCTATTCTTAAGGCTTTTCGCTAGGGCGTTGTTATGTTATGAAGGAAAATAAACTATATTTTAGTATGTTTTAATTTAAAAGGAGCATTTTTCACCATGATTACTATTAATAATCATGGGGATAACTTATAACATTTCACCATGGTTACTTTTTTCAACTGTGGGCAAAAGTTATACAAATTTGTCTTTAAAAGTTCAACACGTTCATTCACATTTTTCCTAATCCAAACTAATTTTGTCTCCAACTTCATTTTCCATTCACAAACTCTACACATTTTTCCCTGCACATAATCTCTACATGTTCACAAACTAGAAAACAATATATTGAAACTTCATCGTCCATCTTGTTATGTTGTTGTATCATTGATCCAGAAGGTTTAGGCTTTGAAGATGCTAAAACAATATATTGAAAATTTTGCTTTAAAGATTAATGTCAAGTTTGACTTTATAATATAAACGGTATGCTTGAACTTTGACATTGATCTTCAATGCCAGAATTTTCAAGATAGTAAAAATGAATGAAGATATTACAACACATAAGTGTCTTAAAAATAAATGAAAAACTAAAATGTATGTGTTGGAATTCAGAGCGTGTTCGTGATATGGACATTTCTCCACGGTTAAAAAATTTGACCGTGGTTAAATGTTTTTTAATTTTAATTTTGAAAAAAACAGGTCATATTTTACCCCAATTATTATATTTAACTGAAGTGAAGGATTAAGAATAAAGAAAACCGCCTTATTAAATAGAATTTACTATGATAAATACTTTGGCCGATGTCAAATTTCATTACAGAATCTACGTTTTAGAATAGTGTATACATGAGTTTTGATTGAGTATTAAAATCTTTAGTGTAAATAAATTTAAAATTTTAATTTATTTTAAAATAAAACAATATTAAAACATAACATGAGATTAACTATCATTGTTTTAATGGCCGAAAAAATGGAGACGATTGGAAGAGAGTAGAATGATAAAAAAAAGTGAATTTTATTCATTTATTCTATATAAGTACTATGTATTTGTATATTTGTATAAGGGGAATTAACAACTAACTTCTCAAAATAAACAATTGAGGCTTAGTTACTTGTCATACAAGTAACTCAACTAATATAGCTACATTTTTAACTAATTTGAACTACAAGAAAATTACAATACACATGCAACGTTGTTAGTTATATATCCTTGGATGTTGTTAGAAAAAGAACCATAGGTATATATTTTTAATTAAACATATTCTAATTCTTTTGCGTTTCTTTTTGTCAATTCAAAGGATTTCATTTTGTGTTTCCCCAAACCCTCAAGAACCCAAGCACGACTTGTATGTGGCTTCCTTACAGTGATTCCTTCATTTTCAAGATCTCTCTCTCTCTCTCTCTCTCCTCTCTCTTCTCTCTCCTCGACTCCTCTCTCTCTCTCTCCCTCCCTCCCCCCCCCTCCCCCGCTCCCCCCTCCCTCCCTACTCCCGCCCTCCCTCTCTTCTCGCTCTCTCTCTCTCTCCTCTCTCCTCTCTCTCTCTCTTCTCTTCTCTCTCTCCTCTCTCTCTCTCTCTCTCTCTCTCTCTTCTCTCTCTCTCTTCTCTCTCTCTTCTATCTCTCTCTCTCTCTCTCTCTCTCTCAATTAACAGTTTTCTATGGATAGATGACCTAACCTTGTTTTGTTGCCCCATATCAACCAAACAATGGCCTTTCTTCATTTCCTCGAAACATTGATCTCATTAGATTCTACCTCCTACAACAACCGTCATCTTCAAAACAATCACAGAAATCAAATCAACTACCTTAATAAACTATTATTCTCGGTTATGGTCTAATGAGTTCTACATTTCTTGTTAGGATTTAATTCACATGCACAATGTCATTTAGTTAACAATCACATCCTCAATTTGTGTAATTCAGAAGTTCTTCTTTTAAGGATAAGGTTTTCTTCGGAGTTTATCATATGGTGAGCTTCCTTCCTAAAGTTGAAATGAGTTTTGGTTGAATTTAACTAATTTGATTTTGTTTCTTACATTTACAGTTTTCTTACATATTTGGGTTGTTGAGCCTTTGGAATAAGGAAATCTTCGATCTACATTATGAGTTTTCTACCGTTGAGTTTTGATTAACAAATACATGAGGTATGATGTGTTATGTGTTAATCTACAAATCATTAGTGTCTTAAGATGTTAAGTAAGTGTGCCTAGTGTCTTTAAAACTAAATGTATTGTCCAAAAAAGTATAAGGTGTGTTCTCCCTACAAGAGGAGCGAGACTCACATGCTCTAGTAGGTATATTACACGAATGTGGGAGGGCTAATTTATGGTGGCGATGAAGATAACTGAAAAAATGGCGTACGCACCAAACACATCGTACGCTCGAAGGTACAACAGATTCGTCATCGAACTTTATTTATCCCCAAAGAGAGAAGGGAAAGTATCGATAAAACACAAGGGAAACAGAAAAACGGATACGGGAGTCGGTTATGCAAGAGGAAGGTATTAGCACCTCACATCCACAGTACTTCATGGGAACCATTTTGAATGCTCTTGCTTGAATGAGTGTTTTTATCTTTAAGCACATGCAAAACAGAAAATGGGTTAGAAAGAGAGTGCTCGAGGAGGATTGTGACCCTCATGCCTACGTATTCTCATGGTGCAATGAGAAAGTCAGAGTCTCGTAATTCGTGGAACCGGAGAGGACAAATAAAATAAAGAAAGGTGCTCGCCAAGGATTCACATTCTCGTGGCTACGTATCTTTATAGTGCAATAAGATTATTTCTAAAATATAAAGATCACTTTATTTATAATTGTACGCTTATATTTCTAAAATATAAGGTGCAATTAAATAAAAACTTGATAAATAGAATATGATTAGAATAATACAAAACCAGAATAGAGTGAAGACCCTATTGTTGATTAGGATATTACAATACTACAATATTTCACATGTTATTCAAAAACAAACTATACTTCTAGCTAGAGCTCAATTGTTATTCAAATCCAATATTACAATTTTCACTTTGTATTACGATTAATGATCAAGATCATATCATACTATTGGAGATCAACAAGACATTAAGTTGTAACTCTAATGTTTTTTAAGAAAATTCCTAAACCAATGGGCAGAGAGTTTATGGTGTCTTTTAAGATTATCTTTGTAATCAACAAAGTTAATTCCAAAACGCATGGTGTATCCGGCAATCCATTCAAAGTTATCTAAAAGTGACCATGCGAAATATCCTTGTACTTTCACGCCATGCCTTCACACATAAAAGCAAGGAATTATAACCGAGAATAGATTGTGAAATGAGTAGAGAGATGGTTCTACTACTTACTTGATTGCAGATGAAATATAATAAAGATGACGATAAAAGTAATCATATCTATAAGTATCCGAAAGCGCCTCTTCAAGTGATAGTGTTGGATCGTTCAACTCATCCATACCATTTTCTTTGATGTATATCAAAGGATTGTTAGACTTTGTCTTTGTGTACAGTAGTAGTTCCTGAATCCCCCTTGGATAAACAAATAGCCAAGGCGAAGCAGCCTGAACATAAATGTTGTTTCTTAGTTATTTGTAAAACAAACAAATCATATAAACGAAGTATCTGATTATATAAATGTCAATACGCGTGCATGCACACACATTCACGTCTCGGATGTAACGATAACTGAAATAGAGTCTTACTCACCCGTGGTCCAATTGGTATCCCATTTCGCTCAGCTGTAATAAGTCATAGCAGGAAACGTTTTACATCAAAAAAGTTGAAAAAATCAATGCAAAGTATCACAAAATGTATATATAATGTATAGTTCTTCATGAGTTTTGAACAAGATGGAAATTCCTACTTGTTAAGTTGACATGAGTATCCTTGAAATAGGTAGATTTGCTTGTGACGTTATTTGAATGTGGTATATTGGCCGCATAATTTGAAGTGTAGTAATTGACTCCAATAAAATCAAATGAGCCGGTAAGTATCTTGGATTGCTCTCGAGTGAACTTTGGTAACCGATTTCCCACAAAAGACAACATGCTTAGTGGATACTCTCCTGTTGTCATTGGCTGCATAAACCTACAAACAAATTCCTCAAGAAGCTTGAAGCATAACATAAACATTCGGCTGCCATTATGTCGTGATTCGTGACTTTGCGGACAATATGAACAAATGCAGGGTTAAGAGAAAACTTGATAGGAAATAGCCATTACCATCCAAACATGAAATCAAGAGCGCGTTGAGCAACTTGATGATCTAATTTGTTATCGTTTGACGAGGTTGAAGGAGATAATCATAATTTATACCAGCAAGAATTCTTAAACTCAATTTCACAAGGTAGTTTGCCACCACATATTCTAAAGATAAAAAAGGGTGCACCATTGATGTTGTTACGAAATCTAGATCCTAGATATGGATTGTGTAATGGGACCCGATTATTATGTCGTGGTTTATTTATGAATATGTTGGATGTGGAAATCTTGACAGGAAGCAACGCAGGAAAACGTGCTTTTTTGCTTAGAATTAAAATAAAAACATCTGCAAGTGATGGACTGCCTTTTGTCCTTAGTAGAAAGCAGTTTCATGTGCGACTAAGTTTTGCAATTACAATAAATAAATCATAAGGACAAACTATTCCAAATGTTGGAATATATCTTCCACGACATATTTTTAGTCATGGACAGTTATATGTGACTTTATCCAGGGGTGTTTCCAATAAACTCATCATTTTTGTTTTGTTTTATCACAAGAGTTTTAATACTATTTTGGATGGGATACTTGATGTTAAATTTTTACAAACCAAACATTTCTAAATTTACCATTTGTAAACGTTTAACCACTTTTATGATAACTTCACTCTCAGTTTCCTTTCATTTATTTTACATTATAATTTTTTAAGTTTTATTTTTTCACTCTTTTCCGTCTTTGCAGTTAATATATTTATATTTTTTATTGTTTAAAATCTGTTTTTTTCTCCTTATAATATATCAATAAATTAGTTTTTTTTAAATAAATGATATTTCTATAAAATAAGACTTTTATTTCTTATCAACTTCATAGACATTTAAAAAATTGTTGTCATCTCACATCTTTAGTTGTTTTATTTATTTTTTTATTCTCTTAATTGCTTTCAAAAATATTATTAATAATTGTGAGTAATAAAATATGCGATAATAATTTAATAATTATTTTCATAATTTGAAACTTATATTAAAACAATTATTATTTCACTCCAACACTTATTTTAATATATTTTCATAATTTGATATAATCTTTATTTTAAAAACAAATTATAGTAAAAGATATGTATGAAATATAAATTATAAATTTAAAAATATAAAAAGGTAAGTTTGAATGACAAAAGAAAAAAAAATATTGAATTCAATGTTAAAATTCTAAAGTTTATAAATGTAGTAATTGTGTCAAAAAAAGCCCATTAATTAACCAACAAATTTTTTTTCCACCGTTTAAAATATTTTGTAATCATCGTTAAATAAGTATAGTTAGAATCAACTTAAAAGTCAATGTAGCAACCTTAATTTGAAACAACTTGAAAAATATTGTAAAAACAAAAAAAGTTTAACTTGAAGTTTTAAAATATTTTGTAATCATCTAAATAAGTATAGTTTGAATCAATAATTTTATTAATTTACTCTCTAGCAACCTTAAAAGTGTCTGTAGCAACCTTAATTTGAAACAACTTAAAAAATATTTTAAAAACAATTTTTTTTTCACGTGCAGTTTTAAAATATTTTGTAATCATCGTTAAATAAGTATAGTTATAATCAATAATTTTATTATTTTACTCTCTAGCAACTTTAATTTGAAACAACTTGAAAAATATTTTTAAAACAAAAAAAAATTCACCTGAAGTTTTAAAATATTTTGCAATCATCGTAAAATAAGTATAGTTATAATTAATAATTTTATTATTTTACTCTCTAGCAATCTTAAAAGTCTCTGTAACAACTATAAATAAGATCAAACTCTTACCACTAAGCTGACACAATATAGACCGTGTTAGTCTTGAGGCTGTCTCCAAAATTGAATTCTTTCTTTGTAACTTAACTAATAATACTATATTCGATCACATTTTCTTCAAAGCTATTAGAAGCTTTTCTATGCTTAATTTAAAAGCCTAAGTACCCAAACCCTCTTTGATTTTTGAGTGCATGCATGTTGATTTTAATTCAAAATAGCTAATCTGTTAAGTTAGCAGACACGGCAAAATTTGCTTTACAGATATCAGGAACGGCATTGGTTTTGGATAAAATCATCAACCATGTGCAATCTCTACAGCATGAAGTAGAGGTCAGATTTTAAATGAATGACACTTTAGGCAATTGTTTAGACAAATGAAGATTAGGATAAAGTTGTTAGCAGCAATCTGTTTTCATGCTTATATCATCAACCTGTGGATAGTTCTTAAAAACTTTCAAAAATTAGTGGCTCTGTTCTTTCTTCCCCGTGTTATTATTTTTTTAAAATGATAGTAGTCCTGTAAAATGCTACTGTAATATTCAGGAGCATTTGTACACTCATGGGAACAATTAAAGCATAGCTTACTTATTTTTGTACTAAATGACATTACAAATACATACTTTTCTTCAAAAATTAAGTCTGCTTCAATCTTCGCGTGCCTGATTGGGACTTGAGGCTTCAAATTGCATGCTCCTAGACTTCTGCATCTTTTGGTTGTTTATATCCTTGAAAGTTATAAAATGATATAAATGGTATTTTCACTGTGAAGATATAAAAAAAATGAGAATGTATTTCATAGGATCTTTTTATTGGAACACAATGCATGAACATTTGAGTTACTTCACAAATGTGATATTGTTCATTGATCTCTCTGGTTTCAGATTTTATCAATGAAAGTTGCAGCAGTTAATCCAATAATTGATTTCAACCTTGCAATTTATTGGCTACAGAAGTAAGTATTCCATCTGAAACATTTTAGTTAATTTATTGGAGCATATCGACACTTGTGCATTATTGATTAGTCCTGATATAGTTTTATTAGACTACTTCTGAAATTTTTCTAAGTTTCCATATTGATTAGAGAGTTATTCTCTTTTACTAGCCCTTCTATATATCATGCTTAAACACTGAGATGATGAACTTGAATATGAGGATATAGGGTTATGCTAACGAATGCTCTAAACACATTCTTAAGGATTCTAAATTTAAAAAAATATTTTTAAAAAGTGGTGATTTCAATTTCCAATGAAATGAATTGATTACACGCATTTCCAAAAAAAACTTACTTTTTTAAGTCTTTAAAGAGTTCCGGGGATATAGAGATGGCTTAACAGAATCAACAGTATGAAAGCATAAATGCCTGCACTTGTTCGTTTTACTTTCCTTCTGCTAACAAACTTCGTTTTGGCTTGTAGGGAGTGTCTCTCATGGCCAGTAACTCCCTACCGCAGTTGCACCCGTCGTATGGCCAGAAATCCCACACAATGGAAACAGACAGCAATTTCAGCAACCATGGCAATCTGCACTTGTTCGTTTTACTTTTCAGGTATATAATATGTTGACACCACCTTTTAACACCAAAATTTAACATTATTATAAATATTTATATGAATGAACATTGTTTTGTCTTACTAACTTTCTTAATAGATAGGTCGGTTATCCTATTTCATGACAAATATAATGTAACTCCCCCTTAGAGTGCGGAAGTAACTTCCACATATATTAGCCGTATCTTTTTTTATAAGAATAAAAAAACCAACATTTTTATAAATCTCATATTTTTCATTTTATCATCTCACTTCCTTCAATAAACTACCATATTTGATTTACACTTTCAAGTTGTGTGATAAAATGACCCTTATTAACATTACAACTATTGATTCTTCTCGATCCCATTTTTCTCCAAAAAATTATGTGAGACAAAGAGAAATTGAAATGATATGATATTTATCATAGAAATGGTAATACTTCTCTGTCAATGTTTAGTGAGATTTTCATTTCCATTTTTTTCACATAATATTGAAATTTGCGCATTCAAAATGATTTTAATAATTAAATTATTTCTACTTAATCTAATACAGTTAAAATACATTAAATATATCACTCATGTAATAATTATGTAATATATTATTGTATTACACTTTATTTAAAATACGTTAAAATAAGTGTTGCAGTGAATAAGATGAGTTATTATTCAAGTTATGAAAATATATTAAAATAAGCATTATACTTTGTACTTAATAAACTTTATTATTTTAA